>NC_050105.1:123968897-124593897 GCF_902167145.1 Zea mays
CACACCATCTCCATTTCATCTGTTCTGATTTAATTAGTATGCGCGCAGTTGTAATAATAATTAAGTAATTCCGAAATTGAGGGGTGGACCTGTTGGATGCTACCTCGTGCTTTGACCGCTGGACTACAAAACTAGGAGTAGTAGACACACCATCCGAGGAAGCCTGCAATGGCCACAGATGCTATGACTGTGATGGCGGCTATGACACCTGATCCGAGTCCGCCGGGAGATGGCGGTGGCGGTGGGGACGCACCTTTCTTCTCCAGCTGCGGAGAGCATAGATTTGTAGGAATATGCACGTAGTATAATAATAATAATAATAATAATAATAATAATAATAATAATAATAATAATAATAATAATAATAATAATAATACGATGGAATGGACTATGTAGTGATTAGTTAAGGAATGTCCGAGACTTACCATTGCAGTCTGTAGGGTGAGGGATGATGGCATTCTACTGCAGCACATTACTTGAGTCTTTACCCCCGCTTGAGACGTAAGAAGTAGGCAGGTCAAAGGTAGTGTTCCTTGAAACCATGTACACACATAGGCAGCAAATATTGTTTTCCAGTTCATGAATTGGCCAGATGTCGATGGAATAGAAAAGGGCGTCGCAGCATGAGGCAGTAGGGTTTTGTGGTGCCGTCTCCTGGCAGGAGAGCAGCGCCACGCCGGTGAAGTCAAGCCTGCAACTCAGCAAAGAGCAAGCAGGTGACGACGGCAGCAACAACAACATGATGGTGACGAGCAGCGAAACAGAGGAGGAGGCCATCGGCTGCTCTATTATGTACAAGTGGGTAGGGTAATGGCGATTGTGACCCGACCGTCCCTATCGATTGACGTGGAGGTCCATTTTATAGCGCAAGCAAAAGCCGGGCGCTGCTACGTCTGCGTGGACCATCCCTCTCTCGTTTGATCGGGGACGCAGAGCAGAGCAATGCAAAGCAGAGCAGCTAGCCAGCGTCCCTCTCATTAGTAGTAGTACTATCGTACAACCAGACTAGCTGTAGCAGACTCTCATCATTATCGTACCACTACCAGCCCAGCAGCAGCATAGCCTGCTAGCTACGCTGCTGCTGCATTCCCGCATGCTTGAGCAAGTTGTAGGCTTGTAGCTGTAGGGAGGGAGAATCACATCACTGGAGAGCTAAGGTGGGGCGCCGAGACGTGAGGATACGCGACATCTCCATTTCACCCGTGCTGATTTAATATGTGCGCGGTTGTAATAATGATTAATTAATTCAGAAATTTAGGGGTGGACCTGCTGGATGCTACCTCGCGCTTTGGGCACTGGACTGCAAAACCAGGAGTAGTAGACACACCATCAGAGGAAGGCTGCAATGGCCACACATGCTACGACTGTGATGGCGGCTATGGCACTACATCCGAGCCCGCTGGGAGCTGGCGGTGGCGGTGGGGATGCACCCTTCTTCGATGCACCCTTCTTCTCTAGCTACTGGGAGCATGGATTTGTAGGAATATGCACGTATAATAATAATAATAATAATAATAATAATAATAATAATAATAATAATAATAATAATAATAATATGATGGAATGGAGTACGTAGTGATTAATTAAGTAATGTTCGAGACTTACCATTGCAGCCTATAGGGCGAGGGATGATGGCATTCCACTGCAGCACATTACTTGAGTCTTTACCCCCGCATGAGACATAAGAAGTAGGCAGGTCAAAGGTAGTGTTCCTTGAAACCATGTACACATATAGGTAGCAAAGACCATTTTCCAGTTCATGAATTGGCTAGATGTCGATGGAATAGAGAAGGGCGTCGCAGCATGAGGTAGTAGGGTTTTGTGGTGCCGTCTCCTGGCAGGAGAGCAGCGCCATGCTGCTGAAGTCAATCCTGCAACTCAGCAAGGAGCAAGCAGGTGACGACGGCAGCAGTAGCAGCATGATGGTGACGAGCAGCGAAACGCAGGAGGGGTCCATCGGCTGCTCTAGTATGTACTAGTGGGTAGGGTAATGGCGATTGTGACCCAACCGTCCCTATCGATTGAGGTGGAGGTCCATTTTATAGCGCATGCAAAAGCCAGGCGCTGCTGCGTCTACATGGGTCATCCCTCTCTCGTTTGATCGGGGACGTAGAGCATAACAACGCAGAGCAGAGCAGCTAGCCAGCGTCCCTCTCATCACTAGTAGTACTATCGTACAACCAGCCCAGCTGTAGCAGACTCTCATCATTATCGTACCACTACCAGCCCAGCAGCAGCACAGCCTGCCGGCTACGCTGCTGCTGCATTCCCGCATGCTTGAGCAAGCTATAGCTGTAGGGAGGGAGAATCACATCACTGGAGAGCTTAGGTGGGGCGTCGAGACGTGAGGATACGTGACATCTCCATTTCACCCGTGCTGATTTAATTAGTATGTGCGCGATTGTAATATTAATTAATTCAGAAATTGAGGTATGGACATGCTGGATGCTACCTCGCGCTTTGGTCGCTGGAGTGCAAAACCAGGAGTAGTAGACACACCATCTGAGGAAGCCTGCAATGGCCACACATGCTACGAATGTGATGGAGGCTATGGCACCTGATCCAAGCCCGTCGGGAGCTGGCTGTGGCGGTGGCGGTGGCAGTGGGGTCGCACCCTTCTTCTCCACCTGCCGAGAGCATGGATTTGTAGGTGTATGCACATAATATAATAATAATACGATGAAATGTAGTACGCAGTGATTAATTAAGGAATGTCCGAGACTTACCATTGCAGTTTGTAGGGCGAGGGATGATGACATTCCACTGCAGTACATTACTTGAGTCTTTACACCCGCATGAGACATAAGACGTAGGCAGGTCAAAGGTAGTGTTCCTTGAAACCATGTACACACATAGGCAACAAAGACCTTTTTCTAGTTCATGAATTGGCTAGATGTCGAAGGAATAGAGGAGGGCGTCGCAGCATGAGGAAGTAGGGTTTTGTGGTGTCGTCTCCTGGCAGGAGAGTAGCGCCACGCTGATGAAGTCAAGCCTGCAACTCGGCGAGGAGCAAGCAGGTGATGGCTACAGCAGCAGCATCATGATGATGGTGACGAGCAGCGAAACGGAGGAGGAGGCCATCGGTTGCTCTAGTATGTACTAGTGGGTAGGGTAGTGGCGATTGTGACCCGGCCATCCCTATCGATTGAGGTGGTGGTCCATTTTATAGCCCATGCAAACAGTCGGGTGCTGCTACGTCTGCCTGAGCCATCCCTCTCTCGTTTGATCGGGGACGCAGAGCATAGCAGAGCAGCGCAGAGAAGAGCATAGCAGCGCAGCTAGCTAGCGTCACTCTCATCACTAGTAGTACTATCGTACAACCAGCCTAGCAACAGCAAACTCTCATCATTATCGTACCACTACCAGCCCAGCAGTAGCGCTGCCTGCCGCTACGCTGCTGCTGCATTCCTACATGCTTGAGAAAGTTGTAGCTATAGGGAGGGGGAATCACATCACAGGAGAGCTGAGGTGGAGCACCGAGACGTGAGGATACACGACATCTCTATTTCACCTGTGCTGATTTAAATAGTATGCGTGCAGTTGTAATAATAATTAATTGATTCAGAAATTGAGGGGTGGACCTGCTGGATGCTACCTCACGCTTTGGGCGCTGGACTATAAAACCATCCGAGGACGCCTGTAGTGGCCACACATGCTACGACTGCGATGGCGGCTATGGCACCAGATCCGAGCCCGCCGGAAGCTGGCGGTGGCAGTGGGGACGCACCCTTTTTCTCCAGCTGCTAGGAGCATGGATCTATAGGAGTATGCACATAGTATAATAATAATATGATGGAATGAAGTACGTAGTGATTAATTAAGGAATGTCCGAGACTTACCATTGCAGTCTGTAGGGCGAGGGGTGATGGCATTCCACTGCAGCACATTACTTGAGTCTTTACCCTCGCATGTGACGTCAGACGTAGGTAGGTCAAAGGTAGTTTTCCTTGAAACCATGTACACACAAAGGAGCAAAGACCTTTTTCCAGTTCATGAATTGGCCAGATGTCGATGGGATAGAGGAGGGCGTTGCAGCATGAGGCAGTAGGGTTTTGTGGTGCTGTCTCCTGGCAGGAGAGCGTCGCCACGTAGTATAATAATAACAATAACAATAACAATAATAATAATAATATGATGGAATGAAGTACGTAGTGATTAATTAAGGAATGTCTGAGACTTACAATTGCAGTCTGTAGGGCGAGGGATGAGGGCATTTCACTGCAGCACATTACTTGATTCTTTACCCTGCATGAGACGTAAGACGTAGGCAGGTCAAAGTTAGTGTTCCTTGAAACCATGTACAAACATAGGAGCAAAGACCTTTTCCAGTTCATGAATTGGCCAGATGTCGATGGAATAGAGGAGGGCGTCGTTGCATGAGGTAGTAGGGTTTTGTGGTGCCGTCAACTGGCAGGAGAGCAGCGCCACGCTGGTGAAGTCAAGCTCGCAACTCCGCGAGGAGCAAGCAGGTGACAGCGACAGCAGCGGTAGCAACATGATGGTGACGAGCAGTGAAAAAGAGGAGGAGGCCATCGGCTGCTCTAGTATGTACTAGTGGGTAGGGTAGTGACGATTGTGACCCGGCCGTTCCTATCGATTGAGGTGGTGGTCCATTTTATAGCCCATGCAAACAGCCAGGCGCTGCTGCGTCTGCGTGTGCCATCCCTCTCTAGTTTGATTGGGACGCAGAGCAGAGCAGAGCAACACAGAGCAGAGCAGCTAGCTAGCGTCCCTCTCATCACTAGTAGTACTATCGTACAACCAGCCCAGCAGCAGCATACTCTCATCATTATCGTACCACTACCAGCCCAGCAGTAGCACTACTTGCTGGCTACGCTGCTGCTGCATTCCCGCATGCTTGAGCAAGCTGTAGCTGTAGGGAGGGGGAATCGCATCACAGGAGAGCTGAGGTGGAGCGCCGAGACAAGAGGATACACGATATCTCCATTTCACATGTGTTGATTTAATTAATATGTGCGCGGTTGTAATAATAATTAATTAATTCAGAAATTGAGGGGTGGACCTGCTGGATGCTACATGGCGCTTTGGGCGGTGGACTGCAAAAGCAGGAGTAGTAGACACACCATCCGAGGAAGCCTGCAATGGCCACACATGCTACGACTGCGATGGCGGCTATGGCACCAGATCCGAGCCTGTCGGGAGCTGGCGGTGGCGGTGGTGATGCACCCTTCTTCTCCGGCTGCCGGGAGCATTGATCTCTAGGAGTATGAATGTAGTATAATAATAATAATATGATGGAATGGAGTACGTAGTGATTAATTAAGGAATGTCCGAGACTTACCATTGCAGTCTGTAGGGCGAGGGATGATGGCATTCCACTGCAGCACATTACTTGAGTCTTTACCCTCGCATGGGGCGTAAGACGTAGGCAGGTCAAAGGTAGTGTTCCTTGAAACAATGTACACACATAGGAGCAAAGACCTTTTTCCAGTTCATAAATTGGCAAGATGTTGATTGAATAGAGGAGGGCGTCGCTGCATGAGGCAGTAGGGTTTTGTGGTGCCGTCTCCTGGCAGGAGAGCAGCACCACGCTGGTGAAGTCAAGCCCACAACTCAGCGAGGAGCAAGTAGGTGACGACGGCAGGAGCAGCAGCAACATGATGGTGACGAGCAGCGAAACTGAGGGTGAGGCCATCGGCGGCTCTAGTATGTACTAGTGGGTTGGCTAGTGGCGATTGTGATCCGGTTGTTCCTATCGATTGAGGTGGTGGTCCAATTTATAGCCCATGCAAACAGCCGGGCACTGCTGCGTCTGCGTGGGCCATCCCTCTCTCGTTTGATCGGGGACGCAACGCAGGGCAGAGCAGAGCAACGCAAAGCAGAGCTGCTAGCTAGTATCCCTCTCATCACTAGTAGTACTATCGTACAACCAGTCCAGCAGCAGCAGACTCTTATCATTATCGTACCACTACCAGCCCTGCAGCATCACTGCATGCCGGCTACGCTGCTGCTGCATTCCCGCATGCTTGAGCAAGTTGTAGCTGTAGGGAGGGGGAATCGCATCACAGGAGAGCTGAGGTGGAGCGCCTAGACGATAGGATCACGACATATCTATTTTACCTGTGCTGATTTAATTAGTATGCGTGCGGTTGTAATAATTAATAATTAATTCAGAAATTGAGGTGTGGACCTACTGGATGCTACCTCGCGCTTTGGGCGTTGGACTGCAAAACCAGGAGTAGTAGACACACCATCCGAGGAAGCCTGCAATGGCCACACATTCTACGACTGCGATGGCGGCTATGGCACCAGATCCGAGCCGGCGGGAGCTGGCGGTGGTGGTGGCGGTTGGCACGCACCCTTCTTCTCCAGCTGCCAGGAGCATGGATCTGTAGGAGTATGCACGTAGTATAATAATAATACGATGGAATGAAGTACGTAGTGATTAATTAAGGATTGTTCGAGACTTACCATTGCAGTCTGTAGGGCGAGGAATGATGGCATTCCACTGCAACACATTACTTGAGTCTTTACCCCCGCATGAGATGTAACACGTAGGGAGGTCAAAGGTAGTGTTCCTTGAAACCATGTACACACATAGGAGCAACGACCTTTTTCCAGTTCATGAATTGACCAGATGCCGATGGAATAGAGGAGGACATCGCTGCATGAGACAGTAGGGTTTTGTGGTGCTGTCTCCTGGCAGGAGAGCAGCGCCACGCTGGTGAAGTCAAGCCCGCAACTCAGCGAGGAGCAAGTAGGTGACGGCGGCAGCAGTAGCTGCATGATGGTGACAAGTAGAGAAACAGAGGATGAGGCCATCGACTGCTCTAGTATGTACTAGTGGGTAGGGTAGTGGCGATTGTGACCCGGTCGTTCCTATCGATTGAGGTGGTGGTCCATTTTATAGCCCATGCAAACAGCCGGGCGCTGCTGCGTCTGCGTGGGCCATCCCTCTCTCGTTTGATCGGGGACGTAGAGCATAACAACGCAGAGCAGAGCAGCTAGCCAGCGTCCCTCTCATCACTAGTAGTACTATCGTACAACCAGCCCAGCAGCAGTAGACTCTCATCATTATCGTACCTCTACCAGCCCAGCAGCAGCACTGCTTGCCGGCGAGTCTTTACCCCCTCATGAGGCATAAGACATAGGCAGGTCAAAGGTAGTGTTCCTTGAAACAATATACACACATAGGAGCAAAGACCTTTTTCCAGATCATGAATTGGCAAGATGTCGATGGAATAGAGGAGGGCGTCGCTGCTTGAGGCAGTAGGGTTTTGTGGTGCCGTCTCCTGGCAGGAGAGCAGCGCCACGTTGGTGAAGTCAAGCCCACAGCAAGCAGGTGACGGCGGCAACTACAACATCAGCATGATGGTGACGAGCAGTGAAAAGGAGGGTGAGGCCATCGACAGCTCTAGAATGTACTAGTGGGTAGGCTAGTGGCGATTGTGATCCGGTCGTTCCTATCGATTGAGGTGGTGGTTCATTTTATAGCCCATGCAAATAGCCGGGTGCTGCTGCGTCTGCGTGGGCCATCCCTCTCTCGTTTGATAGGGGACGCAGCGCAGGGCAGAGCAGAGCAACACATAGCAGAGCACCTAGCTAGCATCCCTCTCATCACTAGTAGTACTATCGTACAACCAGCCCAGCAGCAGCAGACTCTCATCATTATCGTACCACTACTAGCCCTGCAGCAGCGCTGCCTGCCGGCTACGCTGCTGCTGCATTCCCGCATGCTTGAGCAAGTTGTAGCTGTAGGGAGGGGGAATCGCATCACAGGAGAGCTGAGGTGGAGCGCCGAGACGAGAGGATACACATCATCTCTATTTCACGTGTGCTGATTTAATTAGTATGCGTGCGGTTGTAATAATTATTAATTAATTCAGAAATTGAGGCGTCGACCTACTGGTTTGTACCTCGCGCTTTGGGCGTTGGACTGCAAAACCAGGAGTAGTAGACACAACATCCGAGGAAGCCTGCAATGGCCACACATGCTACGACTGCGATGGCGGCTATGGCACCAGATCTAAGCCCGTCGGGAGCTGGCGGTGGCGGTTGGCACACACCCTTCTTCTCCAGCTGCCAGAAGCATGGATATGTAGGAGTATGCACGTAGTATAATAATAATACGATGGAATGAAGTACGTAGTGATTAATTAACGAATGTCCGAGACTTACCATTGCAGTATGTAGGGCGAGGGATGATGGCATTCCACTGTAGCACATTACTTGAGTCTTTACCCCCGCATGAGACGTAAGACGTATGCAGGTCAAAGGTAGTGTTCCTTGAAACCATGTACACACATAGGAGCAAAGATGTTTTTCCAGTTCATGAATTGACCAGATATCGATGGAATAGAGGAGGACGTCGCTGCATGAGGCAGTAGTGTTTTGTGGTGCCTCCCCTGGCATGAGAGCAGCGCCACGCTGGTGAAGTCAAGCCCGCAACTCAGCAAGGAGCAAGCAGGTGACGGCGGCAACAACAGCAGCAACATGATGGTGACGAGCAGCGAAACAGAGGGTGAGGCCATCAGCAGCTCTAGTATGTACTAGTGGGTAGGGTAGTGGCGATTGTGACGTGGTTGTTCCTATCGATTGAGGTGGTGGTCCATTTTATAGCCCATGCAAACAGTCGGGCGCTGCTGCGTCTGAGTGGGCCATCCCCCTCTCGTTTGATCGGGGACACAGAGTAGAGCAAAGCAACGTAGAGCAGAGCAGCTAGCTAGCGTCTCTCTCATCACTAGTAGTACTATCGTACAACCAGCCCAGCAGCAGCAGACTCTCATCATTATTGTACCACTACCAGCCCAGCAGCAGCACTGCCTACCGGCTACGCTGCTGCTGCATTCCCGCATGCTTGAGCAAGTTGTAGCTGTAGGGAGGGGGAATCACATCACAGGAGAGCTAAGGTGGAGCGCCGAGACGAGAGGATACGCAACATCTCCATTTCATCTGCGCTGATTTAATTAGTATGTGCGCGGTTGTAATAATAATTAATTAATTCAGAAATTGAGGGGTAGACCTGCTGGATGCTACCTCACGCTTTGGGCGCTGGACTACAAAACCAGGAGTAGTAGACACACCATCCGAGGAAGCCTGCAATGGCCACACATGCTACGACTGCGATGGCGGCTATGGCACCAGATCTGAGCCCGCCGGGAGTTGGCGGTGGAGGTTGGGACACACCCTTCTTATCCAGCTATCGGGAGCATGGATCTCTTGGAGTATGCATGTAGTATAATAATAATAATATGATGGAATGGAGTAAGTAGTGATTAATTAAGGAATGTCCGAGACTTACCATTGCAGTCTGTAGGGCGAGGGATGATGGCATTCCACTGCAGCACATTACTTGAGTCTTTACCCCCGCATGAGACGTAAGAAGTAGGCAGGTCAAAGGTAGTGTTCCTTGAAACCATGTACACACATAGGCAGACAAAGATCGTTTTCCAGTTCATGAATTGGACAGATGTCGATGGAATAGAGGAGGGCGTCGTAGCATGAGGCAGTAGGGTTTTGTGGTGCCGTCTCATGGCAGGAGAGCAGCGCCACCCTGGTGAAGTCAAGCTCGCAACTCAGCGAGGAGCAAGCAGGTGATGGCGGCAACAGCAGCAGTAACATGATGGTGACGAGCAGCGAAACAGATGGTGAGGCCATCGGCAGCTCTAGTATGTACTAGTGGGTAGTGTAGTGGCGATTGTGACGCGGCCATTCCTATCAATTGTAATAATAATTAATTAATTCAAAAATTGAGGGGTGGACCTGCTGGATGCTACCTCGCGCTTTGGGCACTGGACTGCAAAACCAGGAGTAGTAGACAAACCATCCGAGGAAGCCTGCAATGGCCACACATGCTACGACTGCGATGGCGACTATGGCACCCGATCCGAGCCCGCTAGGAGCTGGCGTTGGTGGTTGGGACACACCCTTCTTATCCAGCTGTCGGGAGAATGGATCTCTTGGAGTATGCATGTAGTATAATAATAATACGATGGAATGGAGTAAGTAGTGATTAATTAACGAATGTTCGAGACTTACCATTGCAGTCTGTAGGGCGAGGGATGATGGCATTCCACTGCAACACATTACTTGAGTCTTTACCCCCGCATGAGGCGTAAGACATAGGTAGGTCAAAGGTAGTGTTCCTTGAAACCACATACACACATAGGAGTAAAGATCTTTTTCCAGTTCATGAATTGACAAGATGTCGATGGAATAGAGTAGGGCGTCGTAGCATGAGGCAGTATAGTTTTGTGGTGCCGTCTCCTAGCAGGAGAGCAGCGCCACACTGGTGAAGTCAAGCCTACAACTCAGCGAGGAGCAAGCGGGTGAAGGCGGCAACAGCAGCAGCAACATCATGATGGTGACGAGCAGCGAAACGGAGGAGGAGGCCATCGACTGCTCTAGTATGTACTAGTGGGTAGGGTAGTGGCCATTGTGACCCGGCCGTCCCTATCGATTGAGGTGGTGGTCCATTTTATAGTCCATGCAAACAGTCGGGCGCTGGTGCGTCTGCGTGGGCCATCCCTCTCTCGTTTGATTAGGGACGCAGAGCAGAGCAGCGCAGAGCAGCTAGCTAGCGTCACCCTCATCACTAGTAGTACTGTCGTACAACCAGCCGAGCAGGAGGGAACTCTCATCATTATCGTACCACTACCAGCCCAGCAGCAACACTGGCTGCTGGCTACGTTGCTGCTACATTCCTGCATGCTTGAGCAAGCTGTAGTTGTAGGGAGGGGAATCACATCACATGAGAGCTAAGGTGGAGCGCCGAGACGAGAGGATACGCGACATCTCCATTTCACCTGTGCTGATTTAATAAATATGCGCGCGATTGAATAATAATTAATTAATTTAGAAATTGAGGGGTGGACCTGTTGGATGCTACCTCGTGCTTTGGGCGATGGACTGCAAAACCAGGAGTAGTAGACACACCATCTGAGGAAGCCTGCAATGGCCACACATGCTACGACTGCGATGGCGACTATGGCACCAGACCCGAGCCCGCCGGGAGCTGGCGGTGGCGGTTGGGACACACCCTTCTCCTCCAACTCTCAGGAGCATGGATCTGTAGGAGTATGCACGTAGAATAATAATAATAATAATAATACGATGGATTGAAGTACGTAGTGATTAATTAAGGAATGTCCGAGACTTACCATTGCAGTTTGTAGGGCGAGGGATGATGGCATTCCGCTGCAGCACATTACTTGAGTCTTTACCCTCGCATGAGACGTAAGACGTAGGCAGGTCAAAGGTAGTTTTCCTTGAAGCCATGTACACACATAGGCAGCAAAGGCCTTTTTCCAGCTCATGAATTGGCCAGATGTCGATGGGATAGAGGAGGGCATTGCATCATGAGGCAGTAGGGTTTTGTGGTGCCGTCTCCTGGCAGGAGAGCAGCGCCACGCCGGTGAAATCAAGCCCGCAACTCAGCAAGGAGCAAGCAGATGACAGCGGCGGCAGCAGCAGCATCATCATGATGGTGACGAGCAGCAAAACGAAGTAGGAGGCCATCAACTGCTCTTGTATGTACTAGTGGGTAGTGTAGTGGCGATTGTGACCCGGCTGTCCCTATCAACTGAGGTGGTGGTCCATTTTATAGCCCATGCAAATAGTCGGGCGCTGTTGCGTTTGTGTGGGCCACCCCTCTCTCGTTTGATCGGGGACGCAGAGCAGATCAACGTAGAGCAGAGCAGCTAGCGTCACTCTCATCACTAGTAGTACTATCGTACAACTAGCCCAGCAACAACAAACTCTCATCATTATCGTACCACTACTAGCCCAGCAGCAGCACTGCCTGTCGGCTACGCTGCTGCTGCATTCCCACATGCTTGAGCAAGATGTAGCTGTAGGGAGGGGGAATTGCATCACAAGAGAGCTATGGTGGAGCGCCGAGATGAGAGCATACATGTCATCTCCATTTCACTTGTGCTAATTTAATTAGTATGCGCGCGGTTGTAATAATATTTAATTAATTCAGAAGTTGAGGGGTGGACCTGCTAGATGCTACCTCGCGCTTTGGGCGCTGGACTGCAAAACCAGGAGTAGTAGACACACCATCCGAGGAAGCCTGCAATGGCCACACATGCTACGACTGCGATGGCGGCAATGGCACCAGATCCGAGCCCACCGGGAGCTGGCGGTGGCGGTGGCGGTTGGGACACACCCTTCTTCTCTAACTGTCGGGAGCATGGATCTCTAGGAGTATGCACGTAGTATAATAATAATACGATGAAATGGATTAAGTAGTGATTAATTAAGGAATGTCCGTGACTTACCACAACCAGCCCAGCAGCAGCAGACTCTCATCATTATCGTACCACTACCAGCCCAACAGCAGCATTGCCTGCCGGCTACGTCGCTGCTGCATTCCCGCATGCTTGAGTCTTTACCCCCACATTATTAATTAAGGAATGTCCATGACTTACCATTGCAGTATATAGGGCGAGGAATGATGGCATTCCACTGTAGCACATTACTTGAGTCTTTACCCTCGCATGAGAAGTAAGACGTAGGTAGGTCAAAGGTAGTGTTCCTTGAAACCATGTACACACATAGACAACAAAGACCTTTTTCCAGTTCATGAATTGGCTAGATGTCGATGGAATAGAGGAGGGCGTCGCCGCATAAGGCAGTAGGATTTTGTGGTGCCGTCTCCTGGCACGAGAGCAGCACCACGCTGGTGAAGTCAAGCTTGCAACTCAGCAAGGAGCAAGCAAGTGACGGCGGCAGCAGCAACAGAAAGATGGTGATGAACAACGAAACGAAGGAGGAGGCCATCAGCTGTTCTAGTATGTACTAGTGGGTAGGGTAGTGGCGATCGTGACTCAGCCGTCCCTATCGATTGATGTGTGGTTGTTCTAGTATGTACAGTGGGAAGGGTAGTGACGATTGTGATGCAGTCCCTGTCGGTCTATTTTATAGCAGCGCAGAGCAGATCAGTGGAGCGCTAGCCTAGTAGCAGCAGTAGATTCTCATCATGATTCTACAACTACCAGCCCGGCTGTGCACTGCCTGCAGCAGCGCATGTGGCGTTGTTGGTCAGAAGAAGGCTGCTTCGTGCTATTAAAACCCGGCTGGTCGGGCATCATGTCTGTCGGCTTCTTTTCCACTCCACTCCACTCCACTCGCCGGGCGCGGGACACGGCGAGAAAGATTCTCCTCGTCTGTCGCGTCGTGCTAGCTCCTCAGGAATGGAACTCTTCTGCCTCTTGCTTGCCGTGACGGCTTCACCGACTGCTCCACCGCCGGCGTCAACTAGGGTACGCACGTCCTACTACTTCACTGTAGGCCTGCCGAGCAAAAAAGACAAAAAACAAAAAAACAAGTCGTTTAGTTAGGACATGATAACGCATACCAATGAGCGATTAATTAGAGGTGCATTTTCCTGCTTTATTTGGCCATATTAAATAGCATTTTTTTCTGAGCCCATGCAACAAGTCTTCTGTACTTGTGCCTTCTGGTTTGCTACATGACTTGGCAATGTCTAGCACCTACTGTAGTATAGTATAGGTAGGTTCGATTCCTGCATTTAAACATTGCATGCGTGGCTAGCTACTTCACGTGGAGGTCGGAGGAGAGGAACGCTGAGTGATAGTAGTAATTACACATAGTAATAACTACTCTCTGTACTGTATACGTGCAAGGGTAATTTTGACCAAAACAACTGCTAAAGTATTGAACGTCATGTTTTAGAGTGTTTTGATTTTACTGCTAAAATGACTTTTTTATATCTATCTATATATATAGTTTATCTATTAAGAGCCCTAGGCTCTATATAACTGTGTGAGAGCACCTAGAGGGGGGGGTGAATAGGTGATCCTGTGAAACTTAAACTTATAGCCACAAAAACTTGTTAAGTGTTAGCACAATAATCGCCAAGTGGCTAGAGAGGAGTCTCAACAAAACACAATACCACAAGAGATCAAACACAGAGATGACACAGTGGTTTATCCCGTGGTTCGGCCAAGACCAACACTTGCCTACTCCACGTTGTGGCGTCCCAACGGACGAGGGTTGCAATCAACCCCTCTCAAGCGGTCCAAAGACCAACTTGAATACCACGGTGTTTTGCTTTGCCTTTCAATATCCCGTTTGCGAGGAATTTCCGCAACTTGGAGCCTCTCGCCCTTACACTTAAGATTCACAAAGAAATACGGAGTAAGGGAGGGATTAGCAACTCACACACGACACAAAGATCACAGCGAATACGCACACGCAAAACCCAGACTTGAGCTCAAGAGACTAGCACACTAGAACGGAGCTCAAATCACTAGAATGTCGAACAAGTGCGAAAGAATGAAGTGTGAGTGATCAATGATGCTCAAAGGATGCTCGGTGTCCTCCTCCATGCGCCTAGGGGTCCCTTTTATAGCCCTAAGGCAGCTAGGAGCCGTTGAGAACATTCCAGGAAGGCAGTTCTTGCCTTCTGTCGCCTGGCACACCGGACAGTCCGGTGCACACCGGACACTGTCCGGTGCCCGATTTCTTTCCTTAAACGGCGCAGCCGACCGTTGGCAGCCAGAGAGCCGTTGGCGCACCGGACATGTCCGGTGCACACCGGACAGTCCGGTGCCCTCTTCTAGCCGTTGGCTCGGCCACGTGTCCCGCGCAGATCGCGCGGCCGACCGTTGGCCCGACCGACCGTTGGCTCACCGGACAGTCCGGTGCACACCGGACAGTCCGGTGAATTATAGCCGTACGTCGCCGGTGAATTCCCGAGAGCGGCCACTTTGCTCGAACCAGCCAGGCGCACCGGACACTGTCCGGTGCACCACCAGACAGTCCGGTGCTCCCAGACTGAGCAGATTCTTGGCTGCTCGAGCCAAGACATTTTCAATTGGATTTTTCCTGTTTCCAGCACTTAGACACAACACATTAGTCTTTAAAACAATGTATTAAGTCTGAGAAACATACCTTTATCCTTGATTTGTACTTTGTCCACCATTTTACACTTAGGCACTTGTGTTGGACACTAAATCACCAAAATACTTAGAAATGGCCCAAGGGCATATTTCCCTTTCAATCTCCCCCTTTTTGGTGATTTATGCCAACACAATATAAAGCAAGTAGAACAAGTATAAAATCAATTTAACTAAGAACTCAAAGTTGTTTTGAATCAAATTTGACATATATGGATCACTCTATGCCACCACTTGGTTTGTTTTTGCAAATCAAACTCAAATTCCTATCTCTAAGTCAAATCCACATAAAGAGAGGTTTTCCATAAGAAATTTGATCAAGGATTTCAAAAACTCCCCCTTTTTCCCATAATCAACACTTCTCCCCACAAGAGGCCAACTTGTGACATAAGAGACAATAAAAAAGTTAAAAACTCTATTCTACTATTCTCAAGTGGTAGCTGATCCATTTATCGCTTTGGCCTTTATTTTCTCCCCCTTTGGCATCAAACACCAAAACGGGATCAATCTTGGCCCTTTAACCCCATTGCCTCACCAAAATCTTCAAATAAGAACACAAGGGCAATAAGAGTATAAAGATGAACTTGGAAAAGTTACTCTTTTCATCGGAGTGCAGTGGAAGTCTTGCATGGTCCAAGTCCACCTTTTCCCTTTCAATCCTCTTTTGAGACTAAAACAACCAAACTCAAGTACATGATTAGTCTAAAAGGGTCAAGTTGTAGCACAGCTCCCCCTAAATATGTGCATCACTTGCAAAAAGGACTTGTGAGGTCCAGGGAGTGTTTGTACAACTTGAGCACCACAATAAGCAACAAAATGCATAAGGAACATGATCAAGAGCATAACTACATGTATGCTATAAATCAATCCAGGTTCCGCGAATCTAAGACATTTAGCTCACTACGCAACCTGCAAAAGGTCTTCTCATCTAGAGGCTTAGTGAAGATATCGGCTAGCTGGTTCTCGGTGCTAACATGAAATACTTCGATATCTCCCTTTTGCTGGTGGTCTCTCAAAAAGTGATGTCGGATGTCAATGTGCTTTGTGCGGCTGTGTTCAACAGGATTTTCCGCCATGCGGATAGCACTCTCATTGTCACATAGGAGTAGGACTTTGCTCAGATTGTAGCCAAAGTCCCGAAGGGTTTGCCTCATCCAAAGTAGCTGCGCGCAACACTGTCCTGCGGCAACATACTCGGCCTCAGCGGTGGATAGGGCAACGGAGGTTTGTTTCTTAGAGTTCCACGACACCAGGGACCTTCCTAAGAATTGGCACGTCCCTGATGTACTCTTCCTATCGACCTTACATCCAGCATAGTCGGAATCTGAGTATCCAACCAAGTCAAAGGTAGACCCCTTTGGATACCAGAGCCCGAAGCAGGGCGTAGCAACCAAATATCTAAGAATTCGCTTCACCGCCACTAAGTGACACTCCTTAGGATCGGATTGAAATCTAGCACACATGCATACGCTAAGCATAATATCCGGTCTACTAGCACATAAATAAAGTAAAGACCCTATCATTGACCGGTATGCTTTTTGATCAACAGACTTACCTCCTTTGTTGAGGTCGGTGTGTCCGTCGGTCCCCATCGGAGTCTTTGCGGGCTTGGCGTCCTTCATCCCAAACCGCTTTAGCAGATCTTGCGTGTACTTCGTTTGGGAGATGAAGGTGCCGTCTTTGAGTTGCTTCACTTGGAACCCAAGGAAGTAGTTCAACTCGCCCATCATCGACATCTCGAATTTCTGCGTCATCACCCTGCTAAACTCTTCACAAGACTTTTGGTTAGTAGAACCAAATATTATGTCATCGACATAAATTTGGCACACAAACAAATCACCATCACATGTCTTAGTAAAAAGAGTTGGATCGGCTTTCCCAACCTTGAAAGCATTAACAATTAGAAAGTCTCTAAGGCATTCATACCATGCTCTTGGGGCTTGCTTAAGTCCATAGAGCGCCTTAGAGAGCTTACACACATGGTCGGGGTACCGTTCATCCTCGAAGCCAGGGGGTTGCTCCACGTACACCTCCTCCTTGATTGGCCCGTTGAGGAAAGCGCTCTTCACATCCATTTGGAACAACCTGAAAGAATGGTGAGCGGCATATGCTAGCAAGATACGAATTGATTCTAGCCTAGCCACAGGAGCAAACGTCTCCTCAAAGTCCAAACCTGCGACTTGGGCATAACCTTTTGCCACAAGTTGAGCCTTGTTCCTTGTCACCACCCCGTGCTCGTCCTGTTTGTTGCGGAATACCCATTTGGTTCCCACAACGTTTTGCTTGGGACGAGGCACCAGTGTCCAAACTTCATTGCGCTTGAAGTTGTTGAGTTCCTCCTGCATGGCTAACACCCAGTCCGGATCTAGCAAGGCCTCTTCTACCCTGAAAGGCTCAATAGAAGAGACAAAGGAGTAATGCTCACAAAAATTAACTAATCGAGATCGAGTAGTTACTCCCTTGCTAATATCACCCAGAATTTGGTCGACGGGATGATCCCTTTGAATCATCGCTCGAACTTGGGTTGGAGGTGCCAGTTGCGCTTCTTCCTCCATCACATGATCGTCTTGTGCTCCCCCTTGATCACACGCCTCTCGTTGATGAACCTGTTCATCGTCTTGAGTTGGGGAATGCATCAAAGTTGAGGAAGAAGGTTGATCTTGCTCCTTTTGTTCCTGTGGTCGTATATCACCAATCGCCATGGTTCGTATAGCGGCCGTCGGAACATCTTCTTCATCTACATCATCAAGATCAACAGCTTGCTCTCTTGGAGAGCCATTAGTCTCATCAAATACAACGTCGCTAGAGACTTCAACCAATCCCGATGATTTGTTGAAGACTCTATACGCCTTTGTATTTGAGTCATAACCTAACAAAAACCCTTCTACGGCTTTGGGAGCAAACTTAGAATTTCTACCCTTCTTCACTAGAATGTAGCATTTGCTCCCAAATACACGAAAGTAAGATACATTGGGTTTGTTACCGGTTAGAAGCTCATACGACGTCTTCTTGAGGAGGCGGTGAAGGTAGACCCTGTTGATGGCGTGGCAAGCCGTGTTGACGGCTTCCGACCAAAAACGCTCGGGGGTCTTGAATTCTCCAAGCATCGTCCTCGCCATATCGATTAGCGTCCTGTTCTTCCTCTCTACCACACCATTTTGCTGTGGTGTGTAGGGAGCGGAGAACTCGTGCTTGATCCCTTCCTCCTCAAGGAACTCCTCCACTTGAAGGTTCTTGAACTCGGACCCGTTGTCGCTCCTTATCTTCTTCACCTTGAGCTCAAACTCATTTTGAGCTCTCCTGAGGAAGCGCTTGAGGGTCCCTTGGGTTTCAGACTTATCCTGCAAAAAGAACACCCAAGTGAAGCGGGAATAGTCATCAACAATAACTAAACCATACTTACTTCCTCCTATGCTTAGATAGGCGACAGGTCCGAAGAGGTCCATATGTAGCAGCTCCAGGGGTCTTGATGTTGTCATCACATTCTTGCTGTGATGCGCTCCTCCCACCTGTTTACCTGCCTGACAAGCTGCACAAGGTCTGTCTTTTTCGAATTGTACGTTAGTCAAACCTATCACGTGTTCTCCCTTTAGAAGCTTGTGAAGATTCTTCATCCCCACATGTGCTAAGCGGCGATGCCACAGCCAGCCCATGCTAGTCTTAGCAATTAAGCATGCATCTAGACCGGCCTCTTCTTTTGCAAAATCAACTAAGTAAAGCTTGCCGTCTAATACACCCTTAAAGGCTAGTGAACCATCACTTCTTCTAAAGACAGACACATCTACATTTGTAAAAAGACAATTATATCCCATATTGCATAGTTGACTAACAGATAGCAAATTGTAACCAAGAGACTCAACTAAAAACACATTGGAGATAGAGTGCTCATTAGAAATTGCAATTTTACCTAACCCTTTTACCTTGCCTTGATTCCCATCACCGAATATAATTGAATCTTGGGAATCCCTATTCTTGACGTAGGAGGTGAACATCTTCTTCTCCCCCGTCATATGGTTTGTGCATCCACTGTCAATAATCCAGCTTGAACCCCCGGATGCATAAACCTGCAAGGCAAATTTAGGCTTGGGTCTTAGGTACCCAACTCATGTTGGGTCCTACAAGGTTAGTGCAAATATCCTTAGGGACCCAAATGCAAGTTTTGTCTCCCTTGCATTTTGCCCCTAACTTCCTAGCAACTATTTTCCTATCCTTTCTACAAATAGCAAAGGAAGCATTTAAAGCATGATAAATTGTAGAGGGTTCATTCATTACTTTCCTAGGAACATTAACAACATTTCTCCTAGGCATATTATGAACAACATTTCTCCTACCAACATTTCTATTATGCACATAAGAAGAACTAGAAGCAAACATGTCATGAGAATCAAAAGCATTATATGCGTTACATCTCCTATAAGCATTTCTAGATTGTCTCCTATCATGGTACATAAAGGCATGGTTCTTTTGCACACTACTAGCCATAGGGGCCTTCCCTTTCTCCTTGGCGGAGATGGGAGCCTTATGGCTTGTCAAGTTCTTGGCTTCCTTCTTGTAGCCAAGTCCATCCTTAATTGAGGGGTGTCTACCAATTGTGTAGGCATCCCTTGCAAATTTTAGCTTATCAAAATTACTCTTGCTAGTCTTAAGTTGAGCATTAAGACTAGCCAATTCATCATTAAGTTTGGAAATTGAAACTAGGTGTTCACTACAGGCATCAATGTCAAAATCTTTACACCTATTGCAAGTTTCAACAATTTCTACACACGATGTTGATTTACTAGCTATTTCTAACTTGGCATTCAAATCATCATTAACACTTTTTAACTTGGAGATGGATTCATGACAAGTAGATAATTCACTAGAGAGCATTTCATTCCTTTTAATTTCTAGAGCAAGAGAATTTTGTGCATTAACAAATTTATCATGCTCCTCATATAAAAGATCCTCTTGTTTTTCTAGTAATCTATTCTTGTCATTCAAAGCATCAATCAACTCATTAATCTTATTAATTTTAGATCTATCTAATCCCTTGAATAAGCATGAGTAATCTATCTCATCATCATCACTAGACTCATCCTCACTTGAAGAAGCATAAGTACTAGCATCATGAGTGCTTACTTTCTTCTCCCTTGCCATGAGGCAAGTGTGACGCTCGTTGGGGAAGAGGGATGACTTGTTGAAGGCGGTGGCGGCGAGTCTTTCATTGTCGGAGTCGGAGGAGGAGCAATCCGAATCCCACTCCTTTCTGATATGTGCCTCGCCCTTGGCCTTCTTGTAATGCTTCTTCTTCTCCCTTTTGTTCCCCTTTTCCTGGTCACTTTCATTATCGGGACAGTTAGCAATGAAATGACCAATCTTACCACATTTGAAGCACGAGCGCTTCTCCTTTGTCTTGGTCTTGCTTGGCTGTCCCTTGCGACCTTTAAGCGCCGTCTTGAAGCGCTTAATGATGAGGGCCATCTCTTCATTATTTAGCCCGGCCGCCTCAACTTGCGCCACCTTGCTCGGTAGCGCCTCCTTGCTCCTCGTTGCCTTGAGAGCAATGGGTTGAGGCTCATGAATAGGACCGTTCAACGCGTCGTCCACATATCTTGCCTCCTTGATCATCATTCGCCCGCTTACGAACTTCCCCAGAACTTCTTCGGGCGACATCTTGGTGTACCTAGGATTTTCACGAATATTGTTCACCAAATGAGGATCAAGAACGGTAAAGGACCTTAGCATTAGGCGGACGACGTCGTGATCCGTCCATCGCGTGCTTCTGTAGCTCCTTATTTTGTTGATAAGAGTCTTGAGCCGATTGTATGTTTGAGTTGGCTCCTCGCCCCTTATCATTGCGAACCGTCCAAGCTCGCCCTCCACCAACTCCATCTTGGTGAGCAAGGTGACATCATTCCCCTCATGAGAGATCTTGAGGGTGTCCCAGATCTGCTTGGCATTGTCCAAGCCGCTCACCTTATGGTACTCGTCCCTGCACAAAGAGGCTAGCAACACAGTAGTAGCTTGTGCATTTTTATGAATCTGTTCATTAATAAACATGGGACTATCCGTACTATCAAAGTGCATTCCACTTTCTACAATCTCCCATATGCTAGGATGGAGAGAGAACAAGTGACTACGCATTTTGTGACTCCAAAATCCGTAGTCCTCTCCATCAAAATGAGGAGGTTTACCAAGTGGAATAGATAATAAATGAGCATTAGTACTTTGAGGAATACGAGAGTAATCAAAAGAAAAGTTCGAATTGACTGGTTTCTTTCTCTCGTATTCGTTGTGGTCGTCGTCCTTTTGGGAGGAAGTAGACTCATCGCTGTCGTAGTAGACGATCTCCTTGATGCGTCTTGTCTTCTTCTTCTTCCCATCTTTGCGTCTGTGGCCCGAGCCCGAGTCGTTGGACTTGTCATCCCTTGGCTCGTTGACGAAGGACTCCTTCTCCTTGTCGTTGATCACGATTCCCTTCCCTTTAGGATCCATCTCTTCGGGCGGTTAGTCCCTTTGTGAAGAGAACGGCTCCGATACCAATTGAGAGCACCTAGAGGGGGGTGAATAGGTGATCCTGTGAAACTTAAACTTATAGCCACAAAAACTTGTTAAGTGTTAGCACAATAATCGCCAAGTGGCTAGAGAGGAGTCTCAACAAAACACAATACCACAAGAGATCAAACACAGAGATGACACAGTGGTTTATCCCGTAGTTCGGCCAAGACCAACACTTGCCTACTCCACGTTGTGGCGTCCCAACGGACGAGGGTTGCAATCAACCCCTCTCAAGCGGTCCAAAGACCAACTTGAATACCACGGTGTTTTGCTTTGCCTTTCAATATCCCGTTTGCGAGGAATTTCCACAACTTGGAGCCTCTCGCCCTTACACTTAAGATTCACAAAGAAATATGGAGTAAGGGAGGGATTAGCAACTCACACACGACACAAAGATCACAGCGAATACGCACACGCAAAACCCAGAGTTGAGCTCAAGAGACTAGCACACTAGAACGGAGCTCAAATCACTAGAATGTCGAACAAGTGCGAAAGAATGAAGTGTGAGTGATCAATGATGCTCAAAGGATGCTCGGTGTCCTCCTCCATGCGCCTAGGGGTCCCTTTTATAGCCCTAAGGCAGCTAGGAGCCGTTGAGAACATTCTAGGAAGGCAGTTCTTGCCTTCTGTCGCCTGGCGCACCGGACAGTCCGGTGCACACCGGACACTGTCCGGTGCCCGATTTCTTTCCTTAAACGGCGCAGCCGACCGTTGGCAGCCAGAGAGCCGTTGGCGCACCGGACAGTCCGGTGCCCTCTTCTAGCCGTTGGCTCGGCCACGTGTCCCGCGCAGATCGCGCGGCCGACCGTTGGCCCGACCGACCGTTGGCTCACCGGACAGTCCGGTGCACACCGGACAGTCCGGTGAATTATAGCCGTACGTCACCGGTGAATTCCCGAGAGCGGCCACTTTGCTCGAACCAGCCTGGCGCACCGGACACTGTCCGGTGCACCACCGGACACTGTCCGGTGCACCACCGGATAGTCCGGTGCTCCCAGACTGAGCAGATTCTTGGCTGCTCGAGCCAAGACATTTTCAATTGGATTTTTCCTGTTTCCAGCACTTAGACACAACACATTAGTCTTTAAAACAATGTATTAAGTCTGAGAAACATACCTTTATCCTTGATTTGTACTTTGTCCACCATTTTACACTTAGGCACTTGTGTTGGACACTAAATCACCAAAATACTTAGAAATGGCCCAAGGGCATATTTCCCTTTCACTGTGGAGAGCCCCAGCCATCAAATCTGCAAACAAACGTCCGATCACTTTTTATGCAAGCAAACTGATTTAGCGTAAACGGAAACCCATTTTAGCGTAAATAGAGTAACAACCGCGAGCCCTCGTTCCAGAAATAGCGGCTTAGGCCCACTTTCCATGTGGTCAACCATATCTTCCTTAGTCAACACATGTTTACGCTATTCCATTCTTCCGTTTATACACAATAGAGATTTAGCGTAACTACTTCAGCCGACCCACGTTCCAGAAATTCAGGAATTGGCCCACTAACCCACTTCCCACGCAGTCAAACATTTCTATACCCTAACCCCCGCGCGGTCAACCTTCCTGGCTGACTCGCCGTGATTCTTCAGGGGTCGCCAGGGCGATTCTTCTTCATCCTCTCCCGCCAGTGCGATTCGCCGTCCTCCGCCGCCGCATGCCCTCAGCTGTAATCGCCGCCGCCGTTGACAGTATCGTCGAGCCGCTGCTGCTGTCAATCCTCTGCGCCCCGCGTCACATTGGCTCACGTCTGCGGATGCTCTATCGTCCGGATTCCAAGGTGCTCGAGTTGCTCTTTTAAATTTATGCTTTACAATGCAACTTCCTAATCTCTTTCCTCCCTTCCGGCAGTGTGAATCGCCTTCATTTGTCCCCGCGCGAACTCAACCCTAATCGGCGCCGCCGTTGACAGTGTCGTCGAGCCGGCCGCCGCTGTCAATCCTCCGCCCCCGCGTCACATCGGTATTTTACACGCCCACCAACTGTCGTCATTGACCTTACTGTTCTTGTGCGATAATGGTTCAGTTTTTTATCATAGAGCTTGTAGCTTTGATAAATGTTCACGGAACTGTTGTTTTATACTCATTGAATGCTCAAATTGTGTGGGTGAAGATATATGCAATGATGTGAATTATACATACCTTTATGAAGTAGTTGTTGATATTTTGATGTGGAAACAAGTGTGCTGCTCATGACTTCGTGCTACTATATATTATTCAGATAAACTGAAATGCATTTCACTTTTTATATACGTACTGGATCATATCTTTGACATAAATATGGTCATCAATCATGTCCAAATTGCAACAATAAATATTTGAACTTCTGGTTGCATGTTTTGTTTTAGTCATGTTTAAATGTTTAGTTACCATAATAAAAATCAAATACAGTTTATAATCCACAAATGTCGTTAATAAACTTAAAACAATCCCAAATAAGTCAATGCTTCCAACAGATGCTTTATATTCTAAGCCAGACTCATGTGATATGTATTATGTCTATGAGTTCTATCACACTAAAGCAACAATATTGCAAATGATACACGGCAAGAAAATGTACCTGAACATCAATATCAATTGGCATACTGATAGAGCAAAAAAGATGAGTCCCATTCTTTCGAAGAAAGAGAACTAAATTATCATGAAAAATGTCCATATCCTGAATGGTGCAGTCCGAGTCAGGTACCATCACAATCTAGAAATAGGCATGCAATCACCAACTTAGGAAACAAATTATCATCCCAAATGTGAAATAATACTGCATACATAAAGAAAAACTGCTTAGAGATAACAACAACATTTCACCCATACTACAGAGAATCGTATTGAAGCTGTGTGTTTCAAAGGCGGATGTGACCGACATCTTTTGATATTAGAGATATCAAATCATCAATGATACTAGATATAAATATAATAACATTAGTAAACTAATAGGCACTGCCTACATATCTCTTTTCTGTCGCAGCTATATGAACATATATGTTCAACTTCCAAAATGGAACTAAATCGACCATAAACCACAGAGAAAGAGAGAAACCTGCCATCTATCCACCAGTGACTTTTCAGCCCTACACCTGGCCAGATAGTAGCCTTTAGTTGTCGTTTCGGTATCATTTACAGGAGCATTGGTAAGAATGTAAAAGAACCCGTTGTGGTGCTCTAAAAAGTGCTGAACTTTGTCTACACGTTTCCGTATAGGTAATAATCCTTCTCTTAGATTATCAGATTCAATTACAAAAACCTGCAGACATAGAAGCAAAATATAATAATTAAGTATATATGCAAAAGGCCAGAAGATCAATGATGCAAAGTGCATTGGGAATCAAAAAAAAGTTTGAAAAGAAATCTTCCCCAGATGATGTCCTAGTGTTAGAATTGACAGTCATATACTTAAAATCTTTTGTGCTTGTAATATCCACGCAACAGTTTACATCTTTCTCCGTGAAAACTAGAAACTCTGCTTCATCCGATTGCAACTTTTTACAGAAAACCCTATCACATGTTAGCATTTTTAAAATGAATAATTACCAAAAACTAATCAAGCTTCAAATGAATAGAATATGTGACTTTGGTGAGAGAGAAATTACTGGTTAGGACGTAGAGTCTCATCACAGACAGTGTCAAACAAACTTTCACTATTGCTAGACCATGCTAAACTAACTACTCCCTTGTTTGGTGAACTAAAGATGACATGCTCAGACAGCAGATCTTTCACTTCAAGGGAAAATAGTTCACCCCCAGATGTATCAACTGTATATGCAAGAAACCTATGATCTAGAGAGATTCGACAACTCCCAATGTGGACATAACCTGTGCAATATCCAAAATAACAAGATAATAAATGAATGCAGCCAATCAACAAACATCCTCATTTTGAAAAATCAGTAAACAGGAGCAAATAGGATGGTGCAGAGTCTGGAAAATCAGTGTAAGACTGCATAAGTCTATAACTTGTAGACCTTGTTTAGTAACATACATCAATTCCAGAATGTGATTCAGTCAGTTGTATGTTTGCTTTTTTCAAGTAAATTATTAGAGTTTTATTATGTAAAAGTGTTTAGATGCACAGTAAGGGTCTAATATCCGTGTAAACTAATATGTTATGAACTGCATAATTTTGAACTTCTGGTTGCATGTTTTGTTTTAGTCATGTATAAATGTTTATGTTGCTGCTTATTAGCTACTACTAATGCATAAATATATATTTTTCTGAGTAAATACTGTTTTAGATTAACAGTCTGTTGGTTTGCATATATGTATATGGCAATTTCTATAATGCAATGATACAATTTTTTTGATGTTTGACTGTGTTGACATTTATGTTGTTAGGGTCATATAACACAATTGATGAATTGTAATGTGTATGACTGTGTTGAGTGTACAATTAGATTGTATAATCATTGGTGTATATGTTGATGTAACTCAATAAAGCTCATATGTTTTACATTCTTCCTTTGCATGTTGCTGCTTCAATAATGCGGAAGGTTGATCGTCCCCCAACCAGTCTGAAGCGTTTAATCATTGAGTCAAGTCAAGAATGTTTCAGTGTTGACATTCCATGCTCGACTGACATTGAAGACCCTACAAATACGTGGTCTGATGGTGATCCTCCGCAGCATAGAAAGAGGGGTGTTGCAGCCGATGGTAAAAAGATTCTTATGCCTAATGTGGATGATGATGATGACTTTGAGCCACCAAAAAAGAAGTGCAATATCTCAATGGATGCCCCAAATAAGACGCAGGTGAGTTTACAACATTGTAGAAATTAATCGTTTCCAATATCTTAATCATGCATCTAATCACAATACATACCTTATGTGCTGAAAGATATAGCTTTCTACATTACCTTAGCTCATTAATCCAAAACAGTCATAGGACAAGGAACTTTGTATAAATAATAACGCATAAATTGTGATATTTAAGTATTAACATATTTATCCATCTATCTACCTTTTCATTACAAAGACTCAACATTAGATGCAACCCAGGAGATGTTCTTGCGTCCATTCAGATATTGAATGAAAGGCAACGTCAAGCTATAGTCAGAAAAGGATTCTCTAGTATTCTTGACATGACAATTGATGCAATTGGATGTCGAACACTTCTTTGTTGGCTCATGCAGAATCTAGACCCCAGAGACATGACTCTTCGTATTGGTCCAGACAAAGAACTCAAAATCACCAAGCAGACTGTCCATCAGATATTGGGTCTTCCAAATTTAGGTGGTGGAAAGCCCCTTAATATTGATGAAGCGAACGCTGCTGCAACACTTCGGGCCTCCTTGAATATTAGCAAGGATGAGTTTGTTATTTCAAAGCTCCAGGACAGATTGAGACTAGGACAGGATGATGATCTTTCTATCAGATGTTTTTTTTCTGATTCTCTTCAACCGACTGCTATTCCCAACAGCTAGTTGGTCTATTTCTTACAATGAGGTTCTACTTACAGAAGAAATGGAGCGGTTCCCTGAAATTGATTGGTGCCATCTAATTTTTAGTGACTTATGTGAGGCTGCACATAAATGGCACAACAGGAGCATTAACAATGTGTCGGCGACGATATATGGCTGTTCCATCGTTGTTCTTGTAAGTTTCATAATTAATTTGGCAAATCTTTTATTACATTATCAATTGCAATTTGAAAATACATACATATATTATGTGTTTACGTTCATTTGTATATGACTCTCATGAGATATATATATATATATATATATATATATATATATATATATATATATATATATATATATATTATGTAGCTGTATTATTTGGATCATTTGCACCATGTTGCTGCTCCAAACAACAAAATTGGCACTCCGCGCATAAAGTATTTTAATAAGAATATTATAAGGGCGTTGTCAATGGCCGATAAGTGGAAGCCTCGCCAGGGTGGCGAACCATTTGGTGTTTGCCCTGTGAGTCTTCATTTCTTCTATCATAATTTTCCTGTTTTTTACAACAATGTTATTTGTGACTAGTTACAAACCAATGATTTTAGTAGTCATATAATGATCTCAATTCATGGCATGAGTCAATCCATATACATAATTATTAATTTTCATTCTGTTTCATCAGTTTTGGAGCAGCAGTGAGACATGTTATGTCTCAAAATCGTCATCTACTAGTCAGTTTGAGGTTAGATCATATACCCACTATGTTCTTTGTTTGTCTGTTGCTTTACCATACTTATCATATCATTATTATATTTTTTTACTTCAGTCTTCAATGAGGCCAGAAACTATTGATGAAGACCCAAATCAACATGGTCGACTTCCAAATATAATCATCCAACTCCCTCTTATGCAAGACCTGATGGCAAAAAAGATTCAAATGCTTCCTGTACATCAACGCCAGAAGTTCCAAGCTAAGTTGATTGATTATGACTTAGAGGTTGGCAAAATATTTGCCTCTATCAAGCAATGTTTGAATACTATTGGTACAAAGCAGTCCAATCTAGCTGCTACATTTGGAGATTTGATTGATGATGTTCTTCGGGCCGATGAATCTGTTACACCAAATACTGTTAGTATTTAAGCTTGACTTATATATATATTTTTTGTCTTGATAGCGTGCATTTCATGTTTACATATTATGATTAACGTATACTTCACCTTTTTTGTGCAGCAAGGTCAGACAGTGCCAGGTGGCACAGTTGACCATGATTCTGGACCAGTATTTGACAAGACTCCTATTGGGAGTGTTTGTGCACCAGGCATCTTCTTATCTGAATTAGAATGTGCTCGCGCTCTTCGGGCATACTTGTGTTCTAAGGTCATTGAATTGGACAGGTACATACTTTTCAAATTGTTTGACTTGGCATAATGTTTAATTCTTATTAATTCTGATTGATCAACATCGTGGCAATGGTATAGATACTATTAAGTTTTATTCAATCTTTGTACCCAAAGATTTAGCCTTGAATAGAAGCTAAAGGAAAATAACTATCCACATGCCTGAACTTTGAGTTGTAGCTTCTATAGGGTTTCAACTCTAGGTCTCTAGCCTACCCTAACGTATCTAGTATTTCTTGTTAAAGAGATAAAAAAAAACTAGTTCAAAGCCTAGTGATTTGAAGCCTGCAATGATCTATTTCTAGACGCATACCAGGGTACTGAATCAAAGCTTGTGTCCCCCCATTCTTCTAAAAAATAGCAATTTTTGGACTGAACCAAATGATGAGAACACCTGTAGCCACATTGTCATAGTTAGAAGAGAAAATAACAAAAAAATTAAGGATATTTTAAATTGTCTTCACAATTTGACTTACAGTATGAAGAACATCTACAGTAACATCATATTGCATATTCTCAATTGATGCAAGAAGAACATTGCCTTGAGCCTCCACTTTCCTTCCGTCAGCTCCAACAGTAGGCTGTGCCAGAACATCAAAAGGCAAAACAGCAAGTTTACATAAAAGAGAAAAACAGACAATTGAAATACTAGAATGCCCATGGTCTTCTGAAAAAGTAATAAATACCTGTAATGTACCATCCATGGCAGAATAATTGATTGGAAGATACGGATTATTATAATCCCTGCAAGATAACAATAAAAGAAATTTTAAACAATGGTGGAGAGAAACAAAAGCATGTCTCCAACATTATAGGGTTATAGCTAAAGTCATTTGGCATTCTTGAATCTTGCACGACAAAATGGTCAGATTGGAAAGAAGAAACATGTGGCAATAGCTATGTCCTAGCATGACAAGTCCAAACAATCAGGTCTTTAAAAAAAGAGTACAAACGGGAAAGCGATGTTCGAATAAATTATGTCAGGGTTTGTAGAAAAATGAAAACCCAAGTGATAATATGGGTATACGACAACTAATAGAATTTCAACTATAATCTCACCCTAATACAATCTAAGTCAAGCAGTTTAAAGAAGAGTGGGAATGGACTTCAGGAGTTGAAGGGACAAGTAGTCCTTTTGGTACTCAATGAGAAAATTGCAAGAACAAGGAAGTAGGAAACATATTTTTGGGAGAACTTTTTAGAGTTCTGATTTGTTTTTGCAGTTTGAAGAGTGATTGGGTATTGATCAATTGTATAGTTTTTAAGGCATCGCCTAGGCGGTAAGGTGGTCCTGCGAGGTAAGGTGTCGCCCTCGCCTTGCTCCGACACCTAAGGCGGGTGGGAGAGGCTGGCTATCAAGGGCGAGCTCGTGGATGCAGCAGTGGCGAGTGCAGAGGCGGCATGGCGACTGCTGCGGAGGGCAGAGGCAGCATGGCTGCTGCTGCACAGGGATAGAGGTGGTGCTGCGGTGGCACCGCATAGAAGTGGCTGGGAGAGTGAAGCGTCCCGGTCCTCTGGGACTCAAATGTGAAACAATTACTAGTCCCAGGAGGCTAGTAAACACATTTATACATCAGATGATTCCAGATCTGCTTAAACGAGACAAACCTATAAAGGTGGCGATCAACTTTAAGAGTTGGTCCACAACTCGGGACATATCATCAGAGTGGGGCTGAAGCAGCCCGATATACGCAGCGAAGCAAATCAGCGGTCCAACAGCCACAGGCAAGGTTGGGAACAATCGTAACTCTTACCCGATCTCCTTTTCTGAAAAACAACAAATATGCAAGGGTGAGTACAAACGTACTCAGCAGCCCACCTTCACCCGCGGAATGGGGAAATCAGATATAATGCATGGAATATGTGGAGCTCAGAATATTTTGCAGAAACAGCAATATTTTATGCAGAGTTGTTTTGAAAAACATTTTGTATTTTTGCAAAGCGCATCCTCTCCAAAAGGAGCAGGAAGTTTTTCCAGTATTATAACAAAATCCCCTGGACTAAACCATCCAGGTATCTCAACAGTTTCCCACTGGTTTTCATTTTCAAAAACAGCTACTGGACTTCCCGTCCACCATAGCTCACGGCTCAACCGCCGAACCTTTTAAAAACCACTTTTCAAAAGCATCTCTTTTTTTGGAAAACAAAACATTAATTGCCATACCATACCAGACTCGTCCATTCCTGTGGACACAAACTATTCGAATAGGTTTGAACTCTGCGTAGAGGGGTACACTTTACCCACTAGTTTGGCTCTGCGATCCCATGGCCAATGAGACCCGAATCCGACTCTCTTTCTTTCGCCGCACGTCCTAACCTTAACGGTTATCCGGAAGGAGTCAGGCCACCACCATGTCCAAACCAGACAAAACTTTCCCCCTCCTTATCCTCCCGGTGCTCCCCAGCCTTCATAACCCTGGGGTTGGACCGTACGAGTTTAGATTGAGTGACTGCCCACACAGTCTCGAGTGGTTGTACTATTAAAGAGTACAGGTAGTGAAGATGACAAACCGGTCCTTATATGAGGGGACAATCCTTCTGCTCACGCCTAAACCAGCTGAGCCAACACCTTAGGCCCTCCCCTAAACTAGGGAGTCCCTGATTATCCCACTCACAAGGTGATAAGGGTGAAAACCCTTCATCACACACATTTTGAAAAGCATTTTCTTTTGAAAACTCATACCTGTTCTCAAATCATTTGGAACATATATATCAGGGATTGATTGCGGCAAGCGGCTGGGTGGCCATAATAACTTGTCTCAAAATCATATCATGCATAAAATAACAGGCTGAGGGTTGTGGTTGAAAAATCATAGGTAATTTATGCATCAAAGGGATCCAGTGAGCTTGCCGTGCTTATCCGGCGAAGGGGGAAGGAGAGCTCGTGGAACTGGCTTCTGGCTCCATCGCCTGGCGTAGACTTGCAGATCTGGCCTCCACGAGATGGCACGAACGCTCCGATAACTATGCAACATGAACAAGCAAACATACAAACAAGCAAGTATACCATCAAATAGTTAGCATAGTGGTCAGAATAGTGATACATGGATGGGTAGAGTCTTGAGTAGAATATGTGTCATGTGGTGTTGAGATACTACTAGTGGTGGAGCGGAGGTGCTTACCAGGAGGGTGGACTGGAGGCGAAGCGACACTATGCGTGTAGCCGGCAGAGCAGAGTAACTGAGTGGGTGGGGTGTTTGCCTTGGCTGAGGGTGTTGAGTGTGTGTGGAGAGGGAGAGAATAGCTGGGTGTATTTATAGTTGGGTGTATGTGGTGTAGCACAGTGAAGTTCACTGTTGGTGAGAGTAGTGACGAATGAATCGTCTGACTTAGTATGAACAGGAGAGTTATAGGCAGAATATGGGACAAGAGTATTTTGGGAGTTTTCTAGAATATGGACCATGCTTAAGGGATGACATGGTTGGATAGGGAATAGTTTGATAAGAATTTAGAAACGAGAATTATTGGAATCTGAGTTTGGGAGCCTGGTTCGAAGGAATCTCAAAGTTAAGCGTGCTCAACTTGGAGAAACCTGGGATGGGTGACCAGATGGAAAGTTCCCACTGGAAGGAAAATCACAGTCACCGGAGTTCGTATGACTGGAATATGGGTCTGGCTGGTCTTAGGTGGACTGGACAGCATGATGTATGAGTAGTTGAAATTTGGGGTGATCGGCTAATCGATGAATAGTAACGATGAATAGTGACGATGAAAAAGTTACTATAGATATCATCGATGAGTAGTAACGATGATGAATAGTAACAATGAATAGTACTGATAGTGAATAGTAACGATGAATAGTAACGGTAAATAGTGATGGTGAATAGTTCGTATGAACGAACGATGAACGATGAATAGGAACTATGAACGAACGATGAACGATGAATAGGAACTATGAACGAACGATCGAATGATCGGACGAACGAACGATCGGAATTTCGGCAGCATAACAGCAGGACAAAGATTATCTGGAAGAACGATGAATAGGGACTATGAACGAACGATGAACGATGAATAGGAACTATGAACGAACGATGAACGATCGAATGATCGAACGAACAAACGATCGGAATTTCGGCAGCATAACGGCAGGAAAAAGATTATTTGGATGAACGAACGGACAAACGATCGAATGATCGGACGAACGAACGATCGGAATTTCAGCAGCATAACGGCAGGACAAAGATTATCTGGAAGAACGATGAATAGGGACTATGAACGAACGATGAACGATGAATAGGAACTATGAACGAACGATGAACGATCGAATGATCGAACAAACGAACGAACAAATTAAGAACAGGGGACGAACGATCAAAGAACGATCGAACGATCCTTGTGCTAGTGTGTGCTTGTGTGGAACATGGTGTGGGTGTGTGTGGGGGGGAAGAGAGTTGCCATGAAATGGCTTGGGGTGGGATGAGAGGAGGCCCTTGCCCCTCTATTTATAGCCATGGTGGGGGATTAGGAAGAGGGATGAGAGAATTAGTGGGAGGATGAGAGGATTAGTGGGAGATTAGCATGTATTTGTCTTGTATAAGTGAGATTAGCTTGTAGAGCTCACCGTATGACACTGGAGGCATACGTATACGTATGAGCATGAGAAAATTTATGAAGAAAATATTTGTAGGGACTTGAAAAATGATTATGAAGGTATTTCTTGGGAAGAAAATACTTGGAGATATATTGGTGGAATATTTGGGCGATATTTCTGGAAAGAATTTGAGGGGGAACACTGGGGAAATATCTGGGCAGTATTTCTGAAAAGAAATTGAGGGTGATCACTGGGGAAATATTTGTAGAATATTTTGAGGAGGATTTTGGAAAGAATATAGACCACTATATTTTATTTGCTGATATCAACTTGCAAACAAACATTTTGAAATGAAATTTGAAATTCATTTTGAATTTAGAGCAAGTTTGAGAAAATTCCAAGATTTGAATGTTTTGGATGCTACAAATCTACCCCACTTAAAATGAATCTCGTCCTCGAGATTCGGCTTAGAAGGGTTATGGGTATAGCTTTACTTCAGCTACATATCTTCACTTTGCAGACTCTTCGAGGAGATGGAACTTCAACAAAATCTGGCCTTTCAGGAGCATCCGGTTGCTGATTGCCAACGATGATTCTGGCTACTCAAATATCATCTTCAGGCTTCTAGGTTTCGCTTGGCAGCTAGCTTATTGAGGAAGCATCGATGCCAGCACACAAACCTTCCTCTTGCGAACTCCCACATGGATTCCTTCCTTGATTGGTCTTCTAGTGTTTCATCAACGGAACTTGGTTGACCACTTCTCATCCAGAAACTTATAAGCTTCGGTGATCTGGTCCTCCACAAGCTTGCTACAGGCCTTCTTCTTTTTCTCCATAGCAGGAACTTTACTAGAACACTACCCCACTTAAAAAGAATGAGGGTAGAACTCTTGAATCTTAGGGATTTGAACTCCTTGAAGTACCTCATAACAAGGGTGTTACGGGGCCTTCTGCTGCTGTTGCTGCTTGATCAGGCTACGGAGAAATAACTGACACAGGGTTGATTTTGGAAGAACCTTCTTCTCATCTTCTCTTCGCTATCTTCTTTTCACTGACCCTTTCTTTCTCTTTGCTCTTCCCACTGGAGGATTCTATCAAAGAGTATTACCATCATACAAAGGAGGAAACCGAAGACTATGAACCATGTACAATAGTCTTCAACCCAAGAATCACCAAGCATTGTGATCTTAGGGGCGAGGGAGTGGAAAAATGGAGTTGCTTGCGATTTGGCAGAGGGGATTTTTATCGGGGCTGTTTTTGCTTTGTGCGAGATGGGAGTTGAGGGAGCTGGTGGGGGGTTTATAGGTGAGCGGGGGTGCTCGGGGGGGGGTGTGGAGTGGTAGTGATGGAGCAGGTGACACGAGGCAGCAGGCGCGACATGGGGAGGGGGGCCTGTTGCCGGCGACGATGGCGGTGGGTGCGCTGCAAAAGGGGGCGTGGGTGGCGGTGGGGGTGCGCATGGAAGCAGGCACGCGTGCGGGGGGCACGGGTGAGTGGTGGGGTCAATGACCCTGATGTTTGTGGTCTCTGGTTCCAAGAATCTTTGCCTCTCTGTATGGTAATAACTCCTTCTGTCCTCTTTTCCTGTTTACTTTGACTCAGGGGCAGTGCTTTGATTCTCACGGTCGGTCATTTTGACTGAGCGGCTGGACTGGTTCCTTCTGTAGCTTATTCCATGCTTCAAGGGTAAGCTTCCCGGTATCTTCTTGGGTAAGGCACTTTTCTCTTGAGATGGGTTAAGATGAGAATGGAAGCATAAGGTGAGGATTAGATCTAATTTGTGATCTATGTTTTTAGAGAAAACCTTTCTTTAAAAAAATAAAACACACAAGCTCAGCAATGATAAGCATAAACAAATCGAATGTTTTGAATAAGGGAAGAATAGAGTTTTTCCAAAGCACGGACTACTCAAATTCGAGGCTAAGCATAACTACTATTGCTTGGCTCCTGAATTGAGAACTATGCTAAATGCAACTTATGAGCACTAACGTTAAAGCATCACATATGCACTCAAAAGAGGAGAAAACATCAAGCGAAATTCATTTTGAAATGCCCTAGGGGGCCACACAATTAGAGTTTTTGAAAACACGAGGCTACACGATTACCTCTCATACATGCAGGGCTCTAGCCAAAGTGAAGAAAAACTTCACTACCCAATGCATGCAGAGGACTGGGCATAACTAACTCAGATCTGGCAGCTTCTCTTCTGGCAAGGCTGACGCACAACTTCAATCTGAGATATCTCCTAGATGGGTCAACAGGGAGCTGATGTTGATGACTTCTTCTGGCGGCGACTGAGATGGCAGGACAGGGTCGAACTCTTCTTCAAGCGGGACTGGCTCTTGTAGCTCCTCAGAGGGCGACGGTGTTGGTGGGGTGCTTGCAGCTTCTTCTTTGATCTCACGGGACAGTGCTGGAATCTTCTTCATGGTGAGGGGCTCAAACAACTCTGGCGGGGGATCTTGGGAGGACTCGGGGTGCTCTTGCTTATCCATAGCCTGAGGGAAGACTGGAATTCCTTCCAAGACTATGGCTCCTTCCGGTAGTTCCCAAGCCTTCTTCTCTCCTCTGATAGAGACCGGATGACCTTCAAGAATCTGGGGGTCTTCAGCTCTGATGGGTTGAACAGGGTTGGATGAAGCGAGCTCTTGGATCCGCAGGGCTCTACGTTGGTTATGGGTTACCAAGTAGGCCTCCATCAACTTCTGGATGTGCTCATCCTTGGCTTGCTTCAGGGCTTCAACAGCAATGGCTTCACGACTTTCCAAGGCAGTTGCACGGGCTTGAGCTGTGGTGAGATCCACATGGAGCTTACGGTTGAGCTTCTCTGCATCTTCTGCTCGGGCAATCATCTAACGGTGGTGACGAGCCAAGAAATCATACTGCGCATCCAGGGTGAGCAGGTATGCAGTGAGGTACACGACTATGGGGTCGTCCTCAAGCAGCTGCTGCCCTTCCAATGCACGCATCCTGGCCATCCAAACTGGACGGTCTCTCTGAAAGGGCGGAAAGAATCTGAGCGGGGTGTCAGCCATTTCTTCTTCATAGATCTGACACAGGGCCCTCAATGCCTTGCGAGCGACGACTTGGCAGGTGTCTTTGAATCTGTGCCCAGCAGCAGTGACACTCCATTCCACATGGTGTGGACTGCATCCAATGTATACAGTCACGACACACTTCTCTGTGCCATGCTCGACGAATTCACGACCATCATACTCTGGCTGGCTCCTAATTCTGAGGTGAACTGTGCATGCTCTCAGCAACTTGGGGAAACCATCTTCGTTCTGGCAAAAGATGGTTTGGCAGCGGACCTCTATCTGACTTCTGAGAGAAGGAAAGGGGAAAAGCATTTTTGAAATGAAGGGATGAGAGCAAGAACTTTTTTAAGCAAATAGTTTGGACTCAAAAACTTATGGATCAGGCTAAGGGTTACGTCCTGCGGCCAACCTAACAGCTCCGATACCACCTGAAGCGTCCCGGTCCTCTGGGACTCAAATGTGGTACAATTACTAGTCCCAGGAGGCTAGTAAACACATTTATACATCAGATGATTCCAGATCTGCTTAAACGAGACAAACCTATAAAGGTGGCGATCAACTTTAAGAGTTGGTCCACAACTCGGGACATATCATCAGAGTGGGGCTGAAGCAGCCCGATATACGCAGCGAAGCAAATCAGCGGTCCAACAGCCACAGGCAAGGTTGGGAACAGTAGTAACTCTTACCCGATCTCCTTTTCTGAAAAACAACAAATAAGCAAGGGTGAGTACAAACGTACTCAGCAGCCCACCTTCACCCGCGGAATGGGGAAATCAGATATAATGCATGGAATATGTGGAGCTCAGAATATTTTGCAGAAACAGCAATATTTTATGCAGAGTTGTTTTGAAAAACATTTTGTATTTTTGCAAAGTGCATCCTCTCCAAAAGGAGCAGGAAGTTTTTCCAGTATTATAACAAAATCCCCTGGACTAAACCATCCAGGTATCTCAACAGTTTCCCACTGGTTTTCATTTTCAAAAATAGCTACTGGACTTCCCGTCCACCATAGCTCACGGCTCAACCGCCGAACCTTTTAAAAACCACTTTTCAAAAGCATCTCTTTTTTTGGAAAACAAAACATTAATTGCCATACCATACCAGACTCGTCCATTCCTGTGGACACAGACTATTCGAATAGGTGTGAACTATGCGCAGAGGGGTACACTTTACCCACTAGTTCGGCTCTGCAATCCCATGGCCAATGAGACCCGAATCTGACTCTCTTTCTTTCCCCGCACGTCCTAACCTTAACGGTTATCCGGAAGGAGTCAGACCACCACCATGTCCAAACCGGACAAAACTTTCCCCCTCCTTATCCTCCTGGTGCTCCCCAGCCTTCATAACCCTGGGGTTGGACCGTACAAGTTCAGATTGAGTGACTGCCCACACAGTCTCGAGTGGTTGTACTATTAAAGAGTACATGTAGTGAAGATGACAAACCGATCCTTATATGAGGGGACAATCCTTCTGCTCACGCCTAAACCAGCTGAGCCAACACCTTATGCCCTCCCCTAAACCAGGGAGTCCCTGATTATCCCACTCACAAGGTGATAAGGGTGAAAACCCTTCATCACACACATTTTGAAAAGCATTTTCTTTTGAAAACTCATACCTGTTCTCAAATCATTTGGAACATATATATCAGGGATTGATTGCGGCAAGCGGCTGGGTGGCCATAATAACTTGTCTCAAAATCATATCATGCATAAAATAAAAGGCTGAGGGTTGTGGTTGAAAAATCATAGGTAATTTATGCATCAAAGGGATCCAGTGAGCTTGTCGTGCTTATCCGGCGAAGGGGGAAGGAGAGCTCGTGGAACTGGCTTCTGGCTCCATCGCCTGGCGTAGACTTGCAGATCTGGCCTCCACGAGATGGCACGAACGCTCCGATAACTATGCAACATGAACAAGCAAACATACAAACAAGCAAGTATACCATCAAATATTTAGTATAGTGGTCAGAATAGTGATACATGGATGGGTAGAGTCTTGAGTAGAATATGTGTCATGTGGTGTTGAGATACTACTAGTGGTGGAGCGGAGGTGCTTACCAGGAGGGTGGACTGGAGGCGAAGCGACACTATGCGTGTAGCCGGCAGAGCAGAGTAACTGAGTGGGTGGGGTGTTTGCCTTGGCTGAGGGTGTTGAGTGTGTGTGGAGAGGGAGAGGATAGCTGGGTGTATTTATAGCTGGGTGTATGTGGTGTAGCACAGTGAAGTTCACTGTTGGTGAGAATAGTGATGAATGAATCGTCTGACTTAAAATGAATAGGAGAGTTATAGGCAGAATATGGGACAAGAGTATTTTGGGAGTTTTCTGGAATATGGACCATGCTTAAGGGATGACATGGTTGGATAGGGAATAGTTTGATAAGAATTTAGAAACGAGAATTATTGGAATCTGAGTTTGGGAGCCTGGTTCGAAGGAATCTCAAAGTTAAGCGTGCTCAACTTGGAGAAACCTGGGATGGGTGACCAGATGGGAAGTTCCCACTGGAAGGAAAATCACAGTCACCAGAGTTCGTATGACTGGAATATGGGTCTGGCTGGTCTTAGGTGGACTGGACAGCATGATGTATGAGTAGTTGAAATTTGGGGTGATCGGCTAATCGATGAATAGTAACGATGAATAGTAACGATGAATAGTGACGATGAAAAAGTTACTATAGATATCATCGATGAGTAGTAACGATGATGAATAGTAACGATAGTGAATAGTGTCAGTGAATAGTAACGATGAATAGTAACAGTAAATAGTGATGGTGAATAGTTTGTATGAACGAACGATGAACGATGAATATGAACTATGAACGAACGATGAACGATGAATAGGAACTATGAACGAACGAACGAACGATCGAATGATCGGACGAACGAACGATCGGAATTTCGGCAGCATAACGGCAGGACAAAGATTATCTGGAAGAACGATGAATAGGGACTATGAACGAACGATGAACGATGAATAGGAACTATGAACGAACGATGAACGATCGAATGATCGAACGAACAAACGATCGGAATTTCGGCAGCATAACGACAGGAAAAAGATTATTTGGATGAACGAATGGACGAACGATCGAATAATCGGACGAACGAACGATCGGAATTTTGGCAGCATAACAGCAGGACAAAGATTATCTGGAAGAACGATGAATTGGGACTATGAACGAACGATGAACGATGAATAGGAACTATGAACGAACGATGAACGATCGAATGATCAAACGAACGAACGAACAAATTAAGAACAGGGGACGAACGATCGAAGAACGATCGAACGATCCTTGTGCTAGTGTGTGCTTGTGTGGAACATGGAGTGGGTGTGTGTGGGGGGGGGGAAGAGAGTTGCCATGAAATGGCTTGGGGTGGGATGAGAGGAGGCCCTTGCCCCTCTATTTATAGCCATGGTGGGGGGATTAGGAAGAGGGATGAGAGAATTAGTGGGAGGATGAGAGGATTAGTGGGAGATTAGCATGTATTTGTCTTGTATAAGTGAGATTAGCTTGTAGAGCTCACCGTATGACACTGGAGGCATACATATACGTATGAGAATGAGAAAAGTTATGAAGAAAATATTTGTAGGGACTTGAAAAATGATTATGAAGGTATTTCTTAGGAAGAAAATACTTGGAGATATATTGGAGGAATATTTGGGCAATATTTCTGGAAAGAATTTGAGGGGGATCACTGGGGAAATATTTGGGCAGTATTTCTGAAAAGAAATTGAGGGTGATCACTGGGGAAATATTTGTAGAATATTTTGAGGAGGATTTTGGAAAGAATATAGACCACTATATTTTATTTGCTGATATCAACTTGCAAACAAACATTTTGAAATGAAATTTGAAATTCATTTTGAATTTAGAGCAAGTTTGAGAAAATTCCAAGATTTGAATTTTTGGGATGCTACAGAGAGAGAGGGAGCGGGCTCGGAGACGGAGAGAGGGTGGCGGTTGAATGGCTAAGAGAGGGTGGCGTGGAGAAGAGCTAGCTGGGCAGTGCTTAACCAAACTTTGATGGACTAGCTAGACTGATTGTGGCTTCAATTCAATGTTCAAATTGCATATATATTATGTAATTATGTATCTCATTATTCTCATTTAGTAGCTTCAATTCAATGTTCAAATTGCATATATATTATGTAATTTTGTATCTCATTTATACAAATAACATTTGTTTCTATTGTTGTATGTTCAATTTTTTCATATGTCTTTACTACTCTATAAGCGTGCAACGAGGGCGTCCACACCCCCGTCGTGCCCCCGCCCGTGGCCCGTGCCCCAGACCCCGCCCCAACCTCCCACTCCCTCACCGCGTGTTAGCTCTCCCACGCTCGCCCTCACCACTGTCGCTGCTGCGCGCTTCTTCCTCCCCCGAAACCATCGCCAGCGCGAGGTCGTGCCCCCGACATTGTCCTCCCCGACCACGGTGCCCCCACCCCCGTAGCGTGATGCCCGCCAGCGAATTGATGCCCCGACGCGACAGCCCGCGTCCTCACCCAGCGACCTACCGTGAGATGCAGGTGCTAAACCCTAACACATCTCCTTCCCCCGCCTCCTTCCTCAGCCTCATTGCAACGGTGTCCACCTCCTTCCTCTGCCTCCTTAATGCCACCCCCACTTGGACCACCTCCTTGAGGACCTCGCGGGGTCAAGACCGCTCTGGCGTCCGACCAGGAAGGTCTCCCTGCGTCGCGCGTTGTCGCCTGGTGGCGAAAGACTCGCCGCAGCAGAGTCCACCTCCTTCCTCTGCCTCCTCAACACCCACCCCACCCCCACCTAGGTCGCCCCACTCCCTGAGCGTTCGCGAGCCTGCGGCCACCACCGTCGTCTCCATGCTGCACAGATCCACCTAGCCGGGTGTGGCCCTACGGACGCGACGAGATGCAGCCCCTGCCCACCTCGTGGAGGACTCGCTCCTGTGTCGCACGCACGAGCACTACCGGTGGCCTTGTGGAGGACGATTCGACTGAATCCGGTGGAAGTCATCGTGTTGTGATGTCAAATGGGTGAGCTCCATCGGGCTACTCGTGGGTTTATATGATTTTAAATCTTAAATCAGGTTTCAGTGATGATTTATGTTGTTTTGATGGTTCATTCTTTCACTTATCAGTTCGATCTGAAACCATTGTATTGTTCTTTGGTGCTCTCCCTATTCAGTAGAAACATATGAAAGTATAATTACTGATGTAGCAATAACCTCATGCTAACACAACTGACATATTGCCGTGCTCAGTCTTAATCTGATTTCATAAACTCTATAGAATCTCCTTTTGAGTTCTGTGTAATGGAGGTTACTCTGGAAGCAATCTGCAGTTTCCTTGACGCGCGCACTACTGAGCTTGAGACGAATGCTTACCCAGCTTTGGATGAATTGACATCCAGGGTGAGTGGATGTGCTCGTATACTGTGTTCCATTAGTCTGCATTTGATTTGAACATCCTAGAAACATGATATGAGTTATTTTAAATATCATTCAAAAGATGTCCTAACTATATGGTGCAGAGATGTTGCGCACACTTCATATATTTATCTTCAGCATTAGTGCAAATTGTTGCATTGGTTTTTTATGCCCTTTGACAGTGAAGATTGCAACTGTATCTTTAAGGTACAGATAAATTATGAAAGATATAATGATAAATTATGCAAGATATATCTGATCAATACAGAATTACTTATGAAGATGCAAAAAAGCTGCAATAGATGCATCTGGTAGGATGTTTTCTTAATTGTAGTTTCTGCACATGTTTTCTTAATTGTAGTTTCTACATGAAAATTAGTAAAACAACTATAAAGAAGATTTTTTTTGATGTTTGGTCAATGATAATATATATGTTGTTAGACTTTTTTTGTGATATTCATACTATAGTGTATTTTGATTTGTACCAGTTTAGTGCAATATTTGTTGTTGGTAAAAAAAATTTGAGATATTGAGGTCGATGATAATATATATGTTGTTTGTTTTTAGTTAATTGTTACACTCTAATATTTTATCTAATAATTGTGTGTCGTCACAACGCACGGGTATCGTACTATGTGCTTTGAATTTTCGTATCTCGTGCTTTGCTTAGTTCATTTGATTGTCTTGTCTTTTAGAATGAATTGATAATATACAATTCCCTTAGTTATAAAAAATCATGAGTGTTGTCCTGGTTCTTTGAGGACTTCACATTGCTTTAAAATTTTGATAGCTGGAGGTGTTCCTTTACCTTTTCTATTCAGTGTTAGTCATCATTTTCCTGCCTGGTTGGGTTTCCTCTGCTTGTCATTCTTGAAGTTAGCGTGAACGAGGTCGAGGCATTGTACAGGTTGTTCAAGAAGATTGGCAGCACCTTCATTGGCAATGGGTTGATTAACAAGGTCAGCAATGGGTGTCTGATTCACTACTTAGTTCTTATGTAATCTCTTATTAGTCTTTGTAGTATGTGCAAGTGTGGATGGTCCTGTTAGTTTCAGTCCTGTCGATCGATGTGAACTGGCCTCCATCTGATCGCTTATGATGATCGGCGATTTAAAATCTTGGAGATAAGGCTAGATGAGGTTTTTTAGTTCAATTTCGCCTAATGATGTTTTTAGTTCAATTTTAAATTTACTAACAGAATGATAAGAATTAAGGTATTTCCTGTTTCACTATTCTTTCACTGTTCGGTAGACTTAGAGTTTAGTTATTATACTAATATTTTTGTTGTCACTCTTTTCGGATTCCATCACCTCCTGTTGATGAGAAGAAAAAAGGTGTTGAAAATGTTGACAAAGACAGGAGGTATGCAATTGATGCATCAATTGTGCGCATTATGAAGGCTGCAAAGTTACGAGTCATCAACAACTGGTTGCTAAATGTGTTGAGCACCTGTTCCACATGTTTAAGATTCCTATTTGAGAAGTTCTTCATAGCATGACTTAACTTGTTTTCTATCAAGGGTATGTAATTTTTATTTAGTTCTTGCAATAAGTGTCTCGTTAATTCAGTTACAATTTTTCCTGCTTATGGTACATGGGGCATCCTGTTGTTGCATCAAAAGTAATTACATACCCTTTTGGATTGCATTTGATATCATGTTAAGGTAGCCCTTATATATGAATGGCATATTGCCACATGTCTCAAACCATGGACCTAGGTTATTAAGCTCAATCTACAAAGATAACTGTTAACTCTGTTCATGGCTGCATAATCTAGGATAATCATGTAGGAAAAAATGGTTTTGTTACTTGTGTTGTGTTTTCTCCATTTTCTTCTTGGGTCTGTGTGATACCTCAGCCTGACTTCAAAGCATGTTTTTGTTTTCTAGGTAGATGCGTTTCTGGCTCCGTTGTCACTTGTTGGTTTGTGGAAGGCAGAGCGGTCTGGATCTAGCCATTCTAGCCACCGGATCTTTCTACCCATGGCCCATGGGAAGTTGTACTAGAATTGCATTCTTTCTAGGATGAAGTACTTGCTACTCTGTTGACTGTTTTCTCTTCTTTTTTATCTCACCCTCTGTCCTAAAGCTATTGTACCTAGAAATGCGAAAATAGCCTTTAATTTGAGATGAGGTATTTACTATGAATATCATTGAACACGCCAAAAAATATTGTGCATCGGCAGCTTGTTCATACTGAAACACATGTCCATATTGAAACTTGGGTTCTACCAGCATATAGTATTTGGTGTGTTGTAAAAAATATCTTGTTTTCTTTGATCTACTGCAGTTGGTTACTGTAAATATCTTACAAAGTTGCATATGATGCAGGTGCCAGTAAGCCGATGACACAGCTGAGCTGATGGAAACATACGCACCCACACAGGAAGACCACTGGTGGCGCATGGATATAAAAGATGATCTTGCCATTTTATCGGATAATTTGTAAAAAGACTGTTGTTTCAGATCCTCTTGTCAGTGATCATAACAAAGAGTCTTTTATAATTAGAGGTGATAATAATGTCGCCGGCAATTAGAGGTGCACCTGCGTCGGCGCCACAACACTTGACCCAGGTGAGGTCGCTGTCGATGCCACCATGTCTTCTTCATCTATCCACTAGCCTCATCTCGCCGGCGACGAGATCCACCGCACCGCCTTCCTTCCCGTCTTCCCTCGACATTCCTCTGTGTAAGATTTCTCTTCCTGTATTTGGACTGGTATTACTTGATTTTTTTACTGTGATGGACATTATGAAGTCCAACACTAGGACTGTTATGATCAGATGATTCAGGGAACCAATCTAAAAAAATTCATGTGATACTGTAGCCAGGAATCACTTTCATGAACCTTAATTAACTCTGAAATATTTATCAGCTGGTACCCAACCAATCAGCATTGTTGTATAAATCGAAAATAAAACATAGGTGACTTATCTCAACTTGCACAAGAGCTGGTGCTGCCAAGCGTATATGTGATTTTGGGTTAATAATTCTCAGAAGGCTGGAACAGAGGTCTTAAGTAAATATTGTGCAATGGAATTTAGCTGATCGAATCAATCGTGTCATCGTGGTTACCCATGAGGCCATGACATAACAATTCTAATAGTAATATGTTATTCTTCAACTCAACTATGAGTTAGCTACTTCGATGTCACCTTCAGTTTGTTGTTGGAGCATCTCCAACAACCTTCAAAACTGGTTTATCAAAGCATACCCTTAGAATAGGTTGACTTAATAGTTCATGAATTATTGTATTTGGTGAATAGCTGATTGATAGATATCTTATTAATGCATTGTTTTTAACACGTGCAGTTTTGTGGCTTAGTTTTTCAACGAATCTCTTCCTTCTCTATGATCAGCATGTTGTATTTGAAGAGCAATTTGGCAGTGGGAGATTGTTGGCCTACATTTCTGCTCGTCCTGGGCAGTGTGGCCGAGCTGATGGGTAAGGACTACTGGACCATTTCACCTCGCTTCAGTAGCTTACAGTTTCCACCTGAAATTTTCTGGCAGTTGCTGGGCATTTCTTTTTATTGTCCAGCTACATCCTCGAGGCTAACTACAGTGGCATTTCCTTTTATTGGCCCGCTACATCCTTGAGGGTAAAGAGCTCGAGTTCTACATGAAGAAGCTCCAGAGGTAAATGTGGACGAGACAACTAACTCTTCCTTATTCTTTTTTATTAATTATTAATTGATGCATGTTTGTATCTGGTATCACCCGCAGAAAGTAGAGTTAATTATTGGCATTAAATCTTTGATCGAAGCTTGAAGAGGTAAATGTGGACGAGACAACTAACTCTCATGCACATGAAGGAGCTGATGAGTGCCTAATGTTTCTCGGGGTAACTGTTTCATGTTTTTTCAATTCTATGTCTGGACGCCGAGGACCGGGGACGCCGAGGACCGGGGAGACAACGAGGTTTCGGGGCTGCGTGTGGCGACCGAGGCGTGGGCGACATTTCGGAGGCAGCGAGGCTTGCGTGAGGGGGCGAGAAGGAGGGAGGCAGAATCACGGTGCACAAATGGTCTACGTTAGAGTCTTGTAGAGTAGTAGAGATTATCGTAATATTATATATTCTCGTTAAAACAGTTTTACATAAATTATTGTAGTATTATATATTTCCGTTGCAACGCACGGGCACTCACCTAGTAGAAATATAATTGACTTTGGTGAATATCGTGCCAATTGTTGTGACATACAACAATCTTTTGCTGATGGCGCATGTCTTGACAACGTGTTTATGCAATGTTTCATTGAGTGTGTCCGCGATGACTATTCTAAACATATTCCTCCACTGAATGCTCACCGGCTCATTCTAGATGTTAATGTTGGGGTATGACTTCTACATTTATACCTCTTTTTTAAATGCATAGCATATATAGAAATTACATAATACTTCTCTATCCTATTAGGCTATATTGAACTTTGAGGAGCACGAGCAACATAGTAAGTCTCCTCGTCCATTTGACCCTTCAGTTTTGGAGAGTTACCTATTGAAGACACTGCCTTCCTTCAAGCAGCTGGATGACTACAAATCAGTTAATTTATGTTCCTTGACCCATCACACTCTCACTTCATATTGCTGCATTTAAATTTCAATCAAATCATTCATATCAACCATAGTGTATTCAACATTTGTTATTTCCATTTTGTGTGCATGTAGATAATGGTACCCATGCTACGCTCTGGACATTGGACATTGTATGTTGTTAATCTTCAGATTGGACACATGCATGTGTTAGATTCCAACCCATATGGACCAGAGATGGGTGGGACTATCTAGAAAAATTACCATTGTATACCTATGGATATGGGTGATAGGAAGGTTTCATGGGCCACGTTAATAATGAGTAGGCTCAATCTAGCCATACAAAATGCTCGACCAAGATCAGCCCTCCCTGCTTTTTTGAAGTACCCTATTGAACTCTTGAATAACTGCCCAACAATGAAATTGGGGTCTAATGATTGTGGATTCTTTGTTTTGAGATATATGTAGCACTACGACTACATGGTTGGAGCTATGAATGCAGTCATTGATCCGGTACATAATATATAGATAGTATTTTTGTTGTTATGACATAATGTATGTATAGTTATGTATAAATCACCTTTTCCTTATATTGGTTTGCAGGATAATTCAGAGGACATTCGCTCTCTTGTACTGCAGTACCTAATATTACATCGACTAAACAGAAACAACTCCATGGTTTCCCATCTAGATAGATTCAAGTTCTCTTAGTAGTAGCCTAGTATAGTTTACTCTCTGAATGGTAGTCTGAACATGATGGTCTGATGGCTTTTGGTGGCTTCAAGTTATTTCAGTACTAGCTTAGTTTAGGGTACTGTCACTGAATGGTGTTGATGTACATATTGGTCTGTTGGCTTATGTTAGCATTCAGATAATACTTATGTACATATGCAGCTCTTAGCAAACTCTTATATATGTCGTTCCAGATATGTTTTAGATGGACATATTTATATATGATAGTTATGCACTTTATCTTGTGTTCTGGTTTTTATATCTTCTTCAGTGACGTACTTCAATGCATTGGATGTTTTATTCTGTTATGTACGTTCGTCAGTTCTGCTCTGGTGTGATTATGCATATAACTGAACTGGTTTATGTCTTTTGATACACTTATTTACTGTATGCGCTTGTTTATCCAGTGCCAATGCGCTGCCTTTCTATGTTCAGTTATGTACAATATTTTCAGTTCTTCTCTGTATTGATTATGCAAAAATCTGATACGGTTTATGCATATAACTGAACTGGTTTACGTCCTTTTATATACTTATTTACTGTATGCGCCTGTTTATCCAGTGCCAATGCGCTGCCTTTCTATGTTCAGTTATGTACAATATTTTCAGTTCTTATCTGTATTGATTATGCAAAAATCTGATACGGTTTATGCATATAACTGAACTGGTTTACGTCTTTTTATATACTTATTTACTGTATGCGCCTGTTTATCCAGTACCAATGCGCTGCCTTTCTATGTTCAGTTATGTACAATATTTTCAGTTCTTCTCTGTATTGATTATGCAAAAATCTACATATTGGTTTACTCTTATTCATTCAATTTTGTCGTTTGGCGCCAGTACATACATATTGACTTCAGTTCGCCGGCTGTATGATTTTTTCAACATAAATACTGTATGAGATGCAGTGAATATATGATTATATATCCAAACAAACCCAACAGTAGCATAGCTCATAAGAAATAATTACGTTGCATTAATAGATATAATCCATACAGTGAGCTTTTAACGTAAATATTCATATTCATCAAATAGTATCATGATCATAACATTTCAATATCATCCATTATTTATGTATAAATGTTTTACAATCATGTCAAATTATCGTCATCCGAACCATGTTCTTCAGAATCGGTATGTTTATGTTTTTTTGATGTGGATGTCTCATTCCACTGCGGGGCCATTGTTGAATTTTTGTTTCTAGACCGAGGCGGTCGTCCTCTTTTTCTATCAGCAAGGCTAGCCAATTTAACCCTATTTTCCTCTATAGACAAGCAGGTTCGACTGTTGTGTCCATCAGCAATGCCACATTTTTGGCACTTTCGAGTCTTCTTCTTTTCTCCTTTCGCACCGAGTTTCAGAACTCTTTGTTCACTAGTTTTTATCGTCCTTCCCTTTGGCCTTGCATTATTTGGACACACTAAGCTTATGCCATCTACATCATATTCCAGTCTCTACATGCCATACAAAGAAGTATTTATAGGTACAAATGTTATGATGTCAGATTATAAATATTTACTAACATTAAATATACAGAATATCTGCAATTTAATAAATTTAGAATTCGTACCTTTCTAACATCCCGATATTGTCCCTTCACAATCATCATTTCCAACGAGCGTCATTTGCAGTTTAGATTGATGATGTGCATCAATATTTAAGCCTCCATCCTACTCTTTAGTGCATTATAGTCAATATTACAAATAATGTATAAATCATCCCATTTGTTTGCATTATACATAAATTACATTGTTTTTTTGCCATAATATTACATGTTGTCGTGAATGTACTGCCACATGCTCCTCGTTATCACATTGCGATACATGTTCACCTTCAACGTTTCCAACAGCATCCTCTTCGCCCTGCAACGTTTAATTTTTACAATTAGCAATAATTAAGTTCTGAATAAAATGTTCAACAATTTTATATAAAACAACACCCACATGGTTGCCCTCTCCAGTACTTGCACCACCAGCATCTTCACATCCTATATCTGGCTCTAAATGCCCAAGCATCTCCAATAGTTCATCCATTGTGTCCAAGGTCTTATCACTCTCTGCCTTTGACATACTAGCTTGGTTTACTACCTTCATTGCCTTTTTATGCAACATTTTTTGCCTATATGATTTTGTTTCTCCATCTTTTCCACTCATTTTCCTGTCATCTCTTGAAAATACCACATCTTGCCTAGCTGAGTATGTGTAACATTGTAGAATGTATTCCTTAGGTATCCTTTCTAGCTGAATGTGCATGAATGTTTGGATTAGATGCACACAAAATAGTCCTACATTTAAACAAGGGTGCAACATTTCACATTCACCTTTAATTATTAGCGTATAAATAATATGACGTTATATCTTAACTCTTGCTTACCTGTGTGTTCCCACTGTTTGCATTCACATTTAAACTTTCCTGCCTCTACATCCGCCTTCACTTTGAATTGGTGTTGCCCCCACACGATTCTTTTCGATCTTGATGTATGCTGCACCAACCAATCATTTGCGCCTGCATCTGGATCAAGTGTTATCCTATATGCAGTAGCGTATTTTATTGACTCCTCGAACCTATTCATCATAGCCCTTGTGTATGCCCTTGCAACCCTAATTTCAAACATATATAGTGTTGTGGTGTCTTTTTGACCCCGCATATAAAATAATTAGTTACGTCTTGCGAGCCTACTAAATAGTATAATGCATAAATAATATTACATACCATACATCCTAGTGTTTCCTTTCCTTCTTGCATCTTCCTGCTATGCAGTAGTTTCAACATTTGCTTCGCAAACTCATGAAGTGGGGTGTTTGAATCGACATGAGTGCTCTTCACGAGTTTGTTCATGCTCTCGCTACGTTGCGTAGACACCATAAGCCCACAATAGTCATGTTTGACAAAAACAGGAATCCATTCCTTACGCATTTCATATAATTTTCTAAGAGTGTCATCTTCATGCAGGTTGAATTCATCAATCAACATTTTCCATGCAGCCTCAAACTCTATTTCAGTCAATGGATGATGTACTATAGAATGGAATTTTGTCTTAAAATCCGCTTCAGCATAACGTGCATACAACTCATTTAGAAATGGCATGTACCTATTTTGCACATGCCATAGACACAACCTGTGGACTGTGTTTGGGAAGACCCGACGTAATGCCACTAGCATTGCAGGGTCTTGATTTGTAAATATACATTGTCGAACATTATTAGATGGTTATTTACATTGTATGGTACATAACAAAACAAGACTCACATGCATTGTAAATATGCACAAGATATTGAATTTTTATTCCATGTACTTCGAGTTTATAGTTATTATATATACATAAATCATACCTGTCAACATTACTCTTGGTCCTTCAGTCCCCATGCATGTCTTGAATGCATTAAACACCCACTCGAATGTTTCAACAGTTTCATCTCCCAACAATGAGAACCCAAACATTGTGCATTGTAGGTGTTGGTTTGCACCAACAAACATTCTAGGGGTTTTCCATACAAATTAGTCTTATGAGTTGTATCAAAGGTAACTGCATCACCAAAATCAACATACACTCCTTGCTGACTAGCATGAGACCAAAAAATACTCAATATTTTTTCCTTCGCTGTCTAACTGGAAATCAGAGAAAAATTGTGGATTATCCCTTTTGCATAATGAAAAAAAAGCCAAAAGCTTAGACACATCATTGGCATTCTTTTCTCGTTGCTTTGCCTGTTTCCTGTATAGTTCAAAAAAATTGTAATTATCACTCATTAACTTGACATGGATTTTAAAATTTATATAATAAATTCATAAAGAAAATGATTCTTACAAATTAGCAATGTCCTTTGCTGTAATTGGTACGTTTTCATGACCACCATGCATCTCAGACACGAAGTCCATGATACAGTGTTGCGGGATTCTGCTTTGCTGCATTGAACTGAGAAACTCCATGTACTCAGGATCATGAGTCTTGTTGCATTGTAGGTGTTTCTTTACAGTATCCTTCTTAATGAAATCATGATTATGTTCTAAGTGGACCAGATCGATTCTTACGGCTACAATATTTTCTTTTGAGTCATCATAGATTTTTTTAGTTTCAAACCAGCCTTGCATTGTGTTCTCCTCAATGATGTAATACGGATTCTTAGATTACTAGCTAACCTTTCTGTATTTCTACCCTCCATTGAACAATTTAACCACTTACAGTTCTTTCTCTCCCTATACTTTTTAAGTGGAAAACCAACCTCATATTCGTAACGACTGTAAAAATTGTATGCCTCATCGACATTTCCAAATGTCATACCGATCCTAGGCACCATGGTTGGATCAATACTTTCAGGCTGTGAATTAACATAATCATAAATACAATTAATGTTATATTAGTTATACTCTTAATGTCATTTAAATTGTATAATAGACATAACCTAAGATAAATAACTTACATGACTTCGGAGGATATTAGGTGTATCTTGTTCATGATCACTAATGGTCCTCATAGGCACCATTTGATTTGCTGCTACCATTGTTTCAATTACTGTTGTATTGCCATCATTGACCCCTGGCGCTCTTAATTCTGCAGGTGGTGTTACTATATTTATACGTGGACTCACAACACAGTTTGGAGATACAAGTCTTGGTGTGGGCGCTGCTGGTAGACCAATGCATGTGTCTGCAAGCCGGCCATCATATTTGATTGATTATTTTATGAACTGAAGTAATTATACAAATGCTAATGTACCTGATGCAGCTCTGTGCAATGACGCAGAAATATCCTCGCCAGTTTCTTCTTCTCTGCCGTCAGCCATGGTAAACAATGCAATACAATGTGCCGCCAGTTTCCTTTTTATATGCCCTGTGCTAACCAATCTCGTGTACAATGTTTACACTATTTTTGTAGTCATTTACGGTCTATAAAGTTTGTTCCTGCATGCCCGGAGATATTGTCGGACACGTGATAACAACCCGAGAGAATTTATCTCGGTTTGTTGAAACAGTTTAGTATTTACTCAAATACATGTACCCAGTTACGCAATTCTATATACATATTTATGCCTCGCGTTTCTGCTTACATGCCTGCCATGCGATATTTTCGGGAGGCTTCGGTTATGGTTCGCGATTTTATCGCGTATACCGTTTTACGCTAAAATACACATGCGTTTACGTTATGTTGGATTATGATTTACGTTGTGGTTCGACCAGACCAGTAAACCGCCGAACAAACATGCGGGCTGCCCGGTTCCGTCTAATTGGCTAGGGCTTCCCGATACTAATGGAAGCCCTAGGCTTCCATTAGTTCGTCCCTATATATATAGAGAGAGATAGATATATAGATTGTATATTAGGAGCCCTGGGCTTCCAATAACTAGAGGAAGCCCAGGCTAGACAGTACAATCCGATCGAGCCGGACCAGGTCCAGACGTCTATAAAAGAAAATCCATAGTGCTAGGGATCAGTTTTTCACGCCCCATCTCGATTCATTAGCGACGGCGGTTGCCCGATAGGGCGTGCGACGGTGGACCCCCGGCCAGTGGCTGCGGTGGCCGCGGCTCCCCGACCTCGACATGCGGTGGCGGCGGTTCCTCGATCCGAAGTAGAGGCGGTGGTTCCCAGGCCGGCGGCGGTGGCTCCCGATCCAGAGGGCGAGCGACGGCAATGCCCTCGTGCGGTGGCGGCGGTTCCCAGGCCGGTGGCTGCAACTCCATTACCTCGACGCGCGGTGGCGGAGGTTCCTCGATCCGGAGTAGTGGCGGCGGTTTCCAGGTCGGTGGCGGCGGCTCCCCGATCCAGAGGGCGAGCCACAGCGGGGCCCTTGTGCGGGCAAGCGGCGGTGTCCCCGAAGCCCCGAGGATGTGGCACTTCCAAGGCCGGTGAGCAAGCGACGCCCCGTTGACGTGCAAGTAGCGACGGCGACGCATGAGGCGCGATGTTCGAGCGAGCGGCGTCACGGAAGGCGCGAGATGTGCGCAGCGATGATCACGCGTGACATACTCCGATCCGGTGCAGTTTTCTTTTTTATTATTGTGTTTTATGCCTATCACATGTATTATTTACGCTAAAAATGGTACGATTTTATGCTTCAACACGGAGTTCGTATATCAGTTTACTGCATACACATTGGAAAGACAATTCCTTGATTTATGTTGTTCGTAATTTGCGCGCATGCAATGGAAACTCCCACGATTTTGCCATAATTTTTGAATTTGTATAAAAATAGAAACTGCATGCATGCGGCTGCCATGTTTTTTGGATCTGTCATAAAAATAGGATCGTAATAACAACCTACTAGAGCTATCAACCTCTCATTGACTCGGTATTTACGCTTATAATTGAGGGATTTTATGCTCAAGACTTAAGGTTTTTACGCTCCACCCGGAGATGCGTCCACCAGTGAACAACATGCCAGATTTTTTACGCAGTGTAAGGATTTATATAAATACCTACACCATGTAGTATAATTTGTTTCAGTATACATCATAAACTAGTTCTAATGCGTTTAGCTGCATGGCTGTTGGAAGGATCCTATATTTATGAAGGAAATAAAACATTAAATGCGATTTTTTGTTTTATGCATGCAATTCATTTCCTTCATTGCATATTCTTTCCATCATAAATTCGTGTGCATGCAGCTGGTAACAGATTTTTACGCAGTATACCGAATTGCATAATTATCTACACAGTGTAGCATATTTAGTATTAGTATATATCATAAAATGGTCATTACGAGTCTAGCTGCATGGCTGTTGCAGCGATCCTAAATTTATGGAGGAAATAAAGCATTTAAAATAAAAATTGACACACATATCTTTCCTAAATTTACGCGCATGCAAGGGAACGTGTTTGACTCATGCATGCATTTTGCCATAGTTTTTGGATCTGTATAACCGCATGCATGTGGCTGCCATGTTTTACGGATCTGCCATAAAAATATGATCGTAATAACAACCTACTAGAGCTATCAATCTCTCACATTGGCTCGGTATATACGCTTATAATTGAGGGATTTTATGCTCAAAACTTAAGGTTATTACGCTCCAACCCACAGATGCGTCCACCAGTGAACAACATGCCAGATTTTTTACGCAGTGTAACGAATTGCATAAATACCTACACCATGTAGTATAATTTGTATCAGTATATATCATAAACTAGATCTAATGTGTTTAGTTGCATGGCTGTTGGAGGGATCATATATTTATGAAGGAAATAAAACATTAAATACAATTTTTTGTTTCTATGCGTGCAATTCATTTCCTTTCATTGCACATTATTTTCATCATAAATTCGTTTGCATGCAGCTGGTAACAGATTTTTATGCAGTATACCGAATTGCATAATTATCTACACAGGGTAGCATATTTAGTAGCAGTATATATCATAAAATGATCCTTACTAGTTTAGCTGCATTGCTGTTGCAGCGATCCTAAATTTATGGAGAAAATAAAGCATTTAAAAATAGAAACCGACACACATATCTTTCCTAAATTTACACGCATGCGAAGGAACGTGTTTGACTCATGCATGCATTTCCTTTTTTGCGCGCACAGACGTGGACGCGAGTGGTGCAACCGACAGCCTAGTCCAGTCGGTGCGCTGGGTTGAACCAGGTTGCAGGGGTGATCGGCCTGGGCTTCCTTTAACTATTGGAAGGTCAGGGCTCCCGTTATACCTGCCCTATATATATACACACACACACCGGAGGGAGTAGCAAGTAAAGCAAAGTTGTGCGCGCTTTTATTACTTCACCGGCTGTTGGTGAAGTCTGACCTGTCTTTTTTATAATTTAGTTCTTTTTAGGTTTTATTTTCACAAATACGTCCCTTCTGGTTTCATTTCAAAATCTAGACTCTCAGCTCGGCACCATCGACATTGGCGCCGAGCTAGTACGTCTTGGCGCCAATTACTTTGGTGTGCACTACGTTCTGCGTGGCTCTAGCGTGGCGGTGACGTGGCAATAGGTCGGTGCCGACCTAGGCGCCATGATCTCGGCGTCGAGCTCCTTTATACCGGTTGAATCATTCTCTCCATCTCACTCTCTACCCCGCCGCCTCCCTTTCTACCCGTGCCGCTCTCCTCCGCCGCTCCGCCGTCACGCCGCGCGCCGACCTCCTTCCCCACCCACGCCATGCCGCCCTCTCCTCCTGCCCCGCCGTGCCGCCCTCCTCCTCCACCCACGCCGCACGCCGCCCTCCTCCACCCCCGCCGTGCCGCCCTCTCCTCCTCCATCGCCGCTGCGTCGCCCTCCTCTACCGCCGGTCGCGCCGCCCTGCTCCTCCAGTCTCGCCGTGCCGCCCTCCTCCTCCACCCCCGTCGCGCCGCCCCCTCCTCCTCCATCACTGGCGCGCCGCCCTCCTCCTCCACCGCCGGTGCGCCATCCACCGCCGGCCGCGCCGCCCTCCGCCCCCGCCCATTTGGTATGCAAATATGCCATTAGTTTTTTTAGATATTACATTAGTAGTGAGTATTGTAGTTAGTAAGATTATTAGTGAGTAATGTAGTTGGTAATATTACTAGAAAACTCGTTTGTATCAATTGCTTTAAATATGTTGTTTTTCTTTATCAAATGCTTCAAGTCATCTTAATCAATTGCTTGTAGTGCACAATTTGAATATATAATAAGTAGTTCATAACTAAAAAATTATTCGATGGTAAATAATACATAATAAGAAGTTTATTACTACATAACATCATATAAGCACCTAAACTACTGAGTGCAACGGGGCCATTTGCCCTTGCGAAAAGCATCAGGGTTCTCCTCCATTGCGTCCTTTGCACGACGTGCACGCTCAAGCTTCTTCTCCTTCTCCTCCATGTATTCAGCAACACGCCTCATTTCCTGCTCGTCTACCCGTTGTTGCTTGACAGCAAGCTCCTCTCGTCTTTTCTCTATCCTTTCTTTGTCCTCCGCGTCCCACTTCTTAAGATTCTCCAACCGCTTCTTGTCTTTCTATGAGATTTCTGTGTCAATCCACTGATCAAAATCATAGAGTGGTGGAGGAGTCTACAATACATGCAATGATTAGTACACAAACACTTAGATTACAAATTGTTAACATACTAAAAATTTATTCTCACCATTAAATTCATCCGGCGCTGAACAATCGTTGGCTCAAATGCATAATTAGCACACATCCAATACCTTTGTCGATACGTGTCATGATCCTTAGACTTGTCAACCTTGCAAGGATCACCACAAAAACACATAGGCACTGGAACACCAGTTGGCAAAGGAAGCGGGTCGAAGGCAGTTCCGGTCAATGGACCCTTCCTAAAATTCAATAAGTATTATAAGCCTCATAAAAGTTAGTTATTACATTTAATACAACGCTTACCTTTGTTTAGCACTTTTAGCACGTCTAGACATCCTACAAATCAATAATATGACGATCAAAATTGATCATAACCCTAATAATCAGACATAGCAAAAGACCATAAAAGGGAGGAAATTACCTTGATAAACAGGAACAAAGTCGCCTATGTGTTTCTGGTTGATATTGGTCGTTTGGTAGAAGAGAAGCTGACGACCGAAGCTCACTATTTATAGACACAACGCTCGGTGCCGACCTCGGCACCAAGATCCACGGCGCCGACCTCTGGCCACGTCACCGCCACGTTGGAGCCACGAAGAACGTTGTACACGCCAAAGTAATTGGCGCCGAGACGTACTAGCTCAGTGCCAATGTCAATGGCGCCGAGCTGAGGGACCATCGCTAGCTACCCACCCAGCCAGCCAATCCAATTTTGCATTGTAAAAGCATAGCGGTCTGCTTGCTAGCATAACCATGGTCACATCAACCTCCCAGTCCTGTGCAAACAATTTTACAAGTCATCCCATTACAAGACCAATCTCTAGGATTTGGTTTGGTTAACCTGCATGCAATGCAAGACGAGCAAGCTACACGTACAGATCACATCACAGTACATATAGCAAGAAAGAAAGATAGCACTCTAATTAACAGTGTGCAGGAAATCCTTCCATATACATGCATACAACTTTATTGCAACATTGTCGCCTGTCAGTGCTCTTGTTGACCGACCAGCAAACTGTGTCAGTGTGGAGCAGAACTGCAGGGAAGTGATGAAGGTACCATCACCACCAACAACAACAAGGGGAGGCTACCACGGGTTGTTGCTGTTGCTTTGCGTCTCCTCCGCCGCAGCCCGCTGTTGCTTGCAGCAGCGCTGCTAGCTGCCTTGATTGGCTGCTCCACCGCCCACTCCAGCTGCCACACCTCCGTCTACGATAATTCGAATGAGTGCGCGCGCTCCTTTTTAATCTACTCTATCTATGTATTATATAGCTATTCGAATGTAACAATAAAAGCCATCATATCCACCCTATTAATCGGGAAAAAATGTCGATCAAAACATTTTTATTTTGGGCTAACTACCCTCTGCACTCACCCTTATCGGCAAATACTATCTGATGTTTTTTCTTTTGCATAGACTCGGATGGTAGTATAAAGTTTCTGGTGTTCCATAGGAATCATCCTTGTGTTGGTTCCAAGGGCACTTCTAATGACGAGATGAAAGCAGACATATCCATCAATGTGACAGAGGATAGAAGCATTAACAGTTTTCTATTTCTGATGTCCATCAACATCGGCACACCACCTGTTATGAACCTTGTCGGGATCAACACATGATCGACACTTTCTTGGGTACAGTGCCAGCCATGCCAGCCACATTGCCATGAACAAGCTGCCAAGGCGGGTCAGATCTTTGACCCTAGTAGATCAACCACATTTCATCGTGTGGGCTGCAAATCAACAGAATGCCTTGTAGTCAAGGATTCCCTACGGGCTGTACATGACCGTCATGAAGACAACTGATGTGGGAGTCAAAATATTGGGGAATCGGCCGACTAGGTCCTTCAGAACTACCTTCGACATTCAAGGCATGATCTTTGGCTTTCGATATTCAGCATGCTGATTACGTGCGCTTTCACGTGAGTACTCAACTCTCATCTATTTTGTTTGAATGGTTCTTCTAGTTCCTTTTCCTGGTAACAGAGAATATCACTAGTCTTGGTTTGTTTTATCACCCGCAGGTGAACAGACTTGACTCAACGTGCTAGTTTTATAGATCACATGTTGACCATTTCTTTTTGTGGTGGTTGTAGGAGGAGGAGGCTGCCTGCCGATGGGAGGTCAAGTATGCTGGCATGCATGCTTAGTTGACGAAGACCGCTATATTATCTCAGATAGTGAGTGAGCTAGTACGACCAGACTGGTGCTTGTTATTGTGTTGGTGTGTTTAACTTATCCGCTTTAATTTATTTTCAGATAATCAGTAGGCTTTGTTAGTTTGTTGGGGGTCTATCTATCAGTAGGGCCTTGGTGTTGTACGTTTAGCACTATTATATTTCCCTTTGTTGGGAGAGGCTGCCTGATTATTGTGAGCTTAAACACTGCTTTGTGCGTGTGTGTCATTCAGTGGCTAACATACATGCAGGCGAGAGCTCTAGCCATTGCAGTCATCGATGTCAAATGAATGTTTGTGACAGCAGTTCAATGATCACGAACGAAGCACGGATTTTTATAGTCAGCATTAAGGGGAACTTGATTATATTTGTTATTCCAATCAACAATCTATCCTAGCAGCCAGCCACAAGCGTATCAGCTAGCAATGCCAGTGTATGATCGAGAACAGAGTTAAAAGCTCAGACCTGCGTTGATCGATCTCGTTCATCGCACTCACATAATTGTTTCATAACAAAATAAATCTAAACCATTATCTAGCACTGACAATCAGATTTCTAATAGGCAATAGTTTATCCATCATTACCAATAGATTACTAACTCCTCCTTTGGAATAAAGTAAAAATGAAGGAATTTTGAGGGATTACAATCATATAGAAAATTTTATTTTTCCTATATATGTTGTCGTTTGAAACAAAACAAATGATTGAGTTCCTAGAATTCCTATGGAATAGACCATTATAGTGAGATTTTAGAGGATTCCAACCTCTTGAAAATTTTCCTATAGAATTGCAAGTGTCTTGAACCTCTAATACTACATTTTTCATATCCTTATGTTTTTACCGATCCTGCCATCTAAAGAAGCCCTAACAGAACAGAACAGTTAAAACAAACAATATGACTCCTTGGCCAGGGGTCGATCATAGAGAAGGAATGAGAATGCAAGATTACGACTTGGTTATTTTTGGGATTAATCCGGCGTTCTGAATATAAAACTTGGAAGACCCCTACCATCCTTGCCGTAAAGATAGTCAAAGCACTCCTCTAGGTAGTGCGCCGCCTTAGGACAGGAAAGAATGGCGGTGCCCCGGACGATGGCGTCCTCTGGTTCCACTCCCTTGCGGCTGTTTGGCCGCCTGCCATGAAAGTAGTCCTCGACGAGCTGACGGAGCTTGGGCATCCTCGTGCCGCCACCGACGAGGACGATCTCGTCGACCATGTCCTTGCGACTCTCGTCGCGGGGCTGGGTCAGCCACCCACTCCCCGTCCCCATCACCGCCCCGTCCACAAGTCCCATGACCCTGTCCAACAGGTCCTGGTTGAGCTCCTCCAGCTTGGCCCGTGTGAGGGGCGCCGATGACTCGATGCCGGCGACATGTATCTGCACCATCGTCTCTTCCTGGTCGCTCAATGCCTTCTTGGCGTGCTCGTAGGCCACCCTTAGCCTGCGCAGCGCCTCCGCGTCCTGCCTGATGTCCCACTGGTGCTTCTCCTTGATGAGCTCTGCCATGTAGTCGACGATCCGCGCCGTGAAGTCGTCACCTGCGATGGCATGCCAGCAAGCAAGTACTATAGTAGTAGTACACTACAAGGTATTGATCCGTCATCGAGCTTGACTACTTGCCTCCCAAGTAGATATCATCTTGCGCCGCGATGTAGCGAGCCTCGCCATCGATGAACTTGAAGATGGTGGCGTTGGACGTGCGGCCGCCAACACGCAAGACAAGGATAGCCTTGCCGTCACCCTGCTCCGTGTGGTGGTGATACGACGCGGCCGCCACGATCTACCGGTCGATGGCCTTGGCGCCCCGGTGGAAGCCAGCGTCGTGCCGTCCCACATTGACGATGTCATGCCTTTCGTTGTAGTTGAGGTGACGCGGCATGGCGATGACAGCAGCCGAGAGCTCACGTCCTAGGTGAGCCTCCGCCCTGTGCTTCAGCTCAGAGACGAGGACAACGGCGAGATCCACGGGGGAGAACTCTATGACCTGGCCACGCCGGCTTGGATGATTAAATTGCATGGCGACCGGTCCCGCCCTCTCGGAGAACTTGTACGGCGGCGAAAGCTTCATCTCGCTCTTCCCCACATCGTCCGTGAGCTTTTGGTCGAGGAGGCGCGTGAAGCCCGAGATGGCCGTCCTAGGGCCGATGGTGGCGTGGTTCATAGCAGCCTCGCCGGAGAGGACCGTACCGTTGTCCGTGACGGCCACCCAAGAGGGCATGCAGAGCTGGTAGTACTCGTGGCTCCATGTGCGAAAGTTGTAGGCGGCGATGCACGAGTTGGTGTTGCCGAGGTGGATGGCCGCAGCTGACCCCAGCAGGAAGGGCGCAGCGCCCCAAGGTCCGCGCCAGTCGCAGTACTCCTTTGGAGCCCCTCTTCGGACCCCGAACGCCGGTGGGCCTCTTGAGATGTCGAACGCCGCCGCCACTGCAGTGCAAGATCGATTCGTCGAATGGAACTCGATCAATCATAGTCAAAAAAGCTAATAAGAAAAAGAATTACATACATACATACCCATGACCGCCATGAGTAGTGGTACAAGGCTCACTAGAAGACGACGCCCCATCATGGTGTCCATATATACTGACGGAGAAAAGATGCTTAGCGATGGCAAAAGGCAAATTAATCAGGATCGTAACCCAACTAACTATTTATGTGTTTCTAGTCAAAAGTGTGGTAAAAACCGTATTAGATTACAGCCACAATTGATGCTTTCTACCGAACGATACAAGATCTTGATTTGTTACTGAATTATTCTAGTAATAGAGTAACCATTTACTATCAAAACATTCCTCTCAATTGTTAGGAATAAAACAAAGAATTACGTTATTATATTGACATTGTCCTCACCACTGAATTATTCTAGTAATACAAATGTTTTAGTTTATTAACTCCGTACGTGTCTACAAACAGAGAAAAATGGGATTGTTGTAGTAGAAAACAAAAGAAAATCACAGTCCCAAATGTTTGAGACGGATCAGCACTTCTCGCGACTGCGCTTCGTTCGCTTCTCAGACAGTGATTCGGCCGATGGGGGCTTCGACGCCGCCATTCAGCAGCTGACTTGCTCCGCCATGGATGACGACGCGCAACATTTCTTTCCAAAACCGTAGCCGACAAAAATCAGATAGAAGATGATGATAGCTAGTACCTCTGCGAAGGAGCGAGATGAAGGGGGATAGAGGCGCTCAACCAGGGACCGCAAACGTCGTCGCTGCTGTCATGTGGAGTGGAATGCTGAACAGTCATCCTTTTATATAGGGAAGAAGGAACGATTGGATGAGAGGTCAGGGTGACGTGGACACCCGTCAGGAGATGCGGGAGCCAAAACATGTCACCGGCCAACGTGTGTCTGTCGGATCTCATCAACGCACATCAATGTCCGTCGGATGCTCTTCTTTCCACTCTAAGACAAAACAGATAGGTATGGAATCGTCCTACCATGTAGCCTGGCCCATCTACTGCGATATAGCTTGGCCCGCGTGACCGGCAGCCGAGCAGGGGGCACGTCAAGAAGGGGGAAGCGTGGACTGGACCCGCGGTTGTCGCCACGTTCCCGATCGTGTCGTACAGGGAGGTCGTGGAGCACAAGGTCGGCAAGGGGTGCTGGAGTGCGCGGTGTGCCTCACGGCGTTCGAGGACGAGTGGACGACAATGACCACCGCCTACTGCCGCACTGCTCCCACCGTCCCACGCGTTCCACCCCGAGTGCATCGACCCCTGGCTGCAGTCGCGGGCCACGTGCCTGCTCTGCCGCGCCAAGGTACCGGTGCTGGTGCCGCCGGTGGCGCTAGCGCCGTGCTAGCCTTCGCGGCTGCCGGAGGCCGTGGCGGTACCGGTGTTGGACGACGAGTTGGAGGAGGACAGCGACAAGGAGGACGATAGGAAGGAGGAGGCCATCGAGCTGGAGATGCTGCGCAGGGCGCGGCGGGCCGCCACACGCTCTTTGCGGCGGCGGCCGGCGGCAACGCGAAGGAGGAGGGCGACCACGAGAGGTTCACGTTGCGACTGCCGGAGCAAGTGTGGGATCAGGTGCTCTGGTCTCGCCGCCTGTGCCACGCCACTAGCCTCGTCAACCTCTCGGACATGTGCTCCGAGTCCGAGGAGGGGAGCTCCCGAGGTGGACGGCGTGTAGCAGGAGCAGGAAGCGTCGGCAACGGCGGGAGCAGCCACAGCGGGCGCCGATGGTAGTCGTTCCTGGCCAGGACGGTCTCTTGGGCGCGAGGCGGCGACGGCTCGGTGCAGAAAGGGTGGGATGGGTCTACAAGGCGGGGAAGGGATGACTGCGAGTCCAGCGAGAAGGGCGCGGCCTCGGCGCTACCTGCGGGCCAGTCGTGATTGAGATGTACTGTTGGCGGCGGCGCCACCGCGCCCGGAATGCCGTGTTTACGAGTTGTGTGCTTTCCCTTTTCCGTTACGTATTTGTTTATTGTTAGGAATATTACGTGATTGTGGCCTGATTTCCGCTAAGCTTTATTTTACTTTTGCAAAGCTCGATTCGTTTAATCCGTAGATTTAGCGGGACTGACAACGGACGACGAGAGAAGGGATTAAAAGAACCACGGGGATTCTCACTTCTCTTTGATTTTGAGACGGTAGCCTCTCTTTTTTTCGACGGAGACCCTCCATTTCTATTATTTGCATAACAAAAATATAACCGTATGCACAAACAATGCCAATATCCTTTGCATCATTCAAGTTATGTTCAAGCCAAATCCAACACTGATTCAGGTTCCTAGGAACAAATTTTGAATTAAAACATTTAGCAATAACTTCCCACACAGATTTGGCAGTATGACAGGTGAAAAAGAGATGAGTAGTCGATTCAAAATAATCGCAGAAATCGCACGAGGTATCTCCATTCCAATTCCTCTTCACCATATTCTCTTTGGTTAGTAACACATTATTTTCAAGTAACCACATGAAAATTTTGATTTTCGGAGGAAATTTCCCTTTCCAAATATGTTTCAAGTACGGGCCATGTGTAATACTAGTAAGATTATCATATAAAGTCTTCACATAAAATTCTTTTGTTTTACCCCATTTCCAGGAGACACAGTCTCCTAATTCTTGAAACTCAAAAGCCTGAAATTTATCCATGATTTTATCCCAATTACTTTTGTTATCATCACTCAACCATCTTCTAAAGTCAAGTTGGCCATCCCTCTCCCTAACAGTCTGAACGAGAAGATATTTATCATTACACACGTCATACAGGTCTGGTTCAGACATAGCCAGAGGAATCTCATCGATCCAAGGATCCTCCCAAAATCTAGTTTTGTCACCCGATCGAGTAATAACCTGTCTCCCAATGGCATAGTACATTATGATTTTCAACAGGTCATGCCACACATGAAAATCAAAAGTCTTGGGGCCAACATTCATAATGTTGTCTCTGTGAATATACTTCTTGTTCATAATCTCTTGCAAAGTTCTTTTTTCATATTCAAGCTTCCACTGCCGTTTGCACATTAAACAAATATTCATCACTCTCAAATCCTTGATTCCAAGCCCAACTTTTTCTGTTAGCACAGACTCTATCCCACTTAATAAGGTGGTATTTTTTTCCTATCTCCCCACCTTGCCAAAGAATTTTTTCTTTTAATGTCCAATTTTTTGATAGTGGTGCTACGAAGAAGATACATCGACATATGATAAATTGGGGAATTGGATAAACAAGCGTTAATCAAAGTAATCCTCCCAGCCATGGATAGAGAGCTCCCCTTCCAGCTATCAAGCCTTTTTATGAAACTTATCTTCCAGTCTTATCCAATCTGCAATTCGCAGGCGGAAAGGACTAAGAGGAACCCCAACATCATTGGGAAAGTAACCATTTGACAATCAAAGAGGTTAGCATATTGCATTTTAATATCATCGTCCCCATGATCACAAAAATTTCACTTTTCATAAAGTTGATCTTCAAACCTACCATCATTTCATAAATGTACAGAAGCATTTTTAGATTTCTAGCTTTGGAAAGATCATTTTCCATAAAAATGATAGTATCATCAGCATATTGCAATAAGATAACCTCATTGGAGATCAAATGTCTACCCAAGCCATTCAAAACACCATGTTCACAGGCTTTGTCCATCATTCTAGCAAGACTATCAGCCACAAAATTAAAAAGAATAGGCGAAAGTGGGTCTCCCTGTCTCACACCTTTGTAACTTTTAATGTATTTACCAATTTGATTATTTATTCTCACACTAACAATGCCACCACGACCACCATATGCATCCACATCAACCATTTGTTACTGAAACCCCTATTTTGAAGGCAAAGGAATAAAAAATCCCAGTTGACTTTGTCATAAGCCTTCTCAAAATCCAACTTTAGAATAATACCAGTCTCTTTCCTTTTTTTAGTCTCATGCATGATCTCATGGAGAATCATAACACCGGTCATTATATTTCTGCATTTGATAAAAGTAGTATGATGCTCACTAATCAATTTATGAGCATAAGGTTCGATTCTTATGGTTAAGACCTTAGTAATCAACTTATAGATGTAATTTAGAAGGCAAATGTGTCTGTATTGCTGAATTTTGGTAGCCTCTTTACTCTTAGGAAGCAGAGTGATGATGCCATAATTAATTCTACTAACATCCAAATGTCCAACATGAAAATCATGAAAGAGATTGACAATATCTTCTTTAACAATGTCCCAACAGACTTGATAGAACTCAGCAGGAATGCTGTTAGGACCAGCATCTTTATTTTTTTCCATCTGAAAGAGTGCCTCTTTGATTTCCTTTTCAGAGAAATTATCACAGAGCACATTATTGTCTAGCTCATTCAGCTGCCCAAGTCCATCCCAAACCTCCTTATCAACTTGAAACATATTTCCAGGAGCGAGACCAAACAGTTCCAAATAGTACTTAGTAGCATGTAGCAAAATGTTCTCATCCCCAAAGATTTTTTTATTTCCTTCTTCAAGAAAAATTATATTGTTTTTCCTTTTTCTTCCATTCGCAATACGATGGAAATAATCATAATCATTATTTCCATCACCCTGGAAAAGCCAATTGTCATGAGCTCTTTGCTTCCAGAATGGCTCTTTCTCATCAAGCATCATCAAATTTTCTGTCATAAGATAACATCTATACTCAATCTATTCATTATTCAGTGGATCAGATTCTTCATTTTCTTCCAATTTTTTCAACTCATAAGTAATTTGATCCCTTCTTTTCTTTTTCACACCTTTAAGATTCCAATCCCAACCTTTATGATATTGCTTACACAACTTCAATTTTTGCTGGATCTTATCCAAAGTGCTTTTAGCCCTACAAGGCTTATTCCAAATTCTCCCAATAATTTGCTTAAAATCTGGATGCTTTAACCAACTAATCTCAAAAACAAATGAGGGCTGGGGTTTTTTAACCAGATTTTCAGAGTCAACAACAAGTGGATTATGATCTGATAAATTTCTAGGATGTTTCTTAATTTTTATAAGAGGAAAGATATTTTTCCAGCTTCTACTCATCAGGGCCCTATCCAACTTAACCAAAGTGGGTATTTCGTGATTATTAGACCAAGTAAATACCCTAGCAACCATGTGGATTTCCACCAAATTGTGCTTACAAATCAAGTCATTAAAAAGACCAGAATGTTTGTGTAAGGTGTGATCTCTATTTTTCATACGAGAACCGGATGATATTAAAATCTCCTCCCACAATGTATGGTTCCCTGCAGTTCTCACTGAATTCATCAAGCTCTTTCAAAATATATATCTTTGTACCTCTCCTGAGCAGGACCATAGATCACCATAAGATTCCATTTACAAAGGAGGGTTTTATCCTAGTAATTCACCTAAAGAATATGCTTTCCTTTATTAAAAGATCCCACATCCAGATCATCAATCCTAGAGCCCACAAGAATGCCTCCCGGTTTTCCTTTAGCAGGAGACCAGAGCCACAAATATTCCCCTGAAGGATCCAGCTTCCTTGTGATGAAATCATCACAATCCCCAATCATAGTTTCTTGAAGGCCAATAAACTGGAATTTAAATTGACTAATCATGTGTCTCATAAGAGGAGCAACCCCTTTCTTCCTGATACCTCTACAATTCCAAAGGAGGCCTTTCATTTGGAACCATTTTTATTTGAGTTGTTGTCATCCACACTTTTCGGGATTTTCCCAGTGCTTCTGACTTTTTTCTTTGGGCCAAGATTTTCTTGTGTCCTTCCTCTATACCCTTTCTTAATTCCTTTTATATTTTTCTTTTTTTCTTTTTGGATTGGACTAAAATGAAGTCATTTGTTTCAGATTCTTCATGGTCTTGAATCTCCGTAAATTCGTCATTTTATCTAGTCACATTATTTTCCTGTTTTTCTGCATAATCTCATTTTTTTCTGGACCAAGCATTGTCTTGCCAACTCCATCTCTTTTAGTAAATCAATATATTTCATATTCTGATTATTCATATTAACCCCCATTTTCTTACTGATATCAATAAGTTCAACAGAAGATAAACAAGAAAACTTGGATTTGGGAATATGAGTGTTACCTTCCAAATTTCTTTTCACAACCATTCTTCTGTTCTTCTCTTCAATTATAACGCTCATATCTTTTTTAAGTCTCTCACTGACGCTTCTCACCGGAATGGGTCAAGGCATAGATTTCTGCGTAACTTCATGATTCATAGTGTCATATGCTTTCTTTCTTTGATCTAAAAAGTCATCACCTTCCTCTTGTGAAGCATTCAGAATCATACTGCCATGAGTACCAAATGCAAACTCTTCAGAGTTTTCCACTTCCTTATCAATGGGCTCTAATTCTTCAATAATGACAGAACATTTTGAAGATTTTGTCTGATTCATACTCCCGGAGTTAAGATTGTTTGTGGATTTGGTCTATAGATTCCACATATTATGGCTGTTGGATCCAGACCCACCCTTTTTTGTTGCCTTGAGGTCCTCTCCAAGGAGGTCACTATCATCATCATCCTCACTATCAGTTACATGCACTTTGTTCTTCTCGTCACCAGAGCAACTAGAATAAGCTTTGCTAGCTTTAATATCATTATCTCCAACCTCTTTTCCCTTGCTTTTACTTTTGTCAAGCCCTCTCATCTGATAGGTAAAGCTTTGAGTATTTTTACTAAAATCATCCTGCTGCTTAATGTTTCCATCATCAAGATTCCCGAAATCTACTTTCTTCTCCTTCTACATTTTACCTTCATATTTGGATCTTTTCGCAGCTTTCTGGTATGAGTCATCAACTCTAATACCTGCTTCTATATTTTGTTCGTCCTCTTTAGAATGAATTTCTATTTCAAAGAGAAATCATATAAGAACAATCCAAGAGAACTTTTCACAGCTCTAGGAATAGCAGTGACATCCCTACAAGCAATTCTAGCTCTCACATATTCATTTCTGAGTCCGGTTCTTTCATCAATTTCAACCACTTTACCCACGAGACCACCAACTTTTGCAATTGTCACCGGAGATCTTTGCTCCATTGGAATGCCACTTATCCTGAACCACCCTTTTTGCAAGCAGCCTTTAGCATTAAACGCAGGGGTCCAAGGATTAATCGTGATCTGATCTTTAGCTGTTCTCATGCCCAAGGGTCTGAAGTAGCCAAGATCCCCTATCATTTTAGGATCTAGAAATCTCATGACAAACTTATTATCCCCCATAGATCTAGCAGACCATCTCCATAGATTTTTGCCTAGCATGCTCATGAATTCCAACTCAATCTGTTTTTCCCCAACTTTCCCTTGGACAACCGTGATAATAGCAGTGCTTGACTTTTCTTTGATCATCCTATTATCCACTTTTTCTTTAATATAGAAAAAACTTTGATCCTCAACTTGTGCAGCACAAAGTTCTAGACCAAAGTTCCATGGTAAGCATTTTTTGCAGTCAAACACGACATGATCATCACAACCACAAATATCACATGGAAAGCGATGTCTACAATCCTTAGTACGATGGTTCTTAAAATGACAGAAAGCACATCTGATTCTATCCAAGTTAAAATTACGGATTACCTCTTTTTTCATGTGAGATTCTTTGGGACCATCTTCCTCCATAGGATGGGGGTTACCTTTCCAATTGCCTTCACTTTTTTCTTCGGATCTGTCCGCTTGAACTTCCCACGGAGATGGGTTACCTTGATTCAAGGTTTCACCCTTCGCCCCAACGTCCGCCTTCTCAGTATTGCGACCTCCTTTTTGATTTTGCATGGCTCCATCCTCGACTCTCCTCCAAACGTGTTCGCGTCCAAATCCGCGGCCAAATCCACGCGCAGCGCCGCGATGACCCAATCCTCGTGGTTGCATCTTAACAACAAAGACTGGAGCATGCCTCACTTTCACCACACTCGCATAAGACTTCTGAGATCTCCCCCAGAAATGCCAACAAATCTCTCGATTTGTGGTTTCGGTGCGCACAACGGAGAGGATTTGGGGTTCTGTGATTTAGGGTTTGGGAGGCATCGAGAATGCGCTGATTCGGCGTTCGCAGTCCTCAATATCCCTGATTCAGGTATTTTCCCCAAGGCCACTTAGCTTCATCATTTTTTATCAACCTTGAGAGCACCTAGAGGGGGGTGAATAGGTGATCCTGTAAAAACTTAAAACTTGTAGCCACAAAACTTGATGAAGTGTTAGCACAATAGAATCAAGTGGCTAAGAACCGAGCTCTTGTGAAACACAATAGTCACAAAGAAAACAAGCACAAGAGACACTGAAAGGGAATTAGGCTTACACCTATTTCCTAAGTGATTTTGGTGGTTGAATTGCCCAACACAAATAAATTGGACTAACTAGTTTGCTCTAGTGTATAAGTAATACAGGTTCTAAAGGTTCACTCTTAGCCAATAAAAAGACCAAGTATTGGGTTCAACAAAAGAGCAAAGGGACAACCGAAGGCACCTCTGGTCTGGCGCACCGGACTGTCCGGTGTGCCACCGGACAGTGTCCGGTGCACCAGAGGACTCCAAGTCAAACTCGTCACCTTCGGGAAAATCCAGAGGCGCTCCGCTATAATTCACCGGTGCTCCAAGGAACGGCGCCTCAGGAACTCGCCAGCTTCGGGAATTCGCAACGGCTAGTTCGCTATAATTCACCGGACATGTCCGGTGTGACAACGGAGCAACGGATATTTCAGCGCCAACGGCTACCTGCAGCGCAGTAAATGCGCGCCAGCACGCGCAGAAGTCAGGCACGCCCATACTGGCGCACCGGACACTCTACAGTGCATGTCCGGTGCGCCACCGGACATCCAGGCGGGCCCAGAAGACAGAGCTCCAACGGTCGGAACCCAACGGTTTTGGTGACGTGGCTGGCGCACCGGACATGTCCGGTGTGCACCGGACTGTCCGGTGCACCATACGACAGTCAGCCCCACCAAACAGCTAGTTTGGTGGTTGGGGCTATAAATACCCCCAACCACCCACCATTCATTGCATCCAAGTTTTCCACCTCCCAACTACTTACAAGAGCTAGGCATTCAATTCTAGACACACCCAAGTGATCAAATCCTCTCCCAACTCCACAAAAGCATTAGTGACTAGTGAGAGTGATTTGCCGTGTTCTTTTGAGCTCTTGTGCTTGGATCGCTTGTTTTCTTTCTCATTCTTTCTTGCAATCAAACTCACTTGTAATTGAGGCAAGAGACACTAATCTTGTGGTGGTCCTTGTAGGAACTTTGTGTTCCAAGTGATTGACAAGAAAAGTTCATCCGGTCCAAGGGATTGTTTGAGAGAGGGAAAGGGTTGAAAGAGACCCGGTCTTTGTGACCACCTCAACGGGGAGTAGGTTTGCAAGAACCGAACCTCGGTAAAACAAATCCACGTGTCTCACTCCTTATTCGCTTGCGATTTGTTTTGCACCCTCTCTCGCGGACTCAATTATATTTCTAACTCTAACCCGGCTTGTAGTTGTGATTATTTTTGAGAATTTCAGTTTCGCCCTATTCACCCCCCCCCTCTAGGCGACTTTCAATTGGTATCAGAGCCCGGTGCTTCATTAGAGCCTAACCGCTCGAAGTGATGTCGGGAGAACTCGCCAAGAGAGAGATGGAGACCGGCGACAAGCCCGCTACAAGCCACGGGTCGACTTCATCGGAAGAGTCCCGCAACAAGAGGAAGGAGAAGAAAAGCTCCTCCAACAAAGGGAAGGGGAAGGAGAAGAAATCCTCTTCCCACAAGTCGGATCGGAGAGGCGACAAACACAAGAGGATGAGGAAAGTGGTCTACTACGAGACCGACTCTTCATCACCATCGACCTCCGACTCTGAGGCACCGTCCGTTACTTCTAAGCGCCAAGAGCGCAAGAAGTATAGTAAGATTCCTCTACGCTATCCCCATATCTCAAAACGTACTCCTTTGCTCTCCGTTCCATTAGGCAAACCACCGGTTTTTGACGGTGAAGATTATAATATGTGGAGTGACAAAATGAGGCATCATCTAACCTCACTCCACACAAGCATATGGAATGTTGTTGAGTTTGGTGTACAGGTACCATCCGTAGGGGATGAAGACTACGACTCGGACGAGGTGGCCCAAATTCACCACTTTAACTCCCAAGCCACCACTATACTCCTCGCCTCTCTAAGTCAAGAAGAGTATAATAAGGTGCAAGGGTTAAAAAGTGCGAAGGAAATTTGGGACGTACTCAAGACCGCGCACGAAGGAGACGAGGTGACAAAGATCACCAAGAGGGAGACGATCGAGGGGGAGCTCGGTCGATTCATGCTTCACCAAGGGGAGGATCCACAAGCTATGTACAACCGCTTGAAGACCTTGGTGAACCAAGTGCGCAACCTCGGGAGCGAAAAATGGGATGACCATGAGATGGTCAAGGTTATTCTTAGATCCCTCGTATTTCTTAACCCTACACAAGTTCAATTAATTCGAGGTGATCCTAGATATAAACTAATGTCTCCCGAGGAGGTTATAGGAAAATTTGTGAGCTTTGAGCTAATGATTAAAGGCTCAAAGAAAATCATCGAGCAAGGCACCTCCTCCACGCCCGAGGCACAACCCGTCGCATTCAAGGCAACGGAAGAAAAGAAGGAGGAGGCTACTCCAAGTCGAACACCCATCGACGCCTCCAAGCTCGACAACGAGGAGATGGCGCTCATCATCAAGAGCTTCCGTCAAATCCTCAAACAAAGGAGAGGGAAAGACTACAAGCCCCGCTCCAAGAAAGTGTGCTACAAATGTGGTAAGCCCGGTCATTTCATTGCTAAATGTCCATTATCTAGTGATAGTGACAGGGGTGACGACAAGAAGGGGAGAAGAAAGGAGAAGAAGAGGTACTACAAGAAGAAGGGCGACGATGCCCATGTTTGTCGGGAATGGGACTCTGACGAAAGCTCTAGCGACTCCTCCAACGACGAGGACGCCGCCAACATCGCCGTCACCAAAGGCCTTCTCTTCCCCAACGTCGGCCACAAGTGCCTCATGGCAAAGGACGGCAAAAAGAAGAAGGTTAAATCTAAATCCTCCACTAGATATGAGTCTTCTAGTGATGAAAATGCTAGTGATGAGGAAGATAACTTACGCATTCTTTTTGCCAACCTCAACATGCAACAAAAGGAAAAACTTAATGAATTGGTTAGTGCTATTCATGAGAAGGATGATCTCTTGGACACTCAAGAGGACTTCCTTATAAAGAAAATAAGAAGCATGTTAAGGTCAAAAATGCTTACGCTCTAGAAGTAGAAAAATGTGAAAAACTTTCTAGTGAGCTAAGCTCTTGCCATGAAACTATTGACAACCTTAGAAATGAAAATGCTAATTTGTTAGCTAAGGTTGATTCTCATGTTTGTAATGTTTCAACTTCCAATCCTAGAGATGATAATGTTGATTTACTTGCTAGGATTGATGAGTTGAATGTTTCTCTTGCTAGCCTTAAAGTTGAAAATGAGAAATTGCTTGCTAAGGCTAAAGATTTTGATGTTTGCAATGTTACTATTTCTAACCTTAGAAGTGAAAACGTTATATTGCATGCTAAGGTTGTAGAATTAAAATCTTGCAAACCCTCTACATCTATCGTTGAGCATGTATCTATTTGTACTAGATGTAGAGATGTTGATATTAATGCTATTCATGATCACATGTCTTTGATTAAACAACAAAATGATCATATAGCAAAATTAGATGCTAAAATTGTCGAGCATAACTTAGAGAATGAAAAATTTGAATTTGCTCTTAGTATGCTTTATAATGGGAGACGTCCTGGCATCAAGGATGGCATTGGCTTCCAAAGGGGAGACAATGTCAAACTTAATGCCCCTCCTAAGAAATTGTCTAATTTTGTTAAGGGCAAGGCTCCCATGCCTCAAGATAACGAGGGTTACATTTTGTACCCTGCCGGGTATCCTGAGAGCAAAATTAGGAGAATTCACTCTAGGAAGTCTCACTCTGGCCCTAACCATGCTTTTATGTATAAGGGTGAGACATCTAGCTCTAGGCAACCAACCCGTGCTAAGTTGCCTAAGAAGAAAACTCCTAGTGCATCAAATGATCATGATATTTTATTTAAAACTTTTGATGCATCTTATGTTTTAACTAACAAATCCGGCAAGGTAGTTGCCAAATATGTTGGGGGCAAGCACAAGGGGTCAAAGACTTGTGTTTGGGTACCCAAAGTTCTTGTATCTAATGCCAAAGAACCCAAAACCATTTGGGTACCTAAGTCAAGAACTAAACATGTTTTGTAGGTTTATGCATCCGGGGGCTCAAGTTGGATCATCGACAGCGGGTGCACAAACCACATGACAGGGGAGAAGAAAATGTTCTCCTCTTACGAGAAAAACCTAGATCCCCAACGAGCTATCACATTCGGGGATGGAAATCAAGGTTTGGTCAAAGGATTGGGTAAAATAGCTATATCTCCTGACCATTCCATTTCCAATGTTTTTCTTGTTGATTCACTAGATTACAATTTGGTTTCCGTATCTCAATTATGTCAAATGGGCTACAACTGTCTATTCACTGATGTAGGTGTCACTGTCTTTAGAAGAAGTGATGATTCAATAGCTTTTAAGGGAGTGTTAGAGGGTCAGCTATACTTAGTGGATTTTGATAGAGCTGAACTCGACACTTGCTTAATAGCTAAGACTAACATGGGTTGGCTCTGGCACCGCCGACTAGCCCATGTTGGAATGAAGAATCTTCATAAGCTTCTGAAGGGAGAGCACATTTTAGGATTAACAAATGTTTATTTTGAGAAAGACAGGATTTGTAGCGCATGCCAAGCCAGGAAGCAAGTTGGCACTCATCATCCACACAAGAACATCATGACGACTGACAGGCCACTGGAGCTCCTACACATGGATCTATTCGGCCCGATCACTTACATAAGCATCGGCGGGAGTAAGTACTGTCTAGTTATTGTGGATGATTATTCTCGCTTCACTTGGGTATTCTTTTTGCAGGAAAAATCTCAAACCCAAGAGACCTTAAAGTGATTCTTGAGACGGGCTCAAAATGAGTTCGGCTTAAGGATCAAGAAAATCAGAAGCGACAACGGGACGGAGTTCAAGAACTCTCAAATCGAAGGTTTCCTTGAGGAGGAGGGCATCAAGCATGAGTTTTCTTCTCCCTACACCCCTCAACAAAATGGTGTAGTGGAGAGGAAGAATAGAACTCTATTGGACATGGCAAGAACCATGCTTGATGAATACAAGACTTCGGATCGGTTTTGGGCGGAGGCGGTCAACACCGCTTGCTACGCCATCAACCGGTTATATCTTCACTGAATCCTCAAGAAGACATCTTACGAACTCCTAACCGATAAAAAGCCCAATATTTCATATTTTAGAGTCTTTGGTAGCAAATGCTTTATACTTGTTAAAAGAGGTAGAAAATCTAAATTTGCTCCTAAGATTGTAGAAGGCTTTTTACTAGGATATGATTCAAACACAAGGGCATATAGAGTCTTTAACAAGTCCACTGGACAAGTTGAAGTTTCTTGTGACGTTGTGTTTGATGAAACTAATGGCTCTCAAGTAGAGCAAGTTGATCTTGATGAGATAGGTGATGAAGAGGCTCCGTGCATCGCGCTAAGGAACATGTCCATTGGGGATGTGTGTCCTAAAGAATCCGAAGAGCCTCCAAATGCACAAGATCAACCATCCTCCTCCACGCAAGCATCTCCACCAACTCAAAATGAGGATGAGGCTCAAGTTGATGAAGTAGAAGATCAAGCAAATGAGCCACCTCAAGATGATGGCAATGATCAAGGGGGAGATGCAAATAATCAAGACAAGGAGGATGAAGAACAAAGACCGCCACACCCAAGAGTCCACCAAGCAATCCAACGAGATCACCCCGTCGACACCATCCTCGGCGACATTCATAAGGGGGTAACCACTAGATCTCGTGTTGCACATTTTTGTGAGCATTACTCTTTTGTTTCCTCTATTGAGCCACACAGGATAGAGGAAGCACTTCAAGATTCGGATTGGGTGGTGGCGATGCAAGAGGAGCTCAACAACTTCACTAGAAATGAGGTATGGCACTTAGTTCCACGTCCTAATCAAAATGTTGTAGGAACCAAGTGGGTTTTCCGCAACAAGCAAGACGAGCATGGTGTGGTGACAAGGAACAAAGCTCGACTTGTGGCCAAAGGATACTCCCAAGTCGAAGGTTTGGACTTCGGTGAAACCTATGCACCCGTAGCTAGGCTTGAGTCAATTCGTATATTATTGGCCTATGCTACTTACCATGGCTTCAAGCTTTACCAAATGGACGTGAAGAGTGCCTTCCTCAATGGACGAATCAAGGAAGAGGTCTATGTTGAGCAACCTCTGAAAGTTCCCTTTGACCCGGGAACAGGATCTGGATGTCGCCTAGAGGGGGGGGTGAATAGGCGAATAAAACTTATTACTTTAAAACTTAAATTCTTACTCTACTCGAAGACTTAGTACGCAGTGGAATGAGAAGACTCTTCGAGTAGGTCGCAGCGGAGTGGAAGATCCTGTCTCAATATGTCCTGCACTTCAAATCAAGCTTATAACACAGATAAGTATTGAAGTGCAGATATAAAAACGAGTAAGGCAGAGAGTCAGGATAGAACAGAGCACACAGACGCAAGGGTTTATCCCGAGGTTCGGCCAAGCCTGAAATGCTTGCCTAGTCCTCGTTGGAGTTAGCCACACCTGGGCTTGGAGTCTATTTCAACTCCTTCCTCCGTTTGCTCAGATCTGTCAATATGACAGATAGAGCCTTTCACTATTGAGTGGGGTTACAACAGAACCGCGGCTGCTTACAAACTTCTTGGCAGCACTCCGGCAGAGTAACGATACGCTCAAGACCTTGTTCTAGCTCTAAGCAGCACTTCTCCTCTCTCTAAAGGCTTATAGCTGTGCCTTCTACACAAACTATAGAGTTACACACACGAGGGAGAGTGAGAATTGATTTGAGTGATGTCTACACTTGTTGGCTGCACTTGTATTGCTTGAGGCGCCTAGGGGTCCCTTTTATAGGCACAAGGGGCCTAGGAGCCGTTGGAAGCAAACCAGGAAGGCAAATCTTGCCTTCTGTCGGGTGGCGCACCGGACAGTCCGGTGCACACCGGACACTGTCCGGTGCCCGATTTCTTTCCTTCTACGGCGAAGCCGACCGTTGGCAGTCTTGGAGCCGTTGGCGCACCGGACATGTCCGGTGCACACCGGACAGTCCGGTGCCTCCATCTAGCCGTTGGCTCGGCCACGTGTCTCGCGCAGATCGCGCGGCCGACCGTTGGCCCGGCCGACCATTAGCTCACCGGACAGTCCGGTGCACACCGGACAGTCCGGTGAATTATAGCCGATCGTCGCCAGACTTCTCCCGAGAGCGGCCTGTTCACTGGAGTTCAGCCTGGCGCACCGGACACTGTCCGGTGCACCACCGGACACTGTCCGGTGCACCACCGGACAGTCCGGTGTGCCAGACTGAGCTGCCTTGGCTGTACATAGCCAAGCCCTTTGCACCTCTCTTCTTTTCTTCTTCTTTCTGTTTCTAACACTTAGACAAGTATATTAGTCCACAAAACCAATGTACTAAGTATAGAAACATACCTTCTCTTAACCATTAAATCTATAGCATTCCACATGCTTGAGCTTTGATGTTGGACTCATAAATCATCAAGTTGGCTTGACTTGATCTAGATTGACATTTCTTAGCTCCAACATCCTGCAAAGGTCACATAGAACATCTCCAAACATAGGAACAACCCAAACTAAAGATCGACATGAACTTAGCTCTTTTGGGCTGCTTCCAGTTCTGGTTTTGACACTTGTTCTCCTTCTAGTGACCTTGATCTCCTTCTTAGAGCTTGATCTTGAGCCTTATGACTTACACCACATGACTGTAGCTTTTACCTCATTGGTTGTAAGTCACGTCCTTATGTAGTGATCCTTGATGTGTCGTAGCTGTTCTCAACTCGATCACCCTTGACTTTGCAAGCCTTCTTCTTCACCCTTGGCTTTGGGTTCCTCAGTCTCCTTGACCTTCTCCCGTGCACTTGGTACCTCGAAGCTCTTCTTTCCTCAGTCCTTGGCTTGATCAGTTGTATCCGAGCTACTCACCCGAGTATCACTTTTGCAATGTCCATCTTACTTGTGATGTCCATCATGTATCCATAATCCAGTTCTTGGACCATCACATTTGTTCACTTGTGTTGAACCCTGTCAGCTTTACACTAAGCACCTGTTCAACACTTAACACACTTGTTAGTCCTTTAATTGAGTTGTCATCCAAACACCAAAACCACAAGAGAGCTTTCAATCTCCCCCTTTTTGGTGATTGATGGCAACGCAATTAAAGCTTACATTAGAATATGATTTAAAGCACAAACTTTGAAATCTAAGTTTATAGAATTGCTCCCCCTAAATATGTGCTTACTTCAAAATCATAATTTTGGCCTAATATGCCAATTTGCACATACTTAGGCAATTCGAAGCATCTCTACACCTTAGCACTTTTTGAAATGCATTGTGTCAAAGATCAAACCATGATGCTATAACACACAACGCACGTAATCAGAGTTAAACACCATTCAATTTAGTGGATATCTCACAGGAATATCAACCTACCACTATTCACCATTAAGATACCAATTTAAACTCAGATACTAATTTAAAGCAATCTTAAGCACCATAAACCACATGCATCATTATCAACATGACTGTCTATTTCAGAATGAACACAATAGATGCCAATTAATTCATAGCAACGGAAGCACTGGTCCATATGATGCAACACATATAATACTGCAAGAAGCATATGAATAACACACTAGCAAAGCTCAAACTAACACATCACCAAAGCTCAAACTAACACATCACCCCTTAGGATAAGCTTTCCTCTCAGGTTGAGATAAGCTTTAATGCACATATTCTCCCCCTTTGACATCAAACACCAAAACCATATTCAAGCAAGAACATAGGATGATGTCAAGGGACAGCAGGGTGTTAAGGAGGAGAGACACAGTATCAAAACTCCCCCTTACTTATTGAGCATATGCACTACCAACATTTAAGTAAGATATAAATACGCAAAAAGATTAATACTTCCTTTTGTACCTTTACCATGTAGTAGTGTACTTCCCATCTTGAAAGTATTTAATCTCTCGAGAGCTTCTCCACACTTGTGCCTGATTTTTTATCCTAACCTTTTCTTGTTGCTAAGACACCAAACTTAGAACAAGTTATAGTATTTGGCACAGGAAGAAACTTCTATTCTAGTGATTACCAAAAGATACCAATTGAAGCACACTACCAAGGCTACCAATTGAAAAATCATTACTGTCATAGCTCCATGATATTTAAAGATAAGCATCTAGGATCACCAACTATTATAGAGCACGAGCAACCTTTAAATACGTAATTACTCACAACTTTAGATACCAATTACTCGACTTGTGGAGGTACCCAAGTCCTGATCGCTCCATTTCTTGCTCATCTTCCCTTTTTCCACCTTGAGACTATATAGGATTACTCAAAAAACAGTTAGTCTCAAAAGACACAAGTTATGTGTGCTCCCCCTAAAGTTGTGCATCAAGTATTTGAATGACTTGCACCTTGCACATTCTAGCATTCTCAGAAGTAAAGGGGAAACATACCTTGGTCTAGGCATAATATATCAATTACATCACAAAAAGATACCAATTGAATAGATGAGATAATACAACTTATGACTAGTGGAAACAATGCATGCCTCATGATATATAACATTTAAAAACACCAAAGCACGCTTCACACATGATGATCATTGCAACACATATACTAATTAAAAAACGACACGAGCACAATGTCTAAGCACACCATGATTAAGAAGTATTTTCTTAGGTACACCAAAGGAAACAACATTTTAAAGCATAAAGCACCTAAGCCAAGATACTACCAATTGAAAGGCAAGAACATAGCTATGATCACAATCAACGGAACTTCAAGATATTCAATGAAATTGCATAGTTCCATTTTCCATACCTTTGCCTTTTACTTGAATGCCATGAGATTCATTCTTTTAGGTAGTGTGTAGTGAGAGCACCTGTTGTCACCAATTTAGGGCTCCTTTTGCTCATGCACCTCGAAGCTCGAGAGGGTGCATTAGAGACACAACATGGATTTCTTGTTTTGGTATACACAGAGTACCAAGACAGAGTAATCATGTGAACATGGACTAAACAAAACTATCATGCTTGCACATAGGTTAATCATTAAAAAAACACCTAGCATGACTTACAAAAAGATACATGTTTATCCACATACACAAGAGAGTTAATCATGGTGGATATATCGAATGAAAAACTACCCATTGAATGATTCAAGATATATTCCCTATAAAGCACCAGTCATGATTAAACAAACATCATTATGATTCATTTAACACAGGCCATCATAAAGCATCACTACTCCAAAGATAGGTAGCACAACAAGCCAACTTAAGAGCAATACTAAATTGCAGTTATGTACTTAAAATTCACGGGTACCGTCCTTTGGAGAGCAAGTTGCAGATTCTCGTCCAGGTCCTTTGTTTGATTCACCAATAATGATTAAGGACCTATTCACCTTATTTCACTTGAGATGAACATGGGATTAGTGTTGCACAATAATTCAACCTTGGATCAATAAATAGACATTAAAATTGATAGCTTAAGCATAGAGTTCGAATTAACCATCTTAAGCTCTCCCAGGGTCTCCAGTTCATCTCAAGGTACCTGCATGGTCTAGTTAGCACAGTTTGGTACCCACCTCGGTATGGGTCCATAATCATCTAAATGTGCCTTTGGTACCCAAATAGCCTTTATGCTAGTTCTCGGTGATCTTGTTATAGATCTAGCACAGGTGTATGATTTGGGTCTCCTAAGCGAATGAGATTGAGACAAATTTACTTGCTTAGAGACCTCACCGTTATTACATACCTTTGATAGATGACCCTGCTCACCACACAGTAGAGGACAAGCAGTGATCGTGAGGTTCTTGTCATTGCATCCAAAGCATCTCCTTATCCCTTCACCCTTGTTGGTGTATGGACACGATGCGATGAGGTGTCCTGACTTGTTGCACTTAAAACACCTCCTTTTCCCTTTTCTCTTTTTGTTCTTAGATGACATAGAGAAAAGGTCAGTGCAAACAACATGATTAATTGAATTTTTACCTTTTTCCAAGCTCATGTTGATTTCTTCATTTTTAGGAACATTCTTCTTATTGAGCTTGACACTTGCTGCAGTTTTTCCTTTCTCAAGCTTCTTCACCACGCGCCCGTGGATATCTTGAGAGAGTTGAGCAATGTGTCTTCTCCTTAGTTGTCTTTGTTTCTTGTTCCCACACAATTTCTTTTGTGACCCTGCAGCTTGATGCTTATTCAAACATTGGCTTTCTTTTGACAAGCAGGGGTTAGCACATGGTGATGAAATATCTGAATGTGTACTTGTGCAAGAATGAAGTTCACATGAATTTAAGTTCGTAATTACGACCTCATGAGCAACTTCAAGCATGATATGCCTATCCAAGAGATTATCATGATAACAAGACAATAAGTCATATTTTTGAGTCAGAGCAAGGTTATCATGACTCAACAATTCTACTTTATTCCTAAGCATAGAATTTTCAATTTTAAGTTGAGCAACATCAGATAATACGTCATGATTATTTCTTTGCTCAAATAAAATAGATTCATACCGTTGGACCAAATTATCATGAGAGCACTTTAGCTCCTCATGTTCTTTGGTCATCTTCTCCAGGCTGTCGTTGGTTTTGATGAGAGTCTCCTCTAGCCTGAGAAGCGTCTCGCCTTGTTCCTTGTTCCTACTCAACAACTTAACCAAGAGCACTTTGTCTTCTTTGTTGAGATTGGTGTAGAACCGACGAATCTCCTCTTCTTCCGCATCACCGGTCTCATTTTCCCTGTCATTATTATTAGTGGAAGCAATACAGGAAAATGTACCTTGTGGTGATGAAGACTCATCCTCGCTATCATCCTCATATTCCTCCTCATCATCGCTTTCGTCTCCACTATCATTATTAGCAATAAGACATTTATAACTAGTGAAAGACGAACCTGTCGGTGAGGTGGATTCATCGTTTGGTTGCCATCGTTTTTCTTCTCCCTTTGAAAGGTTAGTACCACAAGCAACATAGGGAGTAGAAGTAGTACAATTGGCCACAAAATATTTTTCTTTAATCCTACTCCATAAATCATGAGCATCAACAATTAAATTATTACCATTACTCATGATGGCAAAATAAGCACCTCTAGAAAGAGAATCAACTAAGATGCTGCAAGCACGGTGATTGCGAGAAAAACATCTTAGTTCATCATTAGAGGGATTTTTACTAATATCAGATGGAAAAATACTTCTCCTAAAGATCTGTCTTAAATCAGGATCAACACTCATGAAAGCATTATAAATAGAGACAGACCAAGATTTGTAATTAGAGCCATCGCCTAAAAGAAGTTCTACAGTTACCTCTTGTGACGACATCGTTATCTCCGGACGGCTAAGCCCACACTGGAGAGGCCTAGCTCTGATACCAATTGAAAGTTCCCTTTGACCCGGGAACAGGATCTGGATGTCGCCTAGAGGGGGGTGAATAGGCGAATAAAACTTATTACTTTAAAACTTAAATTCTTACTCTACTCGAAGACTTAGTACGCAGTGGAATGAGAAGACTCTTCGAGTAGGTCGCAGCGGAGTGGAAGATCCTGTCTCAATATGTCCTGCACTTCAAATCAAGCTTATAACACAGATAAGTATTGAAGTGCAGATATAAAAACGAGTAAGGCAGAGAGTCAGGATAGAACAGAGCACACAGACGCAAGGGTTTATCCCGAGGTTCGGCCAAGCCTGAAATGCTTGCCTAGTCCTCGTTGGAGTTAGCCACACCTGGGCTTGGAGTCTATTTCAACTCCTTCCTCCGTTTGCTCAGATCTGTCAATATGACAGATAGAGCCTTTCACTATTGAGTGGGGTTACAACAGAACCGCGGCTGCTTACAAACTTCTTGGCAGCACTCCGGTAGAGTAACGATACGCTCAAGACCTTGTTCTAGCTCTAAGCAGCACTTCTCCTCTCTCTAAAGGCTTATAGCTGTGCCTTCTACACAAACTATAGAGTTACACACACGAGGGAGAGTGAGAATTGATTCGAGTGATGTCTACACTTGTTGGCTGCACTTGTATTGCTTGAGGCGCCTAGGGGTCCCTTTTATAGGCACAAGGGGCCTAGGAGCCGTTGGAAGCAAACCAGGAAGGCAAATCTTGCCTTCTGTCGGGTGGCGCACCGGACAGTCCGGTGCACACCGGACACTGTCCGGTGCCCGATTTCTTTCCTTCTACGGCGAAGCCGACCGTTGGCAGTCTTGGAGCCGTTGGCGCACCGGACATGTCCGGTGCACACCGGACAGTCCGGTGCCTCCATCTAGCCGTTGGCTCGGCCACGTGTCCCGCGCAGATCGCGCGGCCGACCGTTGGCCCGGCCGACCATTAGCTCACCGGACAGTCCGGTGCACACCGGACAGTCCGGTGAATTATAGCCGATCGTCGCCAGACTTCTCCCGAGAGCGGCCTGTTCACTGGAGTTCAGCCTGGCGCACCGGACACTATCCGGTGCACCACCGGACACTGTCCGGTGCACCACCGGACAGTCCGGTGTGCCAGACTGAGCTGCCTTGGCTGTACATAGCCAAGCCCTTTGCACCTCTCTTCTTTTCTTCTTCTTTCTGTTTCTAACACTTAGACAAGTATATTAGTCCACAAAACCAATGTACTAAGTATAGAAACATACCTTCTCTTAACCATTAAATCTATAGCATTCCACATGCTTGAGCTTTGATGTTGGACTCATAAATCATCAAGTTGGCTTGACTTGATCTAGATTGACATTTCTTAGCTCCAACATCCTGCAAAGGTCACATAGAACATCTCCAAACATAGGAACAACCCAAACTAAAGATCGACATGAACTTAGCTCTTTTGGGCTGCTTCCAGTTCTGGTTTTGACACTTGTTCTCCTTCTAGTGACCTTGATCTCCTTCTTAGAGCTTGATCTTGAGCCTTATGACTTACACCACATGACTGTAGCTTTTACCTCATTGGTTGTAAGTCACGTCCTTATGTAGTGATCCTTGATGTGTCGTAGCTGTTCTCAACTCGATCACCCTTGACTTTGCAAGCCTTCTTCTTCACCCTTGGCTTTGGGTTCCTCAGTCTCCTTGACCTTCTCCCGTGCACTTGGTACCTCGAAGCTCTTCTTTCCTCAGTCCTTGGCTTGATCAGTTGTATCCGAGCTACTCACCCGAGTATCACTTTTGCAATGTCCATCTTACTTGTGATGTCCATCATGTATCCATAATCCAGTTCTTGGACCATCACATTTGTTCACTTGTGTTGAACCCTGTCAGCTTTACACTAAGCACCTGTTCAACACTTAACACACTTGTTAGTCCTTTAATTGAGTTGTCATCCAAACACCAAAACCACAAGAGAGCTTTCAACCTCCCGGCTTTGAAGATAGTGAGTACCCTAACCATGTGTATAAACTCTCTAAGGCACTTTATGGGCTGAAGCAAGCCCCAAGATCATGGTATGAATGCCTTAGAGATTTCCTTATCACTAATGGATTTAAAGTCGGAAAAGCGGATCCTACTTTGTTCACTAAAACTCTTGAAAATGACTTGTTTGTATGCCAAATTTATGTTGATGATATTATATTTGGGTCTACTAACGAGTCTACATGTGAAGAATTTAGTAGGATCATGACACAAAAATTCGAGATGTCTATGATGGGGGAGTTGAAATATTTCTTAGGATTTCAAGTGAAGCAACTCCAAGAGGGCAGTATACTCAAGATATTCTAAGCAAGTTTGGAATGAAGGATGCCAAACCCATCAAGACACCCATGGGAACCAATGGGCATCTCGACCTCGACGAAGGAGGTAAATCCGTCGATCAAAAGGTATACCGGTCGATGATAGGCTCTTTACTATATTTATGCGCATCTCGACCGGATATTATGCTTTCCGTGTGCATGTGTGCAAGATTCCAAGCCGACCCTAAGGAAGCTCACCTTACGGCCGTAAAACGAATCTTGAGATATTTAGTTTATACTCCTAAGTTTGGGCTTTGGTATCCTAGGGGATCCACATTTGATTTAATTGGTTATTCGGATGCCGATTGGGCGGGGTGTAAAATCAATAGAAAGAGCACATCGGGGACTTGCCAGTTCTTGGGAAGGTCCTTGGTGTCTTGGGCTTCAAAGAAGCAAAATTCCGTAGCTCTTTCTACCGCTGAAGCCGAGTACATTGCCGCAGGCCATTGTTGCGCGCAACTACTTTGGATGAGGCAAACCCTTAGGGACTATGGTTACAAATTAACCAAAGTTCCCCTTCTATGTGATAATGAGAGTGCAATCCGCATGGCGGATAATCCCGTTGAGCATAGCCGCACTAAGCACATAGCCATTCGGTATCACTTTTTAAGGGATCACCAACAAAAGGGAGATATCGAGATTTCATATATTAACACTAAAGATCAATTAGCCGATATCTTTACCAAGCCTCTTGATGAACAAACTTTTAACAAACTTAGGCATGAGCTAAATATTCTTGATTCTAGGAACTTCTTTTGTTGATTTGCACACATAGCTCATTTATATACATTTGGTCATGTCTCTTTCATATGCTATGACTAATGTGTTTTCAAGTCTATTTCAAACCAAGTCATAGGTGTATTGAAAGGGAATTGGAGTCTTCGGCGAAGACAAAGGCTTCCACTCCGTAACTCATCCTTCGCCGTCACTCCGAGCAACTCTCCATCTTTGGGGGAGAAAAGGACTCCATCTTTGGTATAATCTTCACTCATTTCTTTATGACCAAAGGGGGAGACAATAATTAAAGGGCTCTAATGACTCCGTTTTTGGCGATTCATGCCAAAGGGGGAGAAAGTATTAGCCCAAAGCAAAAGGACCGCACCACCACCTAATTTTAAAAGAGTTTTTCAATTGGTATGATTCTCAATTGACAAATTTCAAATTGGTATCTTATTGTGTTCAAAAGGGGGAGAAAAGTAGTATTTCAAAATTGATATATCAAAACCCTCTTGAACACTAAGAGGAGAATTTCATTTAGGGGGAGTTTTGTTTAGTCAAAGGAAAAGCATTTGAAACAGGGGGAGAAAATTTCAAGTCTTGAAAATGCCTCGCAAAACCTTATTAATTTACCTTTGTCTATTTGCAAAAGAACTTTGAAGAGGATTTACAAAAGAATTTGCAAAAACAAAACATGTGGTGCAAGCGTGGTCCAAAATATTAAAAATAAAGAAACAATCCATACATATCTTATAAGTATTTATATTGGCTCAATTCCAAGCAACCTTTGCACTTACATTATGCAAGCTAGTTCAATTATACACTTCTATATTTGCTTTGGTTTGTGTTGGCATCAATCACCAAAAAGGGGGAGATCGAAAGGGAATTAGGCTTACACCTATTTCCTAAATGATTTTGGTGGTTGAATTGCCCAACACAAATAAATTGGACTAACTAGTTTGCTCTAGTGTATAAGTAATACAGGTGCTAAAGGTTCACTCTTAGCCAATAAAAAGACCAAGTATTGGGTTCAACAAAAGAGCAAAGGGACAACCGAAGGCACCTCTGGTCTGGCGCACCGGACTGTCCGGTGCACCAGAGGACTCCAAGTCAAACTCGTCACCTTCGGGAAAATCCAGAGGCGCTCCGCTATAATTCACCGGACTGTCCGGTGCTCCAAGGAACGGCACCTCAGGAACTCGCCAGCTTCGGGAATTCGCAACGGCTAGTTCGCTATAATTCACCGGACATGTCCGGTGTGACAACGGAGCAACGGATATTTCAGCGCCAACGGCTACCTGCAGCGCATTAAATGCGCGCCAGCGCGCGCAGAAGTCAGGCACGCCCATACTGGCGCACCGGACACTCTACAGTGCATGTCTGGTGCGCCACCGGACATCCAGGCGGTCCCAGAAGAGAGAGCTCCAACGGTCGGAACCCAACGGTTTTGGTGACGTGGCTGGCGCACCGGACTGTCCGGTGCACCATACGACAGTCAGCCCCACCAAACGGCTAGTTTGGTGGTTGGGGCTATAAATACCCCCAACCACCCACCATTCATTGCATCCAAGTTTTCCACCTCCCAACTACTTACAAGAGCTAGGCATTCAATTCTAGACACACCCAAGTGATCAAATCCTCTCCCAACTCCACAAAAGCATTGGTGACTAGTGAGAGTGATTTGCCGTGTTCTTTTGAGCTCTTGTGCTTGGATCGCTTGTTTTCTTTCTCATTCTTTCTTGCAATCAAACTCACTTGTAATTGAGGCAAGAGACACCAATCTTGTGGTGGTCCTTGTAGGAACTTTGTGTTCCAAGTGATTGAGAAGAAAAGCTCATCCGGTCCAAGGGATCGTTTGAGAGAGGGAAAGGGTTGAAAGAGACCCGGTCTTTGTGACCACCTCAATGGGGAGTAGGTTTGCAAGAACCGAACCTCGGTAAAACAAATCCACGTGTCTCACTCCTTATTCGCTTGCGATTTGTTTTGCACCCTCTCTCGCGGACTCAATTATATTTCTAACTCTAACCCGGCTTGTAGTTGTGATTATTTTTGAGAATTTCAGTTTCGCCCTATTTACCCCCCTCTAGGCGACTTTCAGACACGATGATTTATCCCATGGTTCGGCCAAGTATAACGCTTGCCTACTCCACGTTGTGGCGTCCCAATGGACGAGGGTTGCACTCAACCCCTTTCAAGTGATCCAATGATCCACTTGAATATCACGGTTGTTTTCTTTCTTATACTCTTTCCTGTTTGCGAGGAATCTCCACAACTTGGAGTCTCTCGCCCTTACAACAAAGATCAAAGTGAAAGCACTTAGAGTAAGGGAGGGAAGAAACACACACAAATCCGCAGCAATACGCACACACACAGCCAAGACTTGAGCTCAAATGAATTGCAACAAGTTCACCACTAGAACAGAGCTCAAATCACTAAGAAAGACAATCAAGTGCGCGGAGACGGAGTGTGGAAGACTTAGAATGCTCAAAGTATGCTTGGGTGACTCCTCCATGCGCCTAGGGGTCCCTTTTATAGCCCCAAAGCAGCTAGGAGCCGTTGGAGGCATTCTTGGAAGGCAATTCTTGCCTTCTGTCGTGTGGCACACCAGACAGTCCGGTGCACCACCGGACATCCACTGTTCATTGTCCGGTGCGGATCTCCTTCCTAAAATGGCACAACCGACCGTTGTAGAATTGTAGCCGTTGGCACACCGGACACTGTCCGGTGCCCCCAGCCGAACGTTGGCTGGGGCCACGCGTCACGCGCGGATTGCGCGACCGACCGTTGCGCTGACGACCTTTGGCTCACCGGACAGTCCGGTGAATTATAGCCGTACGCCGCCGCCGAATTCCCGAGAGTGGCTAGTTTGCTAGAGCCAGCCTAGCGCACCGGACACTGTCCGGTGCACCACGGACAGTCCGGTGCACCCAGACTGAGCAGCAGCTGGCTGAACACAGCCAGCTCTTTTCCAATCCTTTTCTTTTCTTGATTCTAGCACTTAGACAAATATATTAGTACACAAAAACCAATGTACTAAGTCTAAAATCATACCTTCTTGTTGATTTGCACTTCATTCATCATTTGGCACATAATTACTCACTCAATTATGTGTTGGGCACTTAATCACCAAAATATACTAGAAATGGCTCAAGGGCACATTTCCCTTTCAAACCTCCTTACACTTTTTCGCAATAAGCTCTCCTGAGTCCCAAAATTGAGAAAAATCAACATCTCCCCGAGGAGGCGTAATCCAAGCAGGAATCATATCTCTATGGATTTTCCATGGATTAAGGCTTTGATTTCTCCCGGATTTCCATCGTAGCATCATAGGGGTGTGCTTGATTTTCATGCTCCACTTATCAACAATTTCAAACGGGGAACCACCATTGCAAGCATTATTTCCCTAATTCAAGTTCAAGCGCTCCCCATTATCAACAAATCCTGATAGATGGAGCGATTTGGAATCGTACCTTCTATTTTCCTTCCGCAAATTCCCAGGATTCGAAATCGCCTACCGAGAGATCGATTCAACCTCGAACGGATTAATCTCATTCTCTACATCTTCCTCCCGCAAACGGAGACGGAGGGCGTGGATGGAGCGTGGGCGGGAGAGATCGCCGTCAGGGCTTGTTCGGTTTTACCCCAATCCATATGGATTGAGGGGGATTGAGGGGGTTTCAATCCCTAATAAGTCAAAATCCCCTCCAATCCGTATCAATCCCCTCCGATCCATATGGATTGAAAATAACCGAACAAGCCCTCACAGGGATGAGATCAGGGACGGGTGAAAGATTCATCGCCAGGGACCAGCACGGGGGGAGCCGACCCCTCCACGGTTCATTTGCCATTTTTGTTAGTGGGAGAAGCATTAATATTGCAGTGATTTTTTATATATCTATCATAAGTTCATAACCAAGAATGGTCCGGACGTCGCTAGGATTTCCTCGTGCCAAACGGCCGATACAACGAAGCATCGTTGGTCCAGTGGCGAGGCAACTTGACGTTGCATTCATCATGCAGTATATGTGGTATTGGCTAGATGCTTGCTAGCTTAACATGTCCTAGTCCATGCATACGTACGAAACTATAGGGAATCTTGTAAAAGGTGAACTCTTCGTGCCACATACTACCATTCATCTAGAGCTCACCCGTACACACGACACACAGTCCATGCATACGTTGATACGTACGTAACCGGCGGCTAATATAACAGCGCAGAGCTGGATCAGCCACACAGAGGGGTGATTGGTTTGAAGAATGAGGAAATCTATTATCTTCTTATTCCTCAAATTTTTTTATTTGGTTTGTGTAATTGAATAAATTGATCTATCATCATTTCATTTCTCATAAGGTAATAAATTGATCCATCAACATTTCATTCTTAGCCGGACCAGTAGAGGCCATCGCGTCCCTGGCGCCCAGGCTGTGCTCCGGGAAGAAGAGAGCCCGCCGGTGAGGCCTCATGGATGGCGATCAATGGCGTCAGATCGGCCGGCATCTGCATCGGACGCTGCTGGTGGAGGCGGAGAGGAAAGTGCTCCGAAGGTGCGGACGACTCGACTCCTTTAACGTGAGTGCGTGGACGGGAACGGCTGTGGCAGTGCGTGGAGCAGCGGACGGAGGGAGGCTGCCCGCTGCCTCGCTGCAGGCCCGCAGGTAGGGGCTTCAGTGAGTACTGCTTAAGGGCGGGGGAGGGATACCATAGAGGAAAAGTCACGTTGCTTTTAGGTTTAACAAGGGCATAGCTTATTTTTTATTTAATTAAATTAAATAAATTCTATGTATATTTAGATCCTCTTTGGTAGGGTTCTTTTAAAGTCTCCCTCATATAAAACCTCATCCACTTCTGGACCGTCAATACTTACTCCTGTCAGGCCTCCAAGACCATAAACCATCTCCACAGACCAACATGAGTCTTTTGTGCACACTTTGTCCTCACTCATGCGTACCCGAGAAAACTTTCCGGTCGGTCACCAATCCCAAATTGCTCCAAGCCAAACACGCTTAACTTAGAGGTTCTTTCGGGATAGGCTTCCAAAAAAGATGCACCTTGTTGGTATTAGTACTCTATTAATTCTATTAAGTCTTGTGCCAGTATATCACAATCCACCCCCTTAGAAGATCGACGTCCTCGTCGGTCAACCCCGATCCAGGAACCTCCTCTCTTGGCCACGTCTGTATGTCTAGTGTCGTTATATGTCATGTCATATGACCACTCCACACCCACATGCACCATGCTCCATATAACCCGAACACCTAACCCACACACGCCCGTGAAACTGCAAGGATCGACTCTATTAACATTTGTAACACCCCACACACTCCCAGACTGCTAGTACTTACTTCTGGTAGCCCTCTAGGACCATAGATCATCCCCCACATACCAACACAGGTCTTTTGTGCGTACTTTGTTCTCAGTCATGCACACCTGAGAAAACTTTTCGGTCGGTTACCCATCCCAAACTGCTCTAAGCCAAGCACGCTTAACTTGGAGGTTCTTTCAAGATAGGCTTTCGAAAAAGAAGATGCACCTTGTTGATATGAGTACTCTATTAATTCTTGGACCATGATAACATCATCCATTAGGGCCAGGATATCACACCTCAACAACTCATTCAAAAAGTCTATGAAATAACTGTTGGTTTGTTCATAAAATAGGAATGAGTCGTCTCTAGAAACCGAGTGAAGCCAGGAGCTCAAAAAAGTGGTTTCTCCGGCTCTCTCCCATCATTCCCTCTCATGTGAAAATAGAAAGAGCTATGTTTTAACTAAATGTGGTGTTGCTCCTGAAAATAAGGAATGAGCTATTTTTTAGATGAGACAGAGTCAGAGCTAGAGCTGGTGATGCAAGAACCCTACCAAAGGGACCTTAAATACGCCGAGGGTTCTCAAGTTTTTTGGTGTTCGACCTCGAGGTCATTCAGAGGTCGTCATTTAGAGGTCACTACCACTTTCTTTTTTTACTACTATAACATTTTCACAATCAAGGCATTACATGATGCAGATATATCAATCTTAACAACGTGGTTAGTGGCATCATGTGTTTCATTGGACAAGAGATAGTATGAGAAAACTAGGTTGTCATGATTGATCCAAAGACTAGTAATACTCTTTTTAGCAAATCATGGCTAGTGTTGAGCTATTTGTGTATCCCCTCAAGTTTATCGTGTTTTGAGCTTTTTAGTGAAGTTTTGAGTTCGTTAAGAGTGGATGGCACAACCTTGTTCTCTTCTCTATATGTGTGCCACTAGTTTTTTTGGCTATGCTATATGTTAGGAAATAAAATAGACACAAAGATTTACGTAGAAAAATCCCCTCCAATATGGAGGAGCGAACAACCACAAGGAAACAGATCCATTATCAACCGCAGAGTACATGTTACAGGGAGGGCCTATATTTATAGACGTACAGGAAAGCATATTCCAAATATATAAAAGGAATTAGAGGCATATTCCAACAAATCTCCCCTTGACTCTAAATCCATAGAAATGTTTCCCAAACACCACTAGGATGCTAAATTTGAATATCAACCAAGTCTAAGGAATCATTAGACTTGGAACTAGAGCACGACTTCGTATCATCAAAATAACCTCTCTTCTGGAACGCAATAGAAATAGCTTCAGCATCAACTATTGAACATTGCAAGTAATAGAGATTATTCAAACGGTTGTCCTTCAAGATAATACGATTTCCACGAGAAACCTTAAGAACACCATCAATAGCAGCAAAATTGAATCCCATTGCTTCTAAAGTGCTCAAAAAAAGATTTCTCTTCAATTTTGGAACAAAACGGACATCGATAAGTTTCTTAATACTACCATCATGAACTTGGATATAAATAGAGCCGATTCCAATAATCTCACATGTGGATCCATCTCTAATAACAACCTCACCAGCATGAGACTGAACATAATCAGAAAACCAATCTCTATGCGAACAAATATGAAAAGTGCAAGCGGAATCGAGAATCCAAGAAGAGCACTTTTCAATAGAGGCAACAAACAGAGCTTCTCCACTATATAAGGTTTCAACAAAATTATCTGGCTTCAGCAGAAAACTTATCTAATTCTTTTTCTTTCTCTCCTCTTTATTTCTCACTTTGGGGCACTGAGAAATATGATGAGTATTTTTTCTGCAATAACGACAATAAAGGTTGGATTTATGATCTCCAGATCCCCGAACAATTAAACTTTCACCTTTGGATTCAGAACGAGAATCAAGATCATTTTTTTCCTTGGACAACAAATTTGACTTACATTCTCAAAGGACAATGAAGTATGATTACCATAAAGCATAATTTTCTTAAAATGCTTAAAAGAAGGGGGCAATGAGACTACCAACAAAATTGTCTTATCTTCATCATATATCTTCACATCAAGACTCTCAAGGTCCACAATAATTGAATTAAATTCATTAAGATGAGACTGCATAGATGTACCTTCTGACATGTGAATAGTGTAAAGACGCTCCTTGAGACGTAGCTTGTTTGCAAGACTCTTGGTCATATACAGCTCCTCCAATTTTTTCCACAATGTTGCTGCAGATTTTTCACGCAGAACATCAAAAGATAAACTCTATTGTATGGCAGACAAAGCTTTCTCATCAATATCTTGCCACTTATCATCAGTCATGTAAGTAGGTCGCGTCTACAACGCCTTTTGAACAACCAACTGGATAAGAACAACCTTCATCTGAATCTGCCAAATAACAAACCTAATTTTGGCATCAAACTTTGGAATATCAAATTTAGTCGACATAATACGACAAATAGCAAAACCCGGCGGCGGCGGCCACAATGTGGATAAAAACAATACGTTTAACCCTAGCTCTGATACCACTTGTTAGGAAATAAAATAGACACAAAGATTTACGTGTAAAAATCCCCTCCAATATGGAGGAGCAAACAAGCACGAGGAAACAGATCCATTATCAACTGTAGAGTACAAGTTACAGGAAGAGCCTATATAAGCGTACGGGAAAGCATATTTAAAGGCATATTCGAAATATATAAAAGGAATTAGAGACATATTCCAACACCATATATTAGCTAGAAGAGACTTATTCTAAAGTTTACCTTCAAACTTTTAACTCTTGTCGTTCTTATTCATTTAGCACGTTGGCAAGCTCATCATAGTATATGTGGTGAATTCATCTTTACTATCACTATCATTACCACTACTATCATCAATTTGTACCTTCGGATCACCCTTGGTCAAAAGGGATATATGTCTAGTGGATGGTAGCAGTGGTGACGGTGGAGCAAGAGATGCCCCAATCACAAGATGACCACCTTATCTTCTTCATTATCACTTATCATTAGAAGATGAATCACTTGAAGATAAATGAAACATAAAGAAATACCGCATATGGTCATTTGGTCACTTGAAAACTCAGTCTAACTATAATTAACCTGGCTGAATAGTTTATATATAGTTGTAACCGCAAGAGCTTCTGTTCTACTACCCATTCCACATCTCCATGTGCCTATTTTTATTAATATGTGCTCTTTCTCTTCGCTCTCGACTTCACGACTTCGGCGTATACCGCGCTTAGAGAGTTGTTATATGAAAACAAGAAGTTTTTCTAAAGATCTATATATTAAGTTGCATGCACCAGCCAATTCACTTATATTATATTCCACCGCTAGATTTTTGTTTCTTAGCGTTTTGTTCAACATCCTTTCCAAGCCAACCACTTGTCTCTTCTTTACAAAGCAACATGCCAGTCAAGGTTCTACTAAAAAAAACAGTCAAGGTTGGCAGATTGCTGTATATATACTTCTTCCTATGTACAAATGACCGTGTTCTCCTTTAATTAATACGCTGATAGTTGGCTGAGAGCGACAGATTTCTAGGCAAGGACGAAGTACTAGAAGACAGCAACCACAAGGACATTGCCCCCAAGCAACAAACTTGGTACTAGATAACATGAAAGAGTAGCTTCGACGTAGAAGAAACTTTGGCGCCCTTCAAATCCCATGGCCGCACTCGGTTCTTCTGTCACATCCAGAGGCTTGGCACTCCATACCTCCGTGTGTGTGGTTTTTCTTCATCGTCGCCACGGGAATCCAGTGATCCCGGCCGCACCGTCTCGTCCCCAGCGAAGTCTTGCGAGTGGGTTAACAACGAGTTCTTCAGGCATGAACAATGCCTTCCCTATTATCAAAGGAACTACACGGTAAATTAAATGCATCTCTTTCTTACTCGCCATAGATCCTTGGATTCACCACCACTGCGTACGTAGCTAGCATGGCTTCTCCAGACCTCATCACCTTCTTCTAGTGGTAGAGCTTGTAACTTATTAGCATATATACGCAGCAAGTTTCATGAAGCTACGACGACTGCACAAACCCGGCTTTGTTTATGAGAGTTTGATCTGCTTTTGGGGTTCACAGAATTCCTGCGGTTGGTCCTGGCCCTGCAAATCCGCCAGGAGGAAACCTACCGATACCCAGCAGCATGCCTCCGTGGTGAGTGAAGATCAGAACAGATACTTGTGTTGCTTGTTCAGTGTTACAGATGTTTCGAAACGTATCTGGTTGATTTCCATCTCGCGCTCCGATCCGAATCTCTCTCCGCTTCTCGTCAGGGCCAAGTGGGTGGCCGGGGCCGTCATACTTGCGATACCTATCTACAGGAGGTTCAGAACTTTAGAAGGTAAACGCTAAGCAGAGATCGCGTACTCGTCACTGTCTGAAATCGTATTTCTAGCTAGCATGGATGCATGTATATGATTTGGTTGCAACTTTTTGCGGCGAGAGACAAGATAGAGAAGACGGCAGAGGTGGCCATCGAGGTGGTCGACACGGTGGCGGAGGCGGCGGAGAAGGTCGCCGGCGAGGTCGCCGGCGCGTTTCCCGGCAACGACGGTCTCAGGGAAGCGGCCTCGAAGATTAAGACGGTCGCGGATGAGATCGAGGAAGACGCCGAGAAAGCCGAGGCCCTAATCGAGAAGGTCAGTTGCACTACGCAATCTGTTTTTTTCTCAGGAAACAAGCGCGAGCACGTTACGTTAGGCCTTTTTAGTACGGCAGCTGATAGTGTTGCTACTACGTAAAGCTCATGGTACAATCTTGCAAGTTAATGGCAGCCACTCTTTTTTTTTTGACCGGTCTGTTCGGAAGCTGGAGATACGTGCTGGTCTCTAAGAGAAAACTCCAATAGTTTCCAATAGTTATGTAAATTTTAGCTCTCTAAATCACAGATTTAAAAAGTTCCTAAATAACTTTGGAAGTAAACAAATGTGAGTTCTTTAATGGTTCTCTAAATATATGTTGTAGTTTTGTTTTGTATATATCCACATTAAAAAATAAGTCCCAAATGTAAGCAATTATCTTCGTTACCTACATAAATGGTTGCCAAATGTAGAGAGAAAATAAGGTTAGATGAGAAGTTACTAAATTTAGAAGTTAATTTAGAGAACTGTTGGAGAAAAGTTTTATGTTAGCTACCTAAATTATTGATTTAGAAAGTATTTTAGAGAATCACTAGAGTTGCTCTAATTGATCTGGTTGTCTGCATAGGATTGTGAAGGTGACTAGCACGTTGTCAGTTCGGTGGGTGGCCCGTGGGGCTGTGGGTGTGGGATCGGGGCGGGCCTGACTCGTTGTGTGTTGGGTCAGGATCAACTAAAAGATCAACTAAACAGTTTAAATTTAACTAGTTAGATACAGATTCTATATATATTATATAGATAGATTTTGTCTAAATAAGATATTTATTCAATCAGAATTTTATTTTTGAAATTTTAAATTATTAGTGTGGATATTGTAATATTTATCTTCTGTGTAACATAAATCAACATGCAATTGGAGGCTCAAGTTTGGGTCTTAGAGAGACCCAGGTTTGAATCCCCCCACCTTCCTTGGTAGTCGTGATGCTGGGTAGGGATGGCAATCGAGCGACGGACGGCTGACTTTATACCTGTGAGATAAAACTAACTCATATCAGTATCTATATACGTCCATGGGTATGGGTCTGTACACTACTCGTACCTCGTCGGGTATCTGTTATCTGGTGGATACCCGTTACCTTCCCGCCCACTACAATTTTAACATTCAACTCAAACAATAATTTTATCACATTAAAATTTATCATTCCAGCAGCATCAAACGATAATTTCAACATCAAATAACATGTTATGGATGAAAATTGAAAAAAAGAAATTTAGGATAATGTGTTGAATTCGTATGGCCCACATGTCATATACCTGTCGGGTAACGGGTATGGATACTGGATATCCATATCCACGAAAAAATATCCATGGATACCCTATTATATTTATATCCATACTTGTGGATAGCAAATTCCAATATACCCGTGCTAAATGGATAATTATTTGTGATTATTTAGCCGTATCTATTGTCGTCCCAACTCTTTGGTAGGTGGGAGAGCGCGGGCAAGCGGGATGCCGAATTTTCGTGGCGCGGATAGTAGGGGTAGGGGTGACGCAAAAATAAATTCACACTTAAAAGGTAGAGATTTCTAGTTAACCACCAAAAAACGGGAGACTAAACAGTTTTAGGGCTAGTTTAGGAACCCATTTTTCTAAAAGATTTTTATTTTTTTTCATAAGAAAATAAACTGATTTTCCTTAGAAAAATTAAAATCCTTTAGAAAATTGGGGTTTCCAAACTAGCCCTTAGGTGGATTTCGGATCTCCCATCCATTTGCAAATTCAAATTCAAAAACGGCTTTCACAAACGGTGTGTCTCGGTAAATTTAGGTTTTCCGGGGAATTCTGTACGGGGTACAGATTTTCAAATTTAAAACCCTGAATTTCGGTTTTATCAACCGAAAAACCATGTTTAATCGTTGAACTTTGTTGTTTTTTACTGAAAAATACTGATTAAATTTTTTAAAGATGGTAACTATTGCGGCCATTTATATGTTTATCAGGTTGACGAGATCAAGAAAGAGGTTGATTCAATTGTGGATCCTATAATCGACAAGGTTGTCAAGGACAAAGAAATATAGAGACAGGTGGTGAACTGAAGATGTAAACATTTGTTGGGCTGGTCTGGTTAGGAATGGATCCGGATATTTATTCAGATGTTAAATTACTTTCGATTGCAAACAAATATGATATATAATTTGTTATGTAAATTTATATTGGTGATTTTAGTATTAAGCTTATCAAGATTCATAAAATTTAAATATCAAATATGTTATATATCATTTTAAATATTTGATTTAAAATTCGGATGCGGATATTATTCGGATTCGAATGTTGTTTTACCTTTTCCGTTGTAGGAAGAAAATAATGCAATATATATATTAGGAGTCTAGGGCTTCCAATAGTTAGAGGAACCCTGTCTGACCACCGTGTGACCTGGCTCGACCTGGACCGCGTCGCGTGCCCTCACACCCTACGCCAGGCTGTCGGGTGCGACCCACTGTCATGTCAAACTTGCCCCACGCGTCAGTCAAACTCCCGGTCCAACACACAACCCCCACGTGCACGCCACAAGTTACGGTTATGTTTTTTTTGCGTAATAGCAAAAATACTTCACGAAAATAGCGTAAATACTTCATAGAGATAGCAAAGGAAACCTCGCTCAGCCACTGGACCACGTACACATGTGCAGGAGCATGTGTGTGTCCTATTTTATGGTAGATTCGATAATTATAGCAGATCATGTGAGTTTTCGTTGCATTTTATGGTAGATCCGATAATTATAGCAGATCATATGAGTTTTCGTTGCATGTGTGAAAATTTTGGAATATATTTTCGTTTCCACTGCATGCGCACTAAAATTGGATGATTCTATAAATATAGGATCGCTACAACAGTCATACAGCTAGGCTCATTATAACTAGTTTATGATACAGTACAATCTACAGTGTAAAGTTGTGTTTTGAACAATCATATACACGATCTTCTTGCCACAGCCTAAAGCTCAAGTACGACACGGTGATCAGACGAGGCCGACACATGCCTCGATGGACAATGGGTCAGCCCGTCGAGCAGGCCCGGCGTTTGGACATGTATACAAGTACATTAGGATGTGGTACGTAGCCCCTGTTTGTTTTGGCTTTTCGCAGCTTCTGGCCACCAAAAGTTGATGCGGATTGCCAAACACTTAGCTTTTCAGATAGATTCTATAAAATTCGTTTGGATAAAAACCATTCAAAATCAACATAAACATATAATCGATTGAGTCGTCCCAATAGTAGTAATCCGTCACTTTATAGATCCTGAGCCTCATGGATAACTTTATCTTACTCCGCACGTAATCGTAATGATACTTAGATTCTCTACACAGCCAGATTCTCTCCACAGCTAGATTCTCGGAAAAACTGATTAGAAAAAAGCTAAACCAAACATGCTCGTAGCATGCGCGCTCGTGGGTCCATGCTGCTGGACAGCGGCGAAGCAGAGTAAATTAGAGATGGGTGACGGGTGCACGTGTATTGAGGGTAAATGGTAATATCTGGTAGTTTTGCCGTTTTCTACTGCTGCGTGGCTGCAGCCTTGCGTATGCGCATGCCCTGAACTCCACCGACGAACGACGATCTTCTATCGTACACTCCCCACATGGGGACAGTGCAGTGCAACGCCTCGCGCCACGGCGGCAGCAACGCCGGCGGTGGCGCGTCCTGCTTGCACGTGCTTGTGCTTCGAAGTTCCGACGAGCCCACAGGCGCACATGCATATAATATGCACCTCTCCCTCGTGCCGCAGCTGCTGTCGTCTGATTCGGCCGATCGAACAGAGTCTTGCTGTGCTGCCTGCCTGCCTGCCACGGTGGTGGCCCGCCCGGCGAGTACGTACGCGAGCGCGCGAGTTTTCTATAGCTCAGTGGCTAGCTAGCTCGTCGTTGCGGTCTGGATCGTGGCCGGACAGATCACAGATTTTTTTAAGGCCAAATAAAGGGAACCGTTGGAGGGTGGGCTATTTTTAATCTGAAGGTATTGAGAATGAAAAAAATAAAGAGTTATTGAAGATGCCCTAACATACCTAAGGTCGTAGAAATCTCACAATAGCGTCTCTTATGAGTAGGATCAACTTATGCTCAGAACATTTAAATAAGTTTAATTTTACAGGTTATCCATATAACCTGCAAAAAATTTATTGAATTGCGCACAGACTTTCATCCCTATTTATAATATAAAAAATGTAGAAATAGATAAATTAAATCAATTATCGTAATTACAACAGTTCATACGAACAAGAACGCGGGTGTGAGGACAGAGAAGAAAAAGGGAAGAAAAAAACAAAACAAAACAAAAGCGGGAGTAAGGAACAACGAAGTGACGAAGAAGCTGAGGATGGATCAGGACCACTGGATAATCTAGAAGGAGTAGACAGCCGCGGCAACGGCAAATACGGCGAAGGCGACGGTGGGGCGGAGGCCGGCGGCGGCGCCGGCCGGGGTGGAGGACGCCGGGGGCTCGGCGGAGGGCGAGGGCGAGGACGCGTCTGGGCTGGGCGCCGGAGGGGAGGCGGTGGGGGCCTCGGGCGCCGGCGCGGACGCGGACGGCGTGGGGGCTGGGGTGGGCGCGACCTTGGGGGCCGGTGCCGGGGCCGCCTTGGGCGGGGCGACCGGTGCCGGTGTCGGGGGCGGCATCGCCGGAGGCGGGGTCGCGGGGGCCTTGGGCGCCGCCGCTGGAGCGCCGCTGGGCGCCTGCGCCGTGGCGGCCACGGCGAGGAGGGCGAGCACGGAGAACACGGCGAGGTGAGGAGCGGCCATTGTGCTCTGCTCTGTGCGGCGGTGAGACAGCCTGTGAGACAGCGAGAGAGTGTGTGGGAGAGCCGGAGACGGAGAGGACGTGCAGAGGCGTGGCGTGGGGCTTATAACTTTTGCGCGAGCATCGGCACCGCCACCGAGCTGGCGAGCTGAGCGGCCGTTGTGCAGGACAGCGCCGATGCAGCTGCCCTTGCCTGCCTGTGCTTGCATGATTGCCTCGCACGTCCCCCCTTGCTTCCATTATTGAGACTTTGAGCGGATTTCACCTTTGGAGTTTTGCTTTGGTGACCAAGTGTCTGCTCAAAACGTACGCTGTCGCTTTGCTGGTAATAATAATACATTATGGAATGATGAGCTCTCTAACCACAGATTCCTCCACTGCTTGACGTGAAGAAACACAAGGGTCTCTCTCTCTCTCTCCATAGTACAACTATGGCACTGCAACATAGAGTAACTCGAAATCACAACACAAAATATAGTAAAGAAAAAAAAAGGTAGTCAAGCGATATGCTAGTGTTCATGGTAGTTGTGTCAGGTCATGTTTAGCCACCTTTCCAATTTTAGAAGATATTACACAAGTAGATCGACAGCAAACCTTAAATACACAACCAATATAAAGTAGAGCACACAAATATAAGAGCAAGAACACAATGAACAATGTATCTATCATATGGTTCAGCTCGTCGCTAAGACTTTTCTAAGTCCACGTTGAGAAAGACACGAAGACTTAGTTTTCACTAAACACTATCCTCTTCTCAAGGCAACAGACCAAGTCTCTAGCTTGACCATATATGAGGCACAAACTTTAAGAGGTTGTAGTGTTTCATTGAGGAACACCCAGTCGGCTAGAAGCCTTTCCTCCAAAAGTAATGAACACAAGACACGGGTTTGAACTCAAATCAAGTGCTCTAAGAGTTGAAGCTCATGTTGGCAAACTCTCTTGTCAATTTTGGAGGCTAAACTATCAAAATCACTAGGGATTAAAGAGGAGAAGTCGGGAGGCCTTCATTGGAAGAAGGATATAGCTTTCCACCGGTTATTAAGAGTGAATGCATGAGATGGTTGTTAAGAGGAGGAGGAAGAAAGGGTATAAGGCCATGTCAAGCAGATCATCTATCATATCCCCTATTTCAAACTTCTTTCTACAAATATTGTCAAACAGTATCACACTAGTAGAAAAAGGCTCAAAGCCTGCGGACCGATATATTTTTACAGACGGATTTGGTTATCAACCGTATGTGCTATTTTTAGTGTCGGTTCCTTAAGAAAACCGCCTGTAAAAATCTATGATTTCTAGTGGCGGTTTCTTATGAAATCGCCACTAGAAAACATTTTTAACCTTAATTTTTCGAGTTTTCCAAACGACCTCGTATGATAAAACCATCAAAATAAAAGTTATAGATCTCTAAAAGTTATGAAACTTTATAGTTGACAACTTTTTTATTTGAACTCATTTCGATTCTCAAAAATTGAATCTAAGTATGTCAAATTTAAAATTCAAATTTTGCAAACTACCTCGGTGGAAAAAGTGTCAAAATAAAAGTTATAGAACTTCAAAAGTTATTCAACTTTGTATTTGACAACTTTTTTATTTGAATACGTTTTCGGTCTCAAACAAGCAATTTACACTCAAATGGTTGTAATATGTGGACAAAAAACTACAAATTAGAAACAAAACATGTCATAGACGGAGTAGTAGTGGAGGGTACACGCGAGGGTGAGGTTGACAGTTCGATTCTAACAACCGGGTAGCGCGCGAAAAACACCGCGACTTGCGATGGGGCGGGTGGCACTACAAGAGACACAGGCATTTTCGGCGGCCAGAAGCCGCCGAAAATAAGGCCTTTGCCGCCGAAAATAAGCTATTTTCGGCGGTTTTAGGCTTATTTTCGGTGGTTTCTGGCCGCCAAAAAAAATCAGCCGAAAATAAGCCTTTATTTTCGGCGGCCAGGTGCCAGCCGCCGAAAATAGCTTATTTTCGGCGGCCAACAAGCTAGCCGCCGAAAATAAGGGATTATTTTCGGCGGCCAGGCTGCGCCGCCGAAAACAACGGCCGCCGAAAACAGTAGCCGCTTATTTTTGGCGGCCTCAGTTGGCCGCCGGAAATTAACATTTTCAGAGAAAAAAATTTTGAAAAAATGCAAAAAACAGCAATTTTATCAACAATATAATTACAATAAAATGACAGAAACATTAGACCATATTGTTTCACACTTCTTCACAACCACATTGTAGTTTACCAACATTAAGTTCACAAATGGTTCACCACATCAATGTTCACAAATACAACATCACAGTTCACAAATAGTTCATTACAACATAATAACTCCCTCCAGAAGAGAAAAACTCAAACCATCACATATCGGGGTTGTTGGAGTTGTGACCACTACCTCCATAAGCAAAAAAACTCGTTGACGAAGTCGTGTAACGGGTTTGGATTCTAAAGAAAAAAGAAGACATTAATAACGGCAGTGTTTACATGACCACTATTCAAACAAATTGTTTTTAAAACTAACCTCTCCTGTAGTAGCTCCCTCCCCTGCATAAGCTCCTCCTGGTGCTGGTATCACCGGTGGTGGCGTGTTGTGGCCCATGACCCCGGATGTCGGTGTTTTGGGTCCGACCGCACACCCGGGGTTGCCCCTCAAGGTGTTTTTAGGAGTAGGACGGTGTCGACGACTGTAGCAAAATGGTTCGTGCCGATCGCACGAGGGACGATGGACAAGATTTACAGGTTCGGGCCGCTTAGAAGTGCGTAATACCCTACGTCCTGGTGAGTATATGAGCGTGGTTACAAGAGGATTCTCTGGGTAGAGGGCGCAGAGAGTTTTTGTGGGTGGCTAAGTAGAACAGAGTCGATCCTTCTGAAGGGGTGCCCCCTAGGCCTTATATACTCGACCGTGGAGCAGTACATGTGATATGATAACAACAAGTAGCTAAAAAATAGTGAACCTCTTTGAGTTTATCCCTACGTAACCCTTGCCGACTTATCCTCGCATGCTGCGCTTCATGGGGGCTTCAGCGCGGGAAAGTCGGGTCTTTGTTGTGATTCATTCGTTCGACGTTGTGGGCCGTCCGGGTCTCACGTCTTCTCTTCTTTGTTGGTGGTCTTTCCCTAGGCCCACGAAAGAACGACCTTACGAATTATTGGGCCCTCGGGCCTTTCGTGAGGCCTTTTACTTCTTTAGTGGACCCAGGGGATATCTATCCCCCACAAGCCCCTGATCTTTGGGTTGATTTAGAGGTAATCGACCCAAAGATCCAAGGTCCAAAAAATGACTTCCTGCTGTTTTCTTTGACTCTGATCGCTCGTCCGACCAAAGTTTGGTTTTGTGCTTGTGCCTTAGAGGTCGGCATTTTTGGATTGTAAGACCCTGGATTTTATTGGGTGCACCGGAGGTGCACCCAATGGGTGTAGCCCCCGACCTTTGAGTAGATTTTAGAAGATAATCTACTCGAAGGTCTTCTTCCAAAGGTTATCTCCATTCGCGCTCCTGCATCTCGGTTTGAGGATTAATCTTTTCAATCTTGCTCTACGCCTTAGAAGTCGGCGCTATGTCGGTTTAGAACAATATTCCATGGGGTGCACCAGAGGTGCACCCAATGGGTGTAGCCCCCGACCTTCAAATGGATTTTTTAAGGATAATCCATTCGAAGGTCTTTCTTTCGCTTGTGGAAACTTGGCATGAGGCTATTTTGCATTATGCTTTGGAGGTCAGCATTATGTCATCAATATTTTGCTGCCCAGGTCAGCGTATATTTTGTCTTTAGCAGCCGAGTTTGCAATCCGTCCATATCTTGCTAGGTAGTGCAATTTATTTGCTTCTGCGATTTGATTGGACTTTTGACGGACGTTCTCTGTCTAGTCTTCACGTCGCTTCTGTCGGCCATATCTTGTACTTTGCTGGTTATATTTGGCTTTCCTCTGATCCTTACTGATATCTCATTTTTGTCTTGAGGTATTCACTGCATGCCCTGCACGGATGTGACCGTTTGAAAAATATACTGATAATTCCTGGGCGTCCCCCCCAATGGGTGTGGGCAAGGGACGGCTTGGTACGCTGAGTGTTTTAGCCGGTTGCCTCTGAGTAGTAATGCGATGGGACGGCTAGTGTAATCATATCCTTTGCGCTGTTGACTGGAGTCCCAATGGGTGTAGAGTTGCATGAAACGGCGTCCGCCGTCTGACGTGTCTTCGGGTGGGTGGAAGTGCTTATTGAATGCCTTGCGACTGTTCAGTGACCGCGGTTAGAAGTGAGCGGTTGCCTTTCCCTTCTATAAATAACCCCTTTGCTTCTCTAGTTTCTTCACATCTCTTCGCTGCTCCTTACTGCCTCTTCCCTTTCTTCTCTCCCAAAACTTTAACCATGGGCAAGAACAACAAGCGCAAGCGTGAGCCGACTCCTCCATCGGAGGAGTTTGGTGACTCAGAATACTCGGAGGAGGAGTTCTCCTCCGAGCCCGAGGGGTCTCCGGCTCCCGTCTCTCCCCCGGCGTCGTCCGATGACTCGGACGACTCCCAGGGGATAGCCGCGGAGGTCTGGACATATATCCGGGCCGTCGAGCGCGTCGGGCTCGAAGGCTCGGATGAGTCGGAGTACTCCTCGGATGAGGAGGACTCGGACGGCGGCGACGAGGGTGAAGACGACGACGACGACGACGACGACGACGACGGCAGTGGCAGGGGCGGCGGCGACGGCAGCAGGGACAGCACCAAGGGCAGCAGCACCAAGGGCGGCGGCGGCGGCAGCGGGGACAGCACCAAAGGCGGCGGCGGCGGCAGGGGTAGGGGCAGGGCCAGTGGCTAGACGCCACTGGTCTTCTTAGATATTAGTATAGTTTAGTATAGCTAGAATAATGTAGTAGTAATTAGTGTAATTTAGTAGTAGTAGTAATGTAGTGTAGAATTAGGGAAGTACCAACTCGTAAAGAGTTGGTTTGTAACTCGTCAACTTCCTTTTAATGAAGATTGTCGCTTATCCCCTCTTTTTGATGACTTGTCACTGCTTTTGCTGAATGTTGAACCGATTCTTTTGATATAGCAAAAAACAGCGCCGAGCGATGTGAAGATTGACATCAGCGTTTTTTAGAAGTAACACTGAGCAATCGAACACAAGACCAGCGTTTTAGAGGCAATGTCGAATGATAGAAGGTCGGCATCGGCATTTTAGAAGTAATGCCAAGCGACAAAATACGGGGCTGATATTTTAGAAATAACGCCGAGTGATTAAATGTCGGCATCAGCATTTTAGAAGTAATGCTGAGTGTTTGGACACGTGGTCGGCGTTTTAGAGGCAACACCGAGTGATTGAAGGTCGGCGTCGACATTTTAGAAGTAATGCCGAGCTATTGAACACGTGGTCGGCGTTTTAGAGGCAACGCCGAGTGATTGAAGGTCGGCGTCGGCATTTTAGAAGTAATGCCGAGCGATCGAACACGTGGTCGGCGTTTTAGAGGCAGCGCCGAGTGATTGAAGGTCGGCGTCGGCATTTTAGAAGTGATGCCGAGCTATTGAACACGTGGTCGGCGTTTTAGAGGCAACGCCGAGTGATTGAAGGTCGGCGTCGGCATTTTAGAAGTAATGCCGAGCGATCGAACACGTGGTCGGCGTTTTAGAGGCAGCGCCGAGTGATTGAAGGTCGGCGTCGGCATTTTAGAAGTAATGCCGAGCTATTGAACACGTGGTCGGCGTTTTTAGAGGCAGCGCCGAGTGATTGAAGGTCGGCGTCGGTATTTTAGAAGTAATGCCGAGCGATCGAACACGTGGTCGGCGTTTTAGAGGCAGCGCCGAGTGATAGCCAGCTTCTCAAGTTACTTTGAGGAAAATGGCTGAGTGATGAGGTGGCACATCAGCTTTCTTGGAAATAACTGTTAGATATCCCCGTGGCATGCCGGGATTTCGGAGATGACCGCTGGGTGATGACTGGGCACTTTTGAAAAGGTATCTGGCTCAAGAATATCCCTTAAGAGTCGCGCTTTTAGCCGCCTTTGCTTTCCGTGCCCTAGTTCTTGCATTTCCGCATCTGAGTCTTCTCCGCCACTCGCCTCCTGCTCTGTTTCGCCAGCGAGAAACAAGATGGCGCCCAAGAGGAAAACCGCGAACTCGTCTGCTGCAGTGATCCCCGCCATCGACCCCAACAGTCAGTTACCTTTCGCAGGTAACCATATGTCTGTGATTTCTGAAGTTGAGCTTCTCCGCCTTGTTTCCATCGGGGTTCTCCCTCCACGGGAACTCTGTTCTTGGCGTTCTTGCCACGGGACCACTGTCCCAACTGAAGATACCCACGAGTCAGTGGTTTATACTCCTTTCCTTCTTCGCGGCCTCGGCCTTCCCATATCTCCTTTTTTCCGTGGTATCCTTGATTTTTATCACATCAACCTGACTCACTTGAACCCTAACTCCATTCTCCAAATCTCTATTTTCGTTCACCTTTGCGAAGCTTATCTTGGCGTGCTGCCGCATTTTGGCTTGTGGAAGTATCTGTATCACTGCCGTCCTGGGATGGCCGGGGGGCAACATCAATTGGTCGGAGGTGCCAGTTTAGAGATGCGCCGGGGGCGGAAGACCGAGTATCTCGAGATACCCCTCAAAGACAGCATTAAAGGTTGGCGTCTGGAGTGGTTTATAATGGATAATTATGGAAATTCTCTCCCTTCCCGCTCAGGGAGACAGGCAGACGTTCGTACTCCGAGTTGGACTGAATCTCCCACGGACCAAGAAGTAGCCGAGGCGGGCGTGTTGCTTACTGAAGTTGGATTACTGAAAGAGAGAGGTCTGACTGCCGAAGCCGTGGTCACAGATTTTGTTTTCAAAAACATTCAGCCGCTGAAGGACAGGGCCTATCCGGCATATCTTTACCGAGGGCTGGCCGACTCAACCCGAGTTACTAATAGGAGAATTCCTTCTGTTGATTTGGTGAGCCGACTCGAGATGATCCTCAGGGGTAAAGTTTCAAACGTTGGAGCTCCAGTGGCATACTCGGCTTGGAACCTGCCTTCTCCCAAAGATTTCACTCTTTTTGTGTCCAATCCGCCCGTGACAGATAGCAATTTGGGTCTTAGAGTTCGACCTTCTGCTGAAGAGGTCCGTTCCTTAGTTGCTTCGCTCGGGGAGATACCTGATGATGAACGGCAGATTTATTTTGAAGTGCCCCTGAACCCTAGTGATGCAGACATAAATGACATGCTCGATCTGCTAGCTGAGGATTCATCTGATACTGCTCCTGATGGTATATTGGCGGTGGTGCCGCTTCCAGAGGTTGATGCGACCTTGGATGTCTCGAAACCTGTCAATACTCGCCCGAGGCGTCCCAGCCGAACTAGTCAGCCCGAGCCTTCTGCTGATGAGCAGAAGAAGAAAAGAAGACGCCTCCGGCGAGTATCTAGCTTTGATGAGGATGCCAGTACCTTAGCTCCTGCTGCCGAAGAAATGACTGCAACTGGCCTTGCTGACATTGATCCCAATGGGTGTGCTCCGCCCGCTGCTGACCCCAATGAGGATGCTGTTTGTGCTGTCGCTGTGGAAGATGAGGAGGAAGAGAATGAAACTCCATTAACTCGGAAAAACAGTCGGCAGTTCGCTGCTAGCGGTGGTAGTAGTGGGGTTCCTTCTCCTGCCTTGTCTGCTCTTATTGGTCTGCAAGAACTGTCCATGGCCAATTTTGATCAAGCTCTAGAGGATATGGTCCCTGAGAACTTGCTGTTGGAACCTGCAGACGTTGATGCAACAGAAACTTGTGCGGCCGCACCAGATGCTGGGTTGAGGTCGTCCCGTGCCTCGTCGACCTTAGAGCACGATCTCGAGGGCCGGGATGATGACTTGGATCGCCCTAATCCTATGGAAATAGCTGAAGGCCCGTCGACCTTAGAGGTGGTCACGGCAGAGAGCTTGGATCCTTTGAATAGTGCTGACATGTGCCCAGCCCCCGAGGGTGTCGCCGGGGAGGACTCAACTCAGGTGAGGAGTGTAGGCCACTACCCAGCCCCCGAGGGTGTTGCCGGGGGTGACCCGGCTCGAGTGGGCAGTGCCAACCTTGACCCAGCCCCCGAGGGTGTCCGAGCGAGGTCTCCCTCCTGCACTTCCATGGATGTTCATGTGGGTTCACCTCCACACTCTGGCGGCATGATGGTGGCTCGAACTCCGGATCAGGGGGTCGCTTTGGAGGGCAGCATCCCCACTGGTCTGGCGTTAAGCTCTGCTGAATGTACTGAGCTTGTTCCTGCTGGTCTGCTGCAAACTGCTTCGAGTGGTGGTCTGGCACCTGGTCATCAGCCGATTTCTCCTGACTTGGGGATCCCTTCGCTTTTCTCCAACTTCCAGGTGTTGTGCTGTGCTTTAGTTTGGTCTTTATGTTGCACGAATTGTTGCCATTATGATCATCCGCTCTTCTTATCAGGCTTTGGTGGATGGAATGGTCGGCCAGCTGAAGTCGCAGGGTGCTTCCATCCCGGAGGTGGCTTCATCTCTTGAGCGTTGGAATCCGGTGTTGCTTCGGGGTCGTGTATCTGAGTTGGAGGCCACCAATGCTGGTTAGTGTCCTTTCTTCTTCTTCTTTGTTCTTGCCCGTGGGTTGTTTTACCTTCTGACCTCATTTTGTTTGAATACTTCTTGATAGGGATGACTCGGCAGATCACAGTTCTTGAAGAAAAACATTCTCGAGATCAAGCTGAAATGGCTCGACGATGCGCTGACTTCGAGGAGAAGTATTCTCAAAGTCAGATCGAGTTGAGTCAGGTCTCTGCGGCTTTGGATGATGCCAATGCTCTGAGTTCTTCTCTTCATGTCCAGCTTGATTCTGAGAAGGTAGCTTACAAACCTGTGCTTCGCCTTATGATGCTCTTGGATTCTGAATGAGTTGATTTTTGCTTGTAGGAAGAAAAACGCATCCTTGCTGCTTCTTGCGATAACTTGGACAGATTGTACCGAGATTCCAGCAACTCGCTGACCATCTTGGAGAGGAGCCACCGTTTTACGATGGAAGAGCTTGACAATCAGCGCCGTCAACTGCAAGAATCCTCGGACGAAGTGGCCCGCCTTACACAGTTGCTATCGGCAAAGGACGCCACCATCAAGGGACTCCGAGCTTCTAAGAAATCCATTGCTCAGGAGTTAGAAACTGCTCAGCAGGCTGTTAAAGTTGCTGAAGAAACTGCTGTCACTTTCAAAGCTCAGCGCGATAAGGCCCTGGACAAGGCCATTCGGGCGGGACGAATCTTGATGAGAAGACCCGGCGTGGCTGTCCCTGAAGATATAAGAGCCGACGTGAATGCTGCCCCTGATTCCTCGAATCGCCCTTCTTCGTCAGTCGTTCCTGAGAAAGACATTAGAAAATAAAGAAACAGTTCGCGTGCTCTGAGCGCGCAGTTAGCATGATCAAGTATTCGTTAGAGGTTATCGGCTTATCATTCGAATGACGTGATTACTCCCTTATTGTATCAGAATTTATTAGTTTGCAAGTTTGTGGTAACGCTGCCTGATGAAGTTTGTTTGTGGGATATGGAGATCATCCCTTGAGCTGCATAAGCGCGAGTATGCTATACTGTTTTAAGCCGTCAATGACTTTTAGCCGGTAACTTCCGTTAGTAGGGCATAGTGGTCACCCCCGGTAGAGTAAGCGTGAGCATGTTGCACCGCCTTAAGTCGTTGCCGACTTAAGTCGATTGCTCCGTTTGTAGGGCATAGTGGTCACCCCGAGTTAAGTAAGCGTGAGCATGTTGCACCGCCTTAAGTCGTCGCCGACTTAAGTCGATTGCTCCGTTTGTAGGGCATAGTGGTCACCCCGAGTTAAGTAAGCGTGAGCATGTTGCACCGCCTTAAGTCGTTGCCGACTTAAGTCGATTGCTCCGTTTGTAGGGCATAGTGGTCACCCCGAGTTAAGTAAGCGTGAGCATGTTGCACCGCCTTAAGTCGTTGCCGACTTAAGTCGATTGCTCCGTTGGTAGGGCATAGTGGTCACCCCGAGTTAAGTAAGCGTGAGCATGTTGCACCGCCTTAAGTCGTTGCCGACTTAAGTCGATTGCTCCGTTTTGTAGGGCATAGTGGTCACCCCGAGTTAAGTAAGCGTGAGCATGTTGCACCGCCTTAAGTCGTCGCCGACTTAAGTCGATTGCTCCGTTTATAGGGCATAGTGGTCACCCCGAGTTAAGTAAGAATGCAAGTCAATCATAAATGAGCCAAGTATCTTTGAAATCTCTCTTTATTGATGACGTATTTCCCTTATACAGAATACATGGTCACCCTGGCTGTTTTGAGATACAGCTAGGGGTAAAACTTTCGGAGGTGCTTTATGTTCCAGGAGTTCCCGACTTCTGTACCATCCATTTGGGTGAGGCGATATGATCCGGGACGAGTGACTTCTGCTACTATGAAAGGTCCTTCCCATAAGGGTGATAACTTGTGCCGTCCCTCCCCCGTTAGAATTCGGCGGAGGACGAGGTCTCCCATCGAAAAGAAACGTTGCCGCACAGCTTTGTCGTGGTAGCGCCTTAGAGTCTGCTGGTATCGTGCTGATTGAATCACCGCATTCAGTCGTTCTTCCTCGAGTACGTCAATATCCTCCAGCCTAGTGGCTTCGGCTTCTGCTATGCTTTCGAAGATCAATCTTGGCGCCCCAAACTTGAGATCAGCGGGTAGCACTGCCTCCGACCCATAGACCATAAAGAAAGGAGTGTTTCCATGCAGGGCCCGGCTAGGTTGAGTTCTCAAGCTCCAAACAACATAAGGCAATTCTCTTATCCATTTTCCTGCGAATTTTTCATTTTTATCAAAGACCCTTTTTCTAAGTGCCTCCAATATCATTCCGTTGGCTCGCTCAACCTGCCCGTTGGCTCTCGGATGGGCTACAGATGCATACTTGATCTGAATGCTTTTTTGCTCGCAGAAGTCAAAGAATTCTGAACTGGTGAAGTTGGATCCCAAGTCAGTGATGATACTGTTCGGTATTCCAAATCTGAATATTATGCTTTGTATGAATTCCACGGCTTTAGCAGAGGTTAAGGAGGCAATGGGCTGAAACTCTATCCATTTAGTGAACTTGTCAATTGCCACCAATACATGGGTGTATCCTCCTTGAGCTTTCTTGAAAGGTCCAATCATATCCAATCCCCAGCATGCGAAAGGCCAAGTTACTGGTATGGTTTGTAGCTGCTGTGCTGGCATGTGCTGTTGTTTTGACAGGTATTGGCAAGCTTCGCATCTCTGAACTAGCTCGGCTGCATCATTCTTCGCCGTCGGCCAATAGAATCCTGACCTGAAAACCTTCCCGACTAACGTTCTGGATGCTGCATGTACTCCGCACTGCCCAGCATGGACTTCCTCCAGAAGTTGCTTCCCGGTGGACGGGAGAACGCACTTCATGAGGACGCCTGACGCGCCCCTCCTGTATAATATCTCCCCAATGAGTGTATAGTGAGCTGATTGTCTGGCAACGCGCTCTGCCGAGTTCTTGTCATCTGGTTCTTCTTCATTCTTTATATACTTAATAATCGGTTGCCTCCAGTCATCAGAGTCTGACTCGGGTTGGTCTATGATGTTGCACTCTTCTATTTGATCTGTCGAGATGCTCGGCTGAAGGATTTCTTGCACGAAGACCCCAGGCGGGACTTGAGTCCGACCGGATCCGAGCTTGGACAGTACATCAGCCGCCGTGTTCCGATCTCTTTCTATATGATGAAACTCCAGACCTTCGAATTTATCTTCTAGCTTTTGGACGGCGGCGCAGTATCTTCCCATTGAATCACTTGAGCAATCCCATTCCTTGTTTATTTGACTGATGACTACCAGAGAATCTCCGTACACCATCAGTCTCTTGATACCCATTGATATGGCGATGTTTAATCCGTGTATCAAAGCTTCATACTCGGCAGCATTGTTAGAGGCCGGGAATAGCAACTGGAGAGCATACTTGAGGTGCTCGCCTCCAGGTGCAGTGAAAAGAATTCCTGCTCCTGCTCCCTGCAGCTTCAGCGAGCCATCAAAATACATTCGCCATACTTCTGCGGTTTCTGGATTATCTGGCACTTGCTGTTCTGTCCACTCTGATACGAAATCGACCAGTGCTTGAGTTTTGATGGCAGTGCGAGGTCGGAACTCGATATCATGAGACCCCAACTCGCAAGCCCACTTGGCTATTCGGCCAATGACTTCCTTGTTGTGAAGAATGTCCCCTATTGGAAAACCAGTAACTACTATGACTTTGTGGTCGTCAAAGTAGTGGCGCAGCTTGCGGGCAGTTAGAAGTACTGCATATAATAGCTTCTGAACTTGAGGATACTTTTTCTTCGATGGGCCTAGAACCTCACTGATGAAATAGACGGGATGTTGTACCGGGTAGGCATGCCCTTCTTCCACTCGCTCGACTACCAACGCAGTGCTTACCACGTGAGTCGTGCAAGAGATATATAGCAGCAAATCTTTAGCTGGCTGAGTCGGCGTAGCTCGCCGGGGCGGTTTCAATACTGGCGGTGTTGTCAGGAATTTCTTCAGTGCGTCTAGAGCTTCCTGTGCTTCTGAAGTCCATTGAAACTTATCCACCTTCTTCAGCAATTTATAAAATGGTAGACCTTTTTCTCCCAGCCTGGATATGAATCTGCTCAGGGCTGCCATACATCCAGTGAGTCGCTGAATCTTCTTTTGCGATCGAGGAGCTTCCATCTTCATGATAGCTTCAATCTTATCTGGATTAGCTTCAATTCCCCGGTGGCTGACAATAAATCCGAGTAACTTTCCTGCTGGTACCCCGAAGACGCATTTCTCAGGATTGAGCTTCCATCTATATCTTCTCAGGCTATTGAAAACCAGCTGTAAATCTTCAATGAAATTTTCCGGATTCTCCGTTTTAATCACCACGTCGTCTATGTAAGCCTCCACACGCTTGCCCCAGTGATCGGCTAAGCATGTTTGAATAGCTCTCTGATAAGTCGCTCCAGCGTTTTTGAGGCCGAACGGCATGGAGGTATAACAGAAAGCACCAAACGGGGTGATGAACGCCGTTTTTTCCTCGTCTTCTTTTGCCAAACTAATCTGATGATACCCGGAATAGCAATCTAAGAAAGACAACATCGAACATCCAGCGGTGGAATCCACCACCTGATCTATCCTCGGGAGCCCAAAGGGATCCTTCGGACAGTGTTTGTTGAGATCAGTATAGTCGACGCACATGCGCCAATCCACTTTATTCTTTTTGAGTACAAGAACAGGGTTGGCTAACCACTCGGGGTGTAATACTTCTCTAATAAATCCGGCCGCGACCAAGCGGGCTAACTCGGCACGAATGGCCTCTCTCTTGTCGGGCGTGAAACGACGCAGCTTTTGCCGGATCGGCCTCGCCTGGGGATAGACCTTCAATTTGTGCTCGGCCAGTTCTCTTGGGACTCCCGGCATATCCGCAGGTTGCCATGCGAATACGTCTCGGTTATCTTGCAGGAACTGGACGAGCGCGCTTTCCTATTTGTCACTCAAACTGGAGCTGATGATGGCCGTCTTGCGCTCATCAGCGAACCCCAGGTTGATCCGCTTGGTGTCCTCAGTCGGCCGCATAGAGGTCGCGGCCTGAGCTTCGTTTGCCGACACGGCGAGGTCTTCTTCAGGCTTAGAGTTCGCCGGTGTTGAAGGAACCGCTGATGGCTTGGTGGTGAGGGCTGCTTGGATGGCCACTCGGAAGCATTCTGCGGCGCCTTGGAAGTCGGCGCGTACAATTATGATTCCTTGCGGCCCTGGCATCTTCAGTATCATGTACGTATAGTGTGGGATGGCCATGAATTTGGCCAGCCCCGGCCTCCCGATGATGGCGTTGTACCCGCAGTCGAAGTTCGCCACCTCGAACCTCAGGAACTCGGTTCTGTAGTTATCCAGAGTCCCGAAGGTGACCGGCATGTAGATGTGGCCCAGCGGGTACTCCCCTTCCGTCGGCACGATGCCGAAGAAAGGAGTGTCTGACTCGTGGAGCTCTTTGAGGTGAACTCCCAAGCCTTGGAGCGTACGGGGGAAGGTGACGTTGATGCTGCTCCCTCCGTCCACTAGCACCTTCTTCACCCGGCTCTCTCGGATCACCGGATCGACGAGGAGCGGATATTTGCCCGGGTGGTCGAAGTTGAGCCATTGATCCTCCCGAGTGAACGTGATTGGGTGCTCCGACCACCGGTACGGAGCGGGAGGGCCGGTGGTCGCCACCAGTATCTGGCGATCGTTGAGCTTTTGTTGTCTCTTGTTCTCCTGCGACCCATGTCCACCGAAGATGACGTTGACCTCCCTGTCAACGCGCGGGAATGCTCCTCCTCCCCCCTCCTCCGGCTGATGGGGCTGTCGTGGTTCATCTGGTCCTCCCCTCGGCGGAGGAGGTGGTAGAGGTTGGAAAGGTCGGCCATGCCCGACGGAGTGCTTGAAATCCCGGCAGTTGCGGAGAGTGTGGCGCATATCCTTGTGGTACGGGCACTGGGCGTCGAGGATGTCGTCCAGCGTGCGTTCACCTCCACGAGGTCCTCCTCGGGCGCGAGAGGCGGGTGGTCCGGCAGCGTGTACTTCTTCGCGAGGCCTCTTCTCCCAGCGCTTGTCGGGCGGCTGGTTCGCGTCGCGTCGTGGCGCCGCCGGTGCGGGCTTTGCTCCTCCGATGAGGTCCTGGGCCCGCTCGTCAGCGGTGATGTAGAGGTCGGCTTCCCGGAACAGCTCCTCGGAGGTAGTCGGCGCCTTTTGCAGTATGGCTCGGACGAAAGCCGAGTCGTTAGATCCTCTGTAGAAGTCCTCGATCACGGCCGCCTCCGTGACCTCGGGGATGCGGTTTCTCATGGTCTGGAACCTTTTAAGGTATGACCGGTGTAACACCCAATTTGTAATAGTTGCTAAAAGAGAAGAAAAGTTATCCCCTATATTTTATGTGTGTGTTGAATCTACTTTTCATCACATGTGGACACTATATTCAAAAACAAATAAGTAATAAAAGGATGAACTATTAAAATTTATGCATCATGTCGAGTTTTATTTGGATGTGCATTTGTGCTTAATAAAATAAATATACCATTAATAGCATATCAATGAATCCATAGAATTGAAAGTTTAACTTGAAAATAAAACCATGAGAATATGGAAAAGAAAGGGAAAGAGTATAGAATTTATAGAAAATATATACATAAAAATAGTATCTTCAAAGTCAGTACTTTAATGGCACAATATAAAATGGTAAGGAAGGGCCAAAAAGGGTTGAATTAGATCTGAATTCAAATTGAATTTGAAATTGGGAAAAAGAAATCGAAAAGAAAAGAATAAAACAAAAATACCCTAACTGGGCCGCCAACCTGGAATTCGGCCCAACCCCGAATTACACCCGCGCGGCCCAGCTGGCATACCCTCGCGCGCGCGCCTGGGTACTCGGTCGCTGCCTGGTGGGGCCTGTGTGTCAGCGCCTGTTTACCTAAATCGAGCGCACACCGTAGCCACTGACGTGTTGGTCCCACTGATCAGCCACCTACTCCTTCTGTTCCGTCTTCTCCGTGCGCCGCTCGCTCCTCCGTGCATGTCGCGTCGTGCCGTAAGCTTCGGAGCCCGTTGGTGCCATCGTACCTACAAGTATTGGAGCCTCGAACTCGCCCGCTCGCGCTCCCTTGTTTTCCGCCATCGCGCGACCACGCCAACCCTTACGTCGTTGCAAACCGTGCGGAGTCAACTCGTCGCCGTCGGGTTCCGCTCGGGTAAAGCTCGCCACCGCTGTTAAACTCGTGAACCGCGGACACTTGGACCACCGCGGGACACCCGACCACTGCGCCGGGCACTCGTGGAGCTTCGGTCGTCACCAATTCCGTCATCGACGCCACCGTGACCGCGCAATTTCTCATCGGCGTGGCGAGTTTCGCCTGGATCCGCGCCGCGCCGTGGTCAGAGACATTCGGCCTTCAATAGTCAGTATGAAATCTTCTCCAAAGCTCGCCGTCGTACCAATTTCGTTTTAAGGGCAGTAGCGCTAGGGTGGTGCACCGTAGGGATGAGATTGACCAACGCCGGTGGGGAAATCCGCCGCTGCCTTGGGCGGCGCCGCCGTCGTGATGAGCTAGAAGGGGGGAAACACCGTGGGCCCTTGGATGCGATTTGTGCGGTTCCGATTAGACCTGGGTAATACCCCTTCGCGGGTTGTAATCGGGGGCGTTGATTTGGGGATGAACGGCTCAGATCCGAAGCCAGTGTAGTCCACCACGTGACCCGCCTTGACCGTAGGATCCAGATCCTAGGGTCTGCAATGAGAACCGGCTTGCACAGTTTCTGGTTTAATCTGGGCGCTTGGTGTTTAATCCAGCGGCCAGCAGTGCTCCATACCCCTTCGGCCTGGGTATTTTTCTAATGAGCCCTCGGGTTTCCAGAGAATGAACCCGCCGTCCAGGGGCCCTGTTCCCTGTGTCTGCGGATTCTTACCCCGAGGCCCCTGCCTTTCTCTGGATTTGTGGCCTAGTCCAGAGCGTAATAGAATCAGGGAAAAGGATTATTAAATAGATTTTTAATAGGAAAATAATTACTAGAACTTTGTAAATTCATAGAAAATTCATACTAACTCCAAATTAGTCCATTCCAGTCCCTATAATTTTGTAATTTTATTCTTTATCACCTAGAGCCTCTGTTATGTCATGAAAACAGCAAGAAATTTATTTATCACTTAATCCCATTTAAAGCACATTAAACCTTTGAAAATGCATAACTTAAAATCTATAACTCAGAAAATTATGATTCCTGTTCCTAGAATTTTATTTTAATATGTAGAATATCTCTGTGTATTTTGTTTATATGTCTGGTGTAATGTTAATTTCTCTATATGCACTGTGCTTGTTTGTATTGTGGCGAGTAGAAGAGCACGTGACCGAGGATCCTGGTGAGCAGCAGGTTGAAGTAGCTGAGCAGGAGCTCATTGAAGGCAAGTTGTGCCCTTGACCACTTTTTACCCAATAATGTTCTTTAATATCACTTATCCATGCATAGGTTAATTTTGATGGGACCCAATAGGTCACCCTAGATTGTTTATCTCATTACCTTGTTTACCCCTGAATCACTTGGGTAGTTTGCTATTGCTTTATATGGTTTTGGGATAATCATTTATCACCTCTATGTTCCAATTCTTGTTGTTATTCTGTTTATGTTCATGTTGTTATCATTAATGTTAATTGGAACATAGAGCTTAACTTGAGAACCACGTGCCACCACAAGGGTTTAATGGGACGCCCTTGGCTGACTAATTAGGAAAGCTAGTGGAAGACTACCTTACCCGAAAGGGGCAAGGGCAGTAGGGGAGAGGTCAGTGCGGGGAGGTCCCTGGTTGATTTTGCTGCGATGGCTGTCAGCCAGGAACCCTGTACTGGATCTTCCCATAAACTGTAGCGGGTTTTCGGAAGCTAGTGGAACTTTGTAAAGGCCTCGTAGTGTTGCCCTGCCGCGCTTCCTAGGTAGAGGTGTATGGGATTCATGACCCCTTGGCAGATGGGTAACATGACTTGTGGGTAAAGGGTACAACCTCTGCAGAGTGTAAAACTGGTATACTAGCCGAGCTCACGGTCATGAGCAGCTCAGGACTCTCTGATGTTTAAATTATGGAACTTAAATTCAATTTTGTCATTTGCATTGCATGGGTTTGTTATTAATTTTGTTCTATTACTTTACTTATGGTTTGGTATTTACTTACACTTAGTAACTGCTAATAAAATTTTGACCAACTACTTAAAAGCAATGCTCAGCTTTAACCCCTATCATTGATCAGCCTTACACTTCACATGAGCTCCCACCTTTGGTGAGTTCATGTCACATTATTCCCCACAACTTGTTGAGCGATGATCATGTGTGAGCTCACCCTTGCTGTCTCACACCCCCCCCCACAGGAGATGATCAGGTGGTTCAGGAGGAGCCGCCTAACACTGAGGAGTTCGATCTGATCTAGGTGGCGTTTCCCAGTCGACATTGGCGCCGACGATCCTTAGTTCGTTTTATCTTTATTATGTTATTTTGTAATAAGTCTTCCGCTATGTAATAAATTCTCTGATGTTTTATGACATTTATCTCTATACACTCTGTTATTATATATGTTGTCTTCTTGGCGCATGTATGAGATGCACCTGGCTTTGTTCCTTAAAGCCGGGTGTTACAGAAGTGGTATCAGAGGAAATGTTGACCGTAGGACGAAATCTAGATAGAAATGGACAAACCCCTTTCCTACTTACCTTACTCTGACTCATTCTATACTTATCTCATCTTGATCTTGTCTCACCTTTTGCTACTCTGCTCTGATTAATCTTATCTTTTCTACTCTAAGACAAGATGGATTTCACACCTTGGAATCCTACCACTATGATCTTTTGAGAGATAGGGAACCTAAGACAAAAATTTAAAACTATTTTCTTTAAAAATGTTGCTTGATTGTTCTGATGATCAATGCCTGATTTGCTTCTTTGATTGATTGAAATAGTATAGATGGACATCTTAGCATGTACCACTATAAGGTATTGTATTAGCTTTAGTAGGTGACACACTAATCTACTTAGCTAATAAATCCCCCAAATAAACATGATTGTAATTACTGCCTTGGCTACTATTTTCTTACCATAAGTATCTAACTCAGATGGTCAATACCAGGCGGGGTGGTGGAATTGATTTGCCTCCTAATCGACATACTCGGAGGATATACAGACAACCCCAGCCACAGCCTGCAGAGGTGAATCCCCCCAATCCTCCACCAGGCGGAGTTGACCCACTGGTTGCTGCTCAGATGGCGGTGATGCAGCAAATGGCGGACACTATGGCTGATATGCGTGCCCAGATGCAGCAAGAACGCCAAGAGATGCGTCAGGAAAGAGAAGATATACGCCAGGAGCTGCGCCAGGAGAGAGATGAGATACGCCAAGAAAGGAGGGCGCAACAACAGCAACTGCAACAACAAATGCAACAGCAACAACAGCAACAAGTGCCATTGCCTCCACCACCACCACCAGTTCCACCCCGTGATAAGCACCGGGAGTTCATGAGTCATAAGCCACCTACATTCGCTAGCTCACCAGATCCACTGGACGCGGATGATTGGCTGAAGTCTGTTGAGAAGATGCTGAATATTGCACAATGCACTGATCGGGAGAAGGTTTTATATGCTTCTGGACGTCTGATTGGTCCTGCTGCTGACTGGTGGGATTCTTATACTGCTGCCCATGATGCTGCGGATACTATTACTTGGGCAGAGTTCAGTACACAGTTCAGGAACTACCATATTCCAGCTGGGATGATAAAGATCAAGAAGAAGGAATTTCTATCGCTGAAGCAAGGGGGTATGTCAGTCAGCGAGTACCGCGACAAGTTTATTCAGTTATCCAGATATGCCCCTGAAGAAGTTGCTGAAGACGAGAGGAAGCAGGAACATTTCATTGAAGGACTTAACGGACCACTGCAGTATGCTCTTGTGGCACACACATTTCCATCATTTCAGAGGCTGCTTGATAAGGCACTGGCTATTGAACACAAGCGTGTTCAACTGGGAGATTTGAAGAGAAAGGCAATATCTCAAGGACAAGGAAGCAGCAGTGTTCGTCCTCGCTATAGTTCACCACAGGGGACACCGACTCGACCCGGAGGACCACGCCCAGTTCAGCAGTCACCACTGAGGACACCCCCTCGACAGGCTACTCCCACTGGCACCCCGACGAAGTTTTCAGGACAGAGTCCGGGCACTCAATGTTTCAAGTGTGGGAAGATTGGTCATTATGCAAATGTCTGCCCACAGAGGATTGCTACTACACCAGTTCAGAACAGGCAGCAAACACCAGGTTCTAGCAAGGGATATTCTATTGCCAAGGTTAATCAAGTCAGCGTTGATGCTACTCCGGATGGTGGGGACCTCATAATTGGTATGTTTTATGTTAATGCAATTCCTGCAACAATATTATTTGATTCTGGTGCTACACATTCATTCATGTCTGCTAGATATGCTAACACAAATGAAATACCACTGCTAAATATGAGAAAACCCATGATAGTAATTACACCTAAAGGGCCTGTTGAGGCGAATCAAATGACACGTAGATTGACATTAACCATTATGGGTAGAGAATTTGGAGCCACTGCTATAATATTGGAGTCAAGCGGTATAGATTTGATCCTTGGTATGTCATGGCTAAGAAAGGCAAAGGCCGTTATAGCATGTGGTAGAGGTACCGTAGAACTCACTACCACTAAAGGAGAAAGGTTTCAAGTTAATATTGCAGTAACCTCCTCACCCATGCGTGCAATGTTCTTTATACTTGAGGAGTTTGTTGGTAACAACATACGGGTGGTTAGAGATTTTCCGGATGTCTTTCCAGAGGAGTTACCAGGAATGCCACCTGATAGAGAAGTTGAGTTTGTTATTGATCTCTTACCTGGAACTGCCCCTATTTCTAAACGGCCATATAGGATGTCCGTAGAGGAATTGAAGGAACTCAAGAAGCAGTTAACTGAGTTACAAGATGCTGGGTACATTCGTCCGAGTTCCTCACCTTGGGGAGCACCGGTCTTGTTTGTACAGAAGAAGGATGGATCGCAGCGGATGTGTGTGGATTATAGATCTCTTAATGATGTTACAGTGAAGAACAAGTATCCGTTGCCCCGTATTGAGGATTTATTTGATCAGATGCGAGGTGCTAGAGTATTCTCGAAGATCGATCTCCGCTCCGGTTACCATCAGATGAGGATTAGACCATCGGATATTCCTAAGACAGCTTTCTCGACGAGATATGGATTATATGAGTTTACTGTTATGTCATTTGGATTAACCAATGCACCAGCTTATTTTATGAACTTGATGAACAAGGTGTTTATGGAGTATTTGGACAGATTCGTCGTGGTATTCATCGACGATATTCTTATTTATTCTCAGAGTGATAGTGATCACGAGGAACATCTGAGGATGGTGCTACAGAAGCTACGAGATAATCAACTATATGCCAAGTTCAGCAAGTGCGAGTTTTGGATTGGCGAGGTGCCATTTCTTGGTCATATCATTTCTAATGGAGGAATAGCAGTGGATCCTGCTAAAGTTAAGGAGATAATGGAGTGGAGAGTACCCACTACAGTTACTGAGATTCGGAGTTTCTTGGGATTAGCAGGATATTATCGGAGATTTATTGAAGGATTTTCTAAGATCGCTAAGCCTATGACCTCGCTTTTGGAGAAAGGAAAAGAATTTAAGTGGGACGAGAAGTGTCAAGACAGCTTTGATCTATTGAAGAAGAGGTTGATGTCGCCACCAGTATTGGTTATGCCAGACCTACAGAAAGGATTTGATATCTATTGCGATGCATGTGGCCAAGGCTTAGGATGTGTGCTCATGCAAGAAGGACATGTGATTGCCTATGCATCTCGTCAGTTGCGGAAGCATGAACTGAACTACCCCACTCATGACTTGGAGCTAGCAGCAGTTGTGCATGCACTTAAGATTTGGAGACACTACATTATGGGGACTAAGTGCCAAGTATATACGGATCATAAGAGTTTGAAGTATATATTCACTCAGAAGGATCTCAACCTTAGGCAACGCCGTTGGTTGGAGCTTATTAAGGATTATGATCTGGAGATTCACTATCACCCGGGCAAGGCAAATTTGGTCGCAGATGCCTTGAGTCGCAAGGAGCATGTTCATTCAGCTATTGTTGCCCAGTTACCCGATGAGATTGTTGAGGATTTCAGGAGACTTAACCTGGGGATAGTTGCTCATACTGAAGGAGTTACTATTGATGTGGAACCTACTTTGGAGCAAGAGATCCGCAAAGGACAAATTGGTGATGCTAAAATAAAAGAGATTAAGGATCTGATTACTGAAGGTCGAGTACCGGAATTTACGGAAGATGAGCAGGGCACTGTATGGTTCAAGGACAGGATGTGTGTTCCTGACATTAAAAGCCTTCGAGAGACTATATTGAAAGAGGCCCATGACTCGGATTACTCTATTCATCCTGGTAGTACCAAGATGTATCAGGATTTGAAACGGAAGTATTGGTGGTATGGATTGAAAAGAGATGTGGCTGCACATGTGGCTATGTGTGATGTATGTCAAAGAGTCAAGGCTGAACACCAGAGGCCAGCTGGACTACTGCATCCACTAAAGATACCCGAGTGGAAATGGGAAGAGATTGGTATGGATTTTATTACTGGATTGCCTCACACCCAGAAAGGATATGATGCAATATGGGTGATTGTGGATAGATTGACTAAAGTGGCTCACTTCATTCCTGTCAAGACTACTTATAAAGGTTCTCAGCTAGCAGAGTTATATATGGCTCGGATTGTGTGTTTACATGGAGTACCAAAGAAGATCGTGTCTGATCGAGGTTCGCAGTTTACCTCAAGATTTTGGAGAAGCTTTCATGAGAACATGAGTACGAAGTTGAATTTTAGTACGGCTTATCACCCTCAGACTGATGGACAGACTGAAAGGACAAATCAAGTATTGGAAGATATGTTGAGAGCATGTGCCCTTCAGCATGGAGGAAGTTGGGATAAAAGTCTGCCTTATGCTGAGTTCTCATATAATAATAGTTATCAGGCCAGTCTGAAGATGTCACCTTTTGAAGCCTTATATGGGAGGAAGTGCAGGACTCCTTTGTATTGGGATCAGACTGGTGAGAGACAGTTCTTTGGGCCTGAACTGATTCAAGAAGCAGAAGAACAAGTTCGTATAATTCGAGAGAATTTGAGAGTGGCTCAAACCAGGCAAAAGAGCTACGCTGATAATAGAAGAAGACCACTGGAATTTGAAGAAGGAGATTATGTGTACCTCAAAGTGTCACCACTTCGTGGAATGAGGAGATTCAAAGTTAAGGGCAAATTGTCCCCTCGCTATATTGGACCATTCTTGATCTTTAGGAGAGTTGGAGAGATGGCCTACCAACTTGAGTTACATGCTAGTCTATCAGATGTGCATAATGTGTTCCACGTGTCTCAACTTAAGAAGTGTCTCCGTGTTCCCGAGGAACAGTTACCCATGGATGAACTCAGTGTTCAGGGTGATTTGACTTACACGGAATACCCTATCAAGATTTTGGATACTTTGACTCGGGTTACGAGAAATAAGGTGATAAAGATGTGCAAAGTGCAATGGAGTCACCACAGTGAAGATGAAGCAACTTGGGAAAGAGAAGAAGAGCTTTGCATCGATTTTCCCCACCTTTTCTCTACTTCTTCTTAAATCTCGAGGACGAGATTATTTTTAAGGGGGGTAGGATTTGTAACACCCAATTTGTAATAGTTGCTAAAAGAGAAGAAAAGTTATCCCCTATATTTTATGTGTGTGTTGAATCTACTTTTCATCACATGTGGACACTATATTCAAAAACAAATAAGTAATAAAAGGATGAACTATTAAAATTTATGCATCATGTCGAGTTTTATTTGGATGTGCATTTGTGCTTAATAAAATAAATATACCATTAATAGCATATCAATGAATCCATAGAATTGAAAGTTTAACTTGAAAATAAAACCATGAGAATATGGAAAAGAAAGGGAAAGAGTATAGAATTTATAGAAAATATATACATAAAAATAGTATCTTCAAAGTCAGTACTTTAATGGCACAATATAAAATGGTAAGGAAGGGCCAAAAAGGGTTGAATTAGATCTGAATTCAAATTGAATTTGAAATTGGGAAAAAGAAATCGAAAAGAAAAGAATAAAACAAAAATACCCTAACTGGGCCGCCAACCTGGAATTCGGCCCAACCCCGAATTACACCCGCGCGGCCCAGCTGGCATACCCTCGCGCGCGCGCCTGGGTACTCGGTCGCTGCCTGGTGGGGCCTGTGTGTCAGCGCCTGTTTACCTAAATCGAGCGCACACCGTAGCCACTGACGTGTTGGTCCCACTGATCAGCCACCTACTCCTTCTGTTCCGTCTTCTCCGCGCGCCGCTCGCTCCTCCGTGCATGTCGCGTCGTGCCGTAAGCTTCGGAGCTCGTTGGTGCCATCGTACCTACAAGTATTGGAGCCTCGAACTCGCCCGCTCGCGCTCCCTTGTTTTCCGCCATCGCCCGACCACGCCAACCCTTACGTCGTTGCAAACCGTGCGGAGTCAACTCGTCGCCGCCGGGTTCCGCTCGGGTAAAGCTCGCCACCGCTGTTAAACTCGTGAACCGCGGACACTTGGACCACCGCGGGACACCCGACCACAGCGCCGGGCACTCGTGGAGCTTCGGTCGTCACCAATTCCGTCATCGACGCCACCGTGACCGCGCAATTTCTCATCGGCGTGGCGAGTTTCGCCTGGATCCGCGCCGCGCCGTGGTCAGAGACATTCGGCCTTCAATAGTCGGTATGAAATCTTCTCCAAAGCTCGCCGTCGTACCAATTTCGTTTTAAGGGCAGTAGCGCTAGGGTGGTGCACCGTAGGGATGAGATTGACCAACGCCGGTGGGGAAATCCGCCGCTGCCTTGGGCGGCGCCGCCGTCGTGATGAGCTAGAAGGGGGGAAACACCGTGGGCCCTTGGATGCGATTTGTGCGGTTCCGATTAGACCTGGGTAATACCCCTTCGCGGGTTGTAATCGGGGGCGTTGATTTGGGGATGAACGGCTCAGATCCGAAGCCAGTGTAGTCCACCACGTGACCCGCCTTGACCGTAGGATCCAGATCCTAGGGTCTGCAATGAGAACCGGCTTGCACAGTTTCTGGTTTAATCTGGGCGCTCGGTGTTTAATCCAGCGGCCAGCAGTGCTCCATACCCCTTCGGCCTGGGTATTTTTCTAATGAGCCCTCGGGTTTCCAGAGAATGAACCCGCCGTCCAGGGGCCCTGTTCCCTGTGTCTGCGGATTCTTACCCCGAGGCCCCTGCCTTTCTCTGGATTTGTGGCCTAGTCCAGAGCGTAATAGAATCAGGGAAAAGGATTATTAAATAGATTTTTAATAGGAAAATAATTACTAGAACTTTGTAAATTCATAGAAAATTCATACTAACTCCAAATTAGTCCATTCCAGTCCCTATAATTTTGTAATTTTATTCTTTATCACCTAGAGCCTCTGTTATGTCATGAAAACAGCAAGAAATTTATTTATCACTTAATCCCATTTAAAGCACATTAAACCTTTGAAAATGCATAACTTAAAATCTATAACTCAGAAAATTATGATTCCTGTTCCTAGAATTTTATTTTAATATGTAGAATATCTCTGTGTATTTTGTTTATATGTCTGGTGTAATGTTAATTTCTCTATATGCACTGTGCTTGTTTGTATTGTGGCGAGTAGAAGAGCCCGTGACCGAGGATCCTGGTGAGCAGCAGGTTGAAGTAGCTGAGCAGGAGCTCATTGAAGGCAAGTTGTGCCCTTGACCACTTTTTACCCAATAATGTTCTTTAATATCACTTATCCATGCATAGGTTAATTTTGATGGGACCCAATAGGTCACCCTAGATTGTTTATCTCATTACCTTGTTTACCCCTGAATCACTTGGGTAGTTTGCTATTGCTTTATATGGTTTTGGGATAATCATTTATCACCTCTATGTTCCAATTCTTGTTGTTATTCTGTTTATGTTCATGTTGTTATCATTAATGTTAATTGGAACATAGAGCTTAACTTGAGAACCACGTGCCACCACAAGGGTTTAATGGGACGCCCTTGGCTGACTAATTAGGAAAGCTAGTGGAAGACTACCTTACCCGAAAGGGGCAAGGGCAGTAGGGGAGAGGTCAGTGCGGGGAGGTCCCTGGTTGATTTTGCTGCGATGGCTGTCAGCCAGGAACCCTGTACTGGATCTTCCCATAAACTGTAGCGGGTTTTCGGAAGCTAGTGGAACTTTGTAAAGGCCTCGTAGTGTTGCCCTGCCGCGCTTCCTAGGTAGAGGTGTATGGGATTCATGACCCCTTGGCAGATGGGTAACATGACTTGTGGGTAAAGGGTACAACCTCTGCAGAGTGTAAAACTGGTATACTAGCCGAGCTCACGGTCATGAGCAGCTCAGGACTCTCTGATGTTTAAATTATGGAACTTAAATTCAATTTTGTCATTTGCATTGCATGGGTTTGTTATTAATTTTGTTCTATTACTTTACTTATGGTTTGGTATTTACTTACACTTAGTAACTGCTAATAAAATTTTGACCAACTACTTAAAAGCAATGCTCAGCTTTAACCCCTATCATTGATCAGCCTTACACTTCACATGAGCTCCCACCTTTGGTGAGTTCATGTCACATTATTCCCCACAACTTGTTGAGCGATGATCATGTGTGAGCTCACCCTTGCTGTCTCACACCCCCCCCCCACAGGAGATGATCAGGTGGTTCAGGAGGAGCCGCCTAACACTGAGGAGTTCGATCTGATCTAGGTGGCGTTTCCCAGTCGACATTGGCGCCGACGATCCTTAGTTCGTTTTATCTTTATTATGTTATTTTGTAATAAGTCTTCCGCTATGTAATAAATTCTCTGATGTTTTATGACATTTATCTCTATACACTCTGTTATTATATATGTTGTCTTCTTGGCGCATGTATGAGATGCACCTGGCTTTGTTCCTTAAAGCCGGGTGTTACAACCGGAGAGTCTCATCCCCCCAGCGCTTGATGGATTTGAGGTCCCATGGTTGCGCTGGCTTGTCGGAGAGAGACTGGAAGTTGGCGGTGAAACGTCGACTGAAGTCTCCCCAGTCGTCGATGCAGTGTCGGGGTAGATGTCGTAGCCACTGTAGCGCGTCTTGCCCGAGGACGATGGGCAGATACGCAGTCATGACATCCTCGGATGCCCCGGCAGCCCGAGCAGCGGTGGTGTAGACGGCCAACCAGCCCCTGGATCCTGCTTAGGTTCATATTTGTCGACATTGGATACCTTGAAGTTGGGAGGCCATTGGATGGCCCTAAGGCGCAGAGTAAGGGCAGATACTCCGCACGTGTCCTCCTGTCGTCGAGGATGTCGTCTGTCCCGGGGAGGGGAGTGGCGGTGGTGGTTCCTCGACCGTCCCCGGGTGGTTCCACCAGTTGAAGCTGTTGCCGACTCAGTTCGGGTGGCCTGGCTTTGAGTCGGGAAGCCATGATCTCGGTCATACTCCTCCCGACGGCGAATTTCGTTCTCGTGCCGCCGTTCGCGCGAAGCATTGATAGAGCTCCGCGCGTCTCGGCGACTGTTGATGGCGTGTCGCAGATCGTTCGGCGGGTGAGCGAGCGGTAGAAGATGGTTGGCTGCCTGAGTGAACAGGCGCCGGTATCCCTCGGCGTCGGGGGTCCGAGGAAGTCCGTCAGCTATCCGGGCTAGAACGCCTCCGACCTCGCTCGGCGTGTTCATAGCTCGGGCGAAGTCAGGGTTCAAGTCACGCCCGAAGAGCGGATTCTCGCGTCGTTGCCTTGCATCTTGTTCGGCTTGCTCCTGAGTCCGACGGCGATCACGTCGTCGGGAGTTCATTCGTTCCCTGAAGACGCGTTCTTCCGGAGTTTCTCCTATCTCTGAGACCTCGTCTCGCGAGACAGGCTGCTCCGGATCCCGTTCTCCAGCTGCGTGATGTCGTCGAACGTTTCTGCGTCGGTTCCTTCGTCGGCGGGATTCTCGCTGAGGCGGTTCTTCTCCGGGCGCGGTCGGTTCATCATCGGAGACGGCGGGCGACTCTGCCCTCTCGATGAAGAGGACGTTGGGGTAGAACGGTATTGCTGCCGCGGCGACTTTCTTTCCGTTCTCCTTTGAGGTCGGAGGAACGGGAAGAACGACCGGCCTCTCCCTGATCTCCTTCCTTCTCATGATCTGTGTCCATTCTTTCGTCGGGGAAGTAGACAACGGAGTCTTCCGGGTCTGCGAGCTTCTAGCTCCAGCCTCCCCGGAGACGATCTTGTTCCAAAGAGCCGGAGGTAGCGTCTTTCCAGCATTTTCGGAGTTTGTTGGAGGAGACTTCTGTTCCGGCAGATCCGCGAGGCGGTGTAGGATTCCTTCTTCGTCCGCCACGGATGAGATTGTCCCGAAGCAGAATATGGATCCGGGACGCATGGTGATCTTGCTGTGGAAGGTGACGGCCATTGAGCTAGCTTGGATCGTCGACACACCCCCCACCTGGCGCGCCAGCTGTCGGTGTTTTGGGTCCGACCGCACACCCGGGGTTGCCCCTCAAGGTGTTTTTAGGAGTAGGACGGTGTCGACGACTGTAGCAAAATGGTTCGTGCCGATCGCACGAGGGACGATGGACAAGATTTACAGGTTCGGGCCGCTTAGAAGTGCGTAATACCCTACGTCCTGGTGAGTATATGAGCGTGGTTACAAGAGGATTCTCTGGGTAGAGGGCGCAGAGAGTTTTTGTGGGTGGCTAAGTAGAACAGAGTCGATCCTTCTGAAGGGGTGCCCCCTAGGCCTTATATACTCGACCGTGGAGCAGTACATGTGATATGATAACAATAAGTAGCTAAAAAATAGTGAACCTCTTTGAGTTTATCCCTACGTAACCCTTGCCGACTTATCCTCGCATGCTGCGCTTCATGGGGGCTTCAGCGCGGGAAAGTCGGGTCTTTGTTGTGATTCATTCGTTCGACGTTGTGGGCCGTCCGGGTCTCACGTCTTCTCTTCTTTGTTGGTGGCCTTTCCCTAGGCCCACGAAAGAACGACCTTATGAATTATTGGGCCCTCGGGCCTTTCGTGAGGCCTTTTACTTCTTTAGTGGACCCAGGGGATATCTATCCCCCACACCGGATCCCTACAAAATCAAGTTTAGTCAAGATTTAAAAGGTTAATACAAACGACAAGTCTTAACTAAATTGAAGCACCTGAGGTGGAGGTGGCGGAGCATGTAATCCCCACTGAGGCATCAGCGACTAAAATTAAGGGAAAACAAATGATTGTTGTTGTGCCTGCTCTGCAAACCAAAACCGTTGCAAATAAAATATATTAGTTATAAGACCAATATCGACCGTGTTGAGAATAAATAAGACACTCACGTTCATTGCTTGTTGCGCCTGTGCGTTGTAAGCACCCATGTACTCTAATTGCTGTTGGAGGAATGTTATTTGTTGTTGCCGCAGCTCTTCACGAAACCTTTCTTGCTGCTCGCTCATAGCGTCCTCCATGCTAGTACATAGCTCCGACTACGGCTGCTACTACCACAACCCGCCTGCGACGAAGAGCCGCCACGAGAACGTAATTCCGTCGAATCGATCACACCGGTAAACATAGAATATCTTGAAAATAAGAAAATTAGCTATTCGGTCATAGTTCCAATATTATTAAAAAAATTCACAAGTTAATATCATCCATGCGTCTTTCCTCCAATAGAATGAACAACTTCAACATCGATGGTACCACATATTAATATGAAATTAATGTCTAAATACAATATACCCATAATCCCTAAACCACATATACCACTAATACATTAATGAAATCGAACTAAACAATAATAATAATCACACACACTAATCAAACAAACACAATTACAAATACATACTAATTTCGGTGGCAATTAAATAACGGCCGCCGAAAATATGGAATAAAAAACGCAAAAAATACCTTTCGATGGGGAAGAGCTTGGCGACGACGGCGGAGTGGTTGCACGAGGAGGGCTTGGCCACGGCTGGTCGACGGAAGCTTAGAACGGCGACGGACGACGGTGGCGGCTCGGGCGGCACAGGCGGCCGGCGCTGGGCGAGGGCGGGCGGGCGACGCTAGGGGCGCTGGGCGGCGCGGGGGCGGCCGGGGAGCAGCGGCGTGGGTGCTCCGCGCGGTTGGCGGCGTGGGAGCTGGGCGGCCCAGGGAGCGGCGGCGCGGTTGCTGCGGGCGGCGGTCGGTCGCGTGAGACAGAGAACAAGGAAGAAACAGAGAAAGAAGGATTCAGTCAGTCGTTTTAAAAGCTTAATTTTCGGCGGCCAGGGCTTGGCCGCCGAAAATAAGGTGCTATTTTCGGTGGTTGTGTCAGTGGCCGCCGAAAATAACCTTATTTTCGGCGGCTGTGTCAGTGACCGCCGAAAATAACCTTATTTTCGGGGGCTAGCGTCAGCCGCCGAAAATAGCACCTTATTTTCGGCGGCCAAGCCCTGGCCGCCGAAAATAAGCTTGGCCGCCGAAAATGGTGCATAGTGATGTTGTGTGGGGTGGACTGAGTCCTCTCATTAAATAATTTTTTTGTTGTTTTAAAACCCGTTTAATGTTTCTTAAAATAATTTTTACTAGCGGATTTATTACGTCGACCGCTAGTGGAAATCGATTTCCACGAGCGGTTTTCTTAACTCAACCACCAGTGGAAATCGATTTTCACTGGCGGTCCTTAGTTACCCGCCTATAAAAATAATAATTTTTACTGATCCATAGCACCGACGGTTCTAGGAAACACCAGTGAAAATACAACCGTCACTATAGAGTTTCTTTGTACTAGTGTTATCTATAGTTTTACGTCCCTATTTTTACCCAATCTATTGAAGACAGTCTAAATACCCTAGCCTCCCAACTAGTCATAAAGTGACGGCAGTGCTGCAAATCCATGTGGCAGTACTGCGTAAGCCAACAAAAAAAATAGGGTTAAAACTTTGTCTGGGGTGAGGTGTGAGAAGGTGGTTGTAAGTTGAGTAGTTTGTTAGATACTAAAGCATATTTTTCATCCCCTTTGCTAATATGACAATTTCTATACATAATTTCAAAATGTATTATATGTTGAGTTGTAAGTTGAGCAGTTTGTTGGATACTGGTAGCAGGTGCTGCAAATCTTACGATGTTGTTAGAATCCAATATAATCGTGGTCTTGAGGTGCTCTGGCTTATCTGAACCTTCGAAATTATATGTTGAGCTGTGAACTTGGTTACGCTGTGTCAGTAACGGCCGCATTGTAATTTTGCTGAGGCTTTTCTGCTCCTGCCTTCTATGGCCTGCTGTGGTGTCGATGTGCCCGGTTCACCTTTCGGCGGCAAGCCGGTTATGTGTGACTGTGTCCAGCCCGTCTCGTCGCCGAGCCGACAGGAGGCAGGCCGGCAAACCGCTGAGTAGCAGCGCGAGAAGGCTGCATGCATGCACTTGTCACCCATACATAGAAAGAAAGAAAAAAACAAGGCTGCAGTTCGTTTAAAAAGACTCGAAAGTGGCGTCCTTTTACCCGTGCAGCCTTGACTGATCTCCCATCCGGCTGTTTCTTGTAGCAGTAGGGGAGGGGGAGTTCTATGACCATGATGCTGCCATTGGCTGGGAGGGCTTTTCTTGTAGCAGTAGGGGAGTGGCACTTTGACCAGGCGTCCAAGAGAGAGACATGGACTGCTAGCCCAAAGTACAAGGCTCTTTCGGAATGGGCCTGGCTAGGACCACGTCTGCTGGATGCTGGTGGTGAAGCGCAAAGCTTTGTTTGTTCTTTTTCAATGCTTCTTTTTTTTCCTTCTTCTTCTCCCCCTCAGCTTCCGTCTGAAGAAAGAAGGTCTGTGACACCAAGAGGATCCACGTCACAGAGAGATCTCAGCCGCTGATTGATTCAGCGGTGTATATATGTATCTTTCTTTACGTACAGGCAGCAGTCGGCAGTCGGCTGCAAAGTGGCAAGATGCCATATGTTCTCGCCCTAGGCGATTGAGTAGATCGTCGAAGCTGACGCCGAAAGGAGCTCATCTTTTACTTCGCGCTGCAGCAGGCACCCAAGGCACGAAAGCTTAACTCGCTCGTTCTTCTACGTTCAGGGGCCATGCGCCGTGATCACTATTTCAGGCACAAGTGAGCACCGGTGCCTTTTGCAATCTCGGAAGTGGCCAAAGAGGAGTTTTTTTTTAAAGATGAAATCCTAAGGAAAGGCCTTGATACTAGATGGCTTGCTTGCCTCATCTAAAGAAGCGTGGAGAAACAATGAGAAGCCTGCTCTCTCTCTCTCTCTCTGTTAGGTTACAAATTACAATTTGAAGGTTCAGAGCAAACGCCTTCGGTGCGTGATAGCGAACATGCCGTCCTAATTAAACATCTGCACTTACAAAATTATGGCCGCCTCAGCGAAAGTTGACTTCCCGTTATTATGGTTCTAGAGGTTTTAAGAGTCAAAAAAAAGGTTACACGGAAACGTACGTACCCCAAAAGTCGCCTACGAATCTTGGCATTGTGTTGTGTCAGCCATATTATGTGACTATAGACTGTTGAGCTGGCAGCATGAAAATGTGCCAGGTTCTGGACACGATTGGAATTTCAACTCCAACTCTGATCCGAAAACTTCTCATTTCTTGTGTATTCAGACGAAAAGAACAGGGCTACAAAGCAGTATATCGACGGGGAGAGAAGGGGAAAAACAAAAGAATTTAGAGTGTGTGCACTGGCGCTAAATTATTCGGCTTGTAGAAGCTTTTCCTCCGGAACAGATCGCCGAACTTGCGGAGTATCGGCCTCTTCTTGCGCTTCACGTGGTCGAAGTCCAACTCGTCGTCCAGGTCCACCGCCGCCGCGTCCGCCGCGGACTTGAGGTCGGCGACGTTGCTGAGCGACGCGAACACCCGCTCCTTGGGGTTCTGGCTCCCCATCCGCGCCGACTGCGAGAACCTCCGGCTGCCCGCCGGCGTCCGCGGCTTGTCTGCATGCACCAACCGCTGCGGCGGCGTCGGCCCGTTGCTGCTGCCGTTTAGCACGCGCTGGTCGAAGCCGCGGTCCGGCGCGGCGGCGGACGCGGGCGTGCTGCACGCCGTCGTCGTCGTGGTGGCGGCGAGGAGGGTGTTGAGCTCCTTGAGGCTGCCCTGCGCGGCGGCCTCGCTGACCCTGACGCAGTCGTACTCCTGGCGGAGGCTCCGCAGCGCGCTCTCCTTATCCGCGACGGCGTCGTTGAGGCGCGCGTTGTCGGCCCTGGCGAGCTCGAGCGAGTCCCGGACAGCGCTGGCCTCGGCCACGGCCTGCTTGAGGACGTCCCGGAGGCGCGCGTTCTCGTCGCGGATGACGCGCTGCGACTCGACCAGCTTGGTGTTGTCCCGCCGCGCCCGCCCTGCCTCCTCCTCGGCCGCGCGCACGCAGTCGAGGAGCACGCGCTCCTTGTCGCCCCACGCCGCCGCGCACTCGTCGGCCTCGAGCCTGGACCGGTCGCGCTCGGCGGACGCGGCGGCCAGGGCCGCGCGCAGCCGCCGGACCTCGGCGCTGGCCGCCTCCACCTCGGCCTGCGCCTCGGAGAGCCAGGCCTTCACCTGCTTGGCCTCCATGGTCACGTCGGCGAGCGCCACGGAGACGTCCTCCAGCGCCTTGCGGCTCCTCTCCTCGCCCTGCGTCGCCGCCCGCAGCTCGCCGCGCAGGGCCCTGATCTCGTCGTCCGCGCCGCCGAACATGAGGTCCTTGACGCTCCGCGGCTGCTCCGCGCCGCCGCCGCCGCCGCCACGCCGGGAGGACGCGGACGCGGACTCGAGGGTCTTGTTAGCCTGCTGCAGCGTGGCGATCTCCAGCCTGGCCTCCTCGAGCGAGATCTTGGTCTGCTCCAGCTGCTTGGTCTGGTATATCAGCGACTCCAGCATCTTGCGCTCCGACTCCTTGGACTTGTCCACCTCCCGCTCCAGAAGCTGCACCTTCTCCGCGACACCCTTGGCGGCGCCGTCCTCGCTGTGCTGCCTCAGCTCCTCGAGCTCCCTCACGGCCCGCGCCTTCTCCTCCCGCTCCCGCCGGAGCTCCTCCTCCAGCTGCGCCACCCGCTGCTGCATGGCGCCCACGCCGCCAACGCCGCGCCGCCTCTGCCGAACAGCAGGCCAGGAGCCGCCGCGGTTAGAAACAACGAGTTAATAATAATGTCGTTAATAAATATATGCCCGCGCCCCTGATCGGTGATCACTCCATTCCAAAGCCGTCGGCTTCGTGCGTACTGCGTAACGTAGCGCGAGAGATGGGCTGGGAACAAAAGTCAGGGCAGGGCAGGAGGCAGGACAGTACCTCCGGTGACGGGAACGCCTTGTTGGAACCGCCGGCGGCGGGTGAGCGGCTGCGCTGGAGGCGAGGGGACGGCTTGCGGTCTCTGGAAACGGACGAGGCGGTGGCGGTACCCCTGAGCCCGGCCTCGAAGGAGCCGGATCTGCGAGGCGGATCCCAGAGCTCATGAAACCGTATCGACGGACTAAATAGTCAAACAAGAAAAGAACGCACAGGGAGTGGCAACGGCGAGATCCCCGACCCCGACCCCAAGCCGAGCTGGAAAAGAAGGATCTATAGACGTGCGTGGCCGTGGCGTGGGCGCGCGGGCGGGGCCGCCACTGCAATGCAAACCCAGCCAAGGCAGTCAGGGTCTCGGCTGAACTCTCACCTCGGCCTGGCGGACAGCATCTCGGGCAACGCGGCGGGCGGCGCGGACTCCGAGGCCGGGAAAAGAAATCAGTGTCAGAGGGGGAACCGAATAGAAGGAGGTCCTGCGCAATTAATACCAGGCCACAGCCGAGGACGGGGTCGGTCGGGCGGTGCTGTGGCCTGTGGGAAAACAAACGGAGCCGGCTTGGAATTGTTTATCGTGCGCGTCGTCGCGGGCGAGGGCCGCAAATGGCGGGTCGTGGACTCTCGTGGGCAGGAGCGGCGGGAGAAGGGTCGTGCGTTTGGAGCCTGGCGCCCAAGGCCGAGCTGAGAGGGAGGGACTAGGGAGGGACGGCTCGGACACGGACACAGATCGTGCACTGGGGCTGTGGCCGTCTGTTGTGTATGTGTGCCGGCGCGCGGCGCCGCCGGAGGGCCCCCGTCGTGTGCGTGGGGGTTGCCTGCCGGCTGCCGACCGGCGCGTCGAGTCCCGGGGCGGTGTCCCTCCGTCTGCGTGCGCCGGGGAACTGTGGATTCGGTGGGGGTGGGGCCGTGGGGGCTGCGGAGTGCGGAAACAAGAAAAAAATCCCGTTGAAGCTGCGGCCCGTTTCAGGAGCGTGGGACGGATCGCGCGCCGGTGAACCGGTGATGAGCCGGCGGCGGCAAACCCGGCTGCTGATCGTTGATTGCTGAACGGGGTAGCCAGGTCCGAGTTTTTTTAAAAAAAAAAACGGTCAAACCATCTCCAAAAGCCAGCTAGGCCGACTTTCTATTGCCGCACCGGCTACAGTGCTTGCCTCTCGCGAAACCTGTCCATTTGACTAATAAGAGAAACAATAGTTACAACAACGAGTAGACGGGCTATAACGGTAAGCGCATGGATAGTTTGGAGCATAAAGCACGAGCCAAGTGATGGCACAATATTTACGTTCAAGGTTCGGTTGCTTGTTGGCAACCTACGTCCTTGTTATGCCAAGTCCAAACTAAGGTGACTCACGCGCTGCTAGGCGTTACAAGCATAGCCAACCAACAAGGACGTCATAAGAAGCATGCCAACGAGTCACTCCAGCAAGCTACGATATTACTAGACTTGGTCTTTGCAAATCTTCCCGTAGAGATGAGCGCAAGGGTCCCTTACAATTCACGAAATCACTTAGGGCTCAGGGGATACGTCCTCCAGACACGCTGCACGCACCCGAACGACCGAAACGACCGGAACCAACCTATGGAACGATAGTGTTTGCTAGAGAGAAAAAAACAAGACATGAACACAATCAGAATTGAGAAAACTTTACAAGAAAAGACCTCGATCTGAGTCTTTACATCTCAACAGGTGTCTCAAGGGCTACTGGCGTGTAGAGATACCCTAAGACAACCCAACAACAGACACACTCTAGGATAACAGCCCCACCTAACGTGTCCCCTCGACTAGGGCGGTCCATGACTAAAGCAGTCCCACCTTGTAACCTCGACCAGGTTGAACGTATCTAGAGCTCCCTTGACATTGTCACCCCAACCAGGTAGGACCCAGCCATAGCGATCCCGACCAGGTTGGCCCTAACCTCGGTCATCCCAAGTCATCCTGACTTAGTCGCTCCGACCAGATCGGCCCTGACCCCAGCCGTTTACTCACCTTGAGCAGCCCTGACCTGGTCACTCGAACCAGACCGGCATCAACCTCAGTCGCTCTTAGCTGGGCCAGCCTAGGTCGTACACTCCTGATAAGACTCTACAGTACCACAACCTAGAGATAACATGAACCTCTGAAAAAGGCAGGTACAATATGAAGGACTCCGAAGACACTCGTGTCTAACCACGCGTCTCTCTGAAGGACAATAAGGACTTGAGTCATGGCAGGCTTCGCCACACATGTAAGGCAGATTGACACCCCAAACAAGACATAAGCAAAAATAGGGAACTTCAAGGTGAACCACCCATACGACTCCTAAAGGGATGCCACCTTACAAAGCCTTGGACTCCCCTCTGCAAGACCCAACTGCCCCCTAGTTCGGTTAGGACAGGAGTGATAGGACATTAGAGCTGGACATGCCAACGTTGACATGCCTTCGGAAGCACAAGAGACAACATACAACCCAAAGGCAGGAAATGCCACACCCCATCAATTTCTTCATGTAACAATGGCTACCCGATCCCTCAACCATATAAAGGGGATGAGGCCTCCTAAAGGAACTCGAGCGAACTTGGCCTACAAGCCAACTTAACATTCAGGCATTCCTTCACCCGATCTAGTTACTCGTAGAAACACAGGCATGAGAGCCTAGGCTTTGCCTTGTAACACGATCAAACATAAAAAAAGACTTCAACACTATACTGGACGTAGGGGACTTTCCCAACACTACTAGAAATATGCTTATTTAAGACGCACATTTTAAGACGAATATTTGTGCATTTTATAAAAGCGTCTTTTATTATATGGCGATGTGTAAGATAAGACGGTTTTTTGGAGATCCGTCTCTAATAAAGAAGTGTTTTGAGACAGTTACATCATAAGAAATGTCTTATATTAATTTAAGACAGATTGTTATTGAAAATTGTCTTAAATAAATATACCTCTTGAGTCATTAACATTGGAAGAATTGTCTTAGATTTTGGTTACTATATTAGACACTTCTGTATATGAAACCATCTCAAATAAAGATATTATTAGAGTCGTCTAGACTATACGGACTGTCTTAGATGTTAGTGAGTATACTAGACACTTCTAAATATGAAACCATCTCGTGTGATATTTCTGATAAGAAGTATTGTGAGAAAACGTAGTAAATAATGAATTTGTCTTAGTTTGATGATATACATAATATAAAATTTAAAACTTATCTGTGCAGCTTGACATAGATGGTAAAATAGACCCATATGTGATCCAATCATTAATGCGTCACGCATAAGACCTAAATCGTCATTTTGCTTTAATTTCTATCATTTACGTACCTAAAGGTATACCAATTCTATACTGAATATATCAATACTTTACATTTACATTTTCAAACTTAAAAACTTGGCCACTTCTCTCAACTCTAGATCTCACTGCTGCGTCGTAGCGCTAGTGCCGCCGCCCGCTCACCCTCATCCCCCAGGCCTCCACTTCTCCGATTGGGGCGACTTCATGGCGAGCGGGCATAGATCCGACATGGGCGCCTCTGCTCCGACGACCGCTGTAACACCCCAGGTGTTTATCGTCTACTCGACCACGAGTGCGGACGTTAACACGTAATAGCTGTGAATCTAAAGGTCACTAAATTTTAATCATCTTCGTCTATCACGATTTTGATCTCGTGTCTGTCTCAATTTGTTTAAATTGTCCAAATTTATTTTGCAAAAAAATCAGACTTTAGTAATCTTCCAAAACATTGAATCCAATATCGTTTGGGTTGAGCCATCGACGCCTTGCCCCAAACTCTAAATTCTTGAAATCGGATCTGGTTCCTAAACTTGGTTTCAAATTCTTTCACGCTTGAGTTACACGTGTCTCTCTGTGGCCTGGCATCGTGGCGCGTGGCTGGTGCTGACCGGTGCCTGGACAGTGCACAACCTCTCGCCCAGACGTCGATTCCGAAAGGATCACAATTTCGATGTTGTATCAATCTCGCGTATTTATTTTGTGAAATATCGAGCCTTGTGTCTGTTTAAAATTTATCGATTAAGTGAATACGAATTTGGAACCTCGACCCACTCTTGTGATTTTTGACCCGAGTAAATTTTATTAGATACTCAGCAACAAGAGTGTTGGTGCGAGATTAAATCGGACCGAGATAACTAGAACCGAACTGAGTACTCGTAATTAATCTGTTCCACTGTCTATAATTATAGAACCCGAAAATACCTACCAGTGTTAGCGTAGTCTAAAAATATTAAAATTTATATTGTTTTAATGGGTCTGTTTACATATCGCGCGGATTTAATCTGAGAACTTAATTATTTGTGTAGTCTTTTGTAACGAAAATTGGAGAAGGAAAAACCTGAATTATCTTTATTCTTCCCATCGCCTAACTCTCTCCCTTTTTCTCTCTATTGATTTATCTCTAATCGGTGCACAAGCTACTAGAACAGATTCCCCACGGCCCACGTCTCCCTAAGGTCTTGTTCGTTTGTATCGGATTGTTGGGTCGGAATGGTTACGAGCCGGATTGCTTCTCTAATTTACATAAACTTAGATAAGTCGGAATGATTCCGGGTGCAATCCGATGTAAACGAACAAGGCCTAATTCTCTCCTCACACGACGACCTCCATTTTTTTTCCCTGGTCGCCCACTTCCCTGGTGCTCGCCCTTGCACTTCCCTGGCCGGCGCCTCTCCATGGTCGAGCTCACCCCTGCAGGGAGCCCCTCCCATGGCGCCTAGTCCTCTCCCCATGTCGAGCTCGCCCAACCAATCGTCTCCATCGCAGGTGCTGTGTTCCCCTTCCCTTTCCTCAAGTTTGGTCCTCGGCGCCCAAGCTTCTATGTCCCTACAGCACGCACGCCGTTGCCCCTACCCCCATGGTCGGCCGACCTCGTCAGTGAGCCCCTGGCGCTACCCTGCAACTCGCCCTCAAGCCTAGGGTCTCACTGTTTTCCTTTGCCCCACGCGGATGCTGTAGCCGGGCTATGTCTCTCCCTGTCGTAGCAGCCCGCAAATGTTTTGTTCGTCGCCGGTGAGAGCTGATGTTTGTTCTCTTTTTAATTCGTATTGTCATCCTTTTCCGTATTATGATTATGTATGTTTATGCATATAAAATATGTGGAGTAAAAACCCTAGGTTTGTCGTGGAAGAGGAAAGTCCATTTGGCGCGCTCTAGGTGTTTGGCAAAAAGCTTAAACCAGAAATCGTCATCGCCCTTACACATATTGATTTGGTTTATGACATGGTGAGCCCCGTCACTATCCTTGCAAATTAATTTGGTGAATGGATGATTAGATGTTTGTGTCGGTGATGCTCTCATGATTACCAAGTATGGTTTTATAGGTTCGATGTTGTGATTTTGGGGAACTAAAATATTGCGTAGGATGAGTTTAGAATTTATATCGATTATCCGACAGGTCCTATTAGTCTTGTTGTGCTGATTGTGTTGAGGTGTTGAAGTCAATGATTTGCTTTAGGAGTCACCCAATCCATATTAGTGGTAAAATATGCAAGTGAGCCTCTTCTGGGGTAAGTAATATATATATATATATATATATATATATATATATATATATATATATATATATATATAGAGAGAGAGAGAGAGAGAGAGAGAGCATGATCATGTGAAATTTGTGTCTTAATCGTGATTGGTTATCACCTATCACTCATAAAAATACTAGTCCAAAACTGAATGTTTCCATATAGTGTTAAAATAATATCTATTATCTAATTAAAAGTAGAACTAGTAAATAATTAGAAAAGATTGAGTTCATGTATGTTTCTTGGAAAGCTTGGATTGTGCTTTGATGTAACTAGAAGTTCTATGACTAAGTATGATAATGTAGGGCTGAGTAGTAGTGGTCCTCCTCGTAATCTTGTTTAGGTAATCAATTTAAATCTGATTCTACGATTAATGTGACAATGGCAACATGATCATTTGCTTCAAAGAGCGATGGATGCTTGTATTGATGAATAAATCTCCTATTAATATGTTTTGATTGAAGTACTTTGGTTGATGTCTAAGATACACAGGTTTTATGTTTCTTCAGTCAGATATCATACACGAGTACAAATGAGATTAATGGTAAATGCATAAGGATAGAGTGATGTCTGGTTATTGTGGTACAATATTGTTAACTTACTTCACGCTGTATAAATATATACAATACAGTTTTAGCTGAGTCCTGTATCTGAACAAGACATGCCTTACAACAAATTATTTATTGTTTTGTCATGCTACCTGAAAATGTGGTATTGAAGTGCTTTGAAGGACTCCATCTTTTTTGACTGATTGTTGTTCCTTTTTCTCCCTTTCTAAAATCTAGATTGGATAGGAGCTCCGAACGCGAGCCATAGACGGGAGTTGATGCCACTGGGCGATGGATGGTCGCATCCTCAGGACCTCGGCGTGCAACAGCAGTGGTAAGAACTCGCCCCCTTCCTCTCCGGTGGTAGTCTCACGATCTTCCTCCGCTGCCATTGAACTTTAAAATGAGAACCAAAAGCACACGGTTTCTGGCCTCCCTATTAGGGGATTCCACGGAGGGACTCCTCTCAGGGATAAACCAAGTGGTATGTGCCTTGCTTGCATTTCGTTTTGTCCCATTTTTAAAATTGAAACGAACAAACTGAGCCTTTTGTCATCTAAAATTTGTCTTGATTTTTTCCTAAAATTTACACGCAGTTTGGTGCTCAGCCCTGAAGCTTTTTGTCATCTATAATATCTTCCTCGCCCTCGCAATATGTTCTGGTCTAGATTGTGGTCATTCCTTGCAGCAAACTAAGACTAATTACTTTTTCCTTCTTTACACGTGACCTTTCAAGAACACTTAAATATGTTTTGGACACTTAAATCAGTTGTGTGGTTACTTAACTGCTATTGTTCTTACTTTGATTTTTTTGGTTGCTCATGGAGTCATGGTGCATATGCTCATGTTTGCAGGCTGTCATTTTTCTCATCGCCTACTTCAATATCCTACAACATTAGCAGGTTAGTTAAAGGTTTTTAATGTGCTAATCTTTTCTTTTTGCAAATAGAGACTGCTCTAAAATAAATGATGGCTTATGTTTTCATTTCATTTGTTGAACTCGTATATTCCTCATCTGTCCTGTACCTGAATGTTATTTGTTTCCGTAATTATCACATTTCTCATCTGAAGTGATAGTTGTGCTGCAAATAGTCTCAGGATTACTTGATGATTGTATACCAAAATGTTATATGGTGCCCTATTTCGTTTTTACGTTACCTGCTGACCATTCAATATTTATAATTTAAGGTTAAGCACATGGATCAATTTTTCTAAAGCTTATTTCAGTTATAATCTTTGTTGCAGTAGTCTATACACACTCAAATAAGAATTACATTTTGATTTTGCTATTTCAGTACCTTGCTTTTTACTTCACAAGAAAAGGTTGGCCGAGGTCCCTCCTCTAGCGCAAGGATTTCTACTGCAATGATTGCAACACACATAGGTAAGAGACGTTCTATGCTCATCTCCTCTCTACTTCCTGTTGCTTCAGGTTTTGCCCAGATGGATGCATATTGTGTATTTGAATTGGATCAGGAGTGATTCAAATTCTAAGTATTATTAGTAAGTCTCTGTAATATTGTACGCTTATGGGCTCTTCTTTTGGGCAACAAAGCAAAGAACAGTGGAGCAAGGTCCTTAATTTTCGTTGCACGTTGGAGATGGATTCAATTGAGCGACAAATCTTAACCCAAGTCAGAAGGCAATGACCACCATTAATTTCTTTTCTTCTCCTAACAAAAGAATCTTCTACGAATCTTACCAATTTCTATGATGACCCATGGAGGGAGATCAACTGCCATAACAAGATAGACCATCATAGAGCTGAGAACAAAATGCACTATAGCTTTTTGACCAACCCGATTCATTAACTCAGACTTCCAATTTTGAAGGTGATCTGCAATCTTGTTCTCTACATAAAAACAGGATTACATTGATTCAACTCTGATCTGGTGTTTGGCATTTGTTTTCCCTCTATATTAGTTTCTCATTATTATATTTGTATAGATTCATATTCTTGAGACTAACCTAATCAGCATTCTTTACATAATAATATTATAAGGAGGATTAATTTCATATACAATACTATATATAATGAGATGAATCATTTGGCCTTACGATATGTGTAAGAAATAATGCTTCGATAATTGGTAGCCTATCAAGAGTTTCATAAGTGTAGAACAAATTTTTTGGCTGTTAACATATTGTATAACATTTGATGTCGTAATTTGTTTTGGAAGAAAATTTAATCTCAACTTAAAATTTTTTACCGACAGGTTTATGGTCTTTTAATATCTACAAGTTGTGGAAACTGAGATCATTGTAACTCAAATGAGAGCTTGGCATTTAGCACATAGACGCCACTAGAACCAATCTGGAATTACTGTGAGATAATTTTATATCTTGTTCTGTAAGTTGGAGAATTAATAGCTAGCTAGCATATGCTTCCTTAATGATGTTTTTTTCCATGCATCTTCATATTACCAAACCCTTTTCTTGCAGGAAAAACGGATATAGAGTGATAAAAGGCATTAATCTAAGTACTACATAAATGTACTACTTGTATTTTTTAATAATCAATGCTTCAAAAGTCTATATACATGCTGACTGGTGTCAGGGTTTTTCCATTATTGTAAGTTTGTTACAAGCAAGTGCTTTCCCTCACACAACTTCACCTTTTCTTTGCATGTTTATTACTTTTGTTTGCTGGTTTTGACTTACAGCGAATTGTGTATGCAACTACTGTGGCATATCAGTGACCTTCCGAGAAGATACAATGGCGTTGTTAGTAGTAACGCTGCTTGATTTCTATAGTTGGAGTCATCAAACAACTAACATTTGCACTTGAACTGTTTGGTGAAATGCTTGGGAGAAAGAGGTCAGCAAGAATGGAGTCATGGAACATCGGCAGGAGGGGAGCAGCAGTGGCAACCGATGTATCCCTTGAACAATCTGGTTTTGACAAGATGCAAATCAATCTAGTGTACACTGTATTCCACACTCGCACAGATTGTTTGGCTAATTACAAGATTATCTCAATGTTTTGGTTTGGATTTAAGAGTATACTTATGTATGAAATATTGACTGGTACTCATCTATATTATATTAATTATCTTATTATTAAATATATATGTCTGTGTATTTCTCTTTCAAATTATTATAATGTGGAATCTCAAAAATGAATATAAATTGAAGAATCTCAAAAATGAATATAAATTAAAGAATATATAGTAATTTAAGTTAATTTGTTTAAATCTTATTAAGACGGTTCCAAAAATGTCCAATATCGGTCTTCTAAATAAGACGATTTTCAAAATGTCCAATATATGTCACCTAAATAAGACGGTTTTCATATCGCAAGTGTTTATTATTATAGAATATTTTAGACAGTTTACTAAATAACTTATGACTTAAAATGTTCGTATACTCGACGGTTGTTTAGAAAAAGTGCCTTACATAAAACATAATTCAAGACAGGATATTGGACAAAATGACTTAAACAAATACCTTTTTTGGACGGTTATAAACTAAAAACGTCTTATATAATATCATTTTAAGATGGTTTGCAACCGTCTTAAATGTGGGACATCTTTTGCGACTCCATCAAATTTGGACACTTGAGAAACGTCTTAATAAGTGAAAATTAACCGTCTCATATAACATGATCTGTAGTAGTGCAAACCAGTATAAATCCTCTCTCCACGCTCTCTACAGCAAAGCCATCGAGACAATAGCACTGCAAAATCAATATTTAACCTACAAAATTACTTGCCATGGTATGAAAACAGGACACTCCTAGACACAATGGCAGCGTGCAACTGGTGCGACCTTGATCCGTATAGTGGTGAGCAATCTGGGTGTGGGTGTTAACCCGTAGAGGCACGCAGACGGCTTGAGAGTGGCTCTAGCGGTGGCCCCGGCTTTTGTGAAGTATCTACCCAAGTGAGACGAGAGGAAAAGGATGAATGTGTTAATCTGACGAGTAGGAATCGCTTGTAAGTGAGAGAGAGAGGATAGAAGTTAAGTGGATGAGAGGTCTGCTCGTAAATGAGATAGATTGAGCACAATGTGTTCGAAAGCCACAGTTGTTCAACCAAAGGGCTTTCAACTTTCTCACACCACACTTCCCACAACAACTCTTCTATAGACCACAGCTCACAAGAACTTTTTTAAAGTCACAAGAAAAATCAAAAGGTACCTTGCTATTTTTTATATAAAGCTTAATTAAGTGTATTGTTTCTGTCTCACTGTTGATAAAGTAAATGAATCCATCGTTTTGTTTGCTTATCATCACATGACTCGCGGTGACCAAAACATACTTGATAAGCATGGTCACGTGACGACAACAACACCGCGAACATGTTTATTAGGTAAGTGAGTTTCTGTTTACATTTTATTCTCTCGTAGTGATTCTAGATGGCGATTTAGAATCTAGTTTCTAGATAAAAACATTTGTAATCAGAATGTAAAGTACTTCCTCCGTCTGTTCTTTTTTTATTTATCGTGATTTAGTTCAAAAATAAACTAACAGGCGATAAATATTCAAGAACGGAGAGAGTATCTTGATATAAAATTTAAAGAATATAATATCATCTATTTTGGATGGTTAGAACGTATGATTTAGGGACCATGATGCTAGGTACTTCTACTTTATTTCTCAATGTAAAAGAATTGCCCCACTTAAGGGCTTGTTTGGTTTCAACATTTATCTATATAGATTGGATGCTATTGAGTCGATTTAAATCTATAGCAAGTCAAAATCTACCTCAATCCATTCCAATACACATCAATCCATATGAATTTGAAATAACCGAAACAAGAACTAAGAAATTTTGATAGACGGAGTTGTATCACGTATCCAATATACTACGTACTACAATATTAACATGATGTCTTGGACTCGGCGTACTTAATTGCCAATTAAACGGACTTTAGTAAGATCATGTTCTAAACCTCTAGAGTTAATTATTAGTAGGCTAATAAGTTGTTAGTTGGGTTAAAGAAGCTAACAACTAATAGCTATTTGAGAGGTTTGGCAGAGCTCTGTTCCATGATTCTCTAGTTTCAAGAGTTGATTCGTAGTGTTTTCGAATGATTCTATAGCAGAAGTGAAACTATCTGACAAAAATTGTTTGGCAAATAGTCCGTAAAGTGAATTATGAGAGGTTGGAGAGTGAAGAGCAGGTCAGAAGCGGCGAGAAGTAGGTATTTTTGGCTCATACTCTATAATACAAAATAAAGACCGGATTCACTCCCCACACCGGAGACTAGGTTTTTTGCGTTTGTTCATATGGGAGGAGTGATTCTAACCAGAAGCGGGGCGGTGAGAGCTATGCTAAACACTCCCTAATTAACTAGTAGCTGATCTATTAGCTGACATGTTCTAAACCTCTTAACTAATTTTAGTTACCGATTATTAATTTTAGAGGTGGCCCTAAGCCGCAGAACATTTTGTCAGTCCCCCGCTGCCCTTCTATCGTACTTCCTCTCAGACCCAGGCAGGCTCCACTAGAATTTTGTCGTCCTGGGTGTGGAAGCATGCCACGCAGTTAAAGGAAGCCGGGGAAGGCCAGCAGCGAGCGCCACATATTTCTTCCTTCTCTGGGGAAAGCAACAAATGTGAGGCGAGGACGAGGACATTGAGAAGCGGCCGGCATGTGCATGCCGAAGTCCAACGGTCAGGTCGTCACCCCGTCACGGTGCTCCGGTCAGCTGTTGCGTTCTGAGCCGGCAAGTCCGGATCTGGGACTCTGAATCCCATGCTCCTGGGAATGGATCCGCAGTTCAAGTTCAGCACGCGCATGCGCGGCGATGCTCATGAGTGGTGTCTTCGTCCCCAAGAAATTAAAGGCAAGATTGCAGGAACGCGTTGCCATTGCCATGATGCAGAGAACAGGAGATGGCACTGGGCACAGCACCCGCACCGATGCCCAAGGCGGAGGCCGCAGCTGCTGCCCTGGTGCAGATGGAATGGAACCCAGCCCAGTGGCGTAGGGCGGCCAGGCGGCGGCGGCGGCGGCGGCACACGTTGCGTGAGTTTGGATTACGTATTAGAACATGGAAATGGATTTCAGCGTGTAATGCATGTGCTGCCAACGTGTCTCTAGAAACTCCAATCCACGACGCACTTCCAACTTTGCACGTGTGTCCCCGGCCGGACTGATACTACAAACAATGTTGTTGTTGCTCATTACAATATTGGGAAGATACTTGCATGTTTGTAGGAGCTACGTACAATTTCAACTTAGGTTCGAAACAACGACGGCTATGCAAGCAGTCATTCTTTGTAAGCGTACAAGCAAATCATCTGATCTATTAGTAGTGTGTTTGGTTTGAGGAATAAAATGATCCATCTTCTTCTCACTACTCACTTTTTTATTTGATTTGTGGAATAGAATGGATTGATCCATCACCACTTCATTCCTCATAAGCTAATAATTAGTATATACATGAGGAGTGGGTTGATTCCACCAAAATTGATGGAATGAACTTATGATGCATCACCTTATGAAGCATAGAGTGACTACACAAACCAAACACACCATAGATTACGATCCAACCATAGATACAACCATGATTTGTTAGGATTTTTTTATAAAGATTATTGAGCTGGTGGTAGAAGGGTTTAAGTGTTAAATGTGACCTACGGTTGAATCACGATCTAATGAACCAGATGGTTTGCTTGCACGCTTGCAAAGAAGGACTATTTACATAGCAGTTGTTGCCTAGGTTTGAAGATGGATTTCAGAACGCAGTACGTAGAGTGCTTGTTAAGCAAAAAAATATGGAAAAAGCCCTAAACAACCGAAAACATTAAAAAAAAAGGGATTGCTGGCTTTTTGCTCCTTCCTGACGACGGCCCGTTTAGCCCGAGCCCAACACGAGTTTAGAAAAGAAGAAAAAAATCATTTTACCTTTAGGTCAGCTATGACAAAAGTTAGCCTTTTTCCTCTCTTAACTATAAAAATACACATATAGCTTCTTTATCATCTTCTAAAACTGGACACTGGGTCTCTCAGGGTTTCCTCGGTGATTTGCTTCCTTTATTTTGGTTGAATCTTTAAAAAATCATAATACAATACGATTTTATTGAACTCCATGTGGGTAGATCTATCAGTATCACAGAAAACTAGTTAAAAAAACGTGGATGAAAAAAATATCGAACTTAATTATATAGATTATATAGTCTATCTAATAATCTATGTTGTTTATTTATCTTTTTTAAGTTGGATTATATAAAGAGAGTAAACAAACAGGGCTAGTAATGACAAATAATACTGAGGACTGACCGACTGAAGCATTGTCATGGCAACCAGCTTGAAGGCTACAAGTTGAACCCGCATGGGGAGTATGTCCAGCGGTGGATTCCGAGCTCGCGAGGCTACCGACCGAATGGATACACCATCCATGGGACGCACCTGTCTGTTTCCATGCTGCGAGCCGCAGGAATTGAGCTGGGCTCCAACTATCCTCTCCCCGATTAGTCGAGCTAGACGCGGCCAAAGCCAAGCTGCAAGAAGCCCTGTCGGAAATGTGGCGGCTGGAGGAAGCATCAAGGGCCACCACCATGAACGGTGGAACCGAGGAAGGCCTCGGAGGTTCCGCTGATCGAGTTCCCTCAAGAACAGATGGAAGTCGACCGGCAGCTGGCCCAGGCAACGGCAAATGTGACGGTGACTGCTCGGAGGCGCGACGATCAGATGGTGCCCTGCTCTCAGAATCAACGGCGTTCACCAGCACAGCATCTTCCAGCAACCTCAGAATCATAGGCGAGAAGCTCTTGCTCAGTTGCTCCATCTGTGTAGCTGCTGGACCGGGAGATAAGGCGTTGTGGTCCCTGTTTGGCCACCTCCCGCACCACCAAGCCATTCGGAAACCAGGCGTTGTGGTTGCTCTTAATATGTGGATTGTCCACTCAGCTGCTCATCTATAGACTATAGTCTGATAGGATGGAAATCAGGCAGCTTTTCATGGTTGTGATTGTAGCTGTATAAATCTCATCCTCTAGAACGTGTGTGATCGATACAGTGCGGTTGACTTGAAAAAGTCACTTTTATTGATCAGACAACAAAGGTTTTCCATATTTTTTTGAAGGTATGTGTATGTTAGTATGTACTCTCACCGTTTTAAAATAATAGTCATTTAGCTATTGGTTTGTATATCTATATTTAAATGGATAAAAAAGACCTAGATACATATATAAAACACGTATTGTATGATTGTATTAGTTAACTAAAACAAATTTTAATTCGGTATGTATGTTCTCTTGTGGTTCTCGGTTGACCATTGTTAGTTTCATTCTTGCGTCGTTTATTAATGTTTTGGGCTGAGGAATCATGAACAATGCCCCTGTTTGGTTCAGCTTCTGGTGGCTTCTGGCCGCCAGAAGCCGAAGCTGATCCCAAACGCTCAGCTTCTCGCGCGGCTTTTCCGCGCCGCGCTTCGAATAGAAGCCACCCCGCAACGGTACGCTAGAAGCGGCCATCAGTTGGCGTCGGCCGAAAGCTCTCCTCACTTCGCTAGGGTTCTCGCGCACCCACCGTGCCGCCGCCGCTCCCTCTCCTCCCCCCATCGTCGTCTTCGCAGGTATGGGCGAAGTCCTCCATCCCGACCCTCTCTTCATCATTCTCCTCCTCCGTCACGGTCGTTCCCGTGACACTCCAGTTTCGCTAGGGTTGGCGCACCCACCTCGGCGCCGCAGCCCCGTCGTGAAGGTACCTCTCCTCCCCCCGTCGTCGTCTTCACAGGTACGGTCTCTCTCTTCCATCCGGTCCCTCTCTTCGTCATTCACCACCGCCGTCGTGGTCGTTCCCGTGACCCTTGAACGGGAATTAGGCTTACACATATTTCCTAATTGATTTTGGTGGTTGAATTGCCCAACACAAATAATTGGACTAACTAGTTTGCTCTAGTTTATAAGTTCTACAGGTGCCAAAGGTTCACAATAAGCCAATAAAAAGACCAAGAAAAGGGTTCAAACAAAAGAGCAAAAGACAACCCGGAAGGCACCCTGGTCTGGCGCACCGGACTGTCCGGTGTGCCACCGGACAGTGTCCAGTGCACCAGGGCACTCGAGACTGAACTCCTCACCTTCGAGAATTTCCAAGGGCGCTCCGCTATAATTCACCGGACTGTCCGGTGAGTCACCGGACTGTCCGGTGAGTCACCGGACAGTGTCTGGTGCACACCGGACTGTCCGGTGTGACAGCGGAGCAACGACTACTTCGCGTGCAACGGTCGACTGCAGCGCATTAAATGCGTGCCTGCGCGCGTAGAGGAGCAGAGCACGCGCGGGTGGCACACCGGACAGCCTACGGGGCCTGTCCGGTGCACCACCAGACAGCCAGGCGGGCCCACAAGACAGAGCTCCAACGATCGAACCCCAACGGTCTGCTGACGTGGCTGGCGCACCGGACAGTGTCCGGTGGCGCACCGGACTGTCCGGTGTGCCATGCGACTGCAGCCTTCCAACGACCACTTTGTGGTGGTTGGGGCTATAAATACCCCAACCACCCCACATTCATTGGATCCAAGTTTTCCACCTTCCAACTACTTACAAGAGCTAGCATTCAACACAAGACACACCAAAGAGATCAAATCCTCTCCCAACTCCATACAAAGCTTTTGTGATTAGTGAGAGTGATTTGTTGTGTTCATTTGAGCTCTTGCGCTTGGATTGCTTCTTTTCTTTCTCATTCTTCTTGTGATTCACTCAATTGTAACCAAGGCAAGAGACACCAATTGTGTGGTGGTCCTTGCGGGAACTTCGTGTTCCGTTTGATTGAGAAGAGAAGCTCACTCGGTCTAAGTGACCGTTTGAGAGAGGGAAACGGTTGAAAGAGACCCGGTCTTCGTGACCACCTCAACGGGGAGTAGGTTTGCAAGAACCGAACCTCGGTAAAACAAATCATCGTGTCTCGCTCTTTATTCGCTCACGATTTATTTTGCGCCCTCTCTCTCGGACTCGTTTCTATTTCTAACGCTAACCCGGCTTGTAGTTGTGATTAAGTTTGTAAATTTCAGATTCGCCCTATTCACCCCCCCTCTAGGCGACTTTCAATTGGTATCAGAACCCGGTGCTTCATTAGAGCCTAACCGCTCGAAGTGATGTCGGGAGATCACGCCAAGAGGGAGATGGAGACCGGCGACAAGCCCGCTACAAGCCACGAGAAGGCTTCATCGGAAGAGTCCCGCAACAAAGGGAAAGGGAAGGAGAAGAAATCCCCTTCACACAAGTCGCGTCGGAGCGGTGACAAGAAGAAGATGAGGAAGGTGGTCTACTACGAGACCGACACCTCCTCGCCATCCACCTCCGGCTCCGACACGCCGTCCGTAACTTCTAAGCGCCATGAGCGCAAGAAGTTTAGTAAGATCCCCCTACGCTATCCTCGCATTCCTAAACATACACCTTTACTTTCCATCCCATTAGGCAAACCACCAACGTTTGATGGTGAAGATTATGTTAGGTGGAGTGATTTGATGCGATATCACCTAACCTCACTCCACAAAAGTATATGGGATGTCATTGAGTTTGGTGTACAGGTACCATCTGTAGGGGATGAAGATTATGATGAGGACGAAGTGGCCCAAATCCAACACTTCAACTCCCAAGCCACAACTATACTCCTCGCCTCTCTAAGTCGAGAGGAGTATAACAAGGTGCAAGGGTTGAAAAGTGCTAAGGAGATTTGGGACACGCTAAAGACCGCGCACGAAGGAGACGAGGTAACCAAGATCACCAAGCGGGAGACGATCGAGGGGGAGCTCGGTCGCTTCCGACTTCGCCAAGGGGAGGAGCCACAAGACATGTACAATCGGCTCAAAACCTTGGTGAACCAAGTGCGCAACCTCGGGAGCAAAAAATGGGATGACCACTGAAAGTCGCCTAGAGGGGGGGTGAATAGGGCGAAACTGAAATTCTCAAAAAATAATCACAACTACAAGTCGGGTTAGCGTTAGAAATATAATAGAGTCCGCGAGAGAGAGTGCAAAACAAATTGCGAGTGAATAATCGAGTGAGACACGCGGATTTGTTTTACCGAGGTTCGGTTCTCTCAAACCTACTCCCCGTTGAGGAGGCCACAAAGGCTGGGTCTCTTTCAACCCTTACCCTCTCTCAAACGGTCCCTCGGACCGAGTGAGCTTTCTCTTCTCAATCACTTGGAACACAAAGTTCCCACAAGGACCACCACAAGTTTGGTGTCTCTTGCCTCAATTACAAGTGAGTTTTGATCGCAAGAAGGAAATCAAGAAAGAAGAAAGCAATCCAAGCGCAAGAGCTCGAAAGAACACAAGCAAATCTCTCTCTCTAATCACTAGGGCGTTGTGTGGAATTTGGAGAGGATTTGATCTCTTTGGTGTGTCTAGAATTGAATGCTAGAGCTCTTGTAAGTAGTTGGGAAGTGGAAAACTTGGATGCAATGAATGGTGGGTGGTTGGGGGTATTTATAGCCCCAACCACCAAATTAGCCGTTTGGTGAGGCTGTCTGTTCGATGGCGCACTGGACAGTCCGGTGCACACCGGACATGTCCGGTGCGACAGCCACGTCACCAAAGCCGTTGGGTTCCGACCGTTGGAGCTCTGTCTTCTGGGCCCGCCTGGATGTCTGGTGGCGCACCGGACATGTACTGTTGAGTGTCCGGTGCGCCAGCATGGGCGTGCCTGACCTCTGCGCGCGCTGCGCGCGCATTTAATGCGTCGCAGGTAGCCGTTGGCGCCGAAATAGCTGTTGCCCCGCTGTTACACCGGACAGTCCGGTGTACACCGGACAGTCCGGTGAATTTTAGCGGAGCGGCTAAAGTGAATTCCCGAGGCTGGCGAGTTCCTGAGGCCGCTCTTCCTTGGAGCACCGGACATGTCCGGTGTACACCGGACAGTCCGGTGAATTATAGCGGAGTCGCCTCTGGAATTTCCTGAAGGTGACGAGTTTGAAGTTTGAGTCCTCTGGTGCACTGGACATGTCCGGTGGCACACCGGACAGTTCGGTGCGCCAGACCAGAGGTGCCTTCAGTTGTTCCTTGCTCCTTTGTTTGAACCCAATACTTGGTCTTTTTATTGGCTAAGTGTGAACCTTTGGCACCTGTATAACCTATGCACTAGAGCAAACTAGTTAGTCCAAATATTTGTGTTGGGCAATTGAACCACCAAAATTAATTAGGGACTAGGTGTAAGCCCAATTCCCTTTCAATCTCCCCCTTTTTGGTGATTGATGCCAACACAAACCAAAGCAAACATAAAAGTGCATAGTTGAACTAGTTTGCATAATGTAAGTGCAAAGGTTGCTTGGAATTGAGCCAATAAATGTTACTTACTAGATATGCATAGATTGTTTCTTTAACATTTTGGACCACGCTTGCACCACATGTTTTGTTTTTGCAAATTCTTTTGTAAATTCTTTTCAAAGTCCTTTTGCAAGATAGTCAAAGGTAAATGAATAAGATTTTGAGAAGCATTTTCAAGATTTGAAATTCTCTCCCCTTGTTCCAAAAGCTTTTCCTTTGACTAAACAAAACTCCCCCTAAATCAATTCTCCTCTTAGTGTTCAAGAGGGTTTTAAGATATCAAGTTTTGAAAATACTACTTGCTCCCCCTTTAGAACACAAAGAGATACCAATTTGAAATTTACCAATTGAAAATCATTAATTTTAAAAATTAGGGTGGTGGTGCGGTCCTTTTGCTTTGGGCCAATACTTTCTCCCCCTTTGGCATGAATCGCCAAAAACGGATACTTGGAATGAAGTATAGGCCCTTTTCTAATTATTTTCTCCCCTTTGGCAAATAAAACATATGAGTGAGGATTATACCAAAGATGGAGAGCGATGCGGAGCGACGACGAAGGATGAGTATTAGAGTGGAGTGGAAGCCTTTGTCTTCGCCGAAGACTCCAATTCCCTTTCAATATACCTATGACTTGGTTTGAAATACACTTGAAAAACACATTAGTCATAGCATATATAAAAGAGACATGATCAAAGGTATATCTATAAGCTATGTGTGCAAATTAGCAAAAGAAGTTCCTGGAATCAAGAATATTGAGCTCATGCCTAAGTTTGGTAAAAGATTGTTCATCAAGTGGCTTGGTAAATATATCGGCTAATTGATCTTTAGTGTTGATGTATGAAATCTCGATATCCCCCTTTTGTTGGTGATCCCTAAGAAAATGATACTGAATGGCTATGTGTTTAGTGCGGCTATGCTCAACGGGATTATCCGCCATGCGGATTGCACTCTCATTATCACATAGAAGTGGAACTTTGGTTAGTTTGTAACCATAGTCCCGCAGGGTTTGCCTCATCCAAAGCAATTGCGCGCAACAATGGCCTGCGGCAATGTACTCGGCTTCGGCAGTAGAAAGAGCGACCGAATTTTGCTTCTTTGAAGCCCAAGACACCAAGGATCTTCCCAAGAACTGGCAAGTCCCCGATGTGCTCTTCCTATTAATCTTACACCCCGCCCAATCGGCATCCGAATAACCAATCAAATCAAATGTGGATCCCCGAGGGTACCAAAGCCCAAACTTAGGAGTATAAGCCAAATATCTCAAGATTCGTTTTACGGCCGTAAGGTGTGATTCCTTAGGGTCGGCTTGGAATCTTGCACACATGCAAACGGAAAGCATAATGTCCGGTCGAGATGCACATAAATAAAGCAATGAACCAATCATTGACCGGTATACCTTTTGATCCACGGACTTACCTCCCGTGTCGAGATCGAGATGCCCATTTGTTCCCATGGGAGTCTTGATGGGCTTGGCATCCTTCATTCCAAACTTGCTTAGAATGTCTTGAGTATACTTCGTTTGGCTAATGAAGGTGCCCTCTTGGAGTTGCTTGACTTGGAATCCTAGAAAATACTTCAACTCCCCCATCATAGACATCTCGAATTTTTGTGTCATGATCCTACTAAATTCTTCACATGTAGATTCGTTAGTAGACCCAAATATGATATCATCAACATAAATTTGGCATACGAACAAATCATTGTCAAGAGTTTTAGTGAACAAAGTAGGATCGGCCTTGCCGACTTTGAAGCCATTAGCAATAAGGAAATCTCTAAGGCATTCATACCATGCTCTTGGAGCTTGCTTGAGCCCATAAAGCGCCTTAGAGAGCCTATAGACATGGTTAGGGTACTCACTATCTTCAAAGCCGAGAGGTTGCTCAACATAGACCTCCTCCTTGATTGGCCCGTTGAGGAAGGCACTCTTCACGTCCATTTGGTAAAGCTTGAAGCCATGGTAAGTAGCATAGGCCAATAATATGCGAATTGACTCAAGCCTAGCTACGGGTGCATAGGTTTCACCAAAATCCAAACCTTCGACTTGTGAATACCCCTTGGCCACGAGTCGAGCTTTGTTCCTAGTCACCACACCATGCTCGTCTTGCTTGTTGCGGAAGACCCACTTGGTTCCTACAACATTTTGGTTAGGACGTGGAACTAAACGCCATACCTTATTCCTAGTGAAGTTGTTGAGCTCCTCTTGCATCGCCATCACCCAATCCGAATCTTGAAGTGCTTCCTCTACCCTGTGTGGCTCAATAGAGGAAACAAAAGAGTAATGCTCACAAAAATGTGCAACACGAGATCGAGTGGTTACCCCCTTATGAATATCGCCGAGGATGGTGTCGACGGGGTGATCTCGTTGGATTGCTTGGTGGACTCTTGGGTGTGGCGGCCTTGGTTGTTCATCCTCCTTGTCTTGATCATTTGCATCTCCCCCTTGATCATTGCCTTCATCTTGAGGTGGCTCATCTCTTTGATCTTCTCCTTCATCAACTTGAGCCTCGTCCTCAATTTGAGTTGGTGGAGATGCTTGCGTGGAGGAGGATGGTTGATCTTGTGCATTTGGAGGCTCTTCGGATTCCTTAGGACACACATCCCCAATGGACATGTTTCGTAGCGCGATGCACGGAGCCTGTTCTTCACCTATCTCATCAAGATCAACTTGCTCTACTTGAGAGCCGTTAGTCTCATCAAACACAACGTCACAAGAAACTTCAACTAGTCCTGAGGACTTGTTAAAGACTCTATATGCCCTTGTGTTTGAGTCATATCCTAGTAAAAAGCCTTCTACAGTTTTAGGAGCAAATTTAGATTTTCTACCTCTTTTAACAAGAATAAAGCATTTGCTACCAAAAACTCTAAAATATGAAATATTGGGCTTTTTACCGGTTAGGAGTTCATAGGATGTCTTCTTGAGGATTCGGTGTAGATATAACCGGTTGATGGCGTAGCAGGCGGTGTTGACCGCCTCGGCCCAAAACCGATCCGCTGTCTTGTACTCATCAAGCATGGTTCTTGCCATGTCCAATAGAGTTCGATTCTTCCTCTCTACTACACCATTTTGTTGTGGCGTGTAGGGAGAGGAGAACTCATGCTTGATGCCCTCCTCCTCAAGAAAGCCTTCTATTTGTGAGTTCTTGAACTCCGTCCCGTTGTCGCTTCTAATTTTCTTGATCCTTAAGCCGAACTCATTTTGAGCCCGTCTCAAGAATCCCTTTAAGGTCTCTTGGGTATTAGATTTTTCCTGCAAAAAGAACACCCAAGTGAAGCGAGAATAATCATCCACAATAACTAGACAGTACTTACTCCCGCCGATGCTTATGTAAGCGATCGGGCCGAATAGGTCCAAGTGTAGGAGCTCCAGTGGCCTGTCACTAGTCATGATGTTCTTGTGTGGATGATGAGTCCCAACTTGCTTTCCTGCTTGGCATGCGCTACAAATCCTGTCTTTCTCAAAATGAACATTTGTTAGTCCTAAAATGTGCTCTCCCTTTAGAAGCTTATGAAGATTCTTCATCCCAACGTGGGCTAGTCGGCGATGCCAGAGCCAACCCAAGTTAGTCTTAGCAATTAAGCATGTGTCGAGTTCAGCTCTATCAAAATCTACCAAGTATAGCTGACCCTCTAACACACCCTTAAATGCTATTGAATCATCACTTCTTCTAAAGACAGTGACACCTATATCAGTAAAGAGACAGTTGTAGCCCATTTGACATAATTGGGATACAGAAAGCAAATTGTAATCTAAAGAGTCTACAAGAAAAACATTGGAAATAGTATGGTCAGGTGATATAGCAATTTTACCCAATCCTTTGACCAAACCTTGATTTCCATCCCCGAATGTGATAGCTCGTTGGGGATCTTGGTTTTTCTCATATGAGGAGAACATCTTCTTCTCCCCTGTCATGTGGTTTGTGCACCCGCTGTCGAGAATCCAACTTGAGCCCCCGGATGCATAAACCTACAAAACAATTTTAGTTCTTGATTTTAGGTACCCAAACGGTCTTGGGTCCTTTGGCATTAGAAACAAGAACTTTGGGTACCCAAACACAAGTCTTGGAGCCCTTGTGTTTGCCCCCAACAAACTTGGCAACTACCTTGCCGGATTTGTTAGTCAAAACATAAGATGCATCAAAAGTCTTAAATGAAATGCTATGATCATTTGATGCATTAGGAGTTTTCTTCTTAGGCAACTTGGCACGGGTTGGTTGCCTAGAGCTAGATGCCTCACCCTTATACATAAAAGCATGATTAGGGCCAGAGTGAGACTTCCTAGAATGAATTTTCTTGATTTTGCTCTCGGGATAACCGGCAGGGTACAAAATGTACCCCTCGTTATCCTGAGGCATGGGAGCCTTGCCCTTAACAAAGTTAGACAAGTTTTTAGGAGGGGCATTAAGTTTGACATTGTCTCCCCTTTGGAAGCCAATGCCATCCTTGATGCCAGGGCGTCTCCCATTATAGAGTATACTTCTAGCAAATTTAAACTTTTCATTTTCTAAGTTATGCTCGGCAATTTTAGCATCTAATTTTGCTATATGATCATTTTGTTGTTTAATTAAAGCCATGTGATCATGAATAGCATTGATATCAACATCTCTACATCTAGTACAAATAGAAGTGTGCTCAACGGTAGATGTAGAGGGTTTGCAAGATTTTAGTTCTACAACCTTAGCATGCAACATATCATTCTTAGTTCTAATGTCGGAAATAGTAGTATTGCAAACATCAAAATCTTTAGCCTTAGCAATCAAATTTTCATTTTCTACTCTAAGGCTATCAAGAGAATCATTCAATCCCTTAATCTTAGCAAGCAAATCATCATCATCATTTCTCAGATTGGGAATTGAAGCATTACAAACATAAGAATCAACCTTAGCAATTAAACTAGCATTTTCATTTCTAAGGTTATCAATGGTCTCATGGCAAGTGCTTAGCTCGCTAGACAATTTTTCACATTTTTCAACTTGTAGAGCATAAGCATTTTTAACCTTAACATGCTTTTTATTTTCCTTGATTAGGAAGTCCTCTTGGGAGTCCAAGAGATCATCCTTCTCATGGATGGCACCAATTAATTCATTTAGTTTTTCTTTTTGTTGCATGTTTAGGTCGGCAAAAAGGGTACGCATATTATTTTCCTCATCACTAGCATTATCATCACTAGAGGACTCATATCTAGTGGAGGATTTAGATTTAACCTTCTTCCTTTTGCCGTCCTTTGCCATGAGGCACTTGTGGCCGACGTTTGGGAAGAGGAGTCCCTTGGTGACGGCGATGTTGGCGGCGTCCTCGTCGGAGGAGGACTCGGTGGAGCTCTCGTCGGAGTCCCACTCCCGGCAAACATGGGCATCGCCGCCCTTCTTCTTGTAGTACCTCTTCTTTTCTCTCCTCTTTCCCTTCTTGTCGTCGCCCCTGTCACTGTCACTAGATATAGGACATTTTGCAATAAAATGACCGGGCTTACCACACTTGTAGCAAACCTTCTTGGAACGGGGTTTGTAATCCTTCCCCTTCCGTTGCTTGAGGATTTGGCGAAAGCTTTTGATGATTAAAGTCATCTCCTCATTGTCGAGCTTTGAGGCGTCAATTGGTTGTCTACTTGGTGTAGACTCCTCCTTCTTCTCCTCCGTCGCCTTAAAAGCCACTGGTTGTGCTTCGGACGTGGAGGGTTCGTCAAGCTCGTTGATCTTCTTTTATCCTTTAATCATGCATTCAAAGCTCACAAAATTCCCGATTACTTCCTCGGGAGTCATTAGTGTATACCTTGGATTACCACGAATTAATTGTACTTGAGTAGGGTTAAGGAAAATAAGTGATCTTAGAATAACCTTAACCACCTCGTGGTCGTCCCACTTTTTACTCTCGAGGTTGCGCACTTGGTTCACCAAGGTTTTGAGCCGGTTGTACATATCTTGTGGCTCCTCCCCTTGGCGAAGACGGAAGCGACCGAGCTCCCCCTCGATCGTTTCCCGCTTGGTGATCTTGGTCAGTTCATCACCCTCGTGCGCGGTCTTGAGTAGGTCCCAAATCTCCTTTGCATTCTTCAACCCTTGTACCTTGTTGTATTCCTCCTTGCTTAGAGAGGCGAGGAGTATGGTTGTAGCTTGAGAGTTGAAGTGCTCGATTTGGGCCACTTCGTCCGTATCGTAGTTTTCATCCCCTACAGATGGTACCTGTGCTTCAAACTCAACAACATTCCATATACTTTTGTGGAGTGAGGTTAGATGAAATTTCATTAAATCACTCCACCTAGCATAATCTTCGCCATCAAAGGTTGGCAGTTTGCCTAATGGAACGGAAAGCAATGGAGTAGGTCTAGATGTACGAGGATAGTGTAAGGGGATCTTACTAAACTTCTTGCGCTCTTGGCGCTTAGAAGTTACGGACGGCGCATCGGAGTCGGAGGTCGATGTTGATGAAGTGTCGGTCTCGTAGTAGACCACTTTCCTCATCCTCTTGTGCTTGTCGCCTTTCCGATGCGACTTGTGAGAAGAAGATTTTTCCTTCTTCTCTTTGTGGTGAGAAGAGGAAGATCTTTTCTTCTTCCGTTTGGAGGAGTTCTTCTTCTTCTCCTTCCTCTTGGTGCGGGACTCTTCCGATGAAGTGCTCCCTTGGCTCGTAGTGGGCTTGTCGCCGATCTCCATCTCCCTCTTGGTGTGATCTCCCGACATCACTTCGAGCGGTTAGGCTCTAATGAAGCACCAGGCTCTGATACCAATTGAAAGTCGCCTAGAGGGGGGTGAATAGGGCGAAACTGAAATTCTCAAAAAATAATCACAACTACAAGCCGGGTTAGCGTTAGAAATATAATCGAGTCCGCGAGAGAGAGTGCAAAACAAATTGCGAGTGAATAATCGAGTGAGACACGCGGATTTGTTTTACCGAGGTTCAGTTCTCTCAAACCTACTCCCCGTTGAGGAGGCCACAAAGGCCGGGTCTCTTTCAACCCTTACCCTCTCTCAAACGGTCCCTCGGACCGAGTGAGCTTCTCTTTCTCAAATCACTTGGGAATCAAACTTCCCGCAAGGACCACCACACAATTGGTGTCACTTGCCTCAATTACAAGTGTGTGTTTGATCACAAGAAAGAATGCCAAAGAAAAAGAAGCGATCCAAGCGCAAGAGCTCAAATGAACACTACAAATCACTCTCTCTAGTCACTAAGGCTTTGTGCGGAGTTGGGAGAGGATTTGATCTCTTTTGGTGTGCTTTGCAATGAATGCTAGCTCTTGTATAGTGGTTGGAAGCTGGAAAACTTGGATGCAATGAATGGTGGGGTGGTTGGGGTATTTATAGCCCCAACCACCAAACTTGACCGTTGGTGGAGGCTGTCTGTTCGATGGCGCACCGGACAGTCCGGTGCACACCGGACATGTCCGGTGCCCCAGCCACGTCACCAGTGCCGTTGGAATCTGACCGTTGGAGTTCTGACTTCTGAGCCCGCCCCGATGTCCGGTGGCGCACCGGACATGAACTGTTCAGTGTCCGGTGCGCCGGTATGGGCGCGCCTGCCTTCTGCGCGCGCTGCGCGCGCATTTAATGCGTTGCAGGTAGCCGTTGGCGCGAAGTAGTCGTTGCTCCGAGGATGCACCGGACAGTCCGGTGCACACCGGACATGTCCGGTGAATTATAGCGGAGCAGCCTTCGTGAAATCCCGAGGCTGGCGAGTTCCGGAGCAGCGTCTTCGTTGGAGCACCGGACACTGTCCGGTGTACACCGGACAGTCCGGTGTACACCGGACAGTCCGGTGAATTATAGCGCGCCGGTTCTGGATTTTCCCGAAGGTGATGAGTTTGAAGTTTGAGTCCTCTGGTGCACCGGACATGTCCGGTGGCACACCGGACAGTCCGGTGCGCCAGACCAGAGGTGCCTTCAGTTGTTCCTTGCTCCTTTGTTTGAACCCAATACTTGGTCTTTTTATTGGTTAAGTGTGAACCTTTGGCACCTGTATAACTTATGCACTAGAGCAAACTAGTTAGTCCAATTATTTGTGTTGGGCAATTCAACCACCAAAATTATTTAGGAACTAGGTGTAAGCCTAATTCCCTTTCAATCTCCCCCTTTTTGGTGATTGATGCCAACACAAACCAAAGCAAATATAGAAGTGCATAATTGAACTAGTTTGCATAATGTAAGTGTAAAGGTTGCTTGGAATTGAGCCAATATTGATACTTACAAGATATGCATGGATTGTTTCTTTGTTTTTGACATTTTGGACCACGCTTGCACCAGATGTTTTGTTTTTGCAAATTCTTTTGTAAATCTTTTTCAAAGTTCTTTTTAGTCAAAGGTAAATGAATAAGATTTTACGAAGCATTTTCAAGTTTTGAAATTTTCTCCCCCTATTTCAAATGCTTTTTCTTTGACTAAACAAAACTCCCTCTCAAATAAATTCTCCTCTTAGTGTTCAAGAGGGTTTTGAGATATCAAGTTTTGAAAATACTACTTGCTCCCCCTTTAGAACACAAAGAGATACCAATTTGAAATTTACCAATTGAAAATCATTAATTTTAAAAATTAGGGTGGTGGTGCGGTCATTTTGCTTTGGGCTAATACTTTCTCCCCCTTTGGCATGAATCGCCAAAAACAGATACTTAGAATGAAATATAGGCCCTTGAAGACTACTTTCTCCCCTTTGGCAAATAAAACATATGAGTGAAGATTATACCAAAGATGGAGAGTGACGCGGAGCGACGGCGAAGGATGAGTAGTAGAGTGGAGTGGAAGCCTTGTCTTCGCCGAAGACTCCAATTCCCTTTCAATATACCTATGACTTGATTTGAATATACTTGAAAACACATTAGTCATAGCATATATAAAAGAGACATGATCAAAAGTATACTTGTGTGCTATGTGTGCAAATTAGCAAAAGAAATTCCTAGAATCAAGAATATTGAGCTCATGACTAAGTCTGGTAAAAGAGTGTTCATCAAGTGGCTTGGTAAAAATATCGGCTAATTGATCTTTAGTGTTAATGTATGAAATCTCGATATCCCCCTTTTGTTGGTGATCCCTAAGAAAATGATACCGAATGGCTATGTGTTTAGTGCGGCTATGCTCAACGGGATTATCCGCCATGCGGATTGCACTCTCATTATCACATAGAAGAGGAACTTTGGTTAGTTTGTAACCGTAGTCCCGCAGGGTTTGCCTCATCCAAAGCAATTGCGCGCAACAATGGCCTGCTGCAATATACTCGGCTTCGGCGGTAGAAAGAGCGACCGAATTTTGCTTCTTTGAAGCCCAAGACACCAAGGATCTTCCCAAGAACTGGCAAGTCCCCGATGTGCTCTTTCTATTAATCTTACACCCCGCCCAATCGGCATCCGAACAACTAATCAAATCAAATGTGGATCCCCGAGGGTACCAAAGCCCAAACTTAGGTGTATAAGCCAAATATCTCAAGATTCGTTTTACGGCCATAAGGTGTGATTCCTTAGGGTCAGCTTGGAATCTTGCACACATGCATACGGAAAGCATAATGTCCGGTCGAGATGCACATAAATAAAGCAATGAACCAATCATCGACTGGTATACCTTTTGATCCACGGACTTACCTCCCGTGTCGAGGTCGAGATGCCCATTGGTTTCCATGGGTGTCTTGATGGGCTTGGCATCCTTCATTCCAAACTTGCTTAGAATATCTTGAGTATACTTCGTTTGGCTAATGAAGGTGCCCTCTTGGAGTTGCTTTACTTGGAATCCTAGAAAATACTTCAACTCCCCCATCATCGACATCTCGAATTTCTTTGTCATGATCCTACTAAATTCTTCACATGTAGATTCGTTAGTAGACCCAAATATGATATCATCAACATAAATTTGGCATACGAACAAATCATTGTCAAGAGTTTTAGTGAACAAAGTAGGATCGGCCTTGCCGACTTTGAAGCCATTAGCAATAAGGAAATCTCTAAGGCATTCATACCATGCTCTTGGAGCTTGCTTGAGCCCATAAAGCGCCTTAGAGAGCCTATAGACATGGTTAGGGTACTCACTATCTTCAAAGCCGAGAGGTTGCTCAACATAGACCTCCTCCTTGATTGGCCCGTTGAGGAAGGCACTCTTCACGTCCATTTGGTAAAGCTTGAAGCCATGGTAAGTAGCATAGGCCAATAATATGCGAATTGACTCAAGCCTAGCTACGGGTGCATAGGTTTCACCAAAATCCAAACCTTCGACTTGTGAATACCCCTTGGCCACGAGTCGAGCTTTGTTCCTAGTCACCACACCATGCTCGTCTTGCTTGTTGCGGAAGACCCACTTGGTTCCTACAACATTTTGGTTAGGACGTGGAACTAAATGCCATACCTTATTCCTAGTGAAGTTGTTGAGCTCCTCTTGCATCGCCATCACCCAATCCGAATCTTGAAGTGCTTCCTCTACCCTGTGTGGCTCAATAGAGGAAACAAAAGAGTAATGCTCACAAAAATGTGCAACACGAGATCGAGTGGTTACCCCCTTATGAATATCGCCGAGGATGGTGTCGACGGGGTGATCTCGTTGGATTGCTTGGTGGACTCTTGGGTGTGGCGGCCTTGGTTGTTCATCCTCCTTGTCTTGATCATTTGCATCTCCCCCTTGATCATTGCCTTCATCTTGAGGTGGCTCATCTCTTTGATCTTCTCCTTCATCAACTTGAGCCTCGTCCTCAATTTGAGTTGGTGGAGATGCTTGCGTGGAGGAGGATGGTTGATCTTGTGCATTTGGAGGCTCTTCGGATTCCTTAGGACACACATCCCCAATGGACATGTTTTGTAGCGCGATGCACGGAGCCTGTTCTTCACCTATCTCATCAAGATCAACTTGCTCTACTTGAGAGCCATTAGTCTCATCAAACACAACGTCACAAGAAACTTCAACTAGTCCTGAGGACTTGTTAAAGACTCTATATGCCCTTGTGTTTGAGTCATATCCTAGTAAAAAGCCTTCTACAGTTTTAGGAGCAAATTTAGATTTTCTACCTCTTTTGACAAGAATAAAACATTTGCTACCAAAAACTCTAAAATATGAAATATTTGGCTTTTTACCGGTTAGGAGTTCATAGGATGTCTTCTTGAGGATTCGGTGAAGATATAACCGGTTGATGGCGTAGCAGGCGGTGTTGACCGCCTCGGCCCAAAACCGATCCGATGTCTTGTACTCATCAAGCATGGTTCTTGCCATGTCCAATAGAGTTCGATTCTTCCTCTCCACTACACCATTTTGTTGTGGGGTGTAGGGAGAAGAGAACTCATGCTTGATGCCCTCCTCCTCAAGGAAGCCTTCTATTTGTGAGTTCTTGAACTCCGTCCCGTTGTCGCTTCTGATTTTCTTGATCCTTAAGCCGAACTCATTTTGAGCCCGTCTCAAGAACCCCTTTAAGGTTTCTTGGGTATGAGATTTCTCCTGCAAAAAGAACACCCAAGTGAAGCGAGAATAATCATCCACAATTACTAGACAGTACTTACTCCCGCCGATGCTTATGTAAGCAATCGGGCCAAATAAGTCCATGTGTAGGAGCTCCAGTGGCCTGTCACTCGTCATGATGTTCTTGTGTGGATGATGAGACCCAACTTGCTTTCCTGCTTGGCATGCGCTACAAATCCTGTCTTTCTCAAAATGAACTTTGTTAGTCCCAAAATGTGCTCTCCCTTTAGAAGCTTATGAAGATTCTTCATCCCAACGTGGGCTAGTCGGCGATGCCAGAGCCAACCCATGTTAGTCTTAGCAGTTAAGCATGTGTCAAGTTCAGCTCTATCAAAATTTACCAAGTATAGCTGACCCTCTAACACACCCTTAAATGCTATTGAATCATCACTTCTTCTAAAGACAGTGACACCTACATCAGTGAATAGACAGTTGTAGCCCATTTGACATAATTGGGATACGGAAAGCAAATTGTAATCTAAGGAATCTACAAGAAAAACATTGGAAATAGTATGGTCAGGTGATATAGCAATTTTACCCAATCCTTTGACCAAACCTTGATTTCCATCCCCGAATGTGATAGCTCGTTGGGGATCTTGGTTTTTCTCATAGGAGGAGAACATTTTCTTCTCCCCTGTCATGTGGTTTGTGCACCCGCTATCGAGTATCCAACTTGAGCCCCCGGATGCATAAACCTACAAAACAATTTTAGTTCTTTATTTTAGGTACCCAAACGGTTTTGGGTCCTTTGGCATTAGAAACAAGAACTTTGGGTACCCAAACACAAGTCTTAGAGCCTGTTGGGGACTTGTTCTCAAATGCTATGAATTAAGAACAAGGCAACATGAAATGTTAAACATTGATGCCCTTCGTCCGCGGAAGCATTATCTCCCCAAGGATTTAATGAGCTTCGGACGAAGGCCATAAACAAAATATCACGAAGGTCATACCTTCGTGATCAGACTTGAAAACAATATGAAGTAAAATGTAAAACATAAGGCATTATAGAAAGACATGCCGAAAATGAATAACAATATTCACATATCTTTTATTATATGAACCTAAATATTGAAACATAATATTTAGGTACATTTATACCTTCGTCTTAGCAGAAAGCAATAATTCCAGCGTAATGTGCCAGTGATTACAAGATTGCGTGAACAGTACAGAGGTACTGTTCACCTATTTATAGGCACAGGGCGTAGCCTATGAGGAATTACAATTATGTCCCTCATAAGGGATTACAACGGTGACTCAAACATTTATGGACTAAAAGGTCATTCTACTTTTATGTCGGTTTGTAAATTCCGAAGCTTCATGAAGAGGAACCTTCGGTCATCTCATACGAATAACTTCAGCCGAAAACTGCTTCTTCCTACAAGACCTTCGGCGACGAAGCATAGTCCCAACAGTAGCCCCTTTCGCGGTGCTAGATCGTTTTTCGTAACGAGCTTGATCCGTGAAAAAAGTCTCCTAAACTTCAGGAAGCCGAAGGTCCAAAAAACACCTTCCCTGAGCTCGTTGTCGAGAAACGATTCAGTTTCCCAGCACATAGCGGTCCCACCTTGCAGAGTTACTGTTTGGTCTCTGCGGTCCACCGCGCAGCGAGTGCAAGCGGCTGTCCGCCTGGTGTAAAAATCCTGGCGCTTCGCCTTCTTACCTGCAGTACTATATAAACAGACGAGTAGGTGTGAAGTTACCACAGCATTCATTGCTATTTGCACTGTTTTGCTGCCAAAATTTTTAACCATAGCCGAAGCTTGACTCTCGGAATCGAACGAAGCTCCAGCTTGAAGCCTGCTTCGTCAGAAGAAAAAACTTTGGAAGAAAAAGTATTTAATTCCCACAAATTCAGAATTAAATGGCCAGAGTACGTTCTACCGCTAGGGTTGAGCGTGAGGGAGGCGAAGCTGAAGGTTCGGAGACTATTCCCATCTCCGAAGCGATGCAACGATCCGGGCTGGTAACTTCGGAAAAAATCCCCAGTGCTGATGCAGAACAAGCAGAACAAACAACTGCCGAAGCAGAAGAAGAAAACATCGAAGAAACTGATCCCGAAGATGATTATCGTATTGCCATGCCAAGTAAACCCAGCCACTTGGACTTCGGAAAGTCTACTGTTTCAAAGGCTGATCTCTCCAAGATGGTAAAGTCGGGTTATTTCAGTGAAAGTCAGAAGAAGCTACTACGCTTCGGGGGGGGGGAAGAAACAACCCCAAAGCCGGAAAAGGATGAAATAGTCATTTTCAAGAGCTTTCTAAAGGCTGGATTAAGATTCCCCCTACATGGGATTATTGCAGAGGTACTGAAGAGGTTTGGTATCTACTTTCATCAGTTGACTCCTAACGCTATCGTTAGGCTTAGTGTTTATATCTGGGCCCTCCGAAGCCAAGCGGTGGAGCCGTTTGCGGACAACTTTTGTCGAGTTCACGAGCTGCACTATCAGACGAAGGCTAGAAAAGATGGATTGCATGACAATTTTGGTTGCTATAATTTTGCTTATCGGAAAACCAAAAAGTTTCCTGTAATCAGCTACCGAAGCAAATGGGCAGCAGGCTGGAAGTCGGAGTGGTTCTATGTCAAGGTTGATGACGACAAGGAGAAGCTTGTGCAAAGTCCACTTGAACTAATCTTCGGAGAAACCCGACCTCGTTGCAACATGACACCAGAAGGTCCAACCCAACAAGGGTTGGATGAATTCAGAATTATTGCAGAACATATCAGTACAAGAGACCTGGTTGAGGAGTTTTTGGCTTTCAAAGTTTTTCCTAGTTTAAAAGAATGGGAAATGCCGAAGCTAGAGGGGGAGAAGAAAGAAGGGGAACTTGTGCGGCTACCTTACTATTACAAGTTTAAGAAATACTTTAAAACACCTTGCCAAGAGTGGTTGGAAACAATTGAAATAATATGCAATGAAATACTTGGCAATTACTCCAAAAAAGAAGATCAGTTGATGACTGCAGCCTTCGACACCCGTCCGAAGCGAAGACTGAATCGAGTGCTGGACGCCTTGGGTTTTGAATACCCTGACTACGAAAATCTAAATAAAGGTGTCGGAGGCCGGAAAAGGAAAAGGATAACCGAAGCCTTAAATGAAGATGAGAAAGAACCATCAAAGAAGAAAATTCCGAAGAAGAGGAAAGTGTCTTCTCCGAAGCAAAAAATATCCGACGAAGAAGAAACTCCCGCATCACACTCTGCCACCGACGTGGAGGAAATTTTGAAGGTAATGACTGAATCCCTGCCTGCGAAGCTAAGTCCATTGGGGCCTCAACTGACAAAGTTTTTTCAGAAGGAAAAGGAGCCCGAAAAAACGAAGAAAACGACTAAAGCAAAGAGACAAAGAATCATCGCTATGACGGAGGTCATTGACAAGACACCACCGAGAGCTTCAGCTCAGAAGATACCAGCGGCTGAGGGAATAACAAATATTGAAATCACACCTTCGGAGGTCGCGGCTGCCGAAGCTACCTCAATTGAAGATTTGAACTTGGAAAGCACAATCGAACACATCGACAAAATGCTGCTAGACATGGCCACAGAAGAAGCTACTACTGCCGCCGAAGAGGCCATGACCGCAGTGTCGGGGAAAGAAAAGGAAATTGCTGACGAAGCTTCAGAGGACGAGGCCTTCATGTTTCAAAATTTAGTTGGAGAAAAATTGTCAAAAACCGAAATAGAAGAGCTTAAAGAGTATGCCAAATCTTGCGGATATAAACCAGGAGCACTCCTCTTCGGAGGTATTGATGATGAAAAATTAGACTGTATCCGGGATCAAACTGGAGCTAAGGTTATCGGTACTCTGTCAAAGAGTATCGGCTTTCCGAAGCTAGAAACGGACATTAGCCGCTACCGACGATAACATATCGTTGGTAGTTTATTTTATTCCAATTTCAAGGTGAACTACTTTTCCCTTGACTTTTATTGTTTTTAATAATGAAGACATGTCTAACGAAGGTTGTTTTCATGCAGAGTATGCTGTTGAGCAAAGCTTTGAAAATGCAACAAGATCTGGAAGACAAGAAACAAGAGGTTATAATTGAAAATTTAGAAGGCAAAATAAAAGAGCAATCAGCTATTATTGAAAAGAAGAACTTCGAGCTTCAAGCAACTGAAGGCTTATTGGCGGAAGCCGAAGCTAAGATAACAGAACTGAACACGAAGCTTCTCTGCCAATCTGAACAGTTTGAACAAGAAAAGCAAGAACTTAATGCAAAACTTGAAGCCGAAGTCCAACAAAATTCAGATTTGAAAAAACTATTGGCGAGCCTTCAAGACAAATGTTTGGAATTTAGCAACAAATGTATTCAATGACTGAGAAAAATTTTCCACTCAGTTGGAGCTAGCAGTGAGAAATTCACCCCGTCAGCTGAGGATTTACCAAAGACCTTCGAACATATTGAGGGTGAAATTGATGAGCTTGACGAAGTTATAGCCGGGCACGGTGACTTCTGCGCCTGGGTAGCTTCTCGGGGCACTGATGCAGCTTTCCTAAAAGCTGGCTGCGATCATGGAAAAATTGTCAATAGGCCCAATTTCACTTTATCACCATCAATTCTAGATGACATTCCTGATCTCGCCAGAAGCATTTCTAATAGATTTGTAAAGATGATATGGACAAAAGGCGGGCGAGAAAAGGCTGGAGACGAAGCTCTGAGTCATCTTGAACCAGTAAGAAATCATACCTTGTGCTTACCTCTTCCTTCAAGCTCGATTTTGACTTACAACAACTTAATTCATGTAGGATAACGAAGCCGAGGCCGATGGTTAAAGAGAATGACACCGAAGCTGAGGTCCCTTGAAGATTAAATAGGAGTAGACTCTAGACAGACTCAAGAAACTTTTGAGATAACTTTTGTAAATGTGACTAAACTTGTCTTTAATGAATTCTGTTCATACCTTGTAATATGCTCTTACCCTTCCATTAATGTATGAGAGGTGCTTTGATGTGGACGAAATTATCTTTTTGAGCTGAAAGCGAAAAAACACCTTCCCTTCTTTTCGTACACAGCGAAGCATAAAAAACAACATTTCCCTTTTTCCGAAGCTCTTCTTTTCATACTCGAAGAAGTACAAAAGACAATTTTTTCTTTTTGCCGAAGCAACCACTTATGCTATGATGATGGTTATCCTACATATGCCTGGATGAATGTTTATGAATGCAAATGCTATGATGTAATGTGATGTGCAAATGAATGTCCAAACACATATCTGAAGCCATAATTACAGCCGTTATTTCCTTAGAAACAATCACATATCAGCGCTGACTTTTCGCTGTAAGCTCTGCATTCCCTTAGGAACGACTTTGGAGCTTCTTCGCCTTTTACTTTCGGCGGAATCAGCGTTGACTTTTCGCTGTAAGCTCTGCATTCCCTTTGGAACGACTTTGGAGCTTCTTCGCCTTTTACTTTCGGCGGAATCAGCGTTGACTTTTCGCTGTAAGCTCTACATTCCCTTAGGAACGACTTTGGAGCTTCTTCGCCTTTTACTTTTCGGCACTCGATGGTATGTTCTCAGCTTTTACATTTACATCCTTGGGGGATTTTGCTCTTATAGAACTAAAAAAGGAAATTACATATGATGGCCCCATTAAAAACCTTTCTCCCCCTTCAGAAAGGAAAAGGGTGCCATAAAAGAAAAAATATAAAAAATTACATCAAGTTACACATAATATCGCCGAAGCTCATCCGCATTCCAAGATCTAGGAATGTCGTTGCCGTCCATATCCTTCAATCTGTATGAACCAGGTCTTGACGAAGATGCTACCAAAAAAGGTCCCTCCCATTTCAACTGCAACTTGCCCACTGTATCTGGGTTAACCACTCGCCGAAGCACCAAATGTCCTGGCTCAATATTCTTTAGTCGAACCTTTCTATCACGCCATTTGATTGTTTCGGCTTGATACTTATTGATGTTCTCCACAGCTTGAAGCCTGATCCCTTCTATAGCATCTTTTTCCACAGAATAAACAGCTTCAGAATCTGATTCTGCCGAAGCTACTACTCTTATTGATCCAGTTTTGGCTTCCTCCGGAGTTATTGCTTCGTCACCAAACAATAGTTTGAATGGAGTAAAGCCTGTTGACCTTGATATTGTTGTGTTGTGGCTCCATACCACTTTGATTAATTGATCTGGCCACTTTCCCCTGGGTTGATTGAAGATTAACTTCATTATTCCTGTCATTATAATGCCATTGGCTCTTTCAACGAGTCCGTTTGACTCCGGATGCCTGACTGATGCAAAATGGATCTTCGTACCAATTTGATCACAGAAATCTCTGAAAGCTTCGGAGTCGAACTATGTTCCATTATCTACAGTGATGGCCTTTGGTACCCCGAAACGACAAACAATATTCTGCCAGAAAAACTTTTGAATGGTGGCCGAAGTTATTGTGGCTAAAGGCTTTGCCTCAATCCATTTAGAAAAATATTCCACAGCCACTACAACATATCTTAAGTTCCCTTGGGCCGGTGGTAACGGACCTAACAAGTCAAGGCCCCACCTTTGCAATGGCCAGATGGGTTGTATGAGCTGGGTTAAGGACGAAGGTTGTTTTTTATCTCTTGCACATTTCTGACAACCTTCGCACTTTTGAACTAATTCCGCTGCATCCGAAGCTGCCTTCGGCCAATAAAACCCTTGGCGGAAAACTTTTCCAAGTAACGGCCTAGATCCAATGTGAGATCCGCACAGGCCTGCATGTATTTCTTTCATCAATTCTATGCCTTCGGTTCTAGATAAACACTTGAGTAGTGGAGCACAAACTCCATGCTTGTACAACTCCCCTTCTATCATGACATATGGACGAGCTCTTGCCTCTATCCTCCTGTTATAAGTTTCGTCATCTGAAAGGACTTTACCCTGAAGGTAAGAGATGATCTCAGTTCTCCAGTCTTCGCTATAAACAGGAGATATATTGAGGACTGCTCTTTCAAGAAGTTCCACTGAAGGTGCTTTTATTGTTTCGAAGAACACATCTGAAGGTAAGGGCAGCCCCTGTGCTGCTGACTTAGCTAGCAAATCAGCATGCTCATTTTGTCCTCGAGGGATATTTTTGACAGAAAATCCTTCGAAGGAAGCTTCGACTTTTCGGACCGTGTCTAGATATTTTTCAAGCTTCGGATCTTTAGCCTTGCAACTCTTGTTGATATGACCCGAAACAACCTGGGAATCAGTTTTAAGAATGGCCCTTCTGATTCCCATTGCTTTTAACTTTCGAAGACCCAAAAGCAGGGCTTCATACTCAGTAATATTGTTTGTACAACTAAAATCGAGTCTTGCCGCATAACAAGTTTTAACTGTGGATGGCGAGACCAACACAGCGGCTGCTCCTGCTCCGAAGGTTCCCCAAGACCCATCGCAAAACACTGTCCATACTTCAGCATCTTTATTTGTTTCTTCATCCTGAGCCCCTGGCGTCCAATCGGCGATAAAATCTGCCAACGCTTGAGACTGAATCGAAGATCTATGCACATAATCAATGCAAAATTCATTGAGCTCTGCAGCCCATTTTCCAATCCGCCCAGTAGCTTCTCTATTTCTCATAATATCCTTCAACGGCTGCGAAGAAGGAACAACAATATTGTATGCTTGAAAGTAATGCTGAAGCTTCCTGGATGCCATCAAAACAGCATATAACACCTTCTCCAATTCTGTATAGTTTTTCTTTGATATACTAAGAACTTCAGATACAAAATACACTGGGACCTGCTTCTTGACTTGGCCATCAAGCTTCTCCTGAACAAGTGCTGCACTTATCGCTGAGTGCGAAGCTGCCACATATAATAACAAAGGAGCCCCTGGTGTTGGTGGAGTTAATGTTGTTAAATCTATCAAATATTGCTTCAGCTCCTCGAAGGCTTTTTGTTGGCTTGGTCCCCATTGAAAGACTTCGGCTGATTTCAGCACTTCGAAGAATGGTAAATTTCTTTCTGCTGATCTGGATATAAATCTATTAAGAGATGCCAGCCTCCCTATCAATCTTTGGGCCCCTTTTTTGTAGTTGGTGGCTCCATTCGAAGTATAGCTTCAATTTTACTTGGATTAGCTTCAATTCCCTTTGTTGAAACCAAGCATCCAAGAAATTTCCCCTTCTTTACTCCGAAGACACATTTTTCTGGATTCAACTTTAGGCCAGCTTGTCTAAAACTGGCGAAGGTCTCCTGCAAATCAGCAATGTGATTTTCCTGTTTCGTGCTTTTTACAATGATGTCATCAACATAAGTTAGCACATTTCTGCCTATCTGAGACTGGAGAACCTTCGCAGTCATTCTGTTGAAACTTCCTCCAGCGTTCTTGAGCCCCTCAGGCATCCGAAGGTAACAATATGTTCCACTAGGGGTTATGAAACTGGTCTTCGGCTCATCCTCCTTCTTCATCCAAATTTGATGATAGCCTGAATAACAATCGAGAAGACTCATAAGCTCTGACGAAGCTGCTGCATCAACTAAGGAGTCTATCCTTGGCAAAGGGAATTCGTCCTTCGGACAGGCCTTGTTGAGATCTGTAAAATCGATACACATTCGCCATTTGCCATTGGCCTTTTTTACCATAACAGTGTTAGCTAGCCATTCTGGTTACTTTACTTCTCTGATAACTCCTGCACTGAGGAGTCTTTTGACTTCATTACGAGCACCTTCGGCCTTGTCATCAGACATTTTCCGAAGCCTCTGCTTTCTGGGTCTGAAGGATGGGTCAACATTGAGCGAGTGTTCAATAACATCCCTGTTAACTCTGCAAAGATCATTGGCTGACCATGCAAAAACATCTTTGTTGTTGAACAAAAACCTTATCAAGGTTTTCTCCTGTTCTTCGGATAATTGAGAGCCCAACAGCACCCTCTGCTCTGCTATGTCCTCACATAAGAGCATGGGCTTCGGCTGATCTGCTGAAGCTGCTTTCTCCCTTCTGAATTTGTACTGTTCACAAGCTTCAGCTCCATCTATGTTATGGATTGCTTTTGAGTCAGTCCAGTTTCCCTCAGCCCTTCTGGCAGCTTCCTGACTCCCATGAATAGCAATGGGTCCTTGATCCGAAGGTATCTTCATGCAAAGGTAAGCAGGATGAAGAATTGCTTCGAAAGCATTGAGGGTGCCACCACCAATAATTGCATTGTAAGGGTACTCCATGTCAACAATGTCAAACACAACTTGCTCAGTTCTGGTGTTGTTGATGAATCCGAAGGTCACTGGCATGGTGATCTTGCCCAGTGCTACAATCTGTCTTCCTCCGAAGCCACAGAGAGGGTGTGTAGCATCATGAATCTTATCTTCTGGCTCTTGCATTTGCCTGAAGGCCTTAGCAAATATGATATCAGCTGCACTGCCTGTATCAACCAAGAGATTGTGGACCAGAAACCCTTTGATAACGCAAGAAATAACCATAGCATCGTTATGAGGAAAATCCTTTAGCTGAAGGTCCTCCTGGGAGAAGGTGATTGGTATGTGGGACCACCTTGACTTGATGAAGGGTCCCTGCACTACAACATGTTGTACCCTTCTTTGCGCCTCTTTCTTTTGCTTTTTGTTGGCTGGTTCTGAGCACGAACCACCTGTTATCGGGAGCACCAGCTTCGGAGCCGAAGCAGCTCCAGCTCGATCGTTGAACGAAGCCATCAGCTCAAAAAAGTGGAAGTGAGTTCACCGGAGGTGGGCGCCAATGTTGGGGACTTGTTCTCAAATGCTATGAATTAAGAACAAGGCAACATGAAATGTTAAACATTGATGCCCTTCGTCCGCGGAAGCATTATCTCCCCAAGGATTTAATGAGCTTCGGACGAAGGCCATAAACAAAATATCACGAAGGTCATACCTTCGTGATCAGACTTGAAAAACAATATGAAGTAAAATGTAAAACATAAGGCATTATAGAAAGACATGCCGAAAATGAATAACAATATTCACATATCTTTTATTATATGAACCTAAATATTGAAACATAATATTTAGGTACATTTATACCTTCGTCTTAGCAGAAAGCAATAATTCCAGCGTAATGTGCCAGTGATTACAAGATTGCGTGAACAGTACAGAGGTACTGTTCACCTATTTATAGGCACAGGGCGTAGCCTATGAGGAATTACAATTATGTCCCTCATAAGGGATTACAACGGTGACTCAAATATTTATGGACTAAAAGGTCATTCTACTTTTATGTCGGTTTGTAAATTCCGAAGCTTCATGAAGAGGAACCTTCGGTCATCTCATACGATTAACTTCAGCCGAAAACTGCTTCTTCCTACAAGACCTTCGGCGACGAAGCATAGTCCCAACAGAGCCCTTGTGTTTGCCCCCAACAAACTTGGCAACTACCTTGCCGAATTTGTTAGTTAAAACATAAGATGCATCAAAAGTCTTAAATGAAATGTCATGCTCATTTGATGCATTAGGAGTTTTCCTTTTAGGCAACTTAGCACGGGTTGGTTGCCTAGAACTAGATGTCTCACCCTTATACATAAAAGCATAGTTAGGGCCAGAGTGAGACTTCCTAGAATGAGTTCTCCTAATTTTGCTCTCGAGATAACCGGCAGGGTACAAAATGTAACCCTCGTTATCCTGAGGCATGGGAGCCTTGCCCTTAACAAAGTTGGACGAATTTTTAGGAGGGGCATTAAGTTTGACATTGTCTCCCCTTTGGAAGCCAATGCCATCCTTGATGCCAGGGCGTCTCCCATTATAGAGCATACTTCTAGCAAATTTAAACTTTTCATTTTCTAAGTCATGCTCGGCAATTTTAGCATCTAATAATGCTATATGATCATTTTGTTGTTTAATTAAAGCCATGTGATCATGAATAGCATTAACATCAATATCTCTGCATCTAGTACAAATAGAAACATGCTCAACATTAGATGTAGAGGGTTTGCAAGATTTTAATTCTACAACCTTAGCATGCAACATATCATTCTTAGTTCTAAGGTCGGAAATAGTAGTATTGCAAACATCAAAATCCTTAGCCTTAGCAATCAAATTTTCATTTTCTATTCTAAGGCTAGCAAGAGAATCATTCAATTCCTTAATCTTAGCAAGCAAATCATCATTATCATTTCTAAGATTGGGAACTGAAGCATGAGAATCAACCTTAGCAATTAATCTAGCATTTTCATTTCTAAGGTTGTCAAAAGTCTCACGGCAGGTGCTTAGCTCACTAGACAATTTTTTACATTTTTCAACTTGTAGAGCATAAGCATTTTTGACCTTAACATGCTTTTTGTTTTCCTTAATAAGGAAGTCCTCTTGAGAGTCCAAGAGATCATCCTGAATAGCACTAATCAATTCATTTAATTTTTCTTTTTGTTGCATGTTTAGGTCGGCAAAGAGGGTACGCAAATTATTTTCCTCATCACTAGCATTATCATCACTAGAGGATTCATATTTAGTGGAGGATTTAGATTTAACCTTCTTCCTTTTGCCGTCCTTTGCCATGAGGCACTTGTGGCCGACGTTGGGGAAGAGGAGTCCCTTGGTGACGGCGATGTTGGCAGCGTCCTCGTCGGAGGAGGACTCGGTGGAGCTCTCGTCGGAGTCCCACTCCCGGCAAACATGGGCATCGCCGCCCTTCTTCTTGTAGTATTTCTTCTTTTCTCTCCTCTTTCCCTTCTTGTCGTCGCCCCTGTCACTGTCACTAGATATAGGACATTTTGCAATAAAATGACCGGGCTTACCACATTTGTAGCACACTTTCTTGGAGCGGGGTTTGTAGTCCTTCCCCCTCCGTTGCTTGAGGATTTGGCGAAAGCTTTTGATGATTAAAGCCATTTCCTCATTGTCGAGCTTGGAGGCGTCAATTGGTTGTCTACTCGGTGTAGACTCCTCCTTCTTCTCCTCTGTTGCCTTAAATGCCACCGGTTGTGCTTCGGACGTGGAGGGTTCGTCAAGCTCGTTGATCTTCTTTGAGCCCTTGATCATACATTCAAAGCTCACAAAATTCCCGATAACTTCCTCGGGGGTCATTAGTGTGTATCTAGGATTACCACGAATTAATTGAACTTGAGTGGGGTTAAGGAAAATGAGAGATCTTAGAATAACCTTAACCACCTCGTGGTCATCCCACTTCTTGCTCCCGAGGTTGCGCACTTGGTTCACCAAGGTTTTGAGCCGGTTGTACATATCTTGTGGCTCCTCCCCTTGGCGAAGACGAAAACGACCGAGCTCCCCCTCGATCGTTTCCCGCTTGGTGATCTTGGTGAGTTCATCACCCTCGTGCGCGGTCTTGAGAAGGTCCCAAATCTCCTTTGCATTCTTCAACCCTTGCACCTTGTTGTATTCCTCCTTGCTTAGAGAGGCAAGGAGTATGGTTGTGGCTTGGGAGTTGAAGTGCTCGATTTGGGCCACTTCGTCCGTATCATAGTCTTCATCCCCTACGGATGGTACCTGTGCTCCAAACTCAACAACATTCCATATACTTTTGTGGAGTGAGGTTAGATGAAATTTCATTAAATCACTCCACCTAGCATAGTCTTCGCCATCAAAGGTTGGCGGTTTGCCTAATGGAACGGAAAGTAATGGAGTAGATCTAGATGTACGAGGATAGTGTAGGGGGATCTTACTAAACTTCTTGCGCTCTTGGCGCTTAGAAGTTACGGACGGCGCATCGGAGTCGGAGGTGGATGTTGATGAAGTGTCGGTCTCGTAGTAGACCACTTTCCTCATCCTCTTATGCTTGTCGCCTTTCCGATGCGACTTGTGAGAAGAAGATTTTTCCTTCTTCTCTTTGTGGTGAGAAGAGGAAGATCTTTTCTCCTTCCGTTTGGAGGAGTCCTTCTTCTTCTCCTTCCTCTTGGTGCGGGACTCTTCCGATGAAGTGCTCCCTTGGCTCGTAGTGGGCTTGTCGCCGGTCTCCATCTCCCTCTTGGTGTGATCTCCCGACATCACTTCGAGCGGTTAGGCTCTAATGAAGCACCGGGCTCTGATACCAATTGAAAGTCGCCTAGAGGGGGGGTGAATAGGGCGAAACTGAAATTCTCAAAAATAATCACAACTACAAGCCGGATTAGCGTTAGAAATATAATCGAGTCCGCGAGAGAGGGCGGAAAACAAATCGCAGGCGAATAAGAAGTGTGACACGCGGATTTGTTTTACCGAGGTTCGGTTCTCTCAAACCTACTCCCCGTTGAGGAGGCCACAAAGGTCGGGTCTCTTTCAACCCTTCCCTCTCTCAAACGGTCCCTCGGACCGAGTGAGCTTCTCTTTCTCAAATCACTTGGGAATCAAACTTCCCGCAAGGACCACCACACGATTGGTGTCACTTGCCTCAATTACAAGTGTGTGTTTGATCACAAGAAAGAATGCCAAAGAAAAAGAAGCGATCCAAGCGCAAGAGCTCAAATGAACACTACAAATCACTCTCTCTAGTCACTAAGGCTTTGTGCGGAGTTGGGAGAGGATTTGATCTCTTTTGGTGTGCTTTGCAATGAATGCTAGCTCTTGTATAGTGGTTGGAAGCTGGAAAACTTGGATGCAATGAATGGTGGGGTGGTTGGGGTATTTATAGCCCCAACCACCAAACTTGACCGTTGGTGGAGGTTGTCTGTTCAATGGCGCACCGGACAGTCCGGTGCACACCGGACATGTCCGGTGCCCCAGCCACGTCACCAGTGCCGTTGGAATCTGACCATTGGAGTTCTGACTTCTGAGCCCGCCCCGATGTCCGGTGGCGCACCGGACATGAACTGTTCAGTGTCCGGTGCGCCGGTATGGGCGCGCCTGCCTTCTGCGCGCGCTGCGCGCGCATTTAATGTGTTGCAGGTAGCCGTTGGCGCGAAGTAGTCGTTGCTCCGAGGATGCACCGGACAGTCCGGTGCACACCGGACATGTCCGGTGAATTATAGCGGAGCAGCCTTCGTGAAATCCCGAGGCTGGCGAGTTCCGGAGCAGCGTCTTCGTTGGAGCACCGGACACTGTCCGGTGCACACCGGACAGTCCGGTGAATTATAGCGCGCCGGTTCTGGATTTTCCCGAAGGTGATGAGTTTGAAGTTTGAGTCCTCTGGTGCACCGGACATGTCCGGTGGCACACCGGACAGTCCGGTGCGCCAGACCAGAGGTGCCTTCAGTTGTTCCTTGCTCCTTTGTTTGAACCCAATACTTGGTCTTTTTATTGGTTAAGTGTGAACCTTTGGCACCTGTATAACTTATGCACTAGAGAAAACTAGTTAGTCCAATTATTTGTGTTGGGCAATTCAACCACCAAAATTATTTAGGAACTAGGTGTAAGCCTAATTCCCTTTCAGGCCGCTCTTCCTTGGAGCACCGGACATGTCCGGTGTACACCGGACAGTCCGGTGAATTATAGCGGAGTCGCCTCTGGAATTTCCCGAAGGTGACGAGTTTGAAGTTTGAGTCCTCTGGTGCACCGGACATGTCCGGTGGCACACCGGACAGTCCGGTGCGCCAGACCAGAGGTGCCTTCAGTTGTTCCTTGCTCCTTTGTTTGAACCCAATACTTGGTCTTTTATTGGCTAAGTGTGAACCTTTGGCACCTGTATAACTTATGCACTAGAGCAAACTAGTTAGTCCAAATATTTGTGTTGGGAAATTCAACCACCAAAATTAATTAGGGACTAGGTGTAAGCCCAATTCCCTTTCAACCACGAAGTGGTTAAGGTTATTCTTAGATCACTTGTTTTCCTTAACCCTACTCAAGTTCAATTAATTCGTGGTAATCCTAGATATACACTAATGACTCCCGAGGAAGTGATAGGAAACTTTGTGAGCTTTGAATTGATGATCAAAGGCTCAAAGAAATGTAACGAGCTAGATGGCCCCTCCGCGCCCGAAGCACAACCGGTTGCATTCAAGGCAACGAAGGAAAAGAAGGAGGAGTCTACATCAAGTAGACAACCAATCGACGCCTCCAAGCTCGACAATGAGGAAATGACGCTCGTCATCAAGAGCTTCCGCCAAATCCTCAAGCAAAGGAGGGGGAAAGATTACAAGCCCCGCTCTAAGAAAGTTTGCTACAAATATGGTAAGCCCGGTCATTTCATTGCTAAATGTCCATTATCTAGTGATAGTGACAGGGGTGACGACAAGAAGGGGAGAAGAAAGGAGAAGAGATACTACAAGAAGAAGGGCGGCGATGCCCATGTTTGCCGGGAATGGGACTCCGACGAGAGCTCCACCGACTCCTCCTCCGACGAGGATGCCGCAAACATCGCCGTCACCAAGGGTCTTCTCTTCCCCAACGTCGGCCACAAGTGCCTCATGGCAAAGGACGGCAAAAGGAAGAAGGTAAAATCAAGATCCTCCACTAAATATGAAACCTCTAGTGATGAGGATAATTGTAGTGATGAGGAGAATAACTTGCGCACCCTTTTTGCCAACCTTAACATGCAACAAAAGGAAAAATTAAATGAATTAATTAGTGCTATTCATGAGAAGGATGATCTCTTGGATTCCCAAGAGGACTTCCTTATTAAAGAAAACAAGAAGCATATTAAGGTTAAGAATGCTTATGCTCTAGAAGTAGAAAAATGTGAAAAATTATCTAGTGAGCTAAGCACTTGCCATGATACTATTGTCAACCTTAGGAATGAGAATGCTAGTTTAGTTGCTAAGGTTGATTCAAATGTTTGTGATGCTTCACTTTCCAATCTTAGAGATGATAATGCTAATTTGCTTGCTAAGATTGAAAAGTTGAACGATTCTCTTGATAGCCTTAGAATTGAAAATGAAAAATTAATTGCTAAGACTAAAGACTTTGAAGTTTGCAATGTTACTATTTCTAACCTTAGAAGTGAAAATGATATATTGCATGCTAAGGTTGTAGAATTAAAATCTTGCAAACCCTCTACATCTACCGTTGAGCATGTGTCTATTTGCACTAGATGTAGAGATGTTGATGTTAATGCTATACATGATCACCTTTCCATGATTAAACAACAAAATGATCATATAGCTAAATTAGATGCTTAAATTGCCGAGCATGAACTAGAAAATGAAAAATTTAAGTTTTCTCGTAGTATGCTTTATAGTGGGAGACGCCCTGGCATTAAGGATGGCATTGGCTTCCAACAGGGGGACAATGTCAAACTTAATGCCCCTCCTAAAAGATTGTCTAATTTTGTAAAGGGCAAGGCTCCCATGCCTCAGGATAACGAGGGTTACATTTTGTACCCTGCTGGTTATCCCGAGAGCAAAATTAGGAGAATTCACTCTAGGAAGTCTCACTCTGGCCCTAATCATGCTTTTATATATAAGGGTGAGACATCTAGTTCTAGGCAATCAACCCATGCAAAATTGCCTAAGAAGAAAACTCCTAAGGCATCAAATGATTCTAACATTTCATTTAAGACCTTTGATGCCTCTTATGTTTTAACTAACAAATCCGGCAAGGTAGTTGCCAATTATGTTGGGGGCAAGCACAACGGGTCAAAGCCTTGTGTTTGGGTATCCAAAGTTCTTGTGTCTAATGTCAAAGGACCCAAAACCATTTGGGTACCTAAAACAAAGAACTAAACTTGTTTTGTAGGTTTATGCATCCGGGGGCTCAAGTTGGATCATCGATAGCGGGTGCACAAACCATATGACAGGGGAGAAGAAGTTGTTCTCCTCCTATGAGAAAAACCAAGATCCCCAACGAGCTATCACATTCGGGGATGGAAACCAAGGTTTGGTCAAAGGTTTGGGTAAAATTGTTATTTCACCTGACCATTCCATTTCTAATGTTTTTCTTGTAGATTCTTTAGACTACAACTTGCTTTCCGTTTCGCAATTATGTCAAGTGGGCTACAACTGTCTTTTTACTGATGTAGGTGTTACTGTCTTTAGAAGGAGTGATGATTCAATAGCATTTAAGGGAGTGTTAGAGGGTCAGCTATACTTAGTGGATTTTGATAGAGCTGAACTCGACACTTGCTTAATTGCTAAGACTAACATGGGTTGGCTCTGGCATCGCCGACTAGCACATGTTGGAATGAAGAATCTTCATAAGCTTCTAAAGGGAGAACACATTTTGGGACTAACAAATGTTCATTTTGAGAAAGACAGGATTTGTAGCGCATGTCAGGCAGGGAAGCAAGTTGGTGTTCATCATCCACACAAGAACATCATGACGACTGACAGGCCACTCGAGCTCCTACACATGGACCTATTCGGCCCGATAGCTTACATAAGCATCGGCGGGAGTAAGTACTGTCTAGTTATTGTGGATGATTATTCTCGCTTCACTTGGGTGTTCTTTTTGCAGGAAAAATCTCATACCCAAGAAACCTTAAAGGGATTCTTGAGACGGGCTCAAAATGAGTTCGGCTTAAGGATCAAGAAAATTAGAAGCGACAACGGAACGGAGTTCAAGAACTCTCAAATTGAAGGCTTCCTTGAGGAGGAGGGCATCAAGCATGAGTTCTCTTCTCCCTACACGCCACAACAAAATGGTGTAGTGGAGAGGAAGAATAGAACTCTACTGGACATGGCAAGAACCATGCTTGATGAATACAAGACTTCAGATCGGTTTTGGGCCGAGGCGGTCAACACCGCCTGCTACGCCATCAACCGGTTGTATCTACACTGAATCCTCAAGAAGACATCATACGAACTCCTAACCGGTAAAAAGCCCAATATTTCATATTTTAGAGTCTTTGGTAGCAAATGCTTTATTCTTGTTAAAAGAGGTAGAAAATCTAAATTTGCTCCTAAGACTGTAGAAGGCTTTTTACTAGGATATGATTCAAACACAAGGGCATATAGAGTCTTTAACAAGTCCTCAGGACTAGTTGAAGTTTCTTGTGACGTTATGTTTGATGAAACTAACGGCTCTCAAGTAGAGCAAGTTGATCTTGATGAGATAGGTGAAGAAGAGGCTCCGTGCATCGCGCTAAGGAACATGTCCATTGGGGATGTGTGTCCTAAGGAATCCAAAGAGCCTCCAAATGCACAAGATCAACCATCCTCCTCCACGCAAGCATCTCCACCAACTCAAAATGAGGATGAGGCTCAAGTTGATGAAGGAGAAGATCAAAGAGATGAGCTACCTCAAGATGACGGCAATGATCAAGGGGGAGAAGCAAATGATCAAGACAAGGAGGAGGATGAACCAAGACCGCCACACCCAAGAGTCCATCAAGCAATCCAACGAGATCACCCCGTCGACACCATCCTCGGCGACATTCATAAGGGGGTAACCACTAGATCTCGTGTTGCACATTTTTGTGAGCATTACTCTTTTGTTTCCTCTATTGAGCCACACAGGGTAGAGGAAGCACTACAAGATTCAGATTGGGTGGTGGCGATGCAAGAGGAGCTCAACAACTTCACTAGGAACGAGGTATGGCATTTGGTTCCACGTCCTAATCAAAATGTTGTAGAAACCAAGTGGGTCTTCCGCAACAAGCAAGACGAGCATGGTGTGGTGACAAGGAACAAAGCCCGACTTGTGGCCAAGGGATATTCACAAGTCGAAGGTTTGGATTTCGGTGAAACCTATGCACCCGTAGCTAGGCTTGAGTCAATTCGTATATTACTTGCCTATGCTACTTACCATGGCTTTAAGCTTTATCAAATGGACGTGAAAAGTGCCTTCCTCAATGGACCAACCAAGGAAGAGGTCTATGTTGAGCAACCTCCCGGCTTTGAAGATAGTGAGTACCTTAACCATGTGTATAAACTCTCTAAGGCGCTTTATGGGCTCAAGCAAGCCCCAAGAGCATGGTATGAATGCCTTAGAGATTTCCTTATCACTAATGGTTTCAAAGTCGGAAAGGCCGATCCTACTTTATTTACTAAAACTCTTGATAATGATTTGTTTGTATGCCAAATTTATGTTGATGATATTATATTTCGGTCTACTAACGAATCTACATGTGAAGAATTTAGTAGGATCATGACACAAAAATTCGAGATGTCAATGATGGGGGAGTTGAAATACTTCTTGGGATTTCAAGTGAAGCAACTCCAAGAGGGCACCTTCATTAGCCAAACGAAGTATATTCAAGACATTCTAAACAAGTTTGGGATGAAGGATGCCAAGCCCATCAAGACACCCATGGGAACTAATGGGCATCTCGACCTCGACACGGGAGGTAAATCCGTCGATCAAAAGGTATACCGGTCGATGATAGGCTCTTTGCTCTATTTATGTGCATCTCGACCCTAAGGAAGCTCACCTTACGGCCGTAAAACGAATCTTGAGATATTTAGTTTATACTCCTAAGTTTGGGCTTTGGTATCCTAGGGGATCCATATTTGATTTAATTGGTTATTCGGATGCCGATTGGGCGGGGTGTAAAATTAATAGAAAGAGCACATCGGGGACTTGCCAGTTCTTGGGAAGATCCTTGGTGTCTTGGGCTTCAAAGAAGCAAAATTCTGTAGCTCTTTCTACCGCCGAAGCCGAGTATATTGCCGCAGGTCATTGTTGCGCGCAACTACTTTGGATGAGGCAAACCCTTAGGGACTATGGTTACAAATTAACCAAAGTTCCTCTTCTATGTGATAATGAGAGTGCAATCCGCATGGCGGATAATCCCGTTGAGCATAGCCGCACTAAACACATAGCCATTCGGTATCATTTTCTAAGGGATCACCAACAAAAGGGAGATATCGAGATTGCATATATTAATACTAAGGAACAATTAGCCGATATCTTTACCAAGCCACTAGATGAACAAACCTTTAACAAACTTAGGCATGAGCTAAATATTCTTGATTCTAGGAATTTCTTTTGATGTTTTGCACACATAGCTCATAAATATACCTTTGATCATGTCTCTTTCATATGCTATGACTAATGTGTTTTCAAGTGAATTTCAAACCAAGTCATAAGTGTATTGAAAGGGAATTGGAGTCTTCGGCGAAGACAAAAAGGCTTCCACTCCATAACTCATTCTTCGCCGTCGCTCCAAGCAACTCTCCGTCTTTGGTATAATCTTCACTCATATTTTGTTTGCCAAAGGGGGAGAAAGTAATACCTTAGGGCTTATATTTCACTAAAAGTATCCGTTTTTGGCGATTCATGCCAAAGGGGGAGAAAGTATTAGCCCAAAGCAAAAGGACCGCACCACCACCTAATTTTAAACTATGATTTTCAAATTGATATCTCATTGTGTTCAAAAGGGGGAGAAAGTAGTATTTTCAAAATTGATATCTTAAAACCCTCTTGAACACTAAGAGGATGAATTTATTGAGGGGGAGTTTTGTTTAGTCAAAGGAAAAGCATTTGAAACAAGGGGAGAAAATTTCAAATCTTGAAAATGCTTCGCAAAATCTTATTCGTTTACCTTTGACTATTTGCAAAAGGACTTTGAGAAAAATTTACAAAAGAATTTGCAAAAACAAAACATGTGGTGCAAAGCGTGGTCCAAAATGTTAAAAATAAAGAAACAATCCATGCGTATATTATGAGTATTTATATTGGCTCAATTCTAAGTAACCTTTGCACTTACTTTATGCAAACTAGTTCAATTATGCACTTCTATATTTGCTTTGGTTTGTGTTGGCATCAATCACCAGAAAGGGGGAGATTGAAAGGGAATTAGGCTTACACCTATTTCCTAATTGATTTTGGTGGTTGAATTGCCCAACACAAATAATTGGACTAACTAGTTTGCTCTAGTCTATAAGTTCTACAGGTGCCAAAGGTTCACAATAAGCCAATAAAAAGACCAAGAAAAAGGTTCAAACAAAAGAGCAAAAGACAACCCGGAAGGCACCCTGGTCTGGCGCACCGGACTGTCCGGTGTGCCACCGCCGGACAGTGTCTGGTGCACCACCGGACAGTGTCCGGTGCACCAGGGCACTCGAGACTGAACTCTTCACCTTCGAGAATTTCCAAGGGCGCTCCGCTATAATTCACCGGACAGTGTCCGGTGCACACCGGACTGTCCGGTGTGACAGCGGAGCAATGACTACTTCGCGCGCAACGGTCGACTGCAACGCATTAAATGCACGCCTGCGCGCGCAGAGTAGCAGAGCACGCGCGGGTGGCACACCGGACAGCCTACAGGGCCTGTCCGGTGCACCACCGGACAGCCAGGTGGGCCCACAAGACAGAGCTCCAATGGTCGAACCCCAACGGTCTGCTGACGTGGCTGGCGCACCGAACTGTCCGGTGCGCCATGCGACTGCAGCCTTCCAACGGCCACTTTGTGGTGGTTGGGGCTATAAATACCCCAACCACCCCACATTCATTGGATCCAAGTTTTCCACCTTCCAACTACTTACAAGAGCTAGCATTCAACACAAGACACACCAAAGAGATCAAATCCTCTCCCAACTCCACACAAAGCTTTAGTGATTAGTGAGAGTGATTTGTTGTGTTCATTTGAGCTCTTGCGCTTGGATTGCTTCTTTTCTTTCTCATTCTTCTTGTGATTCACTCAATTGTAACCAAGGCAAGAGACACCAATTGTGTGGTGGTCCTTGCGGGAACTTCGTGTTCCATTTGATTGAGAAGAGAAGCTCACTCGGTCTAAGTGACCGTTTGAGAGAGGGAAAGGGTTGAAAGAGACCCGGTCTTCGTGACCACCTCAACGGGGAGTAGGTTTGCAAGAACCGAACCTCGGTAAAACAAATCATCGTGTCTCGCTCTTTATTCGCTCACGATTTGTTTTGCGCCCTCTCTCTCAGACTCGTTTCTATTTCTAACGCTAACCCGGCTTGTAGTTGTGATTAAGTTTGTAAAATTCAGATTCGCCCTATTCACCCCCCCTCTAGGCGACTTTCAACCGTTCAGTTTCGCTAGGGTTCGCGCACCCACCCCGGCGTCGCAGCTCCGTCATGAATGTTCCTCTCCTCCCCCATCGCATCCTGTCGTCTTCACAGGTACGGTCTAGCTCGCCTCCATCCCGACCCTCTATTCTCCGTCGCCGCCGTGTATCGTGTTGTTAGGGTTCCTCCTCCCCCGTCTAGATTACTGTTTACGGTTCATCCTCGTCTGTGCTGATTTATTCGCCACTTTATTCACTACATCACAGCGGGTTTGGATCGACCTACTAACGTTTTTGGTGTCCACTGTGGCCTTCAGATTTCCGCATCATCTCGGGTTCTTCGTGTTGCGTACCAAGATCCACTGCAACCAAGGTAATGTGAATATCAAATTGTTGGTTACTTTACTGTGTGCACAAATGCGGTTTTACCAATTTTTGTTCACGGCTTACGGGATACCATTGATCTGTTTTTCGCTATTATTTGTTTAGGGTTTCTTTGATAGTTTTTCTATGTCACTACCTGTATGTTAGTAGCTTGAACCCTTAGTTTTTCTATGTTAGCAGGCAATTCATGTCAATACATAGATTTAAGTAGATTGTCCCCATGTCTAGTACACTAACGACCTAAATCCACATCAGATGGATTCAACAGACTCCATAGCCGACAAGGCAATTGGAAGGATGCAAGAGATTGCGGACAAGATATTTTCCGTAGCGAGGGAAACAATCCGTCCTAGACGCGAGTTGAACTCATTTGACGCTACCAAACTTTGTGTAGCATTGGAGGACATTGCTTGCATGATGGAGCAAGACTCTGGTGTTGCAAGAGTATTTGGACAAGGTCAACAACGTTAACAACCATCCTGACACCAACTAGGAACCCTCAGACTTGTCCTCACCACCCCTGGTGAAGAAGACCTTAGTCCAGACTGGGACTTTGCCGAGCACTTCGAAAAGTTTTGGGGTCTTGAATATGACTCAGATCAGATGTCTTCCTTTAGTGACAATGAGGTTTAAGTTACTACATGGTTAACCTTTTAGTAAGGTCTTAGGGTAACACGAATAGGAACAGCCTTTTGCTTAGTGCGCTGGTGTAATCTGTTCCATGTGCTTTTGTGTCCATGAGCAGTTGGATTAGTTTCAATTATGGTAGTGTATATGTAATAATTCAAACCTAAATGTTAGTACTTCTGCTACTACCTTAAGGTATTATGGTCCCATCAGTGTGCTATTTTTTTCTTCTTAAATCGAGTGCACTTCGTAGTTCTAAAACTATATACTTGTTTTGCATTAGATGGAGAAGTCTAGCAAAGTGATTGCAAAGTGGGACACTAGAGCAACTAAAATTTACACATAAATTTGTGTAGACGAGGTCAATGCACGCAACAGGCCACAACACTTTCTAAATGCAGAAGGATATGCTAACCTCATTAGGAAGTTTAAGGAACACACTGGACGCACGTACACCAGGGATCAAATGAAGAATGGGTGGGACTCCTTAAAGAGAATGTACATCCAATGGAAACAATCTAAGATAATTATTGCTTGCATGACATTGCATAACTTCATTAGAGACAGTGGTCTACACGATCGAGACTTTGATCAACTTGTACCTACTAGCATTGGTCATGATATACTCGTAGATAAGAGCAGTACTAGCACATCTGATGAGTTAGACATAAGTACATTTTGAGATGCAATTGCTAATGCATTAGTGTCGTAGCTTAATATGTGAATATAGCGATAGTTATGTTATAATAAACTCTACTAATTATAATGTAATGACCTTTTGTTGGTTCCGTGTTTATATGTGTTTCCTTTTTTGAATCAGAATCTGCAATCTTAGAATCTACGTATCCAAACACCCACCAACAGCTTTTCTCCACAGCAGGCGAACCAAACACCTAGATTCTAACCACCAGTTTCTCTGCACAGCCAGCTTTTTCCCACAACCAGCTTTTCAGAAAAGCTCTTCAGAAAAGCGGAACCAATGTTTTGCCGGAGAGCTGGGGACTGGCTCTGTTCGCCCTGAGAAAATACAGTTACATGGGTAAACTGAAAAACAAAATCAAACATGCCAAATGCTCACAAGTTTCAGCACGTACATGGATCAGAACTGGAAAATGCGTACAAAGTTATGAACGAGAATTGATGTACAGTGTGCCCAATAGTAAAGTCCCACACTTTAACAGAAGATGTTAGCCCTGAGAAGGAACTGGTCAGGCGAACTTCAAAATTACACCTTATTTCATCGTTGGGAGCTAGATTCCATTATCCCCTGTACACTGAAACCACCCAAAATCTGGCATCGTCGCCTCATACAACCTCTTGGATTGACCGTTTTCCATGGAGGTAATGATATAGTAGCTGTGTAGGTACAAGAGTGGAACTTGCAAGCTCCAAAGAGAAGGAAAAAAAGGAACAGGAAAGGTTAATAGACCAATCTAACTCTTCCCACCAAGCCCCTCGTAAAACAAGATATACCCATGGTCCGTGTTGCCTGAGTATTCATGTGAAGTACCGAAGAATGTTTGTAGGGTCTGCTCTTCAACCATCTCGACATTTTCATCGTCGAAGAACAACCAGTGGTTGTGGCTTTTGACAAGGCTTACATAATGCCCATGGTTCGGGCCACTTCCGACATGGACCACGACAGCAAAGAGGGAGTACTCAGTGTCTACATCGTCGGATGAATTACTGAGCTTCAGTTCCATGGGGAATACAACCCTGTATGAAAGCTTCTTATACCGGCCAAGCTGCTCAATGTACTTGAAACGCTTTAGATGGATCACCAATATGTGGGGAGCCTTCTTAATCTTCATTCTCTTCTGTGCTTCTTGCAAACTGGAATGCAACCAAATAATGGAGGTTCAGCAGTAACAAAGAACTAGAGTCAAGATGATGGTCCTTTCCATAAGGTAGCTAAAACAAGATATTTTTTTCAAAATCGACAGCATAAAATTGGGTTCAACAACGGTATGAGGGAACCAAGGAGATCTACCAAAACAAAGTGCCCCCACCAAGTAGGATGACAATGACCAGTAAAACTGGCATAACTCTAAAGCAAAGAATGATCATATACAACCCAAGGGAAACATGGTATAGTTACCTGCAGCATTTGTCACAGAAGAATTTATCCTCTGCATTTAAAGTCTCTGTAGAACAGAAATTTTTCAGGCAGCTTGTGATTGAACTATTTTGTTCAATGTCAACACTAAGATCAAGAAATGTTTCATCCCTTGCAGTTACTGTTTCACATCTTAAGCATCTTGTTTCGTTGGTCAATATGCCCTGCAAAGTTTGTATGCGTGTAAAGATGATGGTAACTTGAATCTAGAAGAAAAGAAAAAAACACAAGGCACTTTTCAATTAGTTCAGTTACCTGAAAACTTTTATGGACCAGGGTAACTGGTGGTTCTTTTTTAACTCCATTGGCTAAAGGTTGAACTGGGCCATTTGGAGCTTTTTCAGGAGACGACGATTGGGGTGAGTCCTTAGCAGCACTTGACTCTTTTTCCAGAATATCAACAAGTTCATTCAAAAGGAAATTTAAGAACTCATGTGCATCCTACAAAGAATCATGGAGTTATTTTAGTCAATAGAATGCTGTTTTGGAGCTACCATAAAAACTATTTCATTCCTGAAATGATTGCTTTTGAAGCTACCATAATAATTAAAATATTTTGTGTACAATAGCAGAAAAATGTGGGCACATCACACATAGGGGTGGTAATGGATCACGATCCAAATGTTTCTTCACAAAAAGTTAGGACCCTTAATTAATTCTAGCTTAAAAATGAATAAAAATAGAGCCCGATTCTAATCCGATTCAATCATTAAATTTTATAGTGTAAAATCTAGAGCCCATTACCACCCCTAATCGCACATGAGAACACATGCAGCACTACACTACAAAACTCATGTTCAATAATTAAAGGTAAAGTAAATACTGTTATACAGTTTGTTACTGTGTCAACCCAACACAGTGAGACTACCATACTACAGCAGATCAGATGGAATGCATTGCTACAAAATGGTGCAAATTACCTGGTGCATGTAGCTGCGAAACAACTCATTCTGTTTCTTCACTCTCTGAACAAAACGTTTTGGAGCAATAACACCGGTCTTTTTCTTTGCTTGGCTTATCTACATGATAGACAATGAGCACCTCTTAATTCACCTCTTTTTTCTTTATCATGGCCAATTGTAATATCATGCAGACTGCAGAAGTTTCAAGTGACATACAAAACACTATGCAGTAACACTGACACACATGGATAAAGTGAAACAATGCATTCACAACAAAGATGTCAAGTCAAAGATCTTTACCATACAAAATTAAATGACATTGGGATCATATTATATGCAATGTATCAAGTCGTCCGACTAATTGTGATTAGTGCGAGTAATCGGGCTGGTCGGTGCCACGTCAATAGGATCAATTAGAGGATTTGATAACACTGATTATATGTCAGGTAATTAATAGTAGAACAGTACCCATCAACTTAAGCAAGCTGTCCAACAACCAATTGCAAAGTAAGAGGCAATACAATAAATGTTTTATAGTCACTAGCACAGAGCGCACATTAAGTACGACTTAGCATGAGATTCATTGTTCAAATGTCTAGTGGCATGCTATCCAAGCATATCACATGTGCATGCATGATGCATCCATGAGTGGGTATGTTGCACAAAATTCAACACATCATATGTAGCTATAGCAAAATCAACACTAACAGAGGGGTTCAACTCTTAGGATAAACAAATAGAAAAGACGATTTAGCAGAATGTGGGATTGTAGGTTTTCAGTTTATATGAGTATTATACTATTATCTCACTTTCAGTAGGAAACAAAAGTAATTGCACAACACCTAAATTTATTAAACAGTACAAAGAACATGGAGTTACAAGCAAAGAACTACAAATCCATAAATGGACACATATGGCTATATCGACAGGGTTATTCAAAGAAAGCTATAGATATACATCTAGGATACTGTACATGTTAAAACTTCAATGCAGCTAACAAAAATTAGTAAGCAGAAATGCAGCATATATCCATCAGAAAAGGGCCAAATAATTGGGGATTTTGAAACTCTTAATATGTTAAAGCCAAAAAGGTGCCTGCCAATAACAAGAATTAATGAGATCATATAAACATATAGAGAGAATTAGAAGAAAGGATTTGTTTCATTTAGTGCTAAGCAGGTAAACTCTACATAACTATCGTCCCCTCAAAGCAGGACAAAATATGCATTCATTGTACACTTGTACCACATGAAACCCACATATAGCACTAAAAATGATGTCAACATATGGAATCGTTGTTTCAACCTCTAGTCTAAGTGATACCCCCCACCCCAAAAAAAATTACCATAAAAATCGATACTGTGCCCATTTTACAAAGTACTAGAGTCATTTTTATCATTTGGTATAATCCTATCTACATGTTACCTGCATAAAAAGGTCGGCCAAACAAGTCAGAAGATTTTCCTCAGCGTCTCCTGGAGTTTTGTTATTTGCATAATATTCCAGTAACTGCTCCCTGAATGGAATGCAAAAATAAAGTGCCTGAAATAAGAGTATCAGGCTATCAACATCAGATTTATGTAAACAATGCATATGTAAGAAATTATTCCATGTTAAATACAATATTTTGCACTGAACTAGCATGAGAAGTAGAAAATAATGACCATTAGACAATGTTATGTTACACTGATCCACCTGGTCTTGGATCATCTAAAGACGGCAATTGCAATACACATTAAACATCGTCTCTTAGTTTTTACCAAAGTTAGAGAAGATGCTAGGCAAAGGGCGGGCCTGGTGTAGTGGTGAGAGCTGTCTCACTGAGTCACCAGGTCACAGGTTCAAAATAGCCTCTCCGCATTTGCGGGGGAGGGCGGGAGGCTTGCTTCGGTTTATCCTTCCCTATACCTCACTTATGTGGAAACCTCTAGCACTGGGTCTGCCCTTTTAGAAAAGGTGCTAGGCAGCGACCTACTGCCTAAGCGTGCATAGGCGTGTGTAGGTGTTCTCTAGGCATTCTATATGTATACATATATTATCGTAAATAAAAGTATAAACAAGATACTGTAGACTTAAAGTTGAACATAAAGGCCCAAAAAAGCCCAGCCCACCTTATCCTTCCCAGCTGCACATCTATCTTGTCCTTCTCAGACTCGCGGAGACCCAGACTCCTTCAGTCTCCACTCGCCTCCTCTCTTCCATCTCTGCTGCCACTAGCGTCCTCCCAGCTGTCGTCTTCAACGTTGGGCGGCCGCGGCTGCCATCTCCAACGATGCACGGCCGCACCTCCCGGCTGCCGTCTCTGACACCTCGTGGACATGGCTGACGTCCCCAACGCCGCACCTCTGCCATTTCCGCCCACTTGTTCCCACCTCACCCCCCCAGCTCCTTAGCTTCGGGGGTCTGCACGTAGGAACACCAGGGACGCCATGTCCTGCCGCCATGGCAGACGGCTAGGTACCAATTACCCCCCCCCCCCCCCCCCGGCTCCACATACCCCGTCGCCTAGTGCATAGGCACGTCTGGGTGGCCACGGAACCAACCTTGTGAAACACTGGTTTTTACGCTAAACACAAAACAAAATGTCGCTGGTACAGCAACAGAGTTTGAGAAAGAAGATACAGCAAATTGAAAAAGAACAGGATCAGTGTTCTTAAGGCGACGCCTAGGCGTCCAGGCGCCCGGGCAAAACTGGCCGCCTTGCTTGCCATACCCGCCTAGGCGTCGCCTAGGCGCTAAAGCAGTTTTCTGGTCCACTTGCTCGCCTAGGCGCCTTAAGAACACTGAACAGGATTGGTTGCTATTGTCTTTCATCATATAATGAACAAATATCAATGCTGGTAACTCGGAAGCAAAACATCTTATCCGATGGTGATAACTTCACAGCAATAATATGTTAGTTATTACAAGCCTAGCTAGTTGTTGCAATGTACTGTTGAACCACGGACGAACAAAACTGTAAACCTAATTGGTTCATTGATTTCACTGCTAGCTCCAGAAGGCTAGCAATTTGCTACAATTTATCCAATTAAAAGACAAACAGGAAACCCACTAGCACATTACATCTCATACTCCTTACATGCAAATTATCAACAGCAGCATTGCAGCAATAAAGCCTTCTATTAACAGGCAAGTTGGGGTAGGCTACATGCAAATCAGCAACATAAAAAAGACAAATAGGTGTATGTTCAGGAGCTGAATCAAATAATACAAATATTCTAAAGTGGACAAAGACACTGAACTGCAGAACTGCCTACCTTGCCACCTAATACTTGTATTAAGAAAGAAAAAATGCTCTCATATAACACAACACTCCTTCCTACTGGATCCTATTTTACCACTTTTTTCTCTGTCATACTACATTCATATATATATATATATATATATATATATATATATATATATATATATATATATATATATATATATATATATATATATATATATATATATATATATATATATATATATATATATATATATATATATATATATATATATATATATATATATATATATATATATATAGGGTGATGGTAATTGAAGCCCTGGGCTTCCATTAGTATGGGAAGCCCCAGTCAGGTATATCTACGCGCGCTCGATCTGGTTCTGGTTCTGGTTCTGGCTCGAGCGGATTGCAGCGTAAAACGTGACCTAAAACAGCGTAAATGAGTACGAAATTTAGCGTAAATCTTATATCTGTTTTGTAACAGCAAACGAGGCCTAAAATTACGGCGTAAAAATCGCATGCAGCCGATCGTGCGCGGGTTCTGGCTCGGGCGGATTCCAGCGTAAAACGTGAGCTAAAACAGCGTAAATGAGTACGAAATTTAGCGTAATTCCAAAATCTGTTTTGTAACAGCAAACGGAGCCTAAAATTACGGCGTAAAAATCGTGTGCACCCGATCGTGCGCGGGTTCTGGATCGGGTGGATTTTAGCGTAAAACGTGAACCAAAACAGCGTAAATGAGTACAAATTTTATCGTAAATCATCGATTTGTTTCGTAACGACAAATGGGTCTCGAATTACGGCATGAAAATCGCCACAGGCGCTGTCTCGGGCGGATTTCGGCATAAAACGTGAACCAAAACAGCGTAAATGAGTATGAATTTTAGCGTAAATCATCGATTGATTTCGTAACGGCAAATGGGGACAAATTACGGCGTAAAAATCGTGCGCGGGTTCTGGCTCGAGCGGATTTAAGTGTAAATCGTGAACCAAAACAACGTAAATATAGGTCATAAAATCCTATTGACATTGGCATAAATATGTATACAAAATAGCATAAAAATAGGATCGCCGTCCTGCGGAACCAGCGCCTCGCATCTGGGATGCGCCACCACTTCGTGCCTAGGCGAGGATGTCGTCGTCGCTAGCGCCTAGGGAAATCCGCCGTCGCGACCGCTGGCACATCGCCGTCGTGCGCACCTCATGGGGCCGCCGCCGCGTGCGTGCCCTCGGGATCCGATGCCGCAGCGTGTCCCTAGATTCGCCGTCGCGCCACAGGAATCCGCCATCGCGAGCGTGTCCCCAGATCCGCCGTCGCGCCTCAGGGATCCGCTGTCGCGAGCGTGTCCCCAGATCCGTCGTCGCGCCACAGATGCTGGAGCGGCGGTGGCGGTGGCCATCGCAGAGACGGACGGGACAACCACCGTTGTCACCGGGCCTAGGGTGAGCTGCCGTCGTCCGTCCGCTTCAAGAGCGCCGTCACCGCTTGCTCGCCTGCCTCGGAGCGTCGTTGTCGCTCGTTCCTGGTGGAGCGCCACCGTCGGTCGCCTGCCTCGAGGTGACACCGCTGCTGGCCCCCAGGATCACCGCCGCTCGCACGCCCTAGAGAACCGCCGCCGCCGCTAAAACCTAATTCCTGGCGGCGTGGGGGTGTTTTTATAGTGGTGGCGTGGGCCGGATCGTGGGCCCGATGCACGTAATATGCGCAGACTATATTTGCATAAACTGATACACACATCAGCATAACTCGTATTATATTTTGGCGTAAGCAGTTAGGTACAATAAGCCAAAAAGGGTCCGGTGCGGTCGCGCACCTGGTCGGTACGTGGTCGGGGCTTCCTATAGTTAAATAGAGCCTAGGGCTCTAAATACATATACTATATATATATATATAGGATTGAAAATCAACAGAACAGGTTAGGTCTAAAATCCAATCAACACTACTTTCATCTCTCCCAAAGTCCCCTTCTTTCCCAACACTTCTCCTGCATGCAGCATTTATCCACACCTCCTGCAGCTGCCACTGCCAGATCTGGCAATCCCCCACGAAGCTACTGCCACATACAGCGGAAGGGTAGAAGCTTGAACCAGCAGCTGCAGCATGGCCTTCAGTATGTTCTGTACTCTTGATTCCTTGGAAACACTTGAATTGATGAGTTTCTGTGGTGCGGCAGTGGTGAGGAGTGGCAAAAGGTGTGCCCCTCCGAACATGATTGGGAGCAGTGGAAGGACATGGTTCCCCATGGTGTCGAAGCCCGCAGAGAAGGGTTCAGGAGGGCAAGAATAGAGAGAAGGAAGACGATGCGAGAAGGATGGATTCCACGGAATGGAGCGCATGTGGTGCCAATGGAAGGACACAAACAAGAGAAGCAAGTTTGCCAGAGCCAGGCTCCCCTAGCCTTCCTGCTGTTGCTTCTCTCGCCAATGAGATGGTGGTAGATGGTGAACAGGGAGATGGTCCAAATAAAGTTTTAAAGTCGACTAGTCAACTCTAGTTGCCTGAGCACCGATAAGGTGACTAATCGTGATTAGTCGTCGATTTGCTCGATTAGTCGAGTCTAGTCGACTCCTAGTCGTCCTATAGTCGTCCACCTATAACAAGACCATATGTATATATCAATATATATATCAATATATAAAGTTGTAGCAGGACTGCAATACAACAGTACACTAGCTGTAGCAGGAAAACAGTACACAGATTTCAGCAGCACACTGATTCAGTGGCGAACCCAAGATTTCTTGACTAGGTATGTGAGATCAAGAGATGTCCTAGGGACATTGCCGTAGTGGCCTAGTGGATCGGGAGGATAGCCGTGGAAGGCAGAAACTAATGGGTCTGATAAGATCGTGGAGGAAGTTTTAAAGAGTAGAGATAGTGTTGCATACATACATATACTATATGTTATTTATTTTTTGCAAAACAGCGCTGGAGGGGGGCCTCTACAGACTACAGTCGCCGCGTGATGGAGGGGGCGCAGCTGACGCTCGAGCAGAGGGCCGCCGGAGCACAGCAAGGCGGCAGGAGAGTAGGGCGGCGGCGATGGAGAAGGTGTGGCGGCGATGGAGAAGGTGCGGCAGCGCTGGAGAAGGGTGCACGCGCGAGCGCGACTGTGCGCTGCGTAATGCGTGTACCGTATCGGTACAAGTAGGGCAAAACATTGTTTGTGATGTACAGATGGTGGGTCGGCCCATGTAACAGAGACCGGATTAGTGGCCCAAAACAGGCAAAACTAGTCGACCACTATACCTAGTCGGCGACTAGGACGACTAATCGCTTCCTAGTCGCTCTAGTCGAGTCGGAGACCCTAATCGATCTCCCTCTAGCGATAAGGCCGACTAATCGCGACTAATCACGATTAGTCAGACGACTTTAAAACCTTGTCCAATGCTAAAGTAGTAATCCAGATACGGGAAGTGATATGTTTGCAAAACAGTTCTGTGACTGGCATATAGGCAATTTGTCCAGTAAGAAAAGAAGACCCTGCGAATTGCTGGCTACCTAATATGTTATAAGAACATGTAGACAGGTTTTCAAAACAAAGTTTTGATTAAATGAATTGAGTAGATGGCATATTCCAACCTAGGTATTCAAGTCACTCTTCTAGCATGACAACCTGGTCAAAGTGGGTTGGTTCCAACCTAGGTCTTCAAGTCACTCTTCTAGCATGACAACCTGGTCCAAGTGGGTTGGTTCCAACCTAGGTCTTCAAGTCACTCTTCTATCATCGATCGAATGCATTGAGCAACTACTACACAAACAATTTCGATCGATTTTGTCAAAGGATTCTAATCATATCAGCACATACATCACACTGCAACAGCATATCTCGAATCTGGCAAGCAAGAGCTGGAATAGCATACTATCTAGCGTATACACACCTCACACCTAAAGTCCTAAACAAATAAATAAAGGCACCCAACCAGGACATTTTTCACCACACTGCAGCACTTAGGGGGTGTTTGGTTAGAGGGACTAAAGATTAGTCTCTAGTTTTTAGTCTCATTTAGTCCTTTTTTTGCCAAACACTAGGACTAAAATATGGACTAAAATGATTTAGTCTTTAGTCCTTCACATATGTGCTAAAAGGGAATAAACCATATTAATTCCACATTTACCCCTCATTTAGTTCAATTGTACTAATAGCAAGAGAATGTTAAAGGTCATTTTAGTCTTCTTATGAGTCATTTAGTATATTCTTACTATTTTTAGCCCCTAGAACCAAACATGTTAAGGACTAAACTTTAGTCTCCTAACTAAACTTTAGTCCCTAGACTAAAGAAACCAAACATGGCCTTACTAGTATCAAGCTTAGCATAACCAATCGTCAAATCTACTAGCTGGCACGTATCCATACCTGAAGGACACTGTTGCAGTAGCAGGTGTTGCCGAAGTTCTCGAGGCCGAAGTAGCGCTCGCCTTCCGGGAACTGGTCTCCGAGGGCCTTCTCAAGCTTGGAGCCGCTGGCTCCCATGACCATCCACCGGTCCCACCAGCCAGAGGCGGCGCCGGCGAGGTACCGGAACCCTGACCCGAGCCCTGAGCGGCTCCTCTCGGCCGCCGACGAGGCCTCCACCGTGGGTGATCGCACCGGATTTGCCGTCCTAGGGTTTGGTGGCTCCCCGCGCGGGCGCGCGGCGGAGGGAGAGGGGAGGGATAGGAGCTGGCGGGAGGCCGATGCAAAACCCTAGAGGGGTCGATCCGAGTGCGCGAGCGCAACGAAAGGTACGAGGAAGGAATCGCTGTCGCTGCTGCTTCTTCTGTTGCAGATTTCTCGCCTTTTTCCGAGGCGATGAAACGGGAGGACTCGCTTGATCTAGAATCGGACTCGCCTTGTGGTGGTTCTTGCTGTTTCTGTTCGTGGGCAAGCATTTCACTGGACCTGTGGACCCCGGGCCTATCTGTATTTCTTTACTCTTTCTACACAGATCTAACCGGGGTTTTTTTTTTCTGCTGTGGACTGAAATTCATTGTAATCCATCATCAGCACTTCAACAGAGAGGTTTCTTGCTCCGTGTACCCCCAACTGCCCCTTGATGTCTACCTGTGGAACTCATTTAAAACACGTATTGGTCCACTAGAGTTGTTACTTAATTACCAAGACCAAACAAGTCAATCTCTCCCTTTCGGTATTTGATGGCAACTATAATAACATAAAATTAAGCATATTTCAAGCTATAATTTCATATAAGTGTAAATTACTACCTTGGTTTTATATTTTGCGTTACTCGTTTATGTTGGAATTTTGAACGTACCTTAACAACATCCGAGGGTACGGTCTTCTAGGTGATGAGAGGGCCGCTTAAGTAAAAGATGTTTGTACCCTATAATAGTTTATATATATCTTATATACACTCTAGAAGATTATTCTCGCTTGCTATCTTTAACTAGCTCGCTATCTTTAACTACCGAGAAATAAGGAATCGAAGATATCTAGATTTAGAGGTCAATTTAAAAGATTAGTTTTTTCAATCAAAGTCTTTATCTCTCTCTTCTCTACTAAGCATCAATTTTTACGGTCGTTCTGCATCATCTTTTTACAAATAACATATCACATCTATTTCAAATGAATCTGTTGCACGCTTGTCCTGTATATAGATGGTCAAACAGCGGCCCGACACGGCACGATGGCCTGTTGACCGTGCTATGTCGACCCGTTAGCATGATGGAAGAAAGGTTGGAGACAATGGGTGAAGCCGTCTAACTAGTAAAACATCAAGCTCAGGTATTTTTAATATTGAATATATATTGTACATATGTGTATAAGATTTTTTATAAAATAAAAAATATAATCGTGTCGGGCTGGGCCAGTAGTACGGATCAAGGCTACGGCTCAAGCACGACACGACGCTCGTGTCGAGCGGGTCCAGACACTATTAAATGGGACATGCCTCGGATCGGCCTGTCAGACACGGTGAAAGGGAATTAGGCTTCCACATCTTCCCTAATTGATTTTGGTGGTTGAATTGCCCAACACAAATCATTGGACTAACTAGTTTGCTCTAGTCTATAAGTTCTACAGGTGCCAAAGGTTCACAATAGGCCAATAAAAAGACCAAGAAATGGGTTCAAACAAAGAGAGCAAGGGACAACCGAATGCTGCCCTGGTCTGGCGCACCGGACTGTCCGGTGCACCAAGGAACACGACGCCCAACTCTTCACCTTCGGAAATTTTCAGAGGAGCTCCGCTATAATTCACCGGACAGTGTCCGGTGCCCCAAGAAAGAGCGACTCAGAACTCGCCAGCTTCCGGAATCCGCTCCGCTAAAATTCACTGGACTGTCCGGTGAGTCACCGGACAGTGTCCGGTGCACACCAGACTGTCCGGTGTGACAGCGGAGCAACGGCTACTTCGCGCGCAACGGTCGACTGCAATGCATTAAATACGCGCCTACGCGCGCAGAGGAGCAGTGCACGCGCAGGTGGCACACCGGACAGCCTACAGGGCCTGTCCGGTGCACCACCGGACAGCCAGGCGGGCCCATAGGTCAGAGCTCCAACGGTCGGAACCCAACGGCCTGGTGACGTGGCTGGCACACCAGACAGTGTCCGGTGGCGCACCGGACTGTCCGGTGCGCCCGTCGACTGCAGCCTCCACCAACGGTCAAGTTTGGTGGTTGGGGCTATAAATACCCCAACCACCCCACATTCATGGCATCCAAGTTTTCCACCTTCCAACTACTTACAAGAGCTCTAGCATTCAATTCTAGACACACAAAAGAGATCAAATCCTCTCCCAATTCTACTCAAAGGTTTAGTGATTAGAGAGAGTGATTGTTGTGTTCATTCGAGCTCTTGCGCTTGGATTGCTTCTTCTTCTCATTCTTTCTTGTGATCATCTCAATTGTAATCAAGGCAAGAGACACCAATTGTGTGGTGGTCCTTGTGGGGAAGTTTGGTTCCCGGTTGATTGAGAAGAGAAGCTCACTCGGTCTGAGGGACCGTTTGAGAAAGGGAAAGGGTTGAAAGAGACCCGGTCTTTGTGACCACCTCAACGGGGAGTAGGTTTGAGAGAACCGAACCTCGGTAAAACAAATCTGTGTGCCTCACTTCTTTCTTCGCTTGCGATTTGTTTTTACGCCCTCTCTCGGACTTGATTATATTTCTAACGCTAACCCGGCTTGTAGTTGTGATTAACTTTGTAAATTTCAGTTTCGCCGTATTCACCCCCCCTCCCCTCTAGGCGACTTTCAATTGGTATCAGAGCCAGGTTCTTCATTAGAGCCTAACCGCTCGAAGTGATGTCGGGAGATCACGCCAAGAGGGAGATGGAGACCGGCAACAAGCCCACTACAAGCCACAAGAAGGCTTCATCGGAAGAGTCCCGCAACAAGGGGAAGGGGAAGAAATCCTCTTCCCACAAGTCGCATCGGAGTGGTGACAAAAAGAAGAAGGTGAGGAAGGTGGTCTACTACGAGACCGACACTTCATCACCATCGACCTCCGGCTCCGACGCGCCGTCCATTACTTCTAAGCGCCATGAGCGCAAGAAGTTTAGTAAGATTCCCCTACGCTATCCTCGCATTCCTAAACATACGCCTTTACTTTCCGTCCCATTAGGCAAACCACCAACGTTTGATGGTGAAGATTATGCTAGGTGGAGTGATATGATGCGATATCACCTAACCTCACTCCACAAAAGTATATGGGATGTTGTTGAGTTTGGTGTACAGGTACCATCCGTAGGGGATGAAGATTATGATGAGGACGAAGTGGCCCAAATCCAACACTTCAACTCCCAAGCCACAACTATACTCCTCGCCTCTCTAAGTCGAGAGGAGTATAATAAGGTGCAAGGGTTGAAGAGTGCTAAGGAAATTTGGGACGTACTAAAGACCGCGCACGAAGGAGACGAGGTGACCAAAATCACCAAGCGGGAAACGATCGAGGGGGAGCTCGGTCGCTTTCGTCTTCGCCAAGGGGAGGAGCCACAAGACATGTACAACCGGCTCAAAACCTTGGTGAACCAAGTGCGCAACCTTGGGAGCAAAAAAATGGGATGACCACGAAGTGGTTAAGGTTATTCTAAGATCACTTGTTTTCCTTAACCCTACTCAAGTTCAATTGATTCGTGGCAATCCTAGATATACACTAATGACTCCCGAGGAAGTAATCGGGAATTTTGTGAGCTTTGAATTGATGATAAAAGGCTCAAAGAAGATCAACGAGCTTGATGGCCCTTCCACGTCCGAAGCACAACCGGTCGCATTCAAAGCGACGGAGGAGAAGAAGGAGGAGTCTACATCAAGTAGACAACCAATCGATGCCTCAAAGCTCGATAATGAGGAGATGGCGCTCATCATCAAAAGCTTCCGTCAAATCCTCAAGCAAAGGAGGGGGAAGGATTACAAGCCCCGCTCCAAGAAAGTGTGTTACAAATATGGTAAGCCCGGTCATTTTATTGCAAAATATCTATTATCTAGTGATAGTGACAGGGGCGACGACAAGAAGGGGAGAAGAAAGGAGAAGAAGAGATAGTACAAGAAGAAGGGCGGCGATGCCCATGTTTGCCGGGAGTGGGACTCCGACGAGAGCTCCACCGACTCCTCCTCCGACGAGGACGCCGCAAACATCGCCGTCACCAAGGGTCTTCTCTTCCCCAACGTCGGCCACAAGTGCCTCATGGCTAAGGACGGCAAAAGGAAGAAGGTAAAATCAAGATCCTCCACTAAATATGAAGCCTCTAGTGATGAGGGTAATGCTAGTGATGAGGAGGATAATTTGCGTACCCTTTTTGCCAACCTCAACATGCAACAAAAGGAAAAATTAAATAAATTAATTAGTGCTATTCATGAGAAGGATGATCTCTTGGACTCTCAAGAGGACTTCCTAATCAAGGAAAACAAGAAGCATGTTAAGGTTAAAAACGCTTACGCTCTAGAAGTTAAAAAATGTGAAAAATTAACTAGTGAGCTAAGCACATCACATGATTTAATTGCCAACCTTAGAAATGAGAATGCTAGATTAATGGCTAAGGTTGATTCAAATGTATGTGATGATTCAATTTCCAATCTTAGAGATGATAACGCTAATTTGCTTACTAATATTGAAAAATTGAATGATTCTCTTGCTAGCCTTAGAAATGAAAATGAAAAATTGATTGCTATGGCTAAAGATTTAGATATTTGCAATGTTACAATTTTCAATCTTAGAGACAACAATGATATTTTGCGTGATAAGATTGTTGAACTTAATTCTTGCAAACCCTCTACATCTACCATTGAACATACTTCCATTTGTACTAGATGTAGAGACATTAATGTTGATGCTATCCATGATCACCTAGCCTTAATTAAGAAACAAAATGATCACATAGCTCAACTTAATGCTAAAATAATTGAGCATGACTTAGAAAATGAAAAGTTTAAATTTGCTAGAAGTATGCTCTATAGTGGGAGACGCCCTGGCATCAAGGACGACATTGGCTTCCAAAAGGGGGACAATGTCAAACTTAATGTCCCTCCTAAAAGATTGTCCAATTTTGTTAAGGGCAAGGCTCCCATGCCTCAGGATAACGAGGGTTACATTTTATACCCTGTCGGTTATCCTGAGAGCAAAATTAGGAGAATTCATTCTAGGAAGTCTCACTCTGGCCCTAATCATGCTTTCATGTATAAGGGTGAGACATCTAGCTCTAGGCAACCAACCCGTGCTAAGTTACCTAAGAAGAAAACTCCTAGTGCATCAAATGAACCTAGCATTTCATTTAAAACTTTTGATGCATCTTATGTTTTGACTAACAAATCCGGCAAAGTAGTTGCCAAGTTTGTTGGGGGCAAACACAAGAGCTCCAAAACTTGTGTTTGGGTACCCAAAGTTCTTGTTTTTAATGCTAAAGGACCCAAAACAGTTTGGGTACCTAAAACAAAGAACTAAACTTGTTTTGTAGGTTTATGCATCCGGAGGCTCAAGTTGGATCATCGATAGCGGGTGCACAAACCACATGACCGGGGAGAAGAAAATGTTCTCCTCTTATGAGAAAAACCAAGATCCCCAACGAGCTATCACATTCGGGGATGGAAACCAAGGTTTGGTCAAAGGTCTGGGTAAAATAGCTATATCTCCTGACCATTCCATCCAATGTTTTTCTTGTTGATTCATTAGATTACAATTTGCTTTCTGTATCTCAATTATGCAAAATGGGCTACAACTGTCTATTTACTGATCTAGGTGTCACTGTCTTTAGAAGAAGTGATGATTCAATAGCATTTAAGGGAGTGTTAGAGGGTCAACTATACTTGGTAGATTTTGATAGAGCTGAACTCGACACTTGCTTAATTGCTAAGACTAACATGGGTTGGCTCTAGCACCGCCGACTAGCCCATGTTGGAATGAAGAATCTTCATAAGCTTCTAAAGGGGGAGCACATTTTAGGATTAACAAATGTTCATTTTGAGAAAGACAGGATTTGTAGCGCATGCCAAGCAGGGAAGCAAGTTGGTGTTCATCATCCGCATAAGAACATCATGACGACTGACAGGCCACTGGAGCTCCTACACATGGATCTATTCGGCCCGATTACTTACATAAGCATCGACGGGAGTAAGTACTGTCTAGTTATTGTGGATAATTATTCTCGCTTCACTTGGGTATTCTTTTTGCAGGAAAAAATCTCAAACCCAAGAGACCTTAAAGGGGTTCTTGAGACGGGCTCAAAATGAGTTCGGCTTAAGGATCAAGAAAATAAGAAGCGACAACGGAACGAAATTCAAGAACTCTCAAATTGAAGGCTTCCTTGAGGAGGAGGGCATCAAGCCTGAGTTCTCTTCTCCCTACACGCCACAACAAAATGGTGTAGTGGAAGAAAGAATAGAACTCTACTGGATATGGCGAGGACTATGCTTGATGAGTACAAGACTTCGGATCGGTTTTGGGCCGAGGCGGTCAACACCGCTTGCTACGCCATCAACCGGTTATATCTACACCGAATCCTCAAGAAGACATCATACGAACTCTTAACCGGTAAACAGCCCAATATTTCATATTTTAGAGTCTTTGGTAGCAAATGCTTTATTCTTGTTAAAAGAGGTAGAAAATCTAAATTTGCTGTTAAGACTGTAGAAGGCTTTTTACTAGGATATGATTCAAACACAAGGGCATATAGAGTCTTTAACAAGTCCTCAGGACTAGTTGAAGTTTCTTGTGACGTTGTGTTTGATGAAACTAACGGCTCTTAAGTAGAGCAAGTTGATCTTGATGAGATAGGTGAAGAAGAGGCTCCTTGCATCGCGCTAAGGAACATGTCCATTGGGGATGTGTGTCCTAAGGAATTCGAAGAGCCTCCAAATGCACAAGATCAACCATCCTCCTCCATGCAAGCATCTCCACCAACCCAAGATGAGGGTGAGGCTCAAGATGATGAAGAGGAAGATCAAGAAGACGAGCCACCCCAAGAAAACGGCAATGGTCAAGGGGGAGATGCAAATGATCAAGACAAGGAGGATGAACAAGTTACAAGGCCGCCACACCCAAGAGTCCACCAAGCAATCCAACGAGATCACCCCGTCGACACCATCCTCGGCGACATTCATAAGGGGGTAACCACTAGATCTCGTGTTGCACATTTTTGTGAGCATTACTCTTTTGTTTCCTCTATTGAGCCACACAGGGTAGAGGAAGCACTCCAAGATTTGGATTGGGTGATGGCGATGCAAGAGGAGCTGAACAATTTCACTAGAAACAAGGTATGGCATTTAGTTCCACGTCCTAATCAAAATGTTGTAGGAACCAAATGGGTCTTCCGCAACAAGCAAGATGAGCATGGTGTGGTGACAAGGAACAAAGCTCGACTTGTGGCCAAGGGATACTCCCAAGTCGAAGGTTTGGATTTTGGTGAAACCTATGCACCCGTAGCTAGGCTTGAGTCAATTCGCATATTATTAGCCTATGCTACTTACCATGGCTTCAAGCTTTATCAAACGGACGTGAAGAGTGCCTTCCTCAATGGACCAATCAAGGAAGAGGTCTATGTTGAGCAACCTCCCGGCTTTGAAGACAGTGAGTACCCTAACCATGTCTATAGGCTCTCTAAGGCGCTTTATGGGCTCAAGCAAGCCCCAAGAGCATGGTATGAATGCCTAAGAGATTTCCTTAATGCTAATGGCTTCAAAGTCGGCAATGCCGATCCTACATTATTTACTAAGACTCTTGCAAATGATTTGTTCGTATGCCAAATTTATGTTGATGATATTATATTTGGGTCTACTAACGAATCTACATGTGAGCAATTTAGTAGGATCATGACACAGAAATTCGAGATGTCAATGATGGGGGAGTTGAAGTGTTTCTTGGGATTTCAAGTAAAGCAACTCCAAGAGGGCACCTTCATTAGCCAAATGAAGTATACTCAAGACATTCTAAACAAGTTTGGAATGAAGGATGCCAAACCCATCAAGACTCCCATGGGAACCAATGGGCATCTCGACCTCGACACGGAAGGTAAATCCGTCGATCAAAAGGTATAACAGTCAATGATAGGTTCATTACTCTATTTATGCGCATCTCGACCGGACATTATGCTTTCCGTATGCATGTGTGCAAGATTCCAAGCCGACCCTAAGGAATCTCACCTTACGGCCGTAAAACGAATCTTGAGATATTTGGCTTATACTCCTAAGTTTGGGCTTTGGTACCCTTGGGGATCCACATTTGATTTAATTGGTTATTCCGATGCCGATTGGGCAGGGTGCAAAATCAATAGAAAGAGCACATCGGGGACTTACCAGTTCTTGGGAAGGTCCTTGGTGTCTTGGGCTTCAAAGAAGCAAAATTCTGTGGCTCTTTCAACCGCCGAAGCCGAGTATATTGCCGCAGGCCATTGTTGCGCGCAATTGCTTTGGATGAGGCAATCCCTTAGGGACTATGGTTACAATTTAACCAAAGTTCCTCTTCTATGTGATAATGAGAGTGCAATCCGTATGGTGGATAATCCCGTTGAGCATAGTCGCACTAAACACATAGCCATTCGGTATCATTTTCTAAGGGATCACCAACAAAAGGGGGATATCGAGATTGCATATATTAACACTAAAGATCAATTAGCAGATATCTTTACCAAGCCACTTAATGAACAAACTTTTACCAAACTTAGGCATGAGCTAAATATTCTTGATTCTAGGGATTTCTTTTGATGTCTTGCATACATAGCTCATAAGTATACCTTTGATCATGTCTCTTTTATATGCCATGACTAATGTGTTTTCAAGTATATTTCAAACCAAGTCATAGGTATATTGAAAGGGAATTGGAGTCTTCGGCGAAAACAAAGGCTTCCACTCCACTCCATAACTCATCCTTCGCCGTTGCTCCGAGCATCTCTCCATCTTTGGTATAATCTTCACTCATATGTTTTATTTGCCAAAGGGGAGACAATAGTTAAAAGGGCTTATGTTTCACTCAAACATCCGTTTTTGGCGATTCATGCCAAAGGGGGAGAGTTTTAAGCCCAAAGCAAAAGGACCGCACCACCACCAATTTTTTAAACTTATGATCTTCAAAATTGGTATCTCATTGTGTTCTAAAGGGGGAGAAAGTAACATCTTCAAAAATTGGTATCTTAAAACCCTCTTGAACACTAAGAGGAAGTTTTTATTGAGGGGGAGTTTTGTTTAGTCAAAGGACAAGCATTTGAAACAAGGGAAAAATTTTCAAATCTTATAAATGCTTCTAAAAAATCTTATTCATTTACCTTTGACTAGTTGCAAAATGACTTTGAAAAGATTTTACAAAAGAATTTGCAAAAACAAAACATGTGGTGCAAGTGTGGTCCAAAATGTTGAGAATAAAAAGAAACAATCCATGCGTATCTTATGAGAATTTATGTTGGCTCAATTCTAAGTAACCTTTGCACTTATATTTTGCAAACTAGTTCAATTATGCACTTCTCTACTTGCTTTGGTTTGTGTTGGCATCAATCACCAAAAAGGGGGAGATTGAAAGGGAATTAGGCTTCCACCTCTTCTCTAATTGATTTTGGTGGTTGAATTGCCCAACATAAATCATTGGACTAACTAGTTTGCTCTAGTCTATAAGTTCTACAGGTGCTAAAGGTTCACAATAGGCCAATAAAAAGACCAAGAAAATGAGTTCAAACAAAGAGAGCAAGGACAACCGAAGGCTGCCCTGGTCTGGCGCACCGGACTGTCCGGTGTGCCACCGGACAGTGTCCGGTGCACCAGGGAACACGACGCCCAACTCTTCACCTTCGGGAATTTTCAGAGGAGCTCCGCTATAATTCACCGGACTGTTCGGTGCACCACCGGACAGTGTCCGGTGCCCCAAGGAAGAGCGACTCTGAACTCGCCAGCTTCGGGAATCCGCTCCGCTAAAATTCACCGGACTGTCCGGTGCACACCTGATAGTCGCCTAGAGGGGGGGTGAATAGGGCGAAACTGAAATTTACAAATATAAACACAACTACAAGCCGGGTTAGCGTTAGAAATATAAATGAGTCCGAGAGAGAGGGCGCAAAACAAATCCCAAGCGAATAAGCAAGAGAGACACGGAGATTTGTTTTACCGAGGTTCGGTTCTTGCAAACCTACTCCCCGTTGAGGAGGCCACAAAGGCCGGGTCTCTTTCAACCCTTCCCTCTCTCAAACGGTCCCTCGGACCGAGTGAGCTTCTCTTCTCTAATCAAAGCCGGGAACAAAACTTCCCCGCAAGGGCCACCACACAATTGGTGCCTCTTGCCTTGATTACAATGGAGTGTGATCTCAAGAACAAGTGAGAAAGAAGAGAAGCAATCCAAGCGCAAGAGCTCAAATGAACACGGCAAATCACTCTCACTAGTCACTAGGGCTTTGTGTGGAATTGTAGAGGATTTGATCTCTTTAGTGTGTCTAGAATTGAATGCTAGAGCTCTTGTAGTAGTTGAGAAGTGGAAAACTTGGATGCAATGAATGGTGGGGTGGTTGGGGTATTTATAGCCCCAACCACCAAACTTGACCGTTGGCTGGAGGCGTCTGCTCGATGGCGCACCGGACAGTCCGGTGCACACCGGACAGTCCGGTGCCCCTGCCACGTCATCACTGCCGTTGGATTCTGACCGTTGGAGCTTCTGACTTGTGGGCCCTCCTGGGTGTCCGGTGCACACCGGACATGTACTGTTTGATGTCCGGTGCACCGGCATGGGCGTGCCTGACGTCTGCGCGCGCTGCGCGCGCAATAAATGCACCGCAGGGAGCCGTTGGCGCCGCAGGGAGACGTTGCTCCGCTGGCACACCGGACAGTCCGGTGCACACCGGACAGTCCGGTGAATTTTAGCGGAGCGGCTGCCGCGCGAACCCGAGGCTGGCGAGTTCCTGAGGCCGACTTCCCTTGGCGCACCGGACACTGTCCGGTGTACACCGGACAGTCCGGTGAATTATAGCCGAGTCGCCTTGGAATTTCCCGAAGGTGGCGAGTTGGAGTCTGAGTCCCCTGGTGCACCGGACAGGTACTGTTCACTGTCCGGTGGCACACCGGACAGTCCGGTGCGCCAGACCAGGGGTGCCTTCGGTTGCCCCTTTGCTCCTTTGTTGAATCCAAAACTTGGTCTTTTTATTGGCTAAGTGTGAACCTTTTACACCTGTATATACTATACACTTGGGCAAACAAGTTAGTCCAAAGATTTGTGTTGGGCAATTCAACCACCAAAATTATATAGGAACTAGGTGTAAGCCTAATTCCCTTTCAATCTCCCCCTTTTTGGTGATTGATGCCAACACAAACCAAAGCAAATAGAGAAGTGCATAATTGAACTAGTTTGCATAATGTAAGTGAAAAGGTTACTTGGAATTAAGCCAATATAACTACTTACAAGATATGCAAGGAATGTTTCTTTCTTATATAACATTTTGGACCACGTTTGCACCACATGTTTTGTTTTTGCAAATTCTTTTTGTAAATCCATTTCAAAGATCTTTTGCAAATAGTCAAAGGTAAATGAATAAGAGTTTGCAAAGCATTTTCAAGATTTGAAATTGTCTCCCCCTATTTCAAATGCTTTTCCTTTGACTAAACAAAACTCCCCCTAAAAGAGATCCACCTCTTAGTGTTCAAGAGGGTTTTGATATACCATTTTTGAAATACTACTTTCTCCCCCTTTTGAACACAATAGGATACCAAATGATAAAGACTTTTGGAAAGCACTAAGTTTTTGAATTTGGTGGTGGTGGTGCGGTCCTTTTGCTTTGGGCTCATTTCTCCCCCTTTTTGGCATGAATCGCCAAAAACGGAATCATTAGAGCCCTTGAAGTAAGTTCCTCCTCTTTGGTCATAAATGAATGAGTTAAGATTATACCAAAGACGAAATCCGGTCCTTTTGCGTTTGAGCTTTTACTCTCTCCCCCAAGGATGAAGTCCTTTTCCTTGATGCTCATTTCTCCCCCAAAGAAGAGAGAGTTGCTCGGAGTGGTGGCGAAGTATGAGTTACGGAGTGGAAGCCTTTTTCTTCGCCGAAGACTCCAATTCCCTTTCAATATACCTATGACTTGGTTTGAAATAGACTTGAAAACACATTAGTCATAGCATATAGAAGAGATATGATCAAAGGTATTCAAATGAGCTATGTGTGCAAGCTTAGCAAAAGAAATTTCTAGAATCAAGAATATTGAGCTCATGCCTAAGTCTGGTAAAAGATTGTTCATCAAGTGGCTTGGTAAAGATATCGGCTAATTGATCTTTAGTATTAATGTAAGAAATCTCGATATCCCCCTTTTGTTGGTGATCCCTAAGAAAATGATACCGAATGGCTATGTGCTTAGTGCGGCTATGCTCGACGGGATTGTCGGCCATTTTAATTGCACTCTCATAGTCTCATTATCACATAGCAAAGGGACTTTGGTTAATTTGTAACCGTAGTCCCGCAGGGTTTGCCTCATCCAAAGCAATTGCGCGCAACAATGTCCTGCGGCAATGTACTCGGCTTCGGCGGTGGAAAGAGCGACCGAATTTTGCTTCTTTGAAGCCCAAGACACCAAGGATCTTCCCAAGAACTGGCAAGTCCCCGATGTGCTCTTCCTATTGATTTTGCACCCCGCCCAATCGGCATCCGAATAACCAAGTAAATCAAATGTGGATCCCCGAGGGTACCAAAGCCCAAACTTAGGGGTATAAGCCAAATATCTCAAGATTCGTTTTACGGCCGTAAGGTGGGATTCCTTAGGGTCGGATTGGAATCTTGCACACATGCAAACGGAAAGCATAATGTCCGGTCGAGATGCACATAAATAAAGCAATGAACCAATCATCGACCGGTATACCTTTTGATCCACGGACTTACCTCCCGTGTCGAGGTCGAGATGCCCATTAGTTCCCATGGGTGTCTTGATGGGTTTGGCATCCTTCATCCCAAACTTAGCAAGAATGTCTTGAGTGTACTTCGTTTGGCTAATGAAGGTGCCCTCTTGGAGTTGCTTGACTTGGAATCCTAGAAAATACTTCAACTCCCCCATCATCGACATCTCGAATTTCTGTGTCATGATCCTACTAAACTCTTCACATGTAGACTCGTTAGTAGACCCAAATATAATATCATCAACATAAATTTGGCATACAAACAAGTCATTTTCAAGAGTTTTAGTAAAGAGTGTAGGATCGGCCTTGCCGACTTTGAAGCCATTAGCAATAAGGAAATCTCTAAGGCATTCATACCATGCTCTTGGGGCTTGCTTGAGCCCATAAAGCGCCTTAGAGAGCCTATAGACATGATTAGGATACTCACTGTCTTCAAAGCCGGGAGGTTGCTCAACATAGACCTCTTCCTTGATCGGTCCATTGAGGAAGGCACTTTTCACGTCCATTTGATAGAGCTTAAAGCCATGGTAAGTAGCATAGGCCAATAATATGCGAATTGACTCAAGCCTAGCTACGGGTGCATAGGTTTCACCGAAATCCAAACCTTCGACTTGTGAATACCCTTTGGCTACGAGTCGAGCTTTGTTCCTTGTCACCACACCATGCTCATCTTGCTTGTTGCGGAAGACCCATTTGGTTCCTACAACATTTTGGTTAGGACGTGGAACTAAATGCCAGACCTCATTCCTCGTGAAATTGTTGAGCTCCTCTTGCATCGCCACCACCCAATCCGAATCTTGGAGAGCTTCCTCTACCCTGTGTGGCTCAATAGAGGAAACAAAAGAGTAATGTTCACAAAAATGAGCAACCCGAGATCGAGTAGTTACCCCCTTATGAATGTCGCCGAGGATGGTGTCGACGGGGTGATCTCGTTGGATTGCTTGGTGGACTCTTGGGTGTGGCGGTCTTGATTCTTCCTCATCCTCCTTTTCTTGATCATTTGCATCTCCCCCTTGATCATTGCCATTATCTTGAGGTGGCTCATCTTCTTGATTTTGCCCTTCATCAACTTGAGCCTCATCCTCATTTTGAGTTGGTGGAGATGCTTGCATGGAGGAGGACGGTTGATCTTGTGCATTTGGAGGCTCTTCGGATTCCTTAGGACACACATCCCCGATGGACATGTTCCTTAGCGCGATGCATGGAGCCTGTTCTTCACCTATCTCATCAAGATCAACTTGCTCTACTTGAGAGCCGTTAGTTTCATCAAACACAACGTCACATGAGACTTCAACTAGTCCAGTGGACTTGTTAAAGACCCTATATGCCCTTGTGTTTGAGTCATAACCAAGTAAAAAGCCTTCTACAGTTTTAGGAGCAAATTTAGATTTTCTACCTCTTTTAACAAGAATAAAGCATTTGCTACCAAAAACTCTAAAGTATGAAATGTTGGGCTTTTTACCGGTTAGGAGTTCATATGATGTCTTCTTGAGGATTCGGTGAAGATATAACCGGTTGATGGCGTAGCAGGCGGTGTTGACCGCTTCGGCCCAAAACCGGTCCGGTGTCTTGTACTCATTAAGCATGGTTCTTGCCATGTCCAAAAGAGTTCGATTCTTCCTCTCCACTACACCATTTTGTTGTGGCGTGTAGGGAGAAGAGAACTCATGCTTGATGCCCTCCTCCTCAAGGAAGCTTTCAATTTGAGAGTTCTTGAACTCCGTCCCGTTGTCGCTTCTTATTTTCTTGATCCTTAAGGCGAACTCATTTTGAGCCCGTCTCAAGAATCCTTTTAAGGTCTCTTGGGTTTGAGATTTTTCCTGTAAAAAGAATACCCAAGTGAAGCGAGAATAATCATCCACAATAACAAGACAATACTTACTCCCGCCGATGCTTATGTAAGCAATCGGGCCGAATAGATCCTTGTGGAGTAGCTCAAGCGGCCTGTCGGTCGTCATGATGTTCTTGTGTGGGTGATGGACTCCAACTTGCTTCCCTGCCTGGCATGCGCTACAAATCCTGTCTTTCTCAAAATGAACATTTGTTAATCCTAAAATGTGCTCTCCCTTTAGAAGCTTATGAAGATTCTTCATCCCAACATGGGCTAGTCGACGATGCCAGAGCCAACCCATGTTAGTCTTAGCAATTAAGCAAGTGTCGAGTTCAGCTCTATCAAAATCTACCAAGTATAGCTGACCCTCTAACACTCCCTTAAATGCTATTGAATCATCACTTCTTCTAAAGACAGTGACACCAACATCAGTGAATAGACAGTTGTAGCCCATTTGACATAATTGAGAAACGGAAAGCAAGTTGTAATCTAAGGAATCTACAAGAAAAACATTGGAAATGGAATGGTCAGGAGATATAGCAATTTTACCAAGACCTTTGACCAAACCTTGATTTCCATCCCCGAATGTGATAGCTCGTTGGGGATCTTGGTTTTTCTCATATGAGGAGAACATCCTTTTCTCCCCTGTCATGTGGTTTGTGCACCCGCTATCGAGTATCCAACTTGAGCCCCCGGATGCATAAACCTACAAAACAATTTTAGTTCTTGACTTTAGGTACCCAAACGGTTTTGGGTCCTTTGGCATTAGAAACAAGAACTTTGGGTACCCAAACACAAGTCTTGGAGCCCTTGTGTTTGCCCCCAACAAATTTGGCAACTACCTTGCCGGATTTGCTAGTAAGCACATAAGATGCATCAAAAGTTTTAAATGAAATGGCATGATCATTTGATGCATTAGGAATTTTCTTCTTAGGCAACTTAGCATGGGTTGGTTGCCTAGAACTAGATGTCTCACCCTTATACATAAAAGCATGATTAGGGCCAGAGTGAGACTTCCTAGAATGAATCTTCCTAATTTTGCTCTCAGGATAGCCGGCAGGGTATAAAATGTAACCCTCGTTATCCTGAGGCATGGGAGCTTTGCCCTTAACAAAGTTAGACAAGTTCTTAGGAGGGGCATTAAGTTTGACATTGTCTCCCCTTTGGAAGCCAATGCCATCCTTGATGCCAGGGCGTCTCCCATTATAAAGCATGCTACGAGCAAATTTAAATTTCTCATTTTCTAAGTTGTGCTCGGCAATTTTAGCATCTAGTTTAGCTATATGATCATTTTGTTGCTTAATTAAAATCATGTGATCATGAATAGCATCAATATCAACATTTCTACATCTAGTACAAATAGATACATGCTCAACAATAGATGTAGAGGGTTTGCAAGATTTTAATTCTACAACCTTAGCATGCAGCATATCATTTTTAGTTCTAAGGTCAGAAATTGTAACATTGCAAACATCTAGTTCTTTAGCCTTAGTAATCAACTTTTCATTTTCTACTCTAAGGCTAGCAAGAGAAATGTTCAATTCTTCAATCCTAGCAAGCAAATCATCATTATTATCTCTAGGAGTGGAAATTGAAACATCACAAACATGAGAATCAACCTTAGCATTTAAAATAGCATTTTCATTCCTAAGGTTGTCAATTATTTCACGGCAAGTGCTTAGCTCACTAGATAATTTTTCACATTTTTCTACTTCTAGAGCATAAGCCTTTTTAACCTTAACATGTTTTTTGTTTTCTTTAATTAGACAATCCTCTTGGGAATCCAAAAGGTCGTCCTTTTCATGAATAGCACTAACCAATTCATTCAATTTTTCTTTTTGAGCTATGTTAAGGTTGGCAAAAAGGGAACGCAAATTATCTTCCTCATCACTAGCATTGTCATCACTAGAGGATTCATATTTAGTGGAGGATTTAGATTTAACCTTCTTTTTGCCGTCCTTTGCCATGAGGCACTTGTGGCCGACGTTGGGGAAGAGGAGTCCCTTGGTGACGGCGATGTTGGCGGCGTCCTCGTCGTCGGAGGAGTCGCTTGAGCTCTCGTCGGAGTCCCACTCGCGACAAACATGGGCATCGCCGCCCTTCTTCTTGTAATACCTCTTCTTTTCCTTTCGTCTCCCCTTCTTGTCGTCACCTCGGTCACTGTCACTAGATATAGGACATTTAGCAATAAAATGACCGGGCTTACCACACTTGTAGCAAACCTTCTTGGAGCGGGACTTGTAGTCTTTCCCCCTCCTTTGTTTGAGGATTTGGCGGAAGCTCTTGATGACGAGCGCCATTTCCTCATTGTCGAGCTTGGAGGCGTCGATTGGTTGTCGACTTGGTGTAGCCTCCTCCTTCTTCTCCTCCGTTGCCTTGAATGCAACGGGTTGGGCTTCGGATGAGTCGCCAAGCTCGTTGATTTTCCTCGAGCCTTCTATCATGCACTCAAAACTTACAAAATGCCCGATAACTTCCTCGGGGGTCATTTTAGTATATCTAGGATTACCACGAATCAATTGAACTTGAGTGGGATTAAGAAAAATGAGAGATCTTAAAATAACATTTACCACTTCGTGATCGTCCCACTTCTTGCTCCCGAGGTTGCGCACTTGGTTCACCAAAGTCTTGAGCCGGTTGTACATGTGTTGTGGCTCCTCTCCTTTGTGAAGCCGGAACCGACCGAGCTCCCCCTCGATCGTTTCCCGCTTGGTGATCTTGGTGAGCTCGTCTCCCTCGTGCGCGGTTTTGAGTACATCCCAAATCTCCTTGGCGCTCTTTAACCCTTGTACTTTGTTATACTCCTCTCTACTTAGAGAGGCGAGGAGTATTGTTGTTGCTTGAGAGTTGAAGTGCTCGATTTGGGCCACTTCATCCTCATCATAGTCCTCATCCCCTACGGATGGTACCTGCGCGCCAAACTCAACAACATCCCATATGCTTTTGTGGAGCGAGGTTAGATGAAATCGCATTAAATCGCTCCACCTAGCGTAATCTTCACCATCAAATGTTGGTGGTTTGCCTAATGGGACGGAAAGTAAAGGTGTATGTTTGGAAATGCGAGGGTAACGTAGGGGGATCTTACTATACTTCTTGCGCTCTTGGCGCTTAGAAGTGACGGAGGGCGCATCGGAGTCGGAGGTCGATGTTGATGAAGTGTCGGTCTCGTAGTAGACCACCTTCCTCATCCTCTTGTGCTTGTCGCCTTTCCGATGCGGCTTGTGGGAAGAAGATTTTTCCTTCTTCTCTTTGTGATGAGAAGAAGATTTCTTCTCCTTCCCTTTGTTGGAGGAGCTCTTCTTCTTCTCCCTCCTTTTGGTGCGGGACTCTTCCGATGAAGTGCTCCCGTGGCTTGTAGTGGGCTTTTCGCCGGTCTCCATCTCCTTCTTGGCGTGATCTCCCGACATCACTTCGAGCGGTTAGGCTCTAATGAAGCACCGGGCTCTGATACCAATTGATAGTCGCCTAGAGGGGGGGTGAATAGGGCGAAACTGAAATTTACAAATATAAACACAACTACAAGCCGGGTTAGCGTTAGAAATATAAATGAGTCCGAGAGAGAGGGCGCAAAACAAATCCCAAGCGAATAAGCAAGAGAGACACGGAGATTTGTTTTACCGAGGTTCGGTTCTTGCAAACCTACTCCCCGTTGAGGAGGCCACAAAGGCCGGGTCTCTTTCAACCCTTCCCTCTCTCAAACGGTCCCTCGGACCGAGTGAGCTTCTCTTCTCTAATCAAAGCCGGGAACAAAACTTCCCCGCAAGGGCCACCACACAATTGGTGCCTCTTGCCTTGATTACAATGGAGTGTGATCTCAAGAACAAGTGAGAAAGAAGAGAAGCAATCCAAGCGCAAGAGCTCAAATGAACACGGCAAATCACTCTCACTAGTCACTAGGGCTTTGTGTGGAATTGTAGAGGATTTGATCTCTTTAGTGTGTCTAGAATTGAATGCTAGAGCTCTTGTAGTAGTTGAGAAGTGGAAAACTTGGATGCAATGAATGGTGGGGTGGTTGGGGTATTTATAGCCCCAACCACCAAACTTGACCGTTGGCTGGAGGCGTCTGCTCGATGGCGCACCGGACAGTCCGGTGCACACCGGACAGTCCGGTGCCCCTGCCACGTCATCACTGCCGTTGGATTCTGACCGTTGGAGCTTCTGACTTGTGGGCCCTCCTGGGTGTCCGGTGCACACCGGACATGTACTGTTTGATGTCCGGTGCACCGGCATGGGCGTGCCTGACGTCTGCGCGCGCTGCGCGCGCAATAAATGCACCGCAGGGAGCCGTTGGCGCCGCAGGGAGACGTTGCTCCGCTGGCACACCGGACAGTCCGGTGCACACCGGACAGTCCGGTGAATTTTAGCGGAGCGGCTGCCGCGCGAACCCGAGGCTGGCGAGTTCCTGAGGCCGACTTCCCTTGGCGCACCGGACACTGTCCGGTGTACACCGGACAGTCCGGTGAATTATAGCCGAGTCGCCTTGGAATTTCCCGAAGGTGGCGAGTTGGAGTCTGAGTCCCCTGGTGCACCGGACAGGTACTGTTCACTGTCCGGTGGCACACCGGACAGTCCGGTGCGCCAGACCAGGGGTGCCTTCGGTTGCCCCTTTGCTCCTTTGTTGAATCCAAAACTTGGTCTTTTTATTGGCTAAGTGTGAACCTTTTACACCTGTATATACTATACACTTGGGCAAACAAGTTAGTCCAAAGATTTGTGTTGGGCAATTCAACCACCAAAATTATATAGGAACTAGGTGTAAGCCTAATTCCCTTTCAACACCAGACTGTCCGATGTGACAACGGAGCAACGACTACTTCGCGCGCAACGGTCGACTGCAACGCATTAAATGCGCGCCTGCGCGCACAGAGGAGCAGTGCACGCGCAGGTGGCACACCGGACAACCTATAGAGCCTGTCCGGTGCACCACCGGACAGCCAGGCGGGCCCACAGGTCAGAGCTCCAACGGTCGGAACCCAACGGCCTGGTGACGTGGCTGGCACACCGGACAGTGTCCGGTGGCGCACCGGACTGTCCGGTGCGCCCGTCGACTGCAGCCTCCACCAACGGTCAAGTTTGGTGGTTGGGGCTATAAATACCCCAACCACCCCACATTCATGGCATCCAAGTTTTCCACCTTCCAACTACTTACAAGAGCTCTAGCATTCAATTCTAGACACACAAAAGAGATCAAATCCTCTCTCAATTCCACTCAAAGGTTTAGTTATTAGAGAGAGTGATTGTTGTGTTTATTCGAGCTCTTGCGCTTGGATTGCTTCTTCTTCTCATTCTTTCTTGTGATCATCTCAATTGTAATCAAGGCAAGAGACACCAATTGTGTGGTGGTCCTTGTGGGGAAGTTTGGTTCCCGGTTGATTGAGAAGAGAAGCTTACTCGGTCCGAGGGACCGTTTGAGAGAGGGAAAGGGTTGAAAGAGACCCGATCTTTGTGACCACCTCAACGGGGAGTAGGTTTGAGAGAACCGAACCTCGGTAAAACAAATCCTTGTGTCTCACTTCTTTATTCGCTTGCGATTTGTTTTTACGCCCTCTCTCGGACTTGATTATATTTCTAACGCTAATCCGGCTTGTAGTTGTGATTAACTTTGTAAATTTCAGTTTCGCCCTATTCACCCCCCCTCTAGGCAACTTTCACACGGCCCATTTGGTCATCTATACATCTGCACGATAACGATGGTCCTCGCCTCAGTTGCCGCCACCTCGTTCGTCGTCCTGCTTCTTTTCTCTCTCCCCTCATGCCTCCACCTCCGCGCCACCCATTCTCGTCAGAGGGCGTGGGAGCATGCGCCTCCTCCCTGTATTCGTCCGACACCAGTCCTGACATCGATCCGCGCAGTGGCTTTTGCACGTTCACGAGGACGTTTCACAACATGTGTGCACCATCGTTTTCACCATCGTCGGACATCCCGTTTGTCTTCCCGGCCTTCGGTCTGTTCTTCCTCCCCAACGTACTGCCCCCGCCCATGGTTGTAGCCGCAAGCCAACCGACGCTCATCGACATGGTACAGGGCGAGGTTTTCTTTCTCCTAGCTTTCTCCGTGCGTGCCACTGAGTAGGACACAGTGGCGCCTGCCACGCTTAGGTTATCTCGGCGACGAGGAGTCCTGGTTTGAAATATTGGACAACTAAGGCCCATAGCGCAGCAATAGTCAACATATGCTACGAAGTTGGTGGTGGTGGTGTGTCGCCTCGGCAGGTCCATGGTTGGGAAGGCACTCGCATTCTCTTGCCCTTCTCGGACTGACGCCTGGTGCGGGTGCCTCTCGGTTTGGAGCTGCTCTGGCTGGGCTTCTTTCTCTGCTTGCGTACTCTCTCCCTATATGTATCTAGCGGTATACTGCCTATATCGCCTCCAGATGCACAGGTCTTCGTCGGGTCCTTCTCCGGCAACAAACAGGTATGCCCGTCTCTTCCCTTCCTTCCTGCTCTACGAAACCTTGGAAGTGGGGGAGGCGAGGGATGGGTGTCCCTGATTTGTTGTCTATGGTACCCGTTCAATGGCTCGGCATCGCCTGTCTACATGACCTTCCTTACCACGGTGTCAACTCGGTATGCTTCTACCACTTCTATGTACCTATCACCCATCCTTCTATCGTTACAAAAATTATTGTGTTGTTCCTCTGTTGTTTTGGGTGTTAGTTTTTTGTTGTGCTAGGGACTGAACATAATTTGGGTGTGTTAATACTTTATTTTATTGTCCACACATGGTTTGTGTTCTTCTGATGGTGGCTCATGGATCCTACAAAATATGTGTTAGGATTTGGAGATCCATACGAGCACTATCAAAGGGTGTTTGTCCTTGTGTTCTTGTCTCTTACATGCATTAGGTCGTTTCTGAGACCACATTGGCACAATGGACTCCATGGTGTTTGAGGTTGCTGAATTGGATGGAGCAGCAATGATTTGTCATGCTAACAGTAAAAGAAAAGGTTGCTGAGGTTGCTGAATTGGATGGAGCGCATCCATTTTTATTGATGCCTGACTTTAGCAACCACTTCATATTTTTGATCTATCTTTTTTATAAGTTTGAGTTCATGTGACTTATTTTAGAAACTTGAGCTCACAAACATCCTCTTATTTGGTCTCTGTATGGTAGAATTATGTCATTCTATAATCTCTGTTCATTCAGTCAATCGTTGTGAACTCTCTTCTAATCGCTCCCTTGATTGTACGTGTTGTATCAAGACATATTGGATGGAGTAAACAACAACATCAATTAGTCAAATAAAAAAATATTATACGGAGAGCGGAGATAATTAATAAAAAAATCTTGAGATCTTTTTGGTGAATAGTTTACGTGGGTATTATTGTGAGTCGTCGTAACGCACTGGAAACTGACTAGTATCTAATAAATTAAGAAGAGTCTTTTGAAAATAATCTTAGGACAACCGCAATGGTGTAGATAGCACACTCTTTATACAACATCCATGTCATCTACATAGCATCCTGTAGTGAATGTTTGTAATAGTGTATTTATTTATATACAGATATATGTTGGGTACCCGGGAATGGAGTACCAGAGAGGGCTCTAAGACCTCCAAAAACGGCCCGCTTGCCAGGCAGTTCGGCGAGAAAGCCCAAAAGGCCATCCGGGAACAGTCCACCAAGCTGATAGGCTCACTGAACAAATATCCGTTGAGCAACCCAACGAGGCAGGACTATCGACCAACCTGCCCATCGAGCAACCCAGCAAGGCGGGCTGCCAACCAATCTGTCCGCCGAGCAACCCAGCGAGGCGAGTCTGTCGACCAACCGGACCTCCGAGCAACGCAGCAAGACAACAACTGACTCTCAAGGGGAGTCAGTCTGGTACTATCCAGCCACGTCAACATGACAGGACATCACCGAGCCAGGCTCGGACTATGGAAGCGGTGCTGAAGGGGTCTATGTCAGGCACGATGACGGATATGTATCCTTGCTAATTAGTGGGACCGAACGATCCCGGTCGTAGAGACCTCGTCATAGGAATCTCTGCATTGACCCATACACCAAAGGGACGGGGCAATACACCGTACCAGGCATGCGTCTACACGTAATGAAAGATGACGCTAGGAGGATGATGGAAGATGAAGTTATACTGAAGAGATCCTTAAACCACTCCTTTACCTGAATCGATAGAACCTGCCAGGCACCGTCACGTCCAAATCAAAGTAGCTACAGGAAGGCGGCCATGAGACGACGCCACACCAGAGGTACGACGACGCACGCCTCGGCAGATGACTCCATGGAGGCTACAAGGCCTAGAAGCATGACCCAACAGATGAGACCACAAGGGCTATGAGGCCCAGAAGCAGGAGGTCGGTCCCCATCCCAATAGAATACTAGTCCACACTATAACGTATACCACTAGGCTATAAAAAAGGCAAGACAACCCACATCCAAACATCATCCTATATCTCTACAACTTCACATAAGCACTCAGCCGTACACACATTCTAAGCAATGCCACGATCACCACTGCACTGGACTAGGGCTCCGTCCTGAACTAGTATACCCCATTCGCCTCATATCCACCCAGAGCTCCCCGTAGCTCACCATTCGGAGTGATTCCGCGCAAACACCCCTGCCGAACATAAATCTTATTGTCCCCCGATTTCAGAAACCACGACAATATATATAAGCGTTTTTACTAATTACATACACTCTCTGTATCACCTCATTTTCGCGTATAGGCTTACTATAGATTCATAGATAGCAGCACTCTTTCTCTTTGTTTAATTTATTACCACATAGGATAGATACTGTCCAACAAATTACCCATCATTATTGTCGGGGACCTTTATTAGGGGTACCCCCAATGCTCCTTAATTCGGCTGGAAAACATCTTCAGAACAAACCATAAACGACTGATAAAGCGCAGGCCTCGTCTGCCAAGGGACACGACCTCATCCGAGCCCAGCCTCGGGCAAGGACGGTAGCCCCGAACGGACTCACGCCTAAACCGAGGGTCCCCTCAGTCAGCAGACGCACCCTCGGCTCGCCCGAAGCCCAGCTCGGGCAGACTTTGTCGTGCAGCGACCTCGGCCGGATCGCCCTACCAACCGACCGTATCGCATGCGCATTTAATGCGGGGATCGCCTGACACCTTATCCTGACACGCGTGCCTCAGTCGGCAAGGTCGAAGTGACTGCGGTCACTTCGCCCCTTTACTAACCGTTCTGACAGGAAGACAACACTGTTCGCCCCGCTCCGGCTACTGTGCCAACCACCAGGGCAAGACTAGCAACAGTAAGTCGTGACCTCTCCCAAGTTCAGCCTCGGGCGCAACAGGGAGCTCCGCCTCGCCCGACCTCAGGCCTCGGCCTCGGGAGGAGTCACATCCTCGCCCGACCTCGGCCTCGGCCTCAGGAGAAGTCTCCGCCTCGCCCGACCTCAGCCTCAGACCGACTACGCTGCAGGGGATACATCATTACCCTACTCCTAGCTAGCTACCTCAGGCTATGAAGGGACAAGACCAGTGTCCCATCTAAGGCTACTCCGGTAACATGTAATGATGGTTCCCCGCGTGCGCCCATGACGTCAGATTACTCCCAACCTCCTACGGAAGCAGGGGAACGTCAGCAGCATCCATGCCGCACCGCCAGCTATGCTTCTACAGGACTCAAGGCACTTCTCCGACGGCCACGTTGGTACATGTACAGACTCAAGTCATTTCTCCGCCAACCACGTTAGCTCATAGCTACACCCCAATTGTATAGCTGGACATCTCTTTGTATCTATAAAAGGGGATGTCCAGGGCCTTCCTAAGGAAGGGGGGGACGCGACGTACGAACAGGCGACGTACGAACGAGCAGAGGCAGGCAGAGTAGGAGAGTCGCGGTAGAGGCGGACTCAGACAGCTCACCTCAAGGCCGCACCCTCTCTTTCTCTCTCGCTCCCTCGCGACGCTTGTAACCCCTACTACGAGCACCCCGGTGCAAGATAACATAAGCCTCATTCCCCTCTTGTGTTCCATCTTGCATCAACCCATCTGGGCAGGGACACGCACCAACAAATTCACTAGTTGGTTGAGGGTCCTCGTGGGTCCAAAACACCGACAATTATACTCGTATTCAAACTTTACTCTATGAACAATGTTATAGTGCAAAACAGTGTTTTTTTGACCATATGAGCGAACTACTGGACACGATCTTTATAGAGAGCTGATTTGGAACCATTGTGTCTGCCCTTAGGAAAAGTATAATAATGGGTTCTAATCCTGCTTACATGTCATTTTTGCTTATGTGGAGGAGAGAGATATAAAAGTAGAGGAAGTGGTCTCTTATGTAAGAGCTAGATGCTACACGGGCTCCAAGACAAAAAGGTAGAAGACAAAGAGACAGAATAACCAGCTTTATTATATGAATGTGTTTATAGAGACCACTATAAAAGCAGCAGAAGTCGATACAAATTAAAACATAATATTTATTGTTGGTTCTAAATAACATGTCAATGAGTTAGAGTCAATATTAAACTTGCTATTATGTGTTGTGCTAACAGCCTGGCCCCACGTGAGCCCAAGCTGTCATTCTGTCAATGCTTGAGCGTAGCTTCCGTGCGAAAAGAGAGAAGGCTGCGAGGCTACCACGGCCGATGACTGCAGCCAGTAGCCCGCAGCGCACACCGTCTGGAGCGGCGAGCCAACGTGCCCACCGTCACCTCGCTCGGTGAGGATCCTCTACATTAGCATCCGAATCTATTGGTCCATCACACCCACTCATCATCGACCACGTCTCCTAAGAAACGCTAAAACCTTTCGAACACACAGATCCGGGATCCGCTGCTCCCCACCAGACGCCTTCGAAGTCGAACCTGCTCCTAGGAGCCAATAACCACCGACAGGTGGCTCCAGTACCATATGGTCCCACATGCCAGTCTATTCATCGTCACTGTTTCGTGGGGGGAACAGGCATGGATGTGTACCAGTACCAGTACAAACCAGTGGCAGGCAGCGGTGTCGCCGGCAAAAAATTTCGAAACGAGAGGTGTCTGCCTATCACTTGCGAAGAAATCGCGAGGGGAAGCGTGACACCTGACGAGCTGAGCAGGCAGGCGGTAGTGGCCGAGCGAAAGCATCCTCGATCTCGTCGTATCGTAGCTGCCGCCGCTCAGAGCAATGGAGAGAGCGGTGCCAGTTCGGAAGTCGCACACCAACACGGCCGACCTTCTCTCCTGGTCGGCCACGGGCCCTGACGCATCTGCCTCGCCGGCCGCGTCCTCCCGCCCCAGCCTCAAGGTTTGTTGTCGCCCTATTGATACCCGTGTCGGTGTGTTGTGAATTGATTGTTAATCTGTTTCTGCGCTATGCGGCTGACTTGGGGTTGATGGTGTGTGAGCAGCCGGCCGCGGGGATTACGCCGGCGATGTTCGGCGCGCCGGTCACCGAGCAGGAGGCCGAGGATCTGAGCAAGAGGTGAGATCTGAGGCATCCCCTTTCCGCATTCCGTGCTCATCCGTTAGTTGTTAGTTCGATTCCGATCTGATCTAGCGATGCGTATCTATGTGTGCGTGCGTGCGTGCTTTGTTCGGATGTATGCTCCTGCCGATCCAGTCGATTTCTCATTTCAAACGTAGAGCTTGGTTGCTCTGGTTTTGACGAGAAACGCTAGAGCGGATGGGGTTTAGTGAGGAGTGGCAGCTGCGTGTTTCAATCCTTGCGACTGCCTTCCCATGATGGTAGCTGGAGGGCAGTCGCTTGCAGGCGGTTGGTTCATGTGAATGCTGGGCCGTGCGCATGGGGTACAGTGCAAGCGTTTGACACTGCTAGTGTCCAACTTCATGGCATCAGTAGTGTATTGTAGATGGCGGTAAACTCCAAATTTTTAGTACTGACTGAAAGTGATTTCAGGGATGCAGAACGTAAGCGCCCAACTTGAAATTTATAGATTTTTTTTCCAGATCTACGATGTGATAGTGGGCTGTGCACACCGACGTCCTGATATAAGCTGTAGCGGTGTCACTGCCTGTTTAACATGTTCCTTTTGGTATTTATGAAAGTATACACTTTTGTTTTACATTGGATGATGATGAAAATTTTCAGGCAACTGTGACAAACCTTGTAAATGTCTCTTTTAGAAATTCATGTTTTACATGAAAATGTGTACCTGACAATTCTGTGATGGAGTGCTTGCATTGGACAACGGTAGAAAAGTAGCTGTGGATGTTCTAGTCTATGTAATTTTCAGCATACCTTCCAAATTTATTTGTCGCTTCTTCAGAGATAAAATGTACTGAACACTAACCTTCGTGTTGACCTATTATAGTGAAAGGAAATTTTGCTCTGGCTCAAAGTTGAAAGAGATGGGTGGGAGTGGGATTTTTGCTGAGAAGAGTGAAAATGGTGATGCAGAGGCTTCAAATCCTGCTAACAAGACTTCCTTGAGGATGTACCAGGTACTGGTGTTATTCAGATCCTTCTACTGAAACCTATTCTCGCTTTCTTAGCATTACTGTGCTGATCCATCCCAGTACATATTTATGTTTATGTGGATGGAATGCAGGTGATGCTTACACTTCTGTTAAGAAAGTGCACTGTAACTGATATTTCAAAGGAAATGCATCTTCTAGAGCTTATATTTCCCACATTGTGCTAAGTTTAGGTTTATGTAACGTTGATGCTTGACTAGATTTTGTATCTCTGATTATCTTGCATCGATTGGTTCTATATCACAGAACTGTTTTCTTACTATGTGATTCACCTTTTCATGACAGCAAACTGTGACTGGAATAAGCCAGATTTCATTTAGCGCTGATGGAAGTGTTTCACCAAAGAAGCCATCGTCGATACCTGAGGTGGCTAAGCAGCGAGAGCTTAGTGGCACCCTGGAAGATGCTGATGCTAAAATCAATAAGCAGCTTTCTGAAGCCAAGACCAAGGAGCTTAGTGGGAGTGACATCTTTGGTCCGCCTCCTGAGATTCCAGCGAGGCCATTGGCTGCTCGTAACATGGAGCTACAAGGAAATGTCGATTTTTCACTTCCACAGCGAAGCGTCCACACATCAGTTAAAGTATCTAATGTAAGTGACATCAGAAAATGACTCTCCGATCGATGTTTTGATGTACATTTTATTCATTTCTTGGCTGTATATGCACTACTGGTTAGCCAGTCAAAGACATAATATAGGAAAATTGGCTCTTCATTTCTTGGAAACAAATGTCGTCTTCAACTTTATATGGTTTGCACATGGCTGAACATTGCAGGCTAGTATTTCATTTTGCACAGTTATTTGTATGGCTATATTTGTTTTATGTTCCAATGATGCAAATATTTGAGTTACCAACCATTGTAATATAACTTTGTACTGCAAACATTCCTAATTCTGTACTGCATAACTAGTTATCCCTATTCGATGTGCTTGCGTGAATGTGGCACTGTGGTTTGCATACCTACCTGCTGAATACTATGTTAGATTATTAGTGAATGCTGCTGCCTTTTATAGTAGCAATTAAATCTGTTTATGGTAAAAATGTCTGACCAAGAAATCAGAATTCGAATCTGGGCTTGATAATGTATTCTTGCTTGCATCTTCTCTAGCATGATAATGTACTGAATTGATATGCTTAATAGTTATATTTGTACCATCATTCCATAGGATAATATGCAAAAGAAAATTTTGGTGTTTATGCTACAAAGAATTCGTTTGCGAGCTCTCGAATGAAATACACTAGCTAGGCTAACAGCATTGCGGAGAACAATTCATCATGTTTGGTTGATTTTGTCCTCATATGACTTGATATTCTTGGGAAACCATTGTATTCACCCCTTTGATCAGTAGCTAGATGCTTTTCATCATGTTAGCATGAATATCTTACCCTCTGAATCTATGTAAACTTATGTCGCAGCCTGCCGGAGGTCCAAGCAACATCTCTTTCAGCGAAGAGCCTGTAGTGAAGACAGCAAAGAAAATCCACAACCAGAAGTTCCAGGAGCTGACAGGTAACAACATCTTCAAGGAGGACGTCCCTGCCTCGGCCGAGAAGTCTCTGAGCTCTGCGAAGCTTAAGGAGATGAGCGGCAGTGACATCTTCGCCGATGGAACGCCAGCTCCCCGAGAATACCTTGGCGGCATCCGGAAGCCCCCTGGCGGTGAGAGCAGCATCGCGCTGATCTGATTGTTCTGGGCTGCTCTAATTCGCACTGGCTAGCAGCGCCCCCTCGCCAGTCGTCACTGAAGCAGCACACAGAGTGCATTTCTTGACCTCTTGGTTCTCGAATCGTGTTGGGGATCATAATTTATGTTGGGTGTCGTTAGTCTAATATAATTTGGAGTCAGCAGAATCTGATCCGGTTACCTCCGTATCATCTGATACGCGGGTGTGTGATCTCATCTGTGATCCATGCTACATTATTATGTTATGCCATCCGAACTGAGAACTTATGCAACAATTATTTTTGGACTCGTTTCTGGGACTATGGCATCATATAGGATGTTTTGCTTGTGCTGTCGATGATTCCAAAGGTACATAGTTTTGAAAAGAAGACATGCTACATTATTATGCTATGTATTAGTACAACCGAACTGAGAACTTATGCAGTAATTATTTTGGACTCGTTTCTGGGATTATGGCATCATAGATATGATATTTTGTTTTGTGCTGTTGGTGATGCAAAGGCTCCAATACTTTGGAAACGAAGACTGTATATTCAGAGTTTGCAAAAGTGTGGACCAGATTTTGTGTACCATCTGGTAACAAAACCTCTGGAAATGAAGAACATCCAGATTGTTTTCTGTAGCTGTGTTGGCAGTAGATGTCAACGTCAAGAATAAAATAGACCCGCGCCTTGACCATTGGGCCACGGAGTCGTTGTTGTTACCGCTATTGTTAAAACTTAAATATAACATCGATATCACTGCGAACGTTCGGTTAACATTTAACAACTTTGCATGACGTATTCCTGTATTAGAAAAACCACGGACAGGGCACACGCATTGGCTTTCAGCCTTCGTCCACAGACAACTCTTCCTCAGACGACGACCACACTGCAACCATTGACACACACAACGTCCGGAAGCGTGTCACGTCCACAACAGAAGGCCGCATCAGTCACTCATCACTCATCAGGGGTCCTCCGCAACAGAAGGCTGCACGAACCGTCTCCAGTACCAGTGGCGCTCCCAGATGGCGCCCATGGCCTCGAGCGGTACCCCCTTGGTCTCCGGCAGGAACGCCACGACGAAGGCGGTCATGACGGCTACCCAGGCCGCGTAGTAGATGAAGGTGGCGTACTTGAGCGTGCACAGCATGGAGAGGAACGTCTGCGTGAGCAGGAACGTGGCGCCCAGGTTGACGGCCACGCTGACGCCCTGCCCCGCCGACCGGATCTCCACGGGGAATATCTCGCCAGGGATCACCCAGGTCAGCGGGCCCCACGACCAGCCGAACGCCGCCGAGAAGACGCACGTCAGCGCCAGCACCGCGAGGGAGTAGGGCCTGGCCATCGCGGACCCGCCGTCGGCCCCGATCTGGGACCCCATGATCCACGCGACCGCGACCTGGCAGATGATCATGACGAAGCCGCCGGTGAGGAACAGCGGCCGCCGGCCGTACCGGTCGACCGTGACGATGGACAGGAGCGTGGAGGCGAGGTTGACGGCGCCGAGGATGACGGCGCCCATGAGCGCGGCGTTGCTGCCGAACCCGGCCGTCTGGAACAGCACGGGCGAGAAGAAGGCGATGACGATGACCCCCGTGAGCTGCTGGAACAGCGGGACCGCCACGGCCACGGCCAGGTGGTGCCGGTGCTCCCGCCGGAGGATCCTGCGGAACGCGCCCTGCTCGTGCGCGCGCGCGGCCTCCACGGCGCGGGCCACGTCCTCCAGCTCCGCGTCCACGTCCGCCTTGGCGCCCCTGACGCGCCGCAGCGCGGCGCGGGCCTCCTCCGCGCGCCCGCGCACGAGGAGGCTGCTGGGCGTGTCCGGGATGAGCAGCGCCCCCGCGAGGATGACGGCGGCGGGCGCCGCGGCCAGGCCCAGCGAGAGGCGCCACCCCCACGCCGGGATGCGCGAGGTGCCGTAGTTCACCAGGTTCGCCGCCAGGTTGCCGATGCTGAGGAAGAGCTGGAACCCCGTCGTGAAGGCGCCCCGCCACTTGGCCGGCGCCGTCTCCGCCAGGTACACCGGCGCCGCCTGCCATGCATTCGTCACTCATGCGTGTGAAGTAAAACACTTGGGATCCTGGATGTTAGAAAGGACAGCCAACTACCCCAAGAAAGCCGGCAGGATGACGCCATCTTAGGCATCGCTATCCCGTCAGGTCGGCGCTTGAGAGCGATGTGCTGGCTCAAAACCAACCACTAGTCCTAGCTACCTCGAGAGACAGTGAGCAAACGAAGCAGGAGTGTCGTAGGACGGTGCCGTCGCAACAACCTTTCCCATCTCCTCTGCTTCTTTTGGGCATGGCAATTGGCCAGCTACTCTCCTGTCTCCTTTGGTGGAGGTGCAAAGCACCTATCGCCTCATCTCTTGTGCAGGAATTCATTTTACCAGAGAGTAATCAGAGTATCCTATTCCTAGTATCCTAGCAAACAATTGGCTATATGCTTGTTTTGTGAAACATAATATATTCGGCGTCCACTGAGAAGAAACGCCAATATGCCGAAAGCCAAAACCACAATGAGATATTTTTTTTACCATTTTTCTGCAGCAGCATTGCTTAGTTTTCTAATTGAATTCCTGTCAAGAAGAACGCTAACTACTTGTACGCGCTGATAATGTTATAGACAGCTGGGTAGGTTTGTAGTGTAGCTTCATCTATCCATCTACCTAACTATAAGCTGACAACAACAACACATCAAGATAATAAAAAGTACACTTTTATTAGGGCATGTGTAGGGGTATTAGTTTCATGGTTTGTCCATGCACACTAATTGAAGGGCACACACACAGTGTGGGTCACCTATCATCTAAAGCTTGCTTAAGTGTTAGTAGTATATATTTACACTACATTATATTACTATGGGATTCTGTCCAATATAGCCCCAATGGGTACCCAGCCAGATTACGGTAGTCGTTCATCAGCCTCAGATAGTGACCGCACAAGCTGAACTATCGTTCCATTACTAGAATATTTTGAGTTATTACTATAATTTAAACTTATAACCATAAGGCAATCCATCAAAAGTTAGTGAGGGATTAGAAACACTAAAGTACATACAGGATTAGTAATGAGAGAATCTAAATCATTAGACATTTTTTCTCATAAAAGGAATCATAATAAGGACTTGAAATTGGTGGAAATGATCAAGCAGTACTTTTTTTAGATTCCGGTCTAAAGTATGTTCCCATTCACTTGTTAAGGAAATGGCTATCAAGAACGAATTAACCCTTTATTCTTTTTTAAGTATACCTCTCCCGAGGATAGAAGAGTAGGACAATACAATACAAAAAGGTTATTTATTTATTCTTTCCTTCCTTTATCCCTATTCATAGGGATGAACTAATGCCAAATTCTTTCCATTTATTAATTGTTATTAGGAGGGGGTATCAGTACTTGTGTTAATTAACAAGGAAAAACAATCGGATCGGATGGAGGTGCCGACAAGACCTGGTTGGTAAAGCCGATGCCGAAGCCCAGCAGCATGCGTCCGACGATGAGCATAGCGACGTTGACGGCGGCGGCGTTGACGGCGGCGCCGGCGAAGAAGAGCGCGCCGCCCGCGAGCATGACGGCCTGCCTGCCGATCGCCCTGGTGACGCGGCTGGCGACGAGAGAGGCGGCCAGCCCGGCCAGGTACAGCGACGAGGTGAACGCCGTGAGGACGTGGCTGTCGTAGACGCAGTACTCGTCCCGCCGCGCCGCGGCCATCCTGCGCAGCACCCCCGGGAAGAAGGCCGACAGGAACGACTCCATCGCCGTCACGCCCCCCGAGATGCCGATGTCGTAGCCGAAGATGAGGCCGCCGGAGGCCGCCATGAGGCAGGTCACGACGACCGAGAAGGTCACCTGGCCGCCGTAGTCGACGGACGGGCCATCAGCCACGGCGAAGCCACCCCCGGCCATGCTTGCCTTTGCCTTCCTGCTCGCTCGAGCGCCGCAGGCTTTACCTACTACAGTAGTAGCTAGCTAGCTAGCTACCACTCGTCACCGAACAGCTCGGCGATGCGATGGGTTAGCAAGTGAGGTATTTGTACTGCTGACAATGACGAGTACTGCCGCCGGTCCGCGTGAGCAGTCGTTAGGTGAGCGCCCTCATTCCCTCACCAAACTGCTCGATTCTCTTGCAAGCCCCCACGGACTTCGAATCCGCAACGCAGGTCAGAACTCAGCAGTGTTAGATTCTAGGGTGGCTAGGATCAATTCCTAAGCCCCTAAATCTGCTAATCCGCATTTGTTTTAATCAAAGAAAGGTCGTCTCGGATCAAAGTGATTAGACTCAGATTTACCTCGTTGTCTATCACCCCGAGCCAGATTAGATCGAGAAATTCAGAGAGTAATCCTCTCATACTAGGGTTTTCTAAACCCTAAGTTCAAGGATTCACTACCGGAATCCGAGACTTTGTCGAGTGTCGGACTCTTTGCCGAGTGACTTTTGTCGGGCACTCGGTAAAGAAGGTTTTGCCGAGAGCCGCACTCGGCAAAGTCCGGCTCTCTGTAACGAGCTGATTTATCGAGCGCAGGACACTCGGCAAAGAAGGCTCTCGGCAAACGGCCGTCCTAAAGCTGACGGTCGTCAGCCTTTGCCGAGAGCCGAGGACTGGCACTCGGCAAAAGGGCTTTTTTGCCGAGTGCCAAATACTGGGCACTCGGCAAAGAACTCTTTACCGAGTGCCTTCTATAAACACTCGACAAAGCATATTTTTGTTTTTTACATGTTGGCCACCAAATTTTTTGTAGTATGTTCCTACACTATATAGACGTACATGTACCATTTTGGGACAATTATACCAGTGTTTGCAATAGCTAGTAGATTTAGTTCGTTTATTTGAATTTGTTCGGAAAATTCAGATTTGAACTGCAGGTCACTCGAAACTTGGAAAACCGTGCATGCAAAAAAGATATCCATGCTACTTAGCACAAGTTACGACTGATTTCAGGAGCGGACCCGAAACTTCGAGCACCATGCTCATTCAACGTGGCTGTGAACTTGCCATCCAGGTGTTTAAAAATTGTATAAAACACAAACAAAGTCAGAAAATCATGAAACCTGTCCACGTGTCATGATATCATATGTAGAGGCTGTGATAAAAATTTGAATTTTTTTTAGAAAACTGTGATGCACTATGTGTACAAACCTAAGAGTTCCACATTGAAACTTTATGATTTCATGTGTAGTTCTCTTAGGTTTCTACACATAATGTCTCACAACTTTCTCGAAACATTTTCAAATTTTTATCACAGCCTCTACATATGATATCATGACACGTGGACATGTTTCATGATTTTCTGACTTTGTTTGTGTTTTATACAATTTTTAAACACCTGGATGACAAGTTCACAACCATGTTGAGTGAGCATGGTGCTCGAAGTTTCGGGTCCGCTTCTGAAATCGGTCGTAACTTGTGCTAAGTAGCATGAATATCATTTTTGCATGCACGGTTTTCCAAGTTTCGAGTGACCTGCAGTTCAAATCTGAATTTTCCGAAGAAATCCAAATAAACGAACTAAATCTACTAGCTATTGAAAACATAGCTATAATTGTCCCAAAATGGTACATGTAGGTCTACATAGTGTAGGGACACACCACAAAAAATTTGGTTGGGAAAATAAAAAAATACAAATGTACTTTGCCGAGTGTCAGCTGGTTGACACTCGGCAAAGTAGGTTTTGCCGAGTGTCAGCTGGGTAACACTCGGCAAAGAATAGTGAAAGAGTCTTTGCCGAGTGCCAGTGATCTGGCACTCGGCAAAGCGTATTTTAAAATTAAAAAAAACTTTGCCGAGTGCTGGATCACGGGCACTCGGAAAAGCACGTGTACATACCAAACGGTCAGCGCTTTCTTCCTCACTCTCTCACTCTCCTCACTCACACGCGCCGCCGCCGCGCCCTCACCGTCGCCGCGCCCTCGCCCACCGCGCCCCTGCCCACCACCGTCACGACGGCCGTGCCCGTGTCGCGCCCGCCGTGCCCGTGCCGCGCCCGCCGTGCCCGCGTCCGCTGTGCCCGCACCGACGCCGCGCCCCTCACCCACCGCACCCGCGCCCTCGCCGCCGTGCCCGCAGCTGCGCCCGCCGTGCCCCTCACCCGCGCCCGCCGCGCTCGCCGTGCCCGCGCCCGCGCCGCCATGCCCCTCACCCGCGCCCGCCGCGCTCGCCGTGCCCGTGCCCGCGCCGCCGTGCCCCTCGTCGTGCCCCTCGCCCGCCCCCGCCTTGCCCGTGCCACCGTGCCCCTCGCCCACCCCCGCCGTGCCCCTCGCCCGCGCCCCTCGCCGTGTCCCCGCCACCAACGTCGCGCGCCACCACCGCCGTCGGAGGCCGCCTCCTCGTGCGCCGCCACCGCCGCCTGGCCACGCCACGCGTACCATCGTAGCCCCCACGCGAGGTATAAACTTTTTATGCGTCAATTCACCATGTAGTTGTGGATCTACCAAGTTATTCGCATCTCCATCATGAAGCATTGTGATGGCTTGCAATGGGAAATAAGAAATGTGACAACTGCTAGTAGTGTATACTTTAGGTGAATTTCTTCTTACTGTGTGCATGTCAGCCATCGTGCTGTTAGTTTTATTTGCAGGTTTTAAAAACCTCAACGTACAGGGGAGGTGCTGTCGATTTTTTTGTATTAACAGACTTGTGTTTCTTTTTTACAGAGAAGATACTTGTCTTCCTAGCCGCTGCGGGTCTGCCTGCACCGCGTCGCGTCGCCACTGCACCGACCCGCCACAGCCCCACTAGCCTGACTCCACCGCCACCCTAGGTATAACCTCTATTTTCGCATCATGGTCGTAGATCACGTAACCCAGTTAGGCGTCTCCCGTTCGAAAGAGATACGATGTAGATATGCAGATCTTTGCATATCTACAAATGTATCAGTTTTGAATTGTCCACGTTTTTTGGACAGCCCACGGTTGCGTAGATGGTGTTAGTTTCATGCTCTACTCCGGTCCGAGATACAGTTTCGGCGTCACCTCCCTGTTGTTCTCCGAACAGTACACTCTCCCTGCCAGGACGTGTATCCGGAGAATAGCGGGGAGGTGCTACCAAAATTCTATCTCGGATCGGAGTAGAGCATGGAAACTAACTCCATCTACGCAACCGCGGGTGGGATTAGGACATATCCTCACCTATTAGAAGGTAGGAACGTAGTGTACATGCATTACATGTCTATATTAAACTATACTCGGTTATATATGTTAGAGGATGGAGGACCGTGAGTGGATGTACACGGGCCGCGTAGGATGTAATGATGTCACCCCTGAATGGATTAGGAAGACCGATGCTTTCGTGGAACGAGCATTTGGCGAAGCTGCTAAAGGAGCGAGTCTAGTCCCTTGTCCGTGCAGCAAATGTGCCAACAGGAAAAGGAAAACAAAGAAGGCCATGGTAGAACATATTTGGAAGAATGGATTTACGCCGGACTATACTCGGTGGATCTTCCATGGTGAAGCGCATCGCACGAGAGAGGAGGTGGTGAGACAACGCGTCGAGGATTACGATGCTGATGCCGGGGTAGCGGGCATGTTGAACGAATATCATGAGGCATAGTTTGCCGAAGGACGTACGGAGGACGAGCCAGATGCGACCGCAAAGGCATTCTACGACATGTTTGACGCGGCACAGAAACCCCTTCACGACAAGACAAAGGTTTCTCAATTGGATGCCATTGGGCGTATAATGGCGTTCAAGTCGCAGTACAGCATGAGTCGAGACGCCTTCGATGGTTTGTTGACAGTTATTGGCAGCCTGCTTTCGGAGGATCACGTTCTGCCAAAGAGCATGTACGAGGCACAGAAACTCCTCGTGCACTCAAGATGACGTATGAGCAGATACATGCTTGTCCGAAGGGCTGCGTCCTATTTAGGAAAGAACACATTGAGGCAAAGTACTGTCCGAAGTTTAAATCGTCTAGGTTCATGGAGGTAGGCTCTGGTGATGGATAGAAGAGGCAGCTCGACATCCCCGTGACAATCCTACGCCACCTTCCGTTCACACCGAGGATCCAGCATCTATACATGACAGAGGAATCCGCGAAACAGATGACATGGCACAAAAAAGGCAAACGATACAATCCTGACAAGATGGTTCACGCATCCGATGGTGAAGCATGGACCCACTTTGATGCCATTCACCATGAGAAAGCCGAAGAGGCTCGTAATGTTCATGTTGCGCTGGCCACAGATGGGTTCAATCCCTATGGAATGACCGCTGCCCCATACACATGTTGGCCCGTGTTCGTTATCCCCATCAATCTCCCCCCCCCGACGTATGCTTTCAAAGACAGAACATATTCGTGTTGTTGATAATTCCTGGACACCCGGGGAATAAAATGGGCGTGTACATGGAGCCTTTGATTGATGAATTGGTCCGTGCTTGGGAGAAAGGGGTATGGACGTACGACCGAGCTACGAAGACAAACTTCAAAATGCATGTTTGGTACCAGTACTCCATGCATGACTTTCCGGCGTATGGGCTATTTTGCGCTTGGTGTGTTCACGGTAAGTTCTCATGCCCAGTTTGCAAGGAAGCTCTTAGGTTCATTTGGTTGAAGAAGGGTGGCAAATATTCGTCATTCGATAAACATCGACAATTTCTCCCTCCTGACCATGCATTCCGACTAGACATCAAGAACTTTACGAAAGGTGTCGTGGTGACAGACCACCCACCTGCAATGATGACTAGTGTCGAAGTTCGCCAACAGATAGATGGTCTCGTGGCCAACCCAGAAGGTGGTTTTGTGGGATATGGTGAGCAACATATGTGGACACATAAGTCGGGCTTGACTCGGCTCCCCTATTATGATGACCTACTCCTTCCACACAACATTGACGTGATGCACACTGAAAAGAATGTCGCCGAGGTACTTTGGGCAACAATTATGGAGATTCCTGATAAGTCAAAGGATAACGTAAAGGCAAGAGTGGATCTGGCAGAGTTATGTGATAGACCAAACCAGGAGATGAAGCCGCCTAGTGGTGGAAAGACATGGAGAAGGCCTAAGGCTGATTTCGTCCTGAGCAGGGCCCAGAGGAAGGAAGTACTACAGTGGATCAAGATGTTAATGTTCCCTGATGGGTATGCAGCTAACCTGAGTAGGGGGGTGAACTTATCTACTCTGCGAGTCTTAGGGATGAAGAGTCATGACTTCCACATATGGATTGAACGAATTCTTTCGGCGATGGTTCGAGGCTATGTCCCTGAGCATGTCTGGCTAGCGCTTGCAGAGTTGAGCTATTTCTTCCGCCAGCTTTGTGAAAAAGAGTTAGCTCAGACCCTGATTGCAGACTTGGAAAGGATGGCACCCGTGTTACTGTGTAAGCTGGAGAAGATCTTTCCACCCGGCTTCTTCAATCCGATGCGGCATTTGATTCTTCATCTCTCGTATGAGGCACGAATGGGGGGGGGCGTGCAGGGACATTGGTGCTATCCAATCGAGAGATGTCTAAAGACTATCCGAAAGAAATGTAGAAATAAATGCAAAATCGAGGCTTCCATTGCAGAGGCATACATATTGGAGGAGGTGTCAAACTTCACAACAACTTACTATGGTGACAAACTGTCGAGCGTGCATAATCCACCCCCTCGTTACAATGATGGCGGCAATGAATCGAACCTCAGCATTTTTCGAGGGCAACTCGGAAGCACGAGTGGTTCAACCACCAAGACCCTGAGACATGAAGAGTGGCGCCATATCATGCTATATGTATTGACCAACCTTGAAGAGGTGACGCCATACATGGAGCAATTTCTTCATGAATGCTGGCGTCGATCAAGGGACCCAACTCCACAGGAATATGATACCCTTCTTAGAAAGGGTGTGGGAAATGGATTGCCCGATTTCATTTCCTGGTTTAAACGTAAGGTACGTGCTTAGTTTGTCATTTGAAGTTGCTCTTACGTGCGAATAATATAACAATCTAGCGTGTTTGAACTTGCAGGGCCAAAGAGAGCCGTCTATGAGTGCCGAGTTGAGACAAGTAGCCAATGACTTTGTCTATAGGGTCAGGAAATTTTTTTGGGTATGATGTCAATGGATACCATTTTCGCACAACAAGCTACGACCAAAGTCAGCCCAATCAAAAAACCACGTGTTCTGGAGTCTTTACGCCCGGGCTTGACGAGGTCGAGTATTATGGAAGAATTGAAGAAATATATGAACTCAATTTTTATGGTTCCAAACCTCTTACTCCAGTGATATTCAAATGTCATTGGTTTGACCCTGAAGTTACGAGACGGACACATTCTAATCTTGGGCTAGTCGAAATTCGACACGATTCTACCTTACCAGGAGACGATGTCTATATTGTGGCCCAACAGGCCACACAAGTGTATTATCTTCCATATGCGTGCCAAACGAAAGAATATCTTAAGGGTTGGGATGTTGTGTATAAGGTATCACCGCACGGTAAATTACCTGTTCCAAACGATGAAGATTATAACTTAGATCCGGACACATATGACTGAGAGTTCTTCCAAGAAGATGGGCTAGAAGGGCGATTTGAGATAGACTTAACCGAAGCGATCGGAATGGAAGTAGATATTGAAATGGTTGTTGATGAGGAGGATGATGAGGTGCAAAATGAGAATGACTTAGAAATGCTTGAAGGCAATGCCAATGACGAACTTGCGCCTTTAGATGGTGTTGACTATGAAATGGTTGATAGTGATGATGACACTTATGATCCGGCTAACCCGAACACATATGAAGATTATTTTTAATCGATGTAATGCTATATTTCATTTATTTTGCATATGTTTCTAAATACATATTTTTTATCTGTGCTTAATTGCTTACTCTTAATTGCAGGTTGTTGGACAAAGATGGTGGGCGGTGGGACGAGGACGAGGAGGGGGAGGGGGAGGGGGAGGAGGAGCACCCGTAGGACGGAGGAGGAGGCGCAGCAGGACGACGCCGTACAACAACAGGTGGAGCAGCAAGCCACTGTCGATGCGGCACAGTAGGACGATGACGATGCGGCGCAGCAGGACGACGACGACGACGCCGCTCAGCAGGATGTCTCTGGTTCTGGCTCCTCAGGTTCGAGGAACGTCTACTTGCGAGGTCCCGCGAGTCTTCCTCAGCGACCCATACTTCGTGACAGACGTCCGCTGATACGACCCGATGGGGAGAGGTAGGTAAGTTTAGATGTTGTTGTTGCTTTTTCATATTATATGTTCAAATTAATAATAGAAACTAATACTTTATCTTAATCACTTGAACAGGTCTTGGATGGTTTTGGAGAGTGCAGGGGGTCACGACCGCCTCCCCAATGGCATCCTCGGCCTTCTATGCAGGGAACACTTTACTGGACTTGTCGAGTACGCCGGAGTGACGGGCCCAGCCTACACCTTCGACCACTACGCCGTCGCCCCCGATGCAGTAGATCGGGACGACAGGGAATTCAACAACAAGGCGGAGCGGGTGAAGCAAGAGCTGTGGGTAAGTCTTCCTCGCACTATATTGTTTAATAAGTCGCATTTGTTGCATATTCTTGAAATAATGTATGGATACATCGTCTTTGTATGTAGGATTTCTTCAGATGCGAGGCTGGATACGAGGCCAGGGTGGATGTGGTGGCTACCACGAGCTGTAAGAAGCTCATCGTGGACATGCACTACGAGGCGCGCATCCAGGCCATCGTCACTTACCACGGCTCCGTCCTTGGGGAGAAGGTGAGCAAGAAGGACGCCCGAACCATGTCGTTGACTCCAGACCAGTACTTGCAGGTAAATACAAAACTTTATTATTGGTACTAAATATGCTTAATTTTATCTTCTGATATGCCGTGTACTTGTATTTTTTAGATGATTCCTTATTGGTGCGCCGCGCATCCTAAGTGCTGGGAACAGATGGTGCAGAGGTGGTGCTCGGCTGAGTGGGACGAGGCGCACAACGCTAGCCGGGAACGGCGTTTGATGATGCAAGGTCCCTCCCACCATCAAGGCAGCCGCAGCCTGGGCAAATACGCGGAAGCATGGGTACGCGCTCTTTTTTATTTAGGTATATAACTTTCGATTAGACATGATTTCTAACCATCTCGTTGGTTTTCTCGCAGTCGGCGTCACATGGTGGCCAGCCTTGCTCCATCTTCTCGGCATATGCTATGGCCCACAAGGGGAAGGCAACGTCCGACGTCACCTACAACCCGGATGACAGGCCCGAGGCGTACACCAACCCCGCCGTCCACAGCCGCCTCAGTGAGTACACCGCCCTGGCCAAGGAGGTCCATGGGCCAGATTATGATTCGAGGACCGAGGACATCGACGGAGATGTCCTCATGAGGGTCGAAGGAGGCAAGAGGCATGGGCGGTACTGGATTGCCGACGGGGCAATCGACTCATCCTCCACTCCCACTCTATCTCAGGTGCGAGCAAGGAGCACAAGCGCGAGCCCAGCCATACGACCTCGGCATGATAGCTCACAACATCGTATCCAGCAACTCCAGGTTATTCCTTATCTATTCATCGTTCATTTGTTATTATATATCTTCTCTTTGCATTATCGTAACATTAGGGCGAAATATTACAGACTCAGCTAGATGATGAGAGGAGGCAACGTGAGGAGCTGGAGAAGAGGATGGCGGAGATGTTCGCGTACATGCAGAGCCTTGGCGCCGCACAGGGTCATGCTCCACCACCTCCGTTGTTCCCTGCAGCTGACCCTACTGAGTTCACTACTCCTGTGAGTATCAAAATTTTAGTACTACATGATATATATTCATATGTTCTCACACATGCAATCTCTTCTCTGTGCAGGGTCAATCGGCAGCGTCGAACAACCCTCACGCTTCATCCAGCCCTTCGTCGAACCAGTCCAGCCGCCCACCTCGTTGATGACCTGTTTTGTGATGATCCAGACTTATATTTGTGAGTGTTGGTGATGTTAGTTATACTTGGTCTTGTGAGATACTTAGTGAGACTTATGTGCTGTGAAACCTGATTTATGTGGTGATATTTATGATATATATGGTGTTGATGATAAATGTGTTGATTCTGTGATGCGAATGATATATAATGTGATGTGAATGATATATATCTTTTGTTTGTCTGGATGGAATAGCAAAAACAAATAAAAAAGGGACTTCCTGGTCACTTTGCCGAGTGTAACACTCGACAAAGAGGTTCTTTGCCGAGTGTAATGTCTGTGGCACTCGGCAAAGAGGCACGCTTTGCCGAGTGCCGCACGTAGCACTCGGCAAAGAGCCTAACATGAGGACCCTCCCTGGCGGGTCCTTTGCCGAGTGTCCCAGGTGGCACTCGGCAAAGATGGATTCTTTGTCGAGTGCTTATGGGAAGACACTCGGCAAAGGTAACTCCTTTGCCGAGTGTCATCCGTGACACTCGGCAAAGACACCGTCTCTATCACCCGTCGCCGTAACGGTCGCTTTTCTTTGCCGAGTGCTCGAGAAAAAGTACTCGGCAAAGAAGGCTTTGCCGATGCACTGTTTACCGAGCCTTCTTTGCCGAGTGTGACACTCGGCAAAGCCTTTGCCGAGTGTGACACTCGGCAAAGCCTTTGCCGAGTGTTTTTAAGGCTTTGCCGAGTGCTCTGGGCACTCGGCAAAGCACTCGTTTCCGGTAGTGATTAGGCCATAGTATCAGACTTGGTCTCGGTCATCATCCCAAGGAACCGAGAGTAACAAATTTTTAGGAGCGTATTCGCGACTGCTCGTGTGATCCGTTCGACCCAGTGCTGCATGGTCTACATTCTGTTCTTCGTCGTCTTCGTGGATGACGCGTGCGCAACCGTTCGAGGGACTGCACAACGTACCCAGCGCTGCATCGTCTACATTCTGTTCTTTGTCGTCTGCTTAGACAACGTGTGCGTGACCGTTCGAGGGACTGCACGACGTACATCTTACTGCATCGACTTTATACGGCTACATTGAACATACACACGAGAGGTCTCGTGTGAATGGAGTCACGGATGCCTTGAGCACTGATCCCTCCGCAGGGTACATTATGTTCTTTGTATTTGTGCATGTTTTTATTGCCGTTTACTGCTATGCGAGTAGTTATACACACGTACACATCATGTCATCACATATATCACACCGTTTTTCTAGATTAAATTAAAATTAAAAATGCGAAAATTTCTAATAATCCAAAAATATGATATTAGATATTTTTCTGTTATTGGTTTTCCTACTATGTTAAAACCAATTGAACCATTTGATGTGACGTTTTACAAGAGATGGCGTAGTAAGATGATACTGTGGTCGACAACAATAAACTGCTATCACGCCACACAGGGGAAACCCGAACAGTTCACTCATGAAAAGGAGAGAAAGTTCGATGTTGCCGATAACCTGTTTCGAGGCGCCGTGATTGGCGCTCTTGCCAATAAGTATGTTGATTTTTATCTAACATGCACATCCGCAAAAGAATTATGGGATGTATTAGATGAGAAAATTTGGTGTTTTTGATGCCGGTAGCGAGCTATACATCATGGAGCAGTTGTTTGACTATAAGATGGTGGAAAATCATCCTGTAGTTGAACTGGCTCATGAAATACAGGCACTGCTCAAGGAACTCGAACAATTTTCATGTGTCTTGCTTGACAAATTCGTGGTCGACTGTATTATCGCTAAATTTTTGCCTTCTTGGACGGACTTTGCTACCACTCTAAACACAAGAGACAAGAGTTTAGCGTGGTTGAGCTTATTGGTACTCTTGATGTTGAGGAGAGGGCGAGAGCAAAAGACACTCGTGGAAAAGAATTGAGACTTCTCTTGCCAATATGGTACAAAATAAGAATTCCAATACATCACGTAATAATAAGAAGAAGAACAAGTAACAGAGCCACGAAGCCCAAGCAAAGGAGCTGGTTGTTTTGTTTGCGGGAGTACTGATCATTGGGCAAGTGCTTGTACAGATCATAAATTTAAGCAAGAGAAAAACTAGTCCAAGAGAAGAAAATAGTAAACATAGTTATTAGCGAGACTAGAGAAGGAATATCGGGGTATGGTAATGTTGGGACCATGCTTCGTCGCCGAAGGTCCTACGGAAAGAAACACCTTCGGCAAATCCGCTTGTACGTAATACCGAAGCTATCGCTCATGGAGCTTCGACACTAGAACGTATCCAAAGACGAAGGAACAAACCGACTTAAAGATGAAATGACTTTTTAGTCCATAAAGAGTCTGAGTTACAATTGTGATCTTCTGTAAGGGGCATGATTGTAATTTCTCACAGGCTACGCCCTGTGCCTATAAATAGATGAACAGTACTCCTTTACTATTCACGCAATCTTGTAATTGCTGACGCCGTGCTGCCGAGACGACAGGTATAAATGTACCTAATTACCGTGTTTTAATATCCGAATTCATATTGTACAGAAAGAGTAAATAATGTTATTTATTTTTATCATACTGTAGCATTTTTTGTATTTTATATTTCTTTTCACGTTATTTTATCTCTGATCATGAAAATATAATCTTCGTGATATATTATTCATAACCTTCGTCCGAAGCTCATTAAATCCACGAAGGAGTAATGTTGCAGCGGACCATGGGATTTTACATCTAATTCTCTATGTTGCCTTGTTCTTAATTCGAAGCATTTGAGAACAAGTCCCCAACATTGGCGCCCACCTCCGGTGAACTCACTTCCACTTTTTGAGCTGATGGCTTCGTTCAAGAACCAAACTGGAACTGCTTCGGCTCCGAAGTTGATTCTCCCGATAACAGGCGGTTCATGCTCAGAGCCGGCTAACAAGAAGTAGAAGAAGGAGGCGCAAAGAAGAGTACAACATGTAGGGGTGCAAGGACCCTTCATCAAGTCAAGATGGTCTCACATCCCAATTACCTTCTCTCAAGAGGATCTTCAGCTCAAGGATTACCCACATAATGATGCTATGGTTATCTCTTGTGTGATCAAGGGGTTTTTGGTCCACAATGTCTTGGTTGATACAGGCAGTGCGACAGATATCATATTTGCTAAGGCCTTCAGACAAATGCAAGAGCCCGAAGACAAGATTCATGATGCTACACACCCTCTTTGTGGCTTCGGAGGAAGACAGATTGTAGCGCTTGGCAAGATTACCATGCCAGTGACCTTAGGATTCGTCAACAACACAAGGACTGAGCAAATTGTGTTTGACATTGTTGACATGGAGTATCCTTACAATGCTATCATTGGTCGCGGAACACTCAATGCTTTCGAAGCAATTCTTCACCCAGCATATCTTTGCATGAAGATACCTTCGGATCAGGGACCTATTGCTATTCATGGGAGTTAGGAAGCCGCCAGAAAGGCCGAGGGGAATTGGACTGATTCAAAGGCAATCCACAACATAGATGAAGCCGAAGCTTGTGAGCAGTACAAGCATAGAAGAGAGAAGGCTGCTTCGGCCGATCAGCCGAAACCCATGCTTTTATGCGAAGACATCACAGAGCAGAAGGTGCTGCTGGGATCTCAATTGTCTGAGGAACAAGAGAAAACCCTGATAAGATTCTTGTTCAACAATAAAGATGTTTTTGCATGGTCCGCTAATGATCTTTGTGGAGTCAACAGGGATGTTATTGAACACTCGCTCAATGTTGATCCATCCTTCAGGCCCAGAAAGCAGAGGCTTCGGAAGATGTCTGAGGACAAGGCCGAAGGAGCTCGAAATGAAGTAAAAAGACTCCTCAGTGCCGGAGTCATTAGAGAAGTGAAATATCCAGAATAGCTGGCTAACACTGTTATGGTAAAAAAGGCCAACGACACATGGAGGATGTGTATTGATTTCACTGATCTCAACAAGGCTTGTCCGAAGGATGAGTTTCCATTGCCAAGGATAGACTCTCTAGTTGATGCAGCCGCTTCATCAGAACTTATGAGTCTCTTGGACTGTTATTCAGGCTATCATCAGATTTGGATGAAGAAGGAGGATGAGCCAAAAACCAGCTTCATAACCCCTAGCGGAACATATTGTTACCTTCGGATGCCTGAGGGGCTCAAGAATGCTGGAGGAAGCTTCAGCAGAATGACAGCAAAGGTTCTTCATTCTCAGATAGGCAGAAATGTGCTAACTTATGTCGATGATATCATTGTAAAAAGCACGAAGCAAGAAAATCACATTGTTGATTTGTAGGAGACTTTCGCTAATTTTAGACAGGCCGGTCTAAAACTGAATCCAGAAAAGTGTGTTTTCGGAGTAAAGAAAGGGAAATTCCTTGGTTGCCTAGTTTCGACAAAAGGCATTGAGGCTAATCCAAATAAAATCGAAGCTATTCTTCGAATGGAACCACCAAGCACAAAGAAGGGGGCTCAACGATTGACAGGAAGATTGGCATCTCTCAACGGATTCATATCTAGATCAGCAGAGAGAAATTTACCATTCTTCGAAGTGCTGAAATCAGCCGAAGTTTTTCAATGGGGACCAGTTCAGCAGAGAGCCTTCGAAGAGCTGAAGCAATATTTAATAGACTTAACGACGTTAACTCCACCAACGCCAGGGGCTCCTCTGTTGTTATATGTGGCAGCCTCGCACTCAGCGGTAAGTGCGGCACTTGTCCAAGAGAAGCTTGAAGGGCAAGTCAAGAAACAAGCTCCAATATACTTTGTATCTGAAGTTTTTAGTTTATCAAAGAAAAATTATACAGAATTAGAGAAGGTGCTATATGCTGTTTTGATGGCTTCCAGAAAGCTTCGGCATTATTTCCAAGCATACAATATAATTGTCCCTTCTTCACAACCATTGAAGGACATTATGAGAAATAGAGAAGCTACTGGAAGGATTGGAAAGTGGGCTGCGGAGCTTAATGAATTCTGCATTGATTATGTGCATAGATCTTCAATTCAGTCCCAGGCGTTAGCTGACTTCATTGCTGACTGGACGCCAGGGGCTCAGGTAGAAGAGGCAAGTAAAGATGCCGAAGCATGGACAATATTCTGTGATGGTTCTTGGGGAACCTTCGGAGCAGGGGCAGCCGCTGTGTTGGTCGCACCCTCCAAAGTTAAAACTTGCTACGCAGCAAGACTTGATTTTAGCTGCACAAATAACATTGCTGAGTACGAAGCTTTACTTTTGGGTCTTTGGAAGTTAAAGGCAATGGGAATCAGAAGGGCGGTTCTTAAAACTGATTCCCAGGTTATCTCCGGTCATATTGGCAAGAGTTGTAAGGCAAGAGACCCGAAGCTTGAGAAGTATTTAGATACGGTCCGAAGGATTGAAGCTTCCTTTGAAGGGTTTTCTGTAAAGAATATTCCTCGAGGAGAAAATGAACATGCTGATTTGCTAGCCAAGTCAGCAGCACAGGGGCTGCCCTTACCTTCGGAAGTATTTTTTGAAACAATAAAAGCACCTTCGGTTGAACTCCTTGAAAGAGCGGTCCTCAATATATCTCCTGTTTATAGTGAAGACTGGAGAACTGAGATCATCTCCTACCTTCAGGGTAACTTCCTTTCAGATGACGAAGCTTATAACAAGAGAATAGAGGCAATAGCTCGTCCATATGTAATAATAGAAGGGGAACTGTACAAGCATGGGGTCTGCTCTCCGTTACTCAAATGTTTATCCAGAGCCGAAGGTATAGAATTGATGAAGGAAATACATGCAGGCCTGTGTGGATCTCACATTGGATCTAGGCCTTTGCTGGGAAAAGTTTTTCGCCAAGGATTTTATTGGCCAAAAGCAGCTTCGGATGCAGCGGAGTTAGTCCAAAAGTGCGAAGGTTGTCAGAAATGTGCAAGAGATAAAAAACAACCTTCGTCCCTAACCCAGTTAATACAACCCACTTGGCCATTGCAAAGGTGGGGTCTTGATTTGTTAGGTCCGCTACCACCAGCACAAGGCAACTTAAGATATGTTGTAGTGGCAGTGGAATATTTTTCTAAATGGATTGAGGCAAAGCCTTTAGCCACAATAACTTCGGTTACCGTTCAAAAGTTTTTCTGGCAAAGCATTGTTTGTCGCTTCGGAGTGCCGAAGGCCATCACTGTGGACAATGGAACACAGTTTGATTCCGAAGCCTTCAAAGAATTTTGTGAACAAATTGGCACAAAGATCCATTTTGCATCAGTTCGACATCCGGAATCAAATGGACTAGTTGAAAGGGCTAATGGCATCATAATGACAGGAATAATGAAGTTAATATTCAATCAGCCAAGGGGAAAGTGGTCAGATGAATTAATCAAAGTGGTGTGGAGCCACAACACAACAGTGTCAAGGTCAACAGGTTTTACACCATTCAAATTGCTGTTTGGTGATGAAGCAATAACCCCAGAAGAGGCTAAGGCAGGGTCAATAAGAACAGTGGCTTCGGCGAAAGACGAAGCTGATTGTTCTGTGGACAAAGATGCTATAGAAGAGATCAGGCTTCAGGCTGTAAAAAACATCAATAAATACCAAGCCGAAACAATAAAATGGCGTGATAGAAAGGTTCGGTTGAAGAACATTAAGCCAGGACATTTGGTGCTTCGAAGAGTGGCCAACCCAGACACAGTGGGCAAACTACAGCTAAAGTGGGAAGGTCCCTTTCTGGTACTATCTTCGTCAAGACCCGGATCCTACAGATTAAAGGATATGGACGGCAACGATATTCCTAGATCTTGGAATGCGGATGAGCTTCGGCGATATTATGTGTAACCTGATGTAATCTTTTTTATTTTTTATTTTTCTAGTTTTTTCTTATGGCACCCTTTTCCTTTCCAAAGGGGGAGAAAGGTTTTTAATGGGGCCATAGTATGTAATTTCCCTTTTTCATTATTTTAGCTCTATAAGAGCGATATCCCCCCAAAAATGTAAATGTAAAAGCTGAGAATGCACCATCGAGTGCAAACGAAGAAAGAAAAGAAAATAGGGAGGCTTACAGCGAAAAATAAACGTTGATTCCGCCGAAAGTAAAAGGCGAAGAAGCTCCTAAGGGAGGCTTACAGCGAAAAATAAACGCTGATTCCGCTGAAGTAAAAGGAGAAGAAGCTCCTAATGGAGGCTTACAACGAAAAGTCAACGCTGATGCATCGAAAGATTTGAGTCACTCCTAAGGGAATGACGGCTATGATTATGGCTCTGAATATGTACTTGGACATTCATTCGCACAATACATCACATCATGACATTTGCATTCATAAACATTCATTTAGACATACATAGGATCATTATCATATCATACAGAAAAGGCAGATGCTTCGGCTATGAGGATAAAGCTTCGGAGAAAAACACAAACAAGAAATTTTTGTGCTTCGTTGTGTACGAAAAGAAGGGAAGGTGTTTTTCGCCTTCGGCTCAAAAAGAAAATTTCGTCCACAGCAAAGCAGATTGTACGTGAACAAAGGGGAAAAGATATATTACAAGGTATGCACAAATTGACATAAGTTTCTTTATAATCATGTTACAAAACTTTTTCTAGAATCTTGTGCAGCAAAAGACTTTCGGAGCATTGGTTAAAGCTTCAGTTCGTCATTCTTTAGCTTCATCATCCTGTACATATTAAAACGGAATGAGAAAAGCACAGAGTTCAAGGAGAAGGTAAAAGTAACGAGTATAAGTTTCTCACTGGCTTAAGGTGGCTCTGAGCTTCGTCACCAGCCATTTTTCGCCCGCCATTTATCCAAATCTGCGTCATAAACCTGTTTCCTATGCTACGAGCTAGGCTAGGGATATCAATTAAATCTGCTGGTGACAGACTGAAATTTGGTCTGTTAACAATTTTCCCATGTGTGCAGCCAGCTTTTAGGAAAGCAGAAGCCGTGCCTCGAGAAGCTAACGGGGTGCAGAAATCGGCATGCCCGGCGATAACTTCATCAAGTGCATCAACTTCGCCCTCAATGTATTCAAAAGTGCTCGGCAAGTTTTCAGCTGAAGGTGTAAATTTGTCAGAGCTGGCTCCGATTGAGTGAAACACATCCTTCAGCCGCTGCACACATCGGTTTCTGAAGTCTAAGCACTTTTTCTGAAGCTCTTTCAATGATTTCTGCAAACTTGAATTTTTCTCAATTTCAGTCTTGAGACTTGCTTCAAGATTCTTCTTTTCTTCCTCAGATTTTTCTGATTGTACGAGTAATTTGCTGTTTAATTTGTCAATTTCAGCCTGAGCTTCAGCCAGCGAGCCTTCCATAGATTGAATGACGAAGTCTTTCTTATCCAAGGCAGCTTCGTGATCTTTAGCTTTATGTTCAAGATCTTGAATGACGAAGTCCTTTTCCTTCAGAGCAGCTTCGTAATTTTCAACTTTGTTTTCTAGATCTTTGATGATAGCTTCGTTTTTCTTATCTTCAAGATCTTGTTGCATCCTTAGCACTTTACTTAGTAATATACTCTGGCAAAACAACCTTCATCAGAAAACATTTTAATCAGCGTAGAACAATAAAAGTTGAGAAGTTTTTACCTTGAAATTAGCATAGAACAGACTACCGGCGATATGTTGTCGCTGGTACCTGCACAGGTCCGCTTCAATCTTTGGTAGCCCAACACTCTTTGAGAAGGTTCTAACAACTTTGGCCTCGGTTCGATTCCGAAGGCATCTCAGTTTACCTTCATTGACTCCGCCAAATAGTAGAGCCCCTGGCTTGTATCCGCAGGATATAGCGTATTTCTTTAGCTCTTCTTTTTCACTTTCTGATAAATCTTGTCCAAGTATATCTTGAAAATCAAAGTTTTCTTCTTCCAAAGTGTCTTCAATTTGTTCTTTTCCTTTCTCAATCGTCGAGCCCACCGCGACCGCAGCAGCTTCTTCTTCAGCCATTTTCAAAAGTATGTTGTCAATATCACCAAGTGTGGTCTCTAGATTAGGATCTTCGGTGATCTCAGTTTCGGCTCCGGTGGCTCTGGTGGCTTCAGCTTCGGCAGTAACAGCGCTCTCAATTACTTTTGGCGCCGATGTTAGTGGTGGTGTCTGGTGAATGATATCGGCCACTTGCATAATTCTTCTTTTCTTCTTCGGCTTGGCAGGACTCTCTGTTGCCGAAGGTTCTTTTTCCTTTTGAAAAAACTTTGTCAGTTCTGGCGCTAGCGGACTTAGCTTGATAGGCAAAGGATCAGTCATTACCTTTAGAATCTCTTCCACTTCGGCAGCAGAAGGTGTTGCAGGAGCTTCTTCTTCTTGGGCTGGCGCCTTCGATTATGGGGTTGCAACTTTTCTTCTCTTTGAAGCAGTTATCTTCGGCTCAGGGCTTAATTTTCTTTTCTCAGAATATTCTTTGTCCTTTTTAGCCAACTTGGTGCCTTCTTTATCAAGGACGCTGGCAACCCGTTTTCTTTTTTGCCCTTCAGCAACCTTGCCCAACTGCTCATAATCAGGATAATCAAAATTCAAAGCATCCATCACCCGATTCATCCTTCACTTCGGACGAGTGCCAAAAGCTGCGGTCATTAATTGATCTTCTTTTTTAGAATAGTTGCCGAGGATCTCATTGCACATAACCTCAATTGTATCTAGCCACTCTTGGCAAGGCGTCTTAAAATGTTTTTTAAACTTGAAATGATAAGGAAGTCGAACAAGCTCTTTTTTCTTCTTCTCTCCTTTCAGCTTTGGCATGTCCCATTCCCTAAAAGTTGGGAATACTCTGAATGCTAAGAACTCTTGGACTAGATCCCTGGTGCCAATGTGCTCTGCAACAGTCCGAAATTCGATCAGCGCGGTCTGGCATGCGCTATCTGGATCCATGGTGCATTGAGGCCTAGTTTCCCCGAAGGTTAACCTTAAAGAGCTCTGAACCAATTTTTCCTTCTTTTCATCCACTTTGACATAAAACCATTCACCCTTCCAGCCGGCTGGCCATTTTGTACGGTAGCTAATAACTGGGTACTTGGCATCTTTCCGGTATGCAAAATTGTAGCAGCCAAAGTTATCATGTAGCCCGTCTTCTCTAGCTTTGGTCTGATAATGAAGTTCATGCGACCGGCAGAAACCTTCGGCAAGAGGTTCTGCATCCTGGCTTCGGAGTGCCCAGATGTAAACACTGAGCCTGACAATAGCGTTGGGAGTTAATTGATGAAGATAAATTCCAAATCTCTCTAACACATCTGCAATCATCTCGTGCAGGGGAAATCTTAGCCCTGCTTTGAAGAAGCTTTTAAAAACCACCACTTCATCTTTTTCGGGCTTCGGGGTAACCTCATCTCCCCCGAAGCGAATTAGCTCCTTCTTATCTTCGCTGAAATAGCCTAACTTCAATAACTTAGCCATATCACCTTTGTTAATAGTGGATTTCCCAAATTCCAAGTGAATGGGTTTGGATGGCGTTGCACCGTACTCATCTTCAAATTCAACTTCTTCAACATCAGCTCCTTTCACTTCGGCAGCAGGTGCATCCCCTGATGTTGCCAGCCCGGACCGCCTCATTACTTCGGAAATAGGAACAGTTTCAGAAGCTTCGGCTTCGTCTCCCGCACGCTCAATCCTGACAGTGGAGCGCAACCTAGCCATTTGATTATGAACACCTAAAGGTTTTTTGAAATTAATAACCTTTTTTCTCGAAGCTTTTCTTGTGACAAAGCAGAATCCGGAATGGTGCTTTGTTTGAGTGCAAGGATCAAGCTTCGGCTATGGTGAAATTTTTGGCAGCAAAACAGTGCAATTGCAATGAATGCTGTGGTAACTTTACACCTACCTGTTTATTTATATAGTGCTGCAGGTAAAAAGGTGAATCGTCAAGCCTCTTACACCGGACAGACAGTCGCCCGCACTCACTGAACAGTGGGCCACAAAACCCGAGAAGGTAAATGTGCATGCTGGGACTACTTTGCGCTCGGAAGTTATATCGTTTCTCGGCAACGAGCCCAAGGAAGGTGTTTTTCGGACCTTCGACTACCCGAAGCTTAAGGAGATTTTTTCATGGTTCAAGCTCGTTACGAAAAACGATCTAGCGCCGCGAAGGGGCTACTGTTGGGACCATGCTTCGTCGCCGAAGGTCCTACGGAAAGAAACACCTTCGGCAAATCCGCTTGTACGTAATACCGAAGCTATCGCTCATGGAGCTTCGACACTAGAACGTATCCAAAGACGAAGGAACAAACCGACTTAAAGATGAAATGAATTTTTAGTCCATAAAGAGTCTGAGTTACAATTGTGATCTTCTGTAAGGGGCATGATTGTAATTTCTCAAAGGCTGCGCCCTGTGCCTATAAATAGATGAACAGTACTCCTTTGCTGTTCACGCAATCTTGTAATTGCTGACGCCGTGCTGCCGAGACGAAAGGTATAAATGTACCTAATTACCGTGTTTTAATATCCGAATTCATATTGTACATAAAGAGTAAATAATGTTATTTATTTTTATCATACTGTAGCATTTTTTTTGTATTTTATATTTCTTTTCACGTTATTTTATCTCTGATCATGAAAATATAATCTTCGTGATATATTATTCATAACCTTCGTCCGAAGCTCATTAAATCCACGAAGAAGTAATGTTGCAGCGGGCGAAGGGATTTTACATCTAATTCTCTATGTTGCCTTGTTCTTAATTCGAAGCATTTGAGAACAAGTCCCCAACAGGTAATATTTTACCTAATGTTCTTTCAGTATGTCATTCCCCTGAGTGGTGGGCTGATACTGGTGCTAATATTCATGTGTGTGCTGATATTTCTTTGTTTTCTTCTTATCAGTGCAAAGGGACTAGAGCCTTGCTGATGGGGAACATATCACATGCGCGTGTTTTTGGTGTTGGTACAACCATTCTAAAGTTTACTTTAGGAAAGATGGTGCTATTGAAGAACGTGCAGCATGTCCACTTTATCAAAAAGAATCTAGTTAGTGACTCACAATTATTTCGAGATGGCTACAAACTTGTTTTTGAATCTAATAAATGTATACTCTCAAAGTATGGAACATTTATTGGAAAAGGCTATGATAGTGGAGGCTTGTTTCGCTTATCTTTGCATGACACATATAATAAATCTATAAACAATATTGTTTAGAATGAGTTGAATGTTTGACATTCATGACTTTGTCATATTAATTTGGTTGTGTCTCGTAGTTAACAAATTTAAATTTAATTTCGAAATTTGATTTAGTCAAAGGTTCTAAGTGCCAGGTGTACGTGCAATCTAAGCAACCTCGCAAGCTCATAAGGTTGCGGAGGCGAGAAATTTGGCACCACTAGACTTAATACATTATGATTTATGTGACAAGAACAGAATATTGACTAAAGGCGACAAACGATATTTTATTATTTTTATCGATGATTCTACTAGATTCGGTTATATGTATCTTTTAAAATCAAAAGATTAAGCTTTGCATTATTTTAAGACCTACAAAGCTAAAGCTAAAAATCATCTCGAAAGAAAAATTAAATGGTTAAGGTTTGATCGTGGTGGAGAATAGTTTTCGGGTGATTTTTCTGCTTTTTTGTGTGGAACATGGTATTATTCATGAGGACACCGCTATGCTCACCACAATCCAATGGGGTTGCTAAAAGAAAGAATCATACTCTAACTGATTTGGTTAACACCATATTAGAGACTTCGGGACTAAGAAATGGTGGGGTGATACGATCTTGACTGCGTGTCATGTCCTGAATAAAGTTCCCACAAAAAATAAAAAAGTCACTGAGAGCACCTAGAGGAGGGGTGAATAGGTGATCCTGTAAAATCAAAGACTAACTAGCCACAAACTTGATTATTAAAGTGTTAGTTAAATCAAGTGGCTATAAAACACGTTAGTGCGAACAAAATGATCACAAGAGGCAACACAAGAGACACGCGATTTTTATCCCGTGGTTCGACCAAGTAACACTTGCCTACTTCCATGTTGTGGCATCCCAATGGACGAGGGTTGCACTCAACCCCTTTCAAGTGATCCAATGATCAACTTGAATACCACGACTTTCTTCCTTATAGTCTTCTTCCCGTTTGCGAGGAATCTCCACAAGTTGGAGCCTCTCGCCCTTACAATATAGATCACAAAGAACGCACAAGAGTAAGGTTGGGAGAGCAACACACACAAGACTCAAAATCGCAGCACAACCATGCACACAAGTCACGACTTGAGCTCAAAACACAACACACGGAGTTCGCAACTCAAATGGAGCTCAAATCACTAACACAGAGAATCAAATGCGTGGAGTTGGAGTCTTGGAGTCTTAGGATGCTTAGTGAATGCTTAGATGACTCCTCCATGCGCCTAGAGACCCCTTTTATAGCCCCAAGGCAGTTAGGAGCCGTTGGAGACCAACTTGGAAGGCCATCCTTGCCTTCTATCGAGTGGCGCACCGGACAGTCCGGTGCGCCACCGGACAGCTACTGTAGCCTGTCCGGTGCGCGATTGCCTTCCAAATTGGGCACAGACGACCGTTGCAGCTCCGCGCCTGTTGGCGCACCGGACACCGTCTGGTGCACACCGGACACTTCGGTGCCCGTGCCGACCGTTGGAGCTGCCACACGTCATGCGAAGATTGCGCAGCCGACCGTTGGCGCTAGCGACCGTTGGCTCACCGGACAGTCCGGTGAACCACCAGACACTCCGGTGAATTATAGCCACGTCGCCTGTCTTCATTCCCGAGAGCGACGAGTTCGCCGCTGATGCCCTACCGGACAGTCCGGTGAACCACCGGACGGTCCGGTGAATTTTAACCGTACGCCGCCGTTGAACTCCGAGAGCGGCAAGTTTACGCGGACCAGCCTAGCACACCGGACACTGTTCGGTGCACCCAAACCGAGCTTGTGTTGGCTGCACACAACCAACACTTCTCCCTTTTCTTCTCTTGTCCTTTAGTCACTATTTCTAGCACTTGGATAACCATATTAGTACATAAAACAATTTACCAATTCTAGAAACATACCTTTTGCCTTGATTTTCACTTCTCACTTTATTTGGCACATAAGAACTTAATTGAATGTGTTGAGCACTTAATCACCAAAACATTATAGAAATTGCCCAAGGGCACATTTCTCTTTCAATCTCCCTCTTTTTGGTGATTTATGCCAACACATCAAAAAGCAACCAAAATAAGTGCAACATCAATGCAACTTAGGACCAAATTGTTTTTGCATAAGATTTGACATATTTGGATCATTCTTTGCCACCACTTGGTTTATTTTTGCAAATCAAATTCTTTTTCCTATCTCTAAGTCAAACACACTTGTTTGGGCAAATTAAGATATATTCCAAGAGAGAAATTGACCAATTACCAAAAACTCCCCCTTTTTCCATAATAAAAAATTCTCCCCCATAAGAGACCAAATTTTGCAATTAGAGTATTTTGACAAAATCGAATTCTAACTCTACTATTTTCAAAATTCACAAGTGGTAGCTGATCCATTTGCTTTGGCCTTAATTTCTCCCCCTTTGGCATTAAGCACCAAAACAGGATCATTTTTGGCCCTTTGAATCCCATTGCCACACAAAAATGTCAATTAAGAGCAGAAAGGCAATTAGAGCATAAGAACGAACTTGGAGTTAAATACACTAATACCGGAGTGTAGTGGAAGTCTTTGCGTCAACCAAGTCCATCTTTCCCTTTCAATGCACCTTTGAGACTACATCAAGAGTACTCAAACAAACATGTTAGTCTCAAAAGGTCAAGTTGTAGCACATCTCCCCCTCAATATGTGCATCATTCGCATATGAACTTGTGAGGTCCGGGGATCACTTGTACAACTTGAGCACCATAAATAACAATAATTGATTGAAATACATAAAGTAACATGATCAAAGGCATAGAACACATGTATGCTATAGATCAATCCAAGTTATGCGAATCTAAGACATTTAGCTCACTTCACAACCTGCAAAACCTTTTCTCATCTAAAGGCTTAGTGAAGATATCGGCTAGCTGGTTCTCGGTGTTAATATGGTATACCTCGATATCTCCCTTTTGCTGGTGGTCTCTCAGGAAGTGATGCCGGATGTCTATGTGCTTAGTGCGGCTGTGTTCAACAGGATTATCCGCCATGCAGATTGCACTCTCATTGTCACATAAGAGTGGGACTTTGCTCAGATTGTAGCCAAAGTTCCGGAGGGTTTGCCTCATCCAAAGTAGTTGCGCGCAACACTGTCCTGCGGCAACGTACTCGGCCTCGGTGGTGGATAGGGCAACAGATGTTTGTTTCTTGGAACTCTAGGACACCAGGGACCTTCCTAGAAATTGGCACGTCCCCGATGTGCTCTTCCTATCAACATTGCACCCGACATAATCGGAGTCTGAGTATCCGATCAAGTCAAAGGTAGACCCCTTTGGATACCAGATCCTGAAGCAAGGCGTAGCAACTAAATATCTAAGAATTAGCTTAACAGCCACAAGGTGACATTCCTTGGGGTCGAATTGATATCTAGCACACATGCATACACTAAGCATAATGTCCGGTCTACTAGCACATAAATAAAGTAAGGAACCTATCATGGACCGATATGCCTTTTGATCAACTGACTTACCTCCTTTGTTGAGATCAACATGTCCTTCAGTTCCCATCGATGTTTTCGTGGGCTTGGCGTCCTTCATCGCAAACATCTTGAGAAGATCCTGAGTGTACTTCGTTTGGGAGATGAAGGTGCCGTCCTTGAGTTGCTTCACTTGGAATCCAAGAAAGTAGGTCCACTCGCCCGTCATCGACATCTCAAACTTTTGAGTCATCACCCTGCTAAACTCCTCACAAGACTTTTGATTAGTAGAACCAAATATTATGTCATTGACATAAATTTGGCACACAAAAAGGTCACCATCACAAGTCTTTGTAAACAAAGTGGGATCAGCTTTCCCAACCTTGAAAGAATTAGCAATTAAGAAATATCTAAGGCATTCATACCATGCTCTTGGGGCTTGCTTAAGTCCATAGAGCGCCCTAGAGAGCTTAAACACATGGTCGGGATATTTATCATCCTCAAAGCCAGGGGGTTGTTCCACGTATACCTCCTCCTTGATTGGCCCGTTGAGGAAAGCGCTCTTTACATCCATTTGAAACAACCTGAAAGAGTGGTGAGCGACATAGGCTAATAAAATTCGAATAGACTCTAGCCTAGCTACAGGAGCAAAAGTCTCCTCGAAATCCAAACCTGCGACTTGGGCATAACCTTTTGCCACAAGTCGAGCCTTGTTTCTTGTCACCACCCCGTGCTCGTCTTGCCTGTTGTAGAACACCCACTTGGTTCCCACAACGTTTTGTTTCGAACGTGGCACCAGGCTCCAAACTTCATTTCTCTTGAAGTTGTTGAGCTCTTCCTGCATGGCCAACACCCAGTCCGGATCCTGCAAGGCCTCTTCTACCCTGAAAGGCTCAATAGAAGAGACAAACGAGTAATGCTCACAAAAATTAGCTAAACGTGAGCGAGTAGTTACTCCCTTGCTGATGTCACCCAGAATCTGGTCGACGGGGTGATGTCGTTGGATCGTTGCTCGGACTTGAGTTAGAGGGACCCGTGGTGCTTCTTCCTCCATCACTTGATCTTCTTGTGCTCCCCTTTGATTGTGCCCTTCTTCTTGAGGTATCCGTTCATCATCTTGAGTTGGGCATGCACAACTGTGGAGGAAGATGGTTGATCTTATTCCTGTTGTTCCTGCGGTCGCACATCACCTAACGCCATTGTGCGCATTGCAGCCGTCGGAACATCTTCTTCATCTACATCATCAAGATCAACTTGCTCCCTTGGAGAGCCATTAGTCTCATCAAATACAACATCGCTAGAGACTTCAACCAATCCCAAAGATTTGTTGAAGACCCTATATGCCTTTGTATTTGAGTCATACCCTAGTAAAAACCCTTTTACTGCCTTGGGAGCAAACTTAGAATATCTACCTTTCTTCACCAGAATGTAGCATTTGCTCCCAAATACTCGAAAGTAAGAAACGTTGGGTTTGTTACCGGTAAGGAGTTCATAGGAGGTCTTCTTGAGAAGGCGATGCAGATAGAGCCAGTTTATGGCGTGGCAAGCTGTGTTCACAGCTTCCGACCAAAACCGCTCGGGCGTCTTGAACTCTCCAAGCATCGTTCTTGCCATGTCGATAAGCGTCCTGTTCTTCCTCTCTACCACACCGTTTTGCTGTGGTGTGTAGGGAGTGGAGAACTCGTGCTTGATGCCTTCCTCCTCAAGATACTCCTCCACTTGCAGATTCTTGAACTTGGACCCATTATCGCTTCTTATCTTTTTCACCTTGAGCTCAAATTCATTTTGAGCCCTCCTTAAAAAGTGCTTTAGGGTCCCTTGGGTTTTTGATTTGTCCTGCAAAAAGAACACCCAAGTGAAGCGAGAAAAATCATCAACAATAACAAGACCATACTTACCTCCCCCGATGCTAAGGTAGGCAACGGTTCCGAAGAGGTCCATGTGGAGGAGCTCCAGTAGACTTGATGTCGTCATCACATTCTTGCTGTGATGAGTGCTTCCCACCTGTTTTCCTGCCTAACATGCTGCACAAGGTCTGTCTTTCTCAAAACAGACATCAGTTAGTCCTAACACATGATCTCCCTTTAGAAGCTTATGAAGATTCTTTATCCCAACATGTGCTAGACGGCGATACCAGAGCCAACCCATACTGGTCTTAGCTATTAAGCATGCATCTAGATCGGCGTTCTCTTTCGAAAAATCAACTAAATAGAGCTTGTCGTCTAGTACACCCGTAAATGCTAATGAACCATCACTCATTCTAAAGACAGATACATCAACATTTGTAAACAAACAATTGTAGCCCATGTGGCACAATTGACTTATAGACAGGAGGTTGTATCCTAATGACTCTACTAAAAATACATTTGAAATAGAGTGCTCGCTAGTGATGGCTATCTTTCCCAAACCTTTGACCTTGCCTTGATTCCCATCTCCAAATATGATTGTATCCTGGGAATCCTTGTTCTTGACGTAGGAGGTGAACATCTTCTTCTCCCCCGTCATGTGGTTTGTGCATCCACTGTCGATGATCCAGCTTGAGCCCCCAGATGCATAAACCTACAAGGCAATTTAATCTTGGGTTTTAGGTACCCAACTCTTGTTGGGTCCTATAAGGTTAGTCATAATAGTTTTTGGAACCCATATGCAAGTTTTGTCTCCCTTGCATTTGGATCCCAATTTCCTAGCCACTACTTTTGCATTCTTACATGAAAGAACAAAAGAAGTGTTGCAAGCGTGGAAAACAATAGTAGATTCAATGCACATTTTCCTAGGCACATGATGCACAACATGATTTCTTCTAGGCCTACTTCTACCATGAGCAAAAGTAGAGCTAGAGGCAAACATAGCATGTGAATTAAAAGCATCATGATCATAACTCCTATTATAATGAGCATGATTAGCAATTTTCCTATCATAAATAAAGGCATGGTTCCTTTGAGGTTAGTGAGGATTACTAACCATAGGGGCCTTCCCTTTCTCCTTGTTGGGAATGGGAGCCCTTTGGCTTGTTAAGTTCTTGGCTTCCTTTCAAAAACCAAGCCCATCCTTAATTGAGGGGTGTCTACCAACGGTGTAGGCATCCCTAGCAAATTTTAATTTATCAAAATTAATTTTGCAAGTCTTAAGTTGAGCATTAAGACTTGCCACCTCCTCATTTAATTTGGTAATAGAAACAAGGTGTTCATCACAAGCATCAACATCAAAATCCTTACATCTATTACAAATAACAACATGCTCTACATATGAACTAGTTTTGTTGACTTCCTCTAGCTTAGCATTTAGTTCATCATTTAAACTCTTTAAGCTAGAGATAGATTCATGGCAAACAGACAATTCAGAGGATAACATTTCATTTCTCTTAATTTCTAAGGCAAGAGATTTTTGCACACTAACAAATTTGTCATGTTCCTCATATAAAATATCCTGTTGCTTTTCTAACAATCTATCCTTTTCATTTAGAGCATCAATTAACTCATTAATTTTTTCTACCTTAGCTCTATCTAAACCTTTGAATGAACTAGAGTAATCTACTTCATCATCGGAAGATTCTTCATCACTGGATGAAGTGTACTTGGGTGTGTCCCGAACACGTACCTTTTTCTCCTTTGCCATAAGGTAGGTATGGCGTTCGTTGGGGAAGAGCGATGATTTGTTGAAGGCTAAGGCAGCTAGTCCTTCATCCTCAGAGTCGGAGGAGGAGCAGTCAGAGTCCCATTCCTTCCCAATGTGTGCCGCGCCCTTGGCCTTCCTGTAGTCCTTCTTTTTCTCTCTTTTCCCATGCTTTTCTTGTGCTTGGTCATCATTATTATCGGGACATTGTGCTATGAAATGACTAGTCTTACCGCATTTAAAGCAGGAGCGCTTCCCTTTTGTCTTGTTCTTGTTGGGGTACTCCTTACGTCCTTTGAGTGCGGTCTTGAAGCGCTTGATGATAAGTGCCATCTCATCTTCATTAAGTCCGGCTACCTCCACTTGAGCTACCTTGCTTGGTAGCGCCTCTGTAATGCCCTAAATTTGGGGGTAGAATTTTTTCTTCTTTTCTCTCACCAAATTCAGGCGTTACCCTTTCCTTTTCCCTTTTCTCCTCGCTAAACCTTGATCTTTTCCAAAGTATAGCGGGATTCGGCTTGAGATCCCATGTAAAGCAAAACCCTAAAATATTTTATTTTGTGTGATGCACCATGCCGAACCATGCATACCTTTTGATTGTTTAAAAATGTGAAGGCATTCATCTAGAGGAAAATATATTTTAGAAAAAGAAAAAAACCTTTTTCTTCTCCTCTCCCCCTCCTTCCCCATTTTCGGCCCAGCCGCCCCCCCTTCCCCCCCGCGTGGGCCTCGCGGCGGCCCAGCCGCCCCCTTCCCCTCCCGCCGTGGGCCGCCTGGCGGCCCAGCCGCGCGCCCCCCTCCCCCTTTGGGCCCAGCTGGCCCAACCGCCCCCTCCCCTTTCTTTTTCCAAAAATCCCCTCCCCGCGGGTCCCGCCCATCATCCCTCTCTCTCTCTCTCTCTCCCTCACCCTAACCCTAGCCGCCGCCGCCCCTCCCCCGCGCTGCCGTCGCCCCTCCCCGGCGCCGCCGCCGTCCTCCCCTCCGGTGAGGCCCTCCCTCCTCCCTCCCCCTCCCTCTTTCCTCCCCTCCCTCCTCCTTCCCTCCCGTCGGCGCCCTCCCCCGCGCCCCGCGCCGCCCGCCTCGGCCCCGGCCCCGGCCGCCTTCGGCTCGGCCGCGCCCGGCCGCCCGCTCGGCCGCCCGCCCGCCTCGGCCCCGGCCCCAGCCGCCTTCGGCTCGGCCGCGCCCGGTCGCCCGCTCGGCCGCCCGCGCCTCTCCTCCGCGCCGCCCCGCCTTCGGCCGTCCCCGGCGAGCCCGCCGCGCCGGCCTCGCCCCGCTCGGCCTCGCCCCCGGCCGCCCTCGGCCACCCCGTCCCGCGCCCCCTCGACCCCGCCCCCATGCCCGGCGAGTTCGGCCGCCCCCCCGCCCGGCTCGGCCGCTCGCGCCCGGCCTCGGCCGCCCCCGACCCCGGCTCGGCCGCCTCGCCGCGCCCGGCCCCGACCTCGCCGCGCCCCGGCCCTGGCCCGGCCGTCCCCGCCCGGCTCGGCCGCCCCGGCCTCGGCTCGGCCACCTGCGCCCCGGCCCCGACCCAACCGCCCCGCCCCGTGTTCGGCCGCCCCCCGGCAAACCCGCCTCCGTCCCCGCCCCGACGTGGTGACCGACCGTGTCCTCGCTCGCCTGTGCCCGCTTGCCCCGACGTGCTTGCCCGCTCGCCCCGCCGTGCCTTGCTCGCGTCGCGACGGCCCTCGGCGTGGCCTCGAGCTCGGCCCAGCGTGCCTTCGGCGCGCGGCCTCGAGCTCGGCCAGCGCACGGCCCCGACGCGTGCGCGACTCGTTCGCGGCACGTTAAGTGTGGCTTTGCGCGTGCGCGTGTTCGCGCAGCGTTCTGGCGTAGCTCGTCGTGCTCGCGACGCGACACATAGCGCCCTGTCGCGCTCGCGACACGATCGTCTACCCCCTAGCCCCCGTCTACCCTCGTATCCTATGCGCGCTAATCACGTTGTTTTTATTAATAAGATAGGAGTCTCAATTCGGAAATTGGTTACGTTGGTTAATTTGTATAGCTAATCGTCTATCTTATTCGATGTTAATCTACTAAAAATGGTCACGTTTACATTAGTGCATGTAGCTAATTCTTATCATTGAAGCTAAGTAGACCTGGAGCACGTAGCATTTAGTTGTTCGTCTACCCGTAGTGCGTCTCGAGCATAAGCTTTAACCCTCGCGAGACCTTTCCCCGCCTCTTTCTAACCATGGTAAATTCATCATCGTATGTGACATTCTATGCATATTTACTTTATTTGTTCTCTTGTATGGTGTACTGTTTGTTTCCTGATTTGAATGGATGGATGCATGTATGCTTGCAATCGCATAGAGAACGATCCGGTTGAAGAGCCCGAGGAACTCGCAGGAGAAGCCCCTGAGCAGCAGTCGGTTGGTGGAGGCAAGTGTCCTTTGACCTATCTCTGTCCTATTCATTCTTTAATCCACCTCCCGCGTTACACATTTATACTCAAGGATTGACTAGCTTTTGTTATCAATTACCTTGTTTACCTATTTGGGTTGGATTATTATTGTTTAGCTTTATGCTATTGCTCAACTATAATCAATGAACATGATGAGATTATCTATGATACGCTGTTTTCCCTCTTCTTATTATGATATTATACTTGTGGCCTTTAAGGGGCTCGAGCGGTTTCTCGAGTGCCTCTCCGTAAGGACCTGTTCTATGGATGACCGCCCGGGAAAACAGTGCAACCATGAGGGTGGAGTGGGACGCCCTTAGCTGAGTAATTAGAGAAACCGGGGTGTAGTTCGCTTAGCCGTCGTGTCGTCAATGGGGCTCGGTGTATGCGGCTCGCTCTGCCAAGGTTGATTTGTCCCTTTGGGAGGAGTGCAGTACATTTAGGAAACCTAACGGGCGGCTACAGCCTCGGGGAATCTTTGTAAAGGCTACGTAGTGATGCCCTGCTGGACCACCTAGGTAGTGGTCAATGGGGAGTAGCTCTCTCCGGGCAGAAAGGGAATCACGGCTTGTGGGTAAAGTGCACAACCTCTGCAGAGTGTTTGAAAACTGATATATCAGCCGTGCTCGCGGTTATGAGCGGCCAAGGGAGCTCCAGTGATTAGTGGTACTTGATCAGAGACATTTTGGTACAGGTGGCTATGAGATCGATGGTTCTGGTTATGATTATGGTGCTGGTAAGAGGTATTCTTTCCGTTTGGAAAGGGTACTTTTGGGCTAATAACTTGGGTTAATGCTAAAACCTGGCTTTCTACTAGTAAGTAATAATCTGACCAACTAAAAGCAACTGCTTGACTTTCCCCCACATAAAGCTAGTCCACTACAGCCAAACAGGATACTTGCTGAGTATGTTGATGTGTACTCACCCTTGCTCTACACACCAAACCCCCCCTCCCCAGGTTGTCAGCATTGCAACCACTGCTCAGGAGAAGATGAAGCTGTGGAAGGAGATTTCCAGGAGTTCCAAGACTACGACGAGTTCTAGGTGTGGGTTAGCGGCAACCCCCAGTCGGCTGCCTGTGAAGGCCGCAGTTATCTACGTTTCGTTTTCGCACTTTGATTTATTGTAAAGACTATGTGGATGTTTCAGACACATGATGTAATCGACTATTATTTTCCCTTTTTAATACTATTTGAGCACTGTGTGATGATGTCCATGTTATGTAACTACTGTGTACGTGAACTGCTGATCCTGGCACGTACACGGTTCGCATTCGGTTTGCCTTCTAAAACCGGGTGTGACATAAGCTGGTATCAAAGCCGTGCTGACTGTAGAACCGCTAACCTAGAGTAGAATGGTCGTTCTAAGGACTATAGACCTCTGTCCTTGCCTTGACTTTGATATCCCTTCAAAAGTTGGTCATACCGACCAAACCTATATTCTACTATATATTATACCTTGCTGAAAATTGTGTTTTATTCTAATCCTTCATTTATTTATGATTCATTATTTGCTGGTCATATTAATTCTGTTCTCACTCTTTTGCTTGCGATGTCTTTTGTAGATGGCTCGACTTAGACACACTGCACGAAAGTCCGTCATCCCCTTCTTACCCTCCCGCCTTGCTGAGCGTCCGCTTCGCCGTCCCGTGGCCGGACAGTCCAGCCACTTGGAGAGACTGCACCACCGCCTGCATGAGGAGCAGGAACGTCGACGACAGGAGCAGCAGAGCTCTTCTTTCTCGCTCCAGCAGGAGATAGAGTCTGTGAGGAGCTGCTCCCCTGTGCTTCCCCTGGAGGCGCCCCCTGCACCACCACTGGGCGCCCCAGCCTCTGGAGTAGCTGCTGGAGGAGACCCAGACGACGGAGGTGGCGACGACAGCTCGAGCCACGACGCCGACTTCCCTGCTAACCAGGAGCCGGAAGGATGGGTCGCTCGACCTATCACTCGCGACGCTGCTCGCGGGTGTCACTTCCACGATGCGCTCGACACCCTGCTACGTCGGGCACTTAACCGGCGTACTTGGTCCATCGAGTATCGCTGTGTGGTCTACTAGCATAGTCGCGGGGTCTACCCGGACCGCTGGGAGGCGACCTGCTTGGTGCGCCGTCCGGAGAACAGTCTCCAGGGTGCAGAGGCCTGCTCAGAGCACTATTCTATCTCTGAGCGGGACTCAGTTGAGGCGGCCATGCAAGATGCCGCACGGCGTGCGCTTTCGCACTACTGCTCGGTTTTCGGTGGGGTAGCTGACGGTCTCGACCTGAAGTATTACCCCCGCCGTCCATCTGGCAGCACAGGAGGCGTGATTGTCTCACCTGTCGGTGAGGACAATCCTAGGTTGAGCAGCACAGTCAACCTAGCCGCCGTGCTAAACACAGAGCTGGACCATGCATTAGACGAGCTGAGTAGGGCTCGTGCTGAGGTCGCCCTGCTGCGGGCTGAGCGCGCGGAACGTCGTCACTTGGATGATGGTTCCCCCGCTCCCGTCGGGACTCAGCACCCGTACTGCTCACCTCGGCGTGGACGCCAGCCTTATGGCAACCCCGACTGCAAGACCAAGATAAATCTAGGACCATAGATCATTAGAATTGGATCTTGTAATTAATACAAAATATATACATAGAAGCTACAGTCTTAGCGCTAGTCTCGCTCTTAGTTAGTCTTAGTTAGACAGGGTAGTTTGCTATATCCTGTGCATTTATGTTTGTCATGATGAACTATGTTTGGTTTGGATCTTTGTAATGACTGTCACTAGAGTGTGGGTATCCCTTGCATTTTGGTTTACCTGTTATATGTTAATGGAGTTAGCTATATAGTTGGGAGACCTTTTATTCCACTTTCCTCTTCATCTGAGAAGCTGTGTGGTCTGTGTTGGAGATCAGTGAAGATGCTCATCTGTTCAGTGCTGTTGAAGAATTCTATACTCTTTTCTTATGCTGCAAGATTTGCCAGATCAGTTCTGATGTGTGGTTGCATTCTGCAGATGTCAGAGAACAGGCGTAGAGGAGGAAGGCGTGCTCAGCAGGAGCGAGCCGCTCAACAGGATGAGGTGCCCCAGCAACAGCACCTGCCGCCCCCGCCCCCGATGTCAATCGAGCAGATGTTTCTGATGCAGACTCAGGCAGTTCAAGCCATTGGTCAGACTCTAGCCGCCATTCAGCAGCAGCAGCAGCAGGCCCCACCTCAGCCTCAGATGCCTCAGATGCCCAGAGACAAGCGTGCTGAATTCATGAGAGGTCATCCACCAACGTTTGCTCACTCTTCTGACCCCATGGATGCTGAAGATTGGCTGCGCACTGTGGAGCGGGAGTTGCATATCGCTCAATGCGATGACAGGGAGAAAGTCCTGTATGGTCCCCGTCTGTTGAGAGGAGCAGCCCAATCATGGTGGGAGTCTTATCTCGCCACCCATGCCAATCCTGACACCATCACCTGGGAAGAGTTCAGAGGTAACTTTCGTCAGTACCATGTTCCTGCAGGTCTGATGACAGTGAAAAAGGAGGAGTTCTTGGCCCTCAAGCAAGGGTCATCGTCTGTCAGCGAGTACCGGGATAGGTTTCTGCAGTTGTCCCGCTATGCTCCTGAAGATGTCAATACCGACGCCAAGCGACAATACCGTTTCTTGAGAGGCTTGGTTGACCCTCTGCACTATTAGCTGATGAATCACACCTTCCTGACATTCCAGCACCTGATTGACAGAGCAATCATGACGGAGAGGAAGCGTAAGGAGATGGAGGATCGTAAGCGTAAGATCAGCGGACCCCAGCCTGGAAGCAGCAACCGTCCTCGTTTCTCAGGCAATCAACCTCAGCAGTTCAGGCAGAACCAGCGTCCACCTCAGCAGCATCAGCAGTTCCAAAGGCAGTATCCTCAGCCTCAGTACCAGAACCGTCAGAGCAATCAGTCAGGAGGTCAGTTTCAGAGGCAGAATCAGCAGGCACCTCGTCTTCCTGCCCCAGCAAGCCAGCAGAACAATCAGGCAGCACCAGCTCAGGTTGAAAACAGAGCATGTTTCCACTATGGAGAGCAAGGCCACTGGGTGATGCAATGTCCGAAGAAGGCAGCCCAGCAGCAGTCAGGCCCCAATGCCCCAGCAAAGCAGAATGTGTCTCAGCCTGGAGCAGGCAACCGCTCTCAACCGCGCTATAATCATGGGAGATTGAACCACTTGGAGGCTGAAGCAGTTCAGGAGACCCCCGACATGATAGTAGCTATGTTCCCAGTCGACTCCCATATTGCAGAAGTGTTATTTGATACTGGAGCAACACATTCTTTCATTACTGCATCATGGGTAGAAGCACATAATCTTCCAATTACTACCATGTCAACCCCATTCAAATTGACTCAGCCGGTGGTAGAATTCGAGCCGATAGCATTTGTTTGAATGTAAGTGTGGAAATAAGAGGGATAGCATTTCCCGTTAACCTTATAGTAATGGGTACTCAGGGAATAGATGTCATCCTAGGGATGAATTGGCTAGATAAGTATCAGGCAGTTATCAGTTGTGATAAAAGGACAATCAAGTTGGTGTCCCCACTAGGAGAGGAAGTGGTGACCGAGTTAGTCCCGCCTGAGCCGAAGAGAGGAAGTTGTTATCAGATGGCTGTCGATAGCAGTGAAGCAGACCCAATTGAGAGTATCAAGGTTGTGTCTGAATTTCCAGATGTGTTTCCAAAGGATTTACTGGGTATGCCACCAGAGCGGAAAGTTGAGTTTGCCATAGAGCTTCTTCCTGAAACCGCCCCCATCTTTAAGAGAGCTTACAGAATATCTGGACCAGAGTTAGTTGAGCTTAAGAAGCAGATTGATGAGCTGTCAGAGAAAGGTTACATCCGGCCAAGCACCTCGCCTTGGGCCGCTCCTGTCTTGTTCGTGGAGAAGAAAGATGGCACCAAAAGGATGTGTATCGATTATCGAGCTCTGAATGAAGTCACAATCAAGAATAAGTACCCTTTGCCCAGAATAGAAGATCTGTTCGACCAGTTGAGAGGAGCCAGTGTGTTCTCCAAGATTGATCTGAGGTTGGGTTATCATCAGCTCAGGATTCGACCTTCGGACATTCCGAAGACGGCATTCATTACCAAGTATGGTTTGTATGAGTTCACTGTGATGTCTTTTGGTTTGACAAATGCACCGGCCTTCTTTATGAATATGATGAACAGTGTATTCATGGATTATCTTGATAAGTTTGTGGTGGTATTCATTGATGACATTCTGGTTTATTCTCAAAGTGAAGAAGAACATGCAGATCATTTGAGGATGGTATTGCAGAGATTGCAAGAGCACCAGTTGTATGCAAAGTTGAGCAAATGTGAATTCTGGATCAATGAACTCCTGTTCTTGGGTCACATAATCAACAAAGAAGGATTGGCTGTGGATCCGAAGAAAGTGGGAGACATTCTGAACTGGGAAGCGCCAACAGATGCTCGAGGAATCAAGAGCTTCATTGGAATGGCCGGATATTATCGGCGATTCATTGAAGGGTTTTCGAAGATTGCGAAACCAATGACAGCGTTGCTAGGCAACAAAGTTGAGTTCAAGTGGACCCAGAAATGTCAAGAGGCTTTCGAAACGCTGAAAGAGAAGTTGACTACGACGCATGTCCTAGTCTTGCCTGATGTGCACAAGCCCTTCTCGGTGTATTGTGATGCTTGTTACACGGGTTTGGGATGTGTGTTGATGCAAGAGGGAAAAGTTGTGGCTTACTCGTCCCGACAGTTGAAGGTTCATGAGAAGAATTACCCAATCCATGATCTAGAGTTGACAGCAGTGGTTCATGCACTGAAGACATGGAGGCACTACCTGTATGCACAGAAATGCGATGTTTACACAGACCACAGGAGTCTGAAGTACATATTCACTCAGTCAGAGTTGAATATGAGGCAGCGAAGATGGTTAGAGTTGATCAAAGACTATGAGTTGGAGATTCACTACCATCCAGGTAAAGCGAACGTAGTGGCAGATGCTTTGAGCAGGAAGAGTCAGATCAATCTGATGGTCGCTCATCCGATGCCTTATGAGTTGGCCAAAGAGTTTGACAGGTTGAGTCTCGGATTTCTGAACAATTCGCGAGGAGTCACAGTTGAATTGGAACCTACCTTGGAGCACGAAATCAAAGAAGCGCAGAAGAATGATGAGAAGATCAGTGAGATTCGGCGACTGATTCTAGATGGCAGAGGCAAAGATTTTCGGGAAGATGCAGAAGGCGTGATATGGTTCAAGGGCCGCTTATGTGTTCCCAATGTCCAGTCTATCCGGGAGTTGATTCTTAAGGAAGCTCATGAGACAGCCTATTCGATTCACCCTGGCAGTGAGAAGATGTATCAGGATCTGAAGAAGAAATTCTGGTGGTACGGAATGAAGAGGGAAATCACAGAGTATGTGGCTATGTGCGATAGTTGTCGAAGAATTAAGGCAGAGCACCAGAGACCTGCTGGATTGTTGCAACCGTTGCAGATCCCTCAGTGGAAATGGGATGAAATCGGCATGGATTTCATAGTCGGATTGCCTCGCACTCGAGCCGGCTACGATTCTATTTGGGTAGTAGTGGACCGTTTGACCAAGTCAGCCCACTTCATACCTGTCAAGACCAACTACAGCAGTGCAGTGTTGGCAGAATTGTATATGTCTCGGATCGTTTGTCTTCATGGTGTGCCAAAGAAGATAGTGTCAGACAGAGGAACGCAGTTCACCTCTCATTTCTGGCAGCAGTTGCATGAAGCCTTGGGCACACATCTGAATTTTAGTTCAGCATATCATCCGCAGACAGATGGTCAGACCGAAAGAACCAATCAAATTCTTGAAGACATGTTGAGAGCCTGTGCGTTGCAAGATCAGTCCGGATGGGACAAGAGATTGCCTTATGCATAGTTCTCCTATAACAACAGTTACCAGGCCAGTTTGAAGATGTCACCATTTCAGGCGCTCTATGGACGGAGTTGTAGAACTCCGTTGCAATGGGATCAGCCTGGAGATAAGCAAGTATTCGGGCCAGACATTTTGCTTGAAGCTGAAGAGAACATCAAGATGGTTCGAGAGAATCTGAAGATAGCGCAGTCAAGACAGCGAAGCTATGCAGACACAAGAAGAAGAGAGTTGAGTTTCGAAGTCGGAGACTTCGTCTATCTGAAAGTGTCACCGATCAGAGGAGTCAGAAGGTTCGGAGTCAAAGGCAAGCTAGCACCCCGCTACATTGGTCCGTACCAAATTCTCTCAAGGCGTGGAGAAGTGGCTTATCAGCTCAGTCTGTCAGAGAATTTGTCTGCTGTGCATGATGTCTTTCATGTGTCTCAGTTGAAGAAGTGCTTGCGTGTGCCAGAAGAGCAGTTGCCAGTGGAAGGTCTTGAAGTCCAGGAGGACTTGACCTACACAGAGAAACCAGCGCAAATCCTTGAGATTGCAGACAGAGTCACCCGAAGGAAGACCATCAGAATGTGCAAAGTCAAATGGAATCACCACTCTAAGGAAGAAGCAACCTGGGAGCGTGAAGATGATCTGATGGCTAAATACCCTGAGCTCTTTGCTAGCCAACCCTGAATCTCGAGGGCGAGATTCTTTTAAGGGGGATAGGTTTGTAACGCCCTGAATTTGGGGGTAGAATTTTTTCTTCTTTTCTCTCACCAAATTCAGGCGTTACCCTTTCCTTTTCCCTTTTCTCCTCGCTAAACCTTGATCTTTTCCAAAGTATAGCGGGATTCGGCTTGAGATCCCATGTAAAGCAAAACCCTAAAATATTTTATTTTGTGTGATGCACCATGCCGAACCATGCATACCTTTTGATTGTTTAAAAATGTGAAGGCATTCATCTACAGGAAAATAGATTTTAGAAAAAGAAAAAAAAAACCTTTTTCTTCTCCTCTCCCCCTCCTTCCCCATTTTTGGCCCAGCCGCCCCCTTCCCCCCGCGTGGGCCTCGCGGCGGCCCAGCCGCCCCCCCTTCCCCTCCCGCCATGGGCCGCCTGGCGGCCCAGCCACGCCCCCTCCCCCTTTGGGCCCAGCCGGCCCAACCGCCCCCTCCCCTTTCTTTTCCAAAAATCCCCTCCCCGCGGGTCCCACCCGTCATCCCTCTCTCTCTCTCTCTCTCTCTCCCTCACCCTAACCCTAACCCTAGCCGCCGCCGCCCCTCCCCGGCGCCGCCGCCGCCGTCCTCCCCTCCGGTGAGGCCCTCCCTCCTCCCTCCCCCTCCCTCTTTCCTCCCCTCCCTCCTCCTTCCCTCCCGTCGGCGCCCTCCCCCGCGCCCCGCGCCGCCCGCCTCGGCCCCGGCCCCGGCCGCGTTCGGCTCGGCCGCGCCCGGCCGCCCGCGCCCGGCCACCCCGCGCCGCCCGCCTCGGCCCCGGCCGCCTTCGGCTCGGCCGCGCCCGGCCGCCCGCTCGGCCGCCCGCGCCCCTCCCCCGCGCCGCCCCGCCTTCGGCCGTCCCCGGCGAGCCCGCCGCGCCGGCCTCGCCCCGCTCGGCCCCGCCCCCGGCCACCCTCGGCCACCCCGTCCCGTGCCCCCTCGACCCCGCCCCCATGCCCGGCGAGTTCGGCCGCCCCCCGCCCGGCTCGGCCGCTCGCGCCCGGCCTCGGCCGCCCCCGACCCTGGCTCGGCCGCCTCACCGCGCCCGGCCCCGACCTCGCCCGACCTCACCGCGCCCGGCCCCGACCTCGCCCAACCGCCCTGCCCTGCGTTCGGCCGCCCCCCGGCGAACCCGCCTCCGTCCCCGCCCCGACGTGGTGACCGACCGTGTCCTCGCTCGCCCGTGCCCGCTTGCCCCGGCGTGCTTGCCCGCTCGCCCCGCTGTGCCTTGCTCGCGTCGCGACGGCCCTCGGCGTGGCCTCGAGCTCGGCCAGCGCACGGCCCCGACACGTGCGCGACTCGTTCGCGGCACGTTAAGTGTGGCTTTGCGCGTGCGCGTGTTCGCGCAGCGTTCTGGCGTAGCTCGTCGTGCTCGCGACGCAACGCATAGCGCCCTGTCGCGCTCGCGACACGATCGTCTACCCCCTAGCCCCCGTCTACCCCCCCGTATCCTATGCGCGCTAATCACGTTGTTTATATTAATAAGATAGGAGTCTCAATTCGGAAATTGGTTACGTTGGTTAATTTGTATAGCTAATCGTCTATCTTATTCGATGTTAATCTACTAAAAATGGTCACATTTACATTAGTGCATGTAGCTAATTCTTATCATTGAAGCTAAGTAGACCTGGAGCACGTAGCATTTAGTTGTTCGTCTACCCGTAGTGCGTCTCGGGCATAAGCTTTAACCCTCGCGAGACCTTTCCCCGCCTCTTTCTAACCATGGTAAATTCATCATCGTATGTGACATTCTATGCATATTTACTTTATTTGTTCTCTTGTATGGTGTACTGTTTGTTTCCTGATTTGAATGGATGGATGCATGTATGCTTGCAATCGCATAGAGAACGATCCGGTTGAAGAGCCCGAGGAACTCGCAGGAGAAGCCCCTGAGCAGCAGTCGGTTGGTGGAGGCAAGTGTCCTTTGACCTATCTCTGTTCTATTCATTCTTTAATCCACCTCCCGCGTTACACATTTATACTCAAGGATTGACTAGCTTTTGTTATCCATTACCTTGTTTACCTATTTGGGTTGGATTATTATTGTTTAGCTTTATGCTATTGCTCAACTATAATCAATGAACATGATGAGATTATCTATGATACGCTGTTTTCCTTCTTCTTATTATGATGTTATACTTGTGGCCTTTAAGGGGGCTCGAGCGGTTTCTTGAGTGCCTCTCCGTAAGGACCTGTTCTATGGATGACCGCCCGGGAAAACAGCACAACCATGAGGGTGGAGTGGGACGCCCTTAGCTGAGTAATTAGAGGAACCGGGGTGTAGTTCGCTTAGCCGTCGTGCCGTCAATGGGGCTCGGTGTATGCGGCTCGCTCTGCCAAGGTTGATTTGTCCCTTGGGGAGGAGTGCGGTATATTTAGGAAACCTAACGGGCGGCTACAGCCTTGGGGAATCTTTGTAAAGGCTACGTAGTGATGCCCTGCTGGACCACCTAGGTAGTGGTCAATGGGGAGTAGCTCTCTCCGGGCAGAAAGGGAATCACGACTTGTGGGTAAAGTGCACAACCTCTGCAGAGTGTTTGAAAACTGATATATCAGCCGTGCTCGCGGTTATGAGCGGCCAAGGGAGCTCCAGTGATTAGTGGTACTTGATCAGAGACATTTTGGTACAGGTGGCTATGAGATCGATGGTTCTGGTTATGATTATGGTGCTGGTAAGAGGTATTCTTTCCGTTTGGAAAGGGTACTTTTGGGCTAATAACTTGGGTTAATGCTAAAACCTGGCTTTCTACTAGTAAGTAATAATCTGACCAACTAAAAGCAACTGCTTGACTTACCCCCACATAAGGCTAGTCCACTACAGCCAAACAGGATACTTGCTGAGTATGTTGATGTGTACTCACCCTTGCTCTACACACCAAACCCCCCCTCCCCAGGTTGTCAGCATTGCAACCACTGCTCAGGAGAAGATGAAGCTGTGGAAGGAGATTTCCAGGAGTTCCAAGACTACGACGAGTTCTAGGTGTGGGTTAGCGGCAACCCCCAGTCGGCTGCCTGTGAAGGCCGCAGTTATCTACGTTTCATTTTCGCACTTTGATTTATTGTAAAGACTATGTGGATGTTTCAGACACATGATGTAATCGACTATTATTTTCCCTTTTTAATACTATTTGAGCACTGTGTGATGATGTCCATGTTATGTAACTACTGTGTACGTGAACTGCTGATCCTGGCACGTACACGGTCCGCATTCGGTTTGCCTTCTAAAACCGGGTGTGACAGCCTCCTTGCTGCTTGTTGCTTTGAGAGCAATGTGCTGTGGCTCATAGATAGGTAGTGGACCGTTCAATGCGTCATCCACGTATCGTGCCTCCTTTACCATCATGCGCCCGCTCACAAATTTTCCGAGTATCTCCTCGGGCGTCATCTTTGTGTACCTGGGATTTTCACGGATAAGATTCACAAGATGGGGGTCAATAACTGTAAATGACCTGAGCATGAGTCGGACGACGTCATGGTCCGTCCATCTTGTGCTTCTATAGCTTCTAATCTTGTTGACCAGGGTCTTGAACCTGTTGTAGGTTTGTGTTGGCTCTTCTCCCCTGATCATGGCGAATCTCCCTAGCTCGCCTTCCACCAGTTCCATTTTGGTGATCATTGTAGCACCATTTCCCTCATGTGAGATCTTGAGGGTGTCCCAGATTTGCTTGGCATTGTCCAAGCCACTCACTTTATTGTATTCATCCCTGCAAAGCGAAGCTAACAAGACAGTAGTAGCTTGGGCATTCTTATGAATTTGTTCATTAATGAATATCGGGTTATCAGTGCTATCAAAATGCATCCCATTCTCTACGATTTCCCAAATACTAGGATGGAGTGAGAATAGATGACTATGCATTTTATGACTCCAAAATGAATAGTCTTATCCATCAAAGTGTGGAGGTTTTCCAAGAGGAATTGGTAGTAAATGCGCATTTGTATTGTATGGCATACGAGAATAGTCAAAAGAGTAGTTCTGATTAACCGTTTTCTTTTTCGATGAAGAGTCGTCGTCATCGTCATCTCTTGGTGAAGATGAAGAGGCATCGCTGTCGTAGTAAATGATTTTCTTGATGCACCTCTTCTTCTTCCCGTCCCTCTTCTTGTGACTTGAGCCTGAGTCGGTGGGCTTGTCGTCCCTTGGCTCGTTGAAGAGGGACTCCTTCTCCTTGTCATTGACCACCATCCCCTTTTCCTTAGGATCCATCTCTTCGGGCGGTTAGTCCCTTGAATGAAGAGTACGGCTCTGATACCAATTGAGAGCACCTAGAGGGGGGGTGAATAGGTGATCCTGTAAAATCAAAGACTAACTAGCCACAAACTTGATTATTAAAGTGTTAGTTAAATCAAGTGGCTATAAAACACGTTAGTGCGAACAAAATGATCACAAGAGGCAACACAAGAGACACGCGATTTTTATCCCATGGTTCGGCCAAGTAACACTTGCCTACTTCCATGTTATGGCGTCCCAATGGACAAGGGTTGCACTCAACCCCTTTCAAGTGATCCAATGATCAACTTGAATACCATGGCTTTCTTCCTTATAGTCCTCTTCCCGTTTGCGAGGAATCTCCACAAGTTGGAGCCTCTCGCCCTTATAATATAGATCACAAAGAACGCACAAGAGTAAGGTTGGGAGAGCAACACACACAAGACTCAAAATCGCAGCACAACCATGCACACATGTCACGACTTGAGCTCGAAACACAACACACGGAGTTCGCAACTCAAATGTAGCTCAATTCACTAACACAGAGAATCAAATGCGTGGAGTTGGAGTCTTGGAGTCTTAGGATGCTTAGTGAAGGCTTAGATGACTCCTCCATGCGCCTAGGGACCCCTTTTATAGCCCCAAGGCAGCTAGGAGCCATTGGAGACCAACTTGGAAGGCCATCCTTGCCTTCTGTCGAGTGGCGCACCGGATAATCCGGTGCGCCACCGGACAGCTACTGTAGCCTGTTCGGTGCACGATTGCCTTCTAAATCGGGCACAGACGACCATTGTAGCTCCGCGCCCGTTGGCGCACCGGACACTGTCCGGTGCCCCTGCCGACCGTTGGAGCTACCACATGTCGCGCGAAGATTGCGCGGCCGACCGTTGGCTCACCGGACAATCCGGTGAACCACCGGACAGTCTGGTGAATTATAGCCACATCGCCTATCTTCATTCCTGAGAGCGACGAGTTCGCCGCTGATGCCTCACCGGACAGTCCGGTGAACCACCGGACGGTCCGGTGAATTTTAACCGTACGCCACCGTTGAACCCCGAGAGCGGCAAGTTTACGCGGACCAGCCTGGCGCACCAGACACTGTCCGGTGCACCCAGACTGAGCTTGTGTTGGCTGCACACAACCAACACTTCTCCCTTTTCTTCTCTTGTCCTTTAGTCACTGTTTCTAGCACTTGGATAACCATATTAGTACATAAAACAATTTACCATTTCTAGAAACATACCTTTTGCCTTGATTTTCACTTCTCACTTTATCTCTACTAATCCTTAAGGTGGTGCGAGGGCGTCCACCGTGCCCTCGCCTGGCCCCGCGCATCCCGCAGCCCCCGCCCCGTGTGTCGCCCTCAGCTCCCCGAAAACCTACCGCGTCGTAGCCGCCGCCTCCGCACAATCCTCTGCCCGCTCGGCTGCGCAGCCTTGGCGCCGTGACCGCCGCCTCTGCTCCCACCTCAATCCCGCGCGCCCCCCGCGACATCCGCCTCCCCCTCGCGCGCAACCCCGCTTTGTGCCCATCCCCGGTGTCATCCCCCATCCATATGCAACCCCGCTCCGCCCGCGATGGGATCTGGGAGCATCAAGGCCACAACTACAGACGACCTCGACCACCCACACGTTCTTCTCCGGGCCGAGGACGACGACAGGGAGGAGGGCGAGATCACCGACAGCGCCTGCGCTCCTGCCCCGCCCGCCACGCACCCGCTCGAGCACTCCTAGACCTTCTGGTTCGACAACTCGCAGAGCAAGTCCAAGCAGGCCACCTAGGGGAGCTCCATCCGCCCCATACACACCTTCTCCACCATCGAGGAATTATGGGGGTGCATTCACTCTCTCCAGATTCTTGCTCTTCTCAGATTCATTCTCTCTAGATTCTTGCACTGTTAGTTGTACACAATTTGTTGCTACAACAACTATTGTGTTTCATCAATACCCTCAGGACATGGGTTTTGATTCCTGGGGCTATAATAAACCAATAGCTGATAAGGGATTTCTAGCCAACGATACACCATTCTAGCAACCTTTCTAGCAACCATTAATTTGCCATGTGGAAAACCTCATGATCGGAGTCTATTTTGGTGGTAGCAGTAGCAGAGAACCAATAGAGCTGGAAGCGTGCAGTTCAGATAAAGGGGACCGACCAAGAGGCAACGTGCTATGCATTATTGATCCACATATCTATTATCACGACAAGAAAGAGTAACACAATAGTAAAAAAAAGTTCCTCGGTTGTAGCTATTAGTATTTAGTAGCATTATATTTCGACTGCAGAGAGTTGTGATGAACTGTTGATCTATATAGCAAGAAAAAATGGGACTCTACTGTATATTTCATTTTAATTCTAACAGACAATAGATTCGAGGTACTTTGATAATTTGTTTTAGCGATGATTTGCTTTAGCTCCTTCGATCGGCTGCTTTACCATTTTATTACCTCACCTCACTCTGTCATGTAGCTAAAAATGGGAACTAACTGATATGATGATTTCTGATGGCTTGAGCAGGATGAAGTTTGTTGCTGCCTACCTACATGTTGCCCTCGCTGGGAACCCAGTCCCTCCGCTAAGAAATCATCATCATTTTTTGGCCTGAACTGATATATTTGAAATGAACTTATTGTCTAAAAATTGTCTTGATTATTCATAATAAACAGTTAGAGATTCACCAGCACGTTGCACTTAGATCTTGTTCCAAAGCGTGCAGATTCACCAGCTGTGTCACTGTCTTTACTGAGTTTAGTATGACGTTTATGGAGCAGACTTCCTATTGAAATGGAAGTGTTGGATCAATCCCCTAAAAAAGACTGAAATTCACACCATCTTGCCACAAGCTCAAATTTCCTATGTTGAGTGAGGATTCTCCAAACTGAATTTCACTGTGTGCTTTATTTGGAGAGTCAGTACTATGAATGTGGTGACAGCAAGCAGTGGCCTCTTTTACATTAGATGTCCCCTATGCAGTTTGATTCCTAACATGCAAATGGTAGGCTATTTACATGACTGAGAATATAATTTTGATTTTTTTTGCAGAATTTAAAGTGCAACGTGTTGATTCTTTTTATATGTACTTCTGAATGCTTGGACCTGGTGTGACTACATAGCCTGGTATTCATTTCATAAATGATGGAAAGAAGATTGGGACGACATGTATATTTGATTCCCAGAACCCTTCCCTTTATGCAACTCAATGTTATGTCCTCATTCTCAGCTGGCCATGGACGCCGACCCAAGAAGAAGGTATTTCTGATAAAATTATAATCAATCTTTATAAGGACAAGTGCGTTAGTGCCCATGTTTTAGGGTGTGCCTGCAGATTTGTTTCTGTTTTTTTAGACTTTGTGTACTTGCCCCTGTTTTTTCAAACAAGTTGTTGTATGTCCCCTACTCTGTTTGTGGTAGTGGCGGCGCCATGCACGTAGATGGAAGGGGTGTCGAAGAAACTTTTCCGTTGATTTCAAGGAGTCGCAGGTCCGAGGCACATCGATTTTTTTCTGTTTTGTTTGTACTTTACAGGTTGCACAGTGCATGGTAGAGAATCGAGTACACCTGCAGTCCAAAATAATTTTGAAGTCTGTTTTGAGCAATACCTGCTATAGCATTTGGATGACATACAAAACGTGCTCAAGTTTAATCTTCTGTAAATTTTGATGCAATTTTTTGGTTGCCAATCTGGATGGGTTTAGCATAAGACTGATATTTTGTTCCATAAAGCAGAGTACCTCCAAATCATAGAAGACCAATTCATACAGAAGAAACATATAGGAGCCTACCAAGTTGTCAAATTGTCGTTGTCGCTTGTTCTTCTCACACCAACCCTCCTATACCCCTCCACCATGGAGGGTCAGCAGTGAGGCATGTTCCCCTATCTTAGAACAATGATGGTGAGGTAAGATAAGATAGTTTAAGATTTTTAGTTGTCCTCTCAACAACTAAAGTTGGGCATGTCACCTGTGTAGTGTTCTACTGTTCTTGGTCTGTATTAATCGCAGATGCTATGGCAGTAGATAGTTCACTCTTGACTCCTCCAACATTTTAAAATGTATAAATTAGGGTTTTTTTAGAAGATCACAAGGGTGGGAATAAGTTTTTATTTATCTTTTTTTAAAGGCCAGAGCATGGATATGGCATAAGGTGATGGTGATGCAGCTACGTCGATCATGAGTATGTCATCATGCTTATCTGCTTCGTCGATCATGAGTATATTCTACTATTTCCACACAAGTTGATGGTGATGTAGCTACAAAGCTTGTGAGGTTTTCAAATATTCTAAAATCTGATCTCAACAATTAAAAGAGCTAACGATTCTACCAACATTTAGAGATCACAGTTCCATGGGAATTTTGTATGAAGATATTTCAAAGTTTTATAAAATGGCTCCTATAATCTCTGTTTGGAAGAGTAATGAAGTAGCAGTGACTATTCAAAGATCCCAGTGACTCACTATGATCGAGCAAAACACCTGCTACCACATGATTATTCAAAGTTCTATCTGAGCTAGCTTGTGCTTCAATTTGATCTGTTCGTCCGTTCTCACGGTCCACACTTGTTGCTTGCGTCAAGATTAGGCCGAGATGATGTCGACGCTCATCTACAGAGTGAGGAACTCGCCCCCCAGCAGGTGAGAACAATGCTCACAGTGATTTCATTCATGAACTTTCCTTAAGTAATAACTTCGAGTTTGTCGAGGTTGTTCTGAAATTGTTTTTGAAGGTAAATAATTTGTGCATTATTTGGACTGGTTTAAAATTGTGTTCAAAGGCATGTGGAGCCAATTGACATTGATGATGCAGGTTGATTATATGTAAAAAGCAAATTTCGGATGACATTGGTGGAGAGTGCTTATCTCTAAGACACATCTACTCATTCTTTGAATGGAAATCACATCCATGTTCTAGAAAGTCTATTTTTACTTCAAAAGTACTCCTTCTGTTCCAAATAAATTAGTGTTAGCATCTCTGCACTCTATTGCCCCCTTCCCCCTCATCGGTGTTTTTTATTGTTGCATATCAATTTTGTGGCTCAAATGCCCCCTTTGAAACATATAGCACCAAAATTATCCTAATTAATTAATTGGTTTCTAACTGGCTACTCTATTTGCAACAATGGGGATATATAACCTTACCATGTCTGTTTATCACAGTGCATCTTAGATTGCATCGTATTGTAATAGTTTTAGTTCCTTGACATACTGTTTGTGCAAACTTTATTTAAACCACCAGGTCCACCTCTTTTTCGCTTAGAAGAACTAGAAGAAATCACACACAAATCACTAATCAGTCAGTTTCATAAAAGGAAACGAACCAAGATACTATAGTAGAATACAAATCAGTTGACATGCTGAGTAGTGAGTTAGGTTTCAGAAACAGATGAGCAATCGTGACCAGCGAAACAGAACAACCAATAAAGGAATGTTGGTCAAATACAATAGTCCTCAACATACTCCAAAGAACAGACCCAGTGTTGGCGGCTCCTATATGAGTGGAGTCTGGAGAAGGAATAACCGAGGCAAACATTACCCCTGCATTTTTGCAGTGAGGCTACATCAAACCCAGGACAGTGTTGGCGGCTCCTATATGAGTGAAAACTGAAGTAGAGTACTTAACAGTTACATTTTGTTTTTTATTTTAGTTTATTTTTTGCACGGGGCACTATAAATGTCTGCAGATGACTTGAGCTGTCTACTGGGACCATTTCATGCAGAGACAAGCCACAAATAAGATACAAACAAACAAGAAAATGGTCAATTATAATTGTTCTCAGGAAGCGGAAAGCGGTGTTATAAATCCAAACAAATTCATGAAACACAACATGCTTCCTGTGCTTGGCTGATTGTACCTTTTTAGTATACTACTAATCTGCAATTTTTGTAGCTTATAAGTGTATAGAGAAAATTGGCCTTTTTCTGCTTTCCAAAAAATATTTTGGGAGCACAAAATATGCATGGTACAAGGCTACAAGCTGTCAACAGAATGACGTCTGAATTCTTCTCTTTGACCAATACCGTTGAGTTGAAAGATGTTGACAACAAAACTACAATTTAAACAGTTACGGATCAATTACTTAAAGTTAAAGGGGCAGAAAATGTTGTCCTAAGTTAACATATCCTGAACACTACAGTACATAAGAACCAGTTGAACTGAACCTGACACAACCAATAAGAAGGTCAGAAATAGGAACTGCTTGATGTACTTACGGTTGGGTATCTGTGTAGCTGTCCCTGCCAAGTTGCCTAAAGAAAAGTTCCTGACCTTTCACATGCTGCCACATTGCCACAATGTACCTTAAGAGCTTTTCTATACTTCTATGATTTGTGTTTTCGAGATCTGAGTTATTTAAATGTTGTCTGCTATTTTGAATTTTTATATGAAGATCAAAGTTCTCAATTGATAAAGTAATTAATATAACAAGCGGACAACACATAGACAAACTAATTAATCTAGCATATAGACGAATAAGGAATCCTGAAACATTGACCGTGAAGAAAATTATTGTGCACATATGTACTCTTTCTCCAAAATTTGGCATTTAATCTTATTGAAACATACTTGTACAGAGGGGCGAGGGTTGTTCAGTGCTTTGACATGTGTGCAACTATTCAAGCACAATGGTTAGATGATATCCCCATTCATTTTAGATTATTACATTGTGGTGTTCGGCTTCTTCAGTCAAGCAGCAATCATGCAGCATGCCTTACTGTAGTGTAAGTTATTTACACCATCTTCAATTCTTCATACCATGCATCTATTGTTTCCTTTTAGTTTCAATCTATTTTTCTTGATGTTATCTATGTTTATCAGAAAATCTCAAGTTTTGTATATATTTTAGTTTTTATCACTGCACATGTTGTTGGACAAATTTATGGACTGGAGGATTATAGAGGACTAACAAGTGCTACTGGGTATGACTTTGGAGGCCTTCCTTCGTAAACATAATTTTAATTTTACATGTACAGATTTCATTGAAAATGCCTTCTATGACAGGAGATTCTCGAGCACCATTGAACTAAGAGATTCCAAATAGTTCTTTGGAGTCTATTGTTGATGTTGGCGGGGATAATCTAGCAGAGATTTGTCAGGTATAGAAGTTATTGTGCCTTTTATTCCATGGGCACCGCTATATGAACTGCATCTCCTGCTATATGATGTGTTGTTATGACATAATAGATTTTCTCATTAATGTTCTACTTGACACCAGATTTTTTGTGCAACATGGGGGCTACATGAGGCAGCAACGATCCCATTCTTCTCGCATGCCACTTTACACAAGCTAAGGATAGCTTCTGGTCTCACTCATGGTTGTGGCAGGGAAAAGCCGAGTCAGTAGGGTTTGTCATGTAGCTGGAGTTATCTCAGACCACATATTAGATGCAGTGATGACGTTAATGGAGGATGTTTACATTTACCGTGCAAGCAAGATGACTTATATTATGCCTTAGGACAATAAGTATTGTTTTCACTCTAATGAAATACTTGGTAAAAAGTCGTCTCTGTAGTTGTATATTTGACTGTGAATATTTGAACCCACTGTTACAATTGTTGCAAATTGAGGTTAGATTTCAGAGGCCAAATAATTCTGGTATCTGCAGAGTTGGGTAAGTGTCTAATCTGGTTTTGAGACTGCTTAACATATGACATTTTCATTTTTAGAAGATACATCTCTGCAAAATATAGGGGTAAGGTTAGGGATGGCAATGGGTACGGGTATGGGTAAATAACCGCGGATAATTATCAATTGGATATGGGAATGGTGGAATTTGGGGTACGATTATGGATATAATAAGGTATTTGCGGGTACAGTTGTGGATATAATAAGGTATCCGCTGATAATTTTTTCGTGGGTATGGATACCGTTACCCAATAGATATCTGACATATGGGCCAGCCAGATTCAATATATTATCATTAATTCTTATTTTTCAATTTTTATCCATGACATATTGTTTGGTGCTGAAATTATCATTTGATGCTGCTGGAATGATAATTATTTTGAAATGTGATAAAATTGTTGTTTAGTGTCGAATGCTAAAATTGTAGTGGGCAGATGGTTAACGGGCATCCACCGGAAGCGCACATCTGCCCCCGCTTCTTGCCCGGTCGTCCTGCGTCACGCGCGAAGTACACATCTGTATCTTCCTCACCCATTTATCGCCTGACAACTACATCACGTGCAAAGCGCACATCTATTTCCCCTCCTCGCTTGTGTCACGCAAGAAGCACACATTTGTTTTCCCCTCCTCCGATACCGAGTGTATGTCTACACTCGCTGACAGGCGACGAAGGGCTCATAATGATATCGTTAAAAAGTAGATTAGTGTATGTTTATCGACACATTTGTCTGTCATTAAAAATTCTAAATTGACTCTTTAGAAATAATTTGTGATATTGATAATGTTTGCCACACGGATTTTGTATATCGTAGTGATGTATATCATACTAAAAAAATTACTCCGTCGCAACGCACGGGCACATACCTAGTTTGACACATAAGAACTTAATTGAATGTGTTGAGCACTTAATCACCAAAACATTATAGAAATTGTCCAAGGTCAGATTTCCCTTTCAGTCACACCATTCAAGGAATGAGAAAAGAAGAAATTAAATATCTCCTATTTGCACACATGGGGTTGTTTGGCTAAAGTGAATGTGCCAATTAACAAGAAGCGCAAATTAGGACCAAAAATTGTTGATTACGTTTTCCTTAGGTATGTTTCCCACAACATTGGATATAGGTTTTTAATTATAAACTCTAGAGTATCGGACATGTTGGTTGGTACAATTATGGAGTCCAGAGATGCTACATTTTTTAGGACGAATTTCCTATGAAAATTACACATGATGTGTCTAATAATGAACTAATGGTACCACATGAGCATTTTATTCTGATAGAACACACTAAGGAATCCCATATACAAAATCCCGTGGAATATGACAATGTAACAACTCGAAAGAGTAATAGACCAATGACTGCAAAATCCTTTGGAGATGATTACATTGTATATCTTAGGGATGACACACCAAGTATCATTGAAGAGGCATATTCCTCTCCTGATGCTGACTTTTAGAAGGAAGCAATAAAGAGTGAGATGGATTCTATTATGTCTAATGCAACTTGGGAGGTTGTTGAGCGTCTTTATGGATGTAAGCCCATTAGGAGTAAATGGGTGTTCAAGAAAAAGATTAGACCTGATGGTACTATTGAAAGGTATAAGGCGAGGCTTGTAATTAAAGGCTATTCACAGAAGAAAGGTGAGGATTTCTTTGATACTTACTCACATGTGGCTCGATTGACCACAATTCGTGTGCTACTTTCATTTGCTGCCTCTCATGGTCTTCTCGTCCATCAAATGGATGTTAAGACATCATTCTAAAATGAAGAACTAGATTAAAAAAATTTACATGGAGCAGCCAACTGGGTTTGTAGCAAATGGTTAAGAAGGCATGGTGTGTAAATTATTGAAATCTTTATATGGCCTAAAACAACCACCTAAGCAATTGCATGAAAAGTTCAATAAAACATTGACATCTGCTGACTTTGTTGTGAATGAAGCATACAAATGTGTATACTATCAGTATGGTGGGGGCGAGAGAGTAATTTTATGCCTATATATTGATGACATTCTAATCTTGGGACAAGTCATGGTGTGATTAAAGAGACAAAAGACTTTCTGTCTAATAATTTTGAAATGAAAGATTTGGGAGAAGCTTATGTTATTTTTAACATTAAGCTACTGAGAGAAGGCAATGGTGGGATCACACTTGTGCAATCCCATTATGTGGACAAGGTTTTGAGTCGCTTTGGTTTTAGCGAATGTGAACCTGCTCCAACGCCTTATGATCCTATTAAGCTATTGAAGAAAAATCGAAGAGTAGCAAGGGATCAATTGACATATTCATAAATAATTAGTTCACCCATGTATTTAGCTAGCGCTACGAGGTCTAACATATAGTTTGCTATGAGTAAACTTAGTCGATTTGTTTCAAATCCTAGAGATGATCACGGGTGTGCTCTTGAGAATGTTTTGCGCTATCTAAAAGGTACTATGAGTTTAGTGAGAGCACCTAGAGGGGGAGGGGTGAATAGGTGATCCTGTAAAATTCAACACTAATAGCCACAAAACTTAGTTATGAAAGTTAGAACGGCTAAGTAGCTTGAAACGAGCTCTTGTGAACACAGACAATCAAAGAGAAAGCACACAAGAGACACACGATTTTATCCCTTGGTTCGGCCAAGTAACACTTGCCTACTTCCACGTTGTGGCGTCCCAATGGACGAGGGTTGCACTCAACCCCTTTCAAGTGACCCGATGATCAACTTGAATACCACAGTTTTTCCTTTCTTAGTCTTTCTCCTATTTGCGAGGAATCTCCACAACTTGGAGCCTCTCGCCCTTACAATGATGATCACAAAAGAAGCACAGAAGTAAGGGAGGGGAGAGCAACACACATAAGACTCAAATCCACAGCACAATCACACACACAAGTCACAACTCGAGCTCAAAACACAACGCACGGAGTTCACAACTCAAATGGAGATCAAGTCACTATCTCAAAGAATCGAATGCGTGAAGTTGGAGTATTGGAGTCTTAGAATGTTTCTTGTAAGCTTGGGTCACTCCTCCATGCGTTTAGGGGTCCCTTTTATAGCCCTAAGGCAGCTAGGAGCCGTTGAAGATCAACAAGGAAGGCTATCCTTGCCTTCTGTCGAGTGGCGCACCGGACAGTCCGGTGCGCCACCGGACAGTCACTGTAGATGGTCCGGTGCCGATCTCCTTCCTTTTCTGGCGCAGACGACCATTGCAGCTCTGGGCCGGTTGGCGCACCGGACACTATCCGGTGCCCCCTACCGACCGTTGGCGCGGGCCACGTGTCGCCCGCGGATTGCACGGCCGACCGTTGGCTCACCGGACAGTCCGGTGAATTATAGCCTTACACCACCAAACTTTCCCGAGAGCGGCCTGTTCACTGGAAACCAGCCTGGCGCACCGGACACTGTCCGGTGCACCACCGGACAGTCCGGTGTGCCAGACTGAGCTGAGCTCCGGCTGCACATAGCCAGTCTTTTGCAATCCTTTTCTTTTCTTCTTTTCTCTATTTCTAACACTTAGATAACTTCATTAGTATTCAAAAGCAAATGTACTAAGTCTAGAAACATACGTCATGTCTTGATTTGCACTTTTTCAATCTTTGGCACATTTAGAACTTAGAGAATATGTGTTGGGCACTTAGTCACCAAAACATTATAGAAATGGCCCAAAGGCACATTTCCCTTTCAATCCTCCCCTTTTTGGTGATTTATGCCAACACAACCAAAAGCAACCAAAAGAAGTGCAATGTCAATGCAATTGAATACCAAATTATTTTGACTATAATTTGGCATATTTGGATCGCTCTTTGCCACCACTTGGTTTGTTTTTGCAAATCAAATTCATTTTCCTTATCTCTAAGTCAAACTCACTTGTTTGGCCATAAAGAGAGATAATCCAAGAGTGAAATTGATCAAGTGCCAAAACTCCCCCTTTTTCCCATAATCATAAATTCTCCCCCACGAGAGACAAAATTTTACAATAAGAGTATTTTGGACAAATCAAAAGTTCTAACTCTATTGTTTTCAAAATTCACAAGTGGTAGCTGATCCATTTGCTTTGGCCTTAATTTCTCCCCCTTTGGCATTAAGCACCAAAACAGGATCATTCTTGGCCCTTTAACCCCATTGCCTCACCAAAAATGTCAATTAAGAGCAAAAAGGCAATAAGAGCATAGGTATGAACTTGGAAGTAAATACACTAATACCGGAGTGCAGTGGAAGTCTTTGCAACGTCCAAGTCCATTTTCCCTTTCAATGCACCTTTGAGACTACATCAAGAATACTCAAACACAAAGGTTAGTCTCAAAGGGTCAAGTTGTAGCATAGCTCCCCCTAAATATGTGCATCATTCACACATGGACTTGTGAGGTCCATGGATCCCTTGCACAACTTGAGCACCATAAATAAGCAACAAATTACATAAATGTATAAAGTAACATGGTCAAAGGCATAGAACACATGTATGCTATAGATCAATCCAAGTTACGCGAATCTAAGACATTTAGCTCACTACGCAACCTGCAAAACCTTTTCTTATCTAAAGGCTTGGTGAAGATATCAGCTAGCTGGTTCTCGGTGCTAACATGGTATACTTCGATATCTCCCTTTTGCTGGTGGTCTCTCAGAAAGTGATGCCGGATGTCTATGTGCTTAGTGCGGCTGTGTTCAACAGGATTATCCGCCATGCAGATTGCACTCTCATTATAACATAGGAGTGGGACTTTGCTCAGATTGTAGCCAAAGTCCATGAGGGTTTGCCTCATCCAAAGTAGTTGCGCGCAACACTGTCCTGCGAAAACATACTCGGCCTCAGCGGTGGATAGGGCAACGGATGTTTGTTTCTTTGAACTCCAAGACACTAGGGACCTTCCTAGGAATTGGCACGTCCCTGATGTACTCTTCCTATCAACCTTGCATCCAGCATAATCGGAGTCTGAATATTCAATTAAGTCAAAGGTAGACCCCTTTGGATACCAGATCCTAAAGCAAGGCGTAGCAACTAAATACCTAAGAATTCGCTTAACGGCCACAAGGTGACATTCCTTGGGGTTGGATTGAAATCTAGCACACATGCATACACTAAGCATAATGTCCGGTCTACTAGCACATAAATAAAGCAAGGAACCTATCATAGACTGGTATGCCATTTGATCAATGGAGTTACCTCCTTTGTTGAGGTCGACATGCCCGTCGATTCCCATCGGTGTCTTCGCGGGCTTGGCGTGCTTCATCCCAAACCTCTTGAGAAGATCTTGAGTGTACTTCGTTTGAGAGAGGAAGGTGCGGTCCTTGAGTTGCTTCACTTGGAACTCAAGGAAGTAGGTCAACTCGCCCATCATTGACATCTCGGACTTTTGTGTCATCACCCTGCTAAACTCCTCACAAGACTTTTGATTAGTAGAACCAAATATTATGTCATCGACATAAATTTGGCACACAAAGAGATTGCCATCACACGTCTTAGTGAAAAGAGTGGGATCAGCTTTCCCAACCTTGAAAGCATTAGCAATTAAGAAATCTCTAAGGCATTCATACCATGCTCTTGGGGCTTGCTTAAGTCCATAGAGCGCCTTAGAGAGCTTAAATACATGGTCCGGGTACCTGTCATCCTAAAAGCCAGGGGGTTGTTCCACGTATACCTCCTCCTTGATTGGCCCATTGAGGAAAGCGCTCTTCACATCCATTTGAAACAACCTGAAAGAGTGGTGAGCGGCATAGGCTAATAAAATTCAAATAGACTCTAGCCTAGCCACAGGAGCAAAAGTCTCCTCGAAATCCAAACCTACGACTTGGGCATAACCTTTTGCCACAAGTCGAGCCTTGTTTCTTGTCACCACTCCGTGCTCGTCTTGCTTGTTGCAGAACACCCACTTAGTTCCGACAACATTTTGCTTGGGACGTGGCACCAGGCTCCAAACTTCATTCCTCTTGAAGTTGTTGAGCTCTTCTTGCATGGCCAACACCCAGTCCGGATCCTGCAAGGCCTCTTCTACCCTGAAAGGCTCAATAGAAGAGACAAACGAGTAATGCTCACAAAATCTAGCTAAACGTGAGCGAGTTGTTACTCCCTTGCTTATGTCACCCAGAATCTGATCGACGGGGTGATTTCTTCGGATCATCGCTTGGACTTGAGTTGGAGGGGCCAGTGGTGCTTCTTCCTCCATAACTTGTTCTTCTTGTGCTCCCCCTTGATCACGCGCTTCTTCTTGAGGAACATGTCCATCATCTTGAGTTGGGGGATGCACCATTGTTGAGGAAGAAGGCTGATCTTGCTCCTGTTGTTCCTATGGTCGCACATCTCCAATTGCCATCGTGCCCATTGCGGCCGTTGGAATATCATCTTCATCTATGTCATCAAGATCAACTTGCTCTCTTGGAGAGCCATTAGTCTCATCAAATACAACATCGCTAGAGACTTCAACCAAACCCGATGATTTGTTGAAGACTTTATACGCCTTTGTATTTGAGTCATACCCTAGTAAAAACCCTTCTACTGCCTTGGGAGCAAATTTAGAATGTCTACCTTTCTTCACTAAAATGTAGCATTTGCTCCCAAATACACGAAAGTAAGAGACATTGGGTTTGTTACCGGTAAGAAGTTCGTAGGAGGTCTTCTTGAGGAGGCGATGCAGATATAGCCAGTTTATGGCGTGGCAGGCTATGTTCAAAGCTTCTGACCAAAACCGCTCGGGTGTCTTGAACTCTCCAAGCATCGTCCTCGCCATGTCGATAAGCGTCCTGTTCTTCCTCTCTACCACACCATTTTGCTGTGGTGTGTAGGGAGCGGAGAACTCGTGCTTGACGCCTTCCTCCTCAAGATACTCCTCCACTTGCAGATTCTTGAACTCGGACCCGTTGTCGCTTCTTATCTTTTTCACCTTGAGCTCAAATTTGTTTTGAGCCCTCCTTAGAAAGCGGTTTAGGGTCCCTTGGGTTTCTGATTTATCCTGCAAAAAGAACACCAAAGTGAAGCGGGAAAAATCATCAACAATTACAAGACCATACTTACTACCCCCGATGCTAAGGTAGGCAACGGGTCCGAAGAGGTCCATGTGAAGAAGCTCCAACGGTCTTGATGTTGTCATCACATTCTTGCTGTGATGAGTGCTTCCCACCTGTTTCCCTGCCTAACAAGCTGCACAAGGTCTATCTTTCTCAAAGCAGACATTGGTTAGTCCTAACACATGTTCTCCCTTTAGAAGTTTATGAAGGTTCTTCATCCCAACATGTGCTAGACGGCGATGCCACAGCCAGCCCATGCTAGTCTTAGCTATTAAGCATGCATCTAGATCAGCCTCCTCTTTCGAAAAATCAACTAAGTAGAGTTTGTCGTCTAATACACCCTTAAATGCTAATGAACCATCACTCCGTCTAAAGACAGAAACATCAACATTTGTAAACAAACAATTGTAGCCGATGTGGCACAATTGACTTACAGATAGGAGGTTGTAACCAAGCGACTCTACTAGAAATACGTTTGAAATGGAGTGCTCGTTGGTGATGGCTATCTTGCTCAAGCCTTTGACCTTACCTTGGTTCCCATCTCCAAAGATGATCGTATCCTGGGAATCCTTGTTCTTGACGTAGGAGGTGAACATCTTCTTCTCCCCCGTCATATGGTTTGTGCATCCGCTGTCGATAATCCAGCTTGAGCCCCCAGATGCATAAACCTACAAGACAATTTATGCTTGGGTTTTAGGTACCCAACTCTTGTTGGGTCCTACAAGGTTAGTTACAATAGCCTTTGGAACCCAAATACAAGTCTTGTCTCCCTTGCATTTGGATCCCAACTTTCTAGCAACTACTTTTTCATTCTTATATACAAGCGCAAATGAAGTATTGCAAGCATGGTAAATAGTGGAAGGTTCATTACACACTCTCCTAGGCACATGATGCACAACATGATTTCTTCTAGGCCTACTTCTACCATGCACAAAAGTAGAGCTAGAGGCAAACATAGCATGTGAATCAAAAGCATTATGATCATAACTCCTATGAGCATTCCTAGAATATTTTCTATCATAAATGTAGACATGACACTTTTGAGAACTACTAGCCATAGGGGCCTTCCCTTTCTCTTTGTCGAGAACGGGAGCCTGTTGGCTTGTTAAGTTCTTGGTTTCCTTTTGAAAACCAAGTCCATCCTTAATAGAGGGGTGTCTACCAATTGTGTAGGCATCCCTAGCAAATTTTAATTTATCAAAATCATTTTTGCAAGTCTTAAGTTGAGTATTAAGACTTGCCACTTCATCATTCAATTTTGTAATAGCAATAAGATGTTCACTACAAGCATTAACATCAAAGTCCTTACATCTATTACAAATACTAACATGCTCTACACATGAACTAGATTTATTAGCTTCCTCTAGCTTAGCATTTAAATCATCATTTAAACTCTTTAAACTAGATACAGTTTCATGGCAAGCAGATAACTCAGAAGATAGCATTTCATTCCTTTTAATCTCTAAAGCAAGAGATTTTTGCACGCTAACAAATTTATCTTGCTCCTCATATAAAATATCCTCTTGTTTTTCTAACAATCTATCCTTTTCATTTAGAGCATCAATTAATTCATTGATCTTTTCTACCTTAGCTCTATCTAAACCTTTGAATAAGCTAGAGTAATCTACTTCATCATCGGAAGAATCATCATCGCTAGAAGTAGTGTACTTAGGGGTATCTCGAACACTTACCTTCTTTTCCTTGGCCATGAGGCAAGTGTGGCATTCGTTGGGGAAGAGTGAAGATTTGTTGAAGGCCGAGGCTGCCAGTCCTTCATCGTCGGAGTCGGATGAAGAGCAGTCCGAGTCCCATTCTTTGCCAAGGTGCGTCTTGCCCTTCGCCTTCTTGTAAACCTTCTTCTTCTCCCTCTTCCCATGCTTTTCTTATTCCTGGTCATCATCATTATCGGGGCATTGTGCTATGAAATGACCAGTCTTACCGTATTTGAAACAGGAGCGCTTTCCCTTTGCTTTGTTCTTGTTGGGGTACTCCTTGCGTTCTTTCAGTGCGGTCTTAAAGCGCTTGATGATTAAGACCATCTCATCTTCGTTTAGCCCGACAGCCTCAACTTGTGCCACCTTGCTTGGTAGCGCCTCCTTGCTGCTTGTTGCCTTGAGAGCAACGGGTTGAGGCTCGTAGACGGGTAGAGGGCCATTAAGAGCATCATCCACGTATCGTGCTTCCTTTACCATCATACGCCCGCTCACAAATTTTCTGAGTATCTCCTCGGGCGTCATCTTGGTGTACCTGGGGTTTTCACTAATGAGATTGACAAGATGGGGGTCAATTACCGTGAATGACCTTAGCATAAGTCGGACGACGTCGTGGTCCGTCCATCTTGTGCTTCCATAGCTTCTAATCTTGTTGATGAGGGTCTTGAGCCTGTTGTAGGTTTGTGTTGGCTCCTCTCCCCTGATCATCACAAATCTTCCCAGTTTGCCTTCCACCAACTCCATTTTGGTGATCATGGTGGCGTCGTTTCCCTCATGCGATATCTTGAGGGTGTCCCATATTTGCTTGGCGTTGTCCAAGCCGCTCACCTTGTTGTATTCATCCCTGCACAAAGATGCTAGCAAAACAGTAGTAGCTTATGCATTCTTATGAATTTGCTCATTTATGAAAATGGGATTGTCAGTACTATCAAAATGCATTCCATTTTCAACAATCTCCCAAATACTAGGATGGAGAGAAAATAAGTGACTACGCATTTTGTGACTCCAAAAAGAGTAGTCTTCTCCATCAAAGTGTGGAGGTTTCCCAAGTGGAATTGATAGCAAATGAGCATTAGAATTAAATGGAATACGAGAATAATCAAATGAATAGTTTTGATTCACCGGTTTCCTCTTTGACGAGGAGTCATCATCGTCGTCGTGTGGTGAAGAAGATGAGGCATCATTGTCGTAGTAGATGATCTTCTTGATGCACCTCTTCTTCTTCCCGTCCTTATTCTTGTGACTCGAGCCAGAGTCAGTGAGCTTGTCGTCTCTTGGCTTGTTGAAGAGGGACTCCTTCTCCTTGTCGTTGACCACCATCCCCTTTCCCTTAGGATCCATCTCTTCGGGCGGTTAGTCCTTTAAGTGAAGATAACAACTCTGATACCAATTGAGAGCACCTAGAGGGGGGGTGAATAGGTGATCCTGTAAAATTCAACACTAATAGCCACAAAACTTAGTTATGAAAGTTAGAACGGCTAAGTAGCTTGAAACGAGCTCTTGTGAACACAGACAATCAAAGAGAAAGCACACAAGAGACACGCGATTTTATCCCGTGGTTCGGCCAAGTAACACTTGCCTACTTCCATGTTGTGGCGTCTCAATGGACGAGGGTTGCACTCAACCCCTTTCAAGTGACCCGATGATCAACTTGAATACCACGGTTTTTCCTTTCTTAGTCTTTCTCCCGTTTGCGAGGAATCTCCACAACTTGGAGCCTCTCGCCCTTACAATGATGATCACAAAAGAAGCACAGAAGTAAGGGAGGGGAGAGCAACACACACAAGACTCAAATCTACAGCACAATCACACACACAAGTCACAACTCGAGCTCAAAACACAACGCACGGAGTTCACAACTCAAATGGAGCTCAAGTCACTATCTCAAAGAATCGAATGCGTGAAGTTGGAGTATTGGAGTCTTAGAATGTTTCTTGTAAGCTTGGGTCACTCCTCCATGCGCCTAGGGGTCCCTTTTATAGCCCCAAGGCAGCTAGGAGCCATTGAAGATCAACAAGGAAGGCTATCCTTGCCTTCTGTCGAGTGGCGCACCGGACAGTCTGGTGCACCACCGGACAGTCACTATAGATGGTACGGTGCCGATCTCCTTCCTTTTTTGGCATAGACGACCGTTGTATCTTCGGGCCAGTTGGTGCACCGGACACTGTCCAGTGCACATCGGACAGTCCGGTGCCCCCTACCGACCGTTGGCGCGAGCCACGCGTCGCCCGCGGATTGCGCGGCCGATCGTTGCGCTGGCGACCATTGGCTCACCGGACAGTCCGGTGCACCACCGGACAGTCCGATGAATTATAGCCGTACGCCGCTAAACTTTTCCGAGAGCGGCTTGTTCACCGGAAACCAGCCTGGCGCACCGGACAATGTCCGGTGCACCACCGGATAGTCTGGTGTGCCAGACTGAGCTGAGCTCCGGATGCACACAGCCAGTCTTTTGCAATCCTTTTCTTTTCTTCTTTTCTCTATTTCTAACACTTAGATAACTTAATTAGTATTCAAAAGCAAATGTACTAAGTCTAGAAACATACCTCATGTCTTGATTTGCATTTTTTCAATTTTTGGCACATTTAGAACTTAGAGAATATGTGTTGGGCACTTAATCACCAAAACATTATAGAAATGGCCCAAAGACACATTTCCCTTTCATTTAGGCATCCATTATATCGGGTACCCAACAGTACTGGAGGGTTATTGTGATGCAAACTGGATATCTGATGCTAATGAGATATATGCCACAAGTGGATATGTGTTTTCACTTGGAGATATCATTGTTTCATGGAAGTCTCGCAAGCAGACCATCTTAACGAGGTCGACTATGAAAGTAGAACTCACAACATTAGATACCGCTTAGGCTCAGTGGCTTCTTGAACTCCTTATGGATTTACCGGTGGTTGAAAAACTTGTGCCGGCTATTTCCATGAACTGTGATAATCAGACTGTGATAATTAAGATAAACAGTTCTAAGGATAATATAAAGTCGACAAGGCATATAAAGAGGCGTTTGATATCCATCAGAAAATTGAGAAACTCTAGAGTAATAGCGTTGGATTATGTCCATACGTCCAAAAATCTGCCAGATCAATTTACTAAGAGGCTATCACGTAGTGTGATAGATAGTGCATGAAGTGTGATGGGCCTGAGACCAACCTAAAGTTCATCATAGTGGTAACCTATTTTATATGATTAGAGATCCCGTGAATTAGAATGGTGAAACAAGCTAGTGGTAGACTGAGAGGAAAGACCCTTAATAAGGCTCATTTCAGATACATATCTTTCGTTACTATAATGTAGGTTGGTGTTTACACCTTAATATGTTCAAAGTGGCTCTGTGAAGCAAAGATGTTGTCCTACATAACATCTTTAGAGGAACATACCTATATGGATTAACTGCTAGTCAAAGTTTATGAGATCTAGGTGGTCTCTAGATACCCATGAAAGGCTATGGAGTTTGATTGATATGCTCCAACCAGAGGGGATGCGTTCGACAATCTAGTACTGGTAAAGAGTTTAGATGAAACTCATTCCACGCAAAACTGCCAATTCAAGGCCTAGTCTATTGTGCAGTTGTAGGTAAGTGTAGTCTATGCTCTAGGTGGATGTTCAACTTAACGGTCTCCATCGAAACACCAGTATATCAAACATTTGAGATGATGAAAGCATTTTTGTGTGACTTAGCATTTGGTTGGGATTGTTGGATAAATGTTGTTTGGCCCAATTAATATTTAATAATAGTCAATGCTAATTACCCACTTTAAATGTTATGATGTACTAATAAATTATCACCGCATTTGAAGTTCAAGAGACAAATCAAGCAACTTAAATAGGTGGACCGTTGGTGCATCTATTGAGAAGTTGAGAAAAGGATGAAGAATCGCAACACGCGCGCCGCCACTGCCGCCGACTGGGCTGGGCCGTGGCTCATGGTAGATCAGATCTGGGCCTGAATATTCCTTTCAAATAGTTGCATATTTTGCCTAGAGTGATGACCGTTTGTTTCCCGTCTTCTGGCTGGTAATGGTTGTCAGTTTTTAGTTCTAATGGCGGCCATTTATGTCTGTTGTCCTTCTCCCTCCTTCGATCTAACTGCCTATAAGAGAGGGAGGACTCTTCTAGGTACACGCGATATCTCTTACGCGAGTTACAAACAGCACATCCCCGTCCCATATTCTGCAAGCACAGAGAGAGTGGGAGAGCAGGCCTCCGAAATCGTCGTCCGTAGAGATACACTTGCACGGGTGTGCGGGCGATCAAATTTTTGGGGAGCGTATTCGCGACTGCTCACGTGACCCGTTCGACCCAACACTACTTCATCTACATCCTATTCTTCGTCGTCTTCTCGGGCGACACGTGCTGCTGTCGGTGACCGTTCGAGAGACTGCACGACGTACATCTTCCTGCATCGACTTTATGCGGCTACATCGAACATACACACGAAATGTCTCGTGTGAATGGAGTCACTGATGCCTTGAGCATTGGTCTCTACGCAGGGTACATTCTGTTCTTTGTATTTGTGCATGTTTTATTACTGTTTACTGCTTATGCGAGTAGTTATACACACATATAGATACATGTAATCACCTATATCACATTGTTTTTCCAGATTAAATTAAAACTGAAAATATCTAAATTTCTAACATAATCCACCACTTTAAATTTTGCAAATCACTCTCATACCCATAACCTCTACTAAATCTATTAAACAAATATGGCTGAATAGCTCCCTCCCCTTTACTCACTCAAATTCAATTGACAATATTATATAGGGCATGTTTGGTTTAGCTTTTTTTTTCTGACCAGCTCTTTTGAAAATTTGACTGTAAAGAGAATCTGACTGTAGGAAGAATCTGAATATTGTAGGGATTATGTGCGAAGGAAGAATGAGGTGTCCATAGGGTTCAGGATTTAGAAAGACGACTTGATCGATTCTATGTTCATGTTAATTTTGGATGGTTTTTACCAAAATCGATTTCTTATAGAAACGGTCTGAAAAGTTAAGCGTTTGACAGTCCGTAGGAGCTTTTGGTGGTCAGAAGCTGAAACAAACAAGAACATAGATCATTCTTTATCTCCCCCGTGATCCACCACCCCTAGCCTTCTCCCCACGTCCCCACCATCGCCTCCCCCTCAAATCGCACGACCGTCGTCGCTGCCGCTAACCCCTTTCCTCACGCCCCTCCCTCTCAAATCGCATAACTGTCGTCGCTGCCGCTAACCCCTCTCCTCACGTCATCGCCACCATCGACCTCTCCACACCTCGAAATCATAGCGTTAGCACCGTGAACCCATCACTCGCCCCATAAATCCATCACTCGCCCGAGCCATAGAGGCATACCCGTTGGAAAATCTTTATATAGATATATCCTTCATTCTTTGACACATTAACCATACAAGTGAGACGTTGTATTAATTATTGCATATGACCACCATGATATAACAGTAATTCGACTTGTCACTTGCTTAAGTGTACGTTGATATGATTCTTGTTACATACGGTTGATCCTGAACCTCCTACCTGGCAGCGTCCAAGACGACGAACTTCCTCCAGAACCAATGCCGTGCCCACACCGACCGCATGGTCTCCAGCGGCACGCCTTTCGTCTCCGGCAAGAACGCCGCGACGAAAAGCGTCATGGCCAGGACCCATCCGGAGTAGAAGAGGAATATGGCGTACTTCATGGCGCAGAGCATGGAGATGAACACTTGCGTCTGCGTGAAGGAGAGGGTGAGCGCGACCGATAGGGTAATGGCCTGCCCCGCCGACCTGATCTCCACGGGGTAGATCTCGCTCGGCACCACCCACTTCAGCGGCCCCCACGACATGCTGAAGCTGAACGTGTACAGGCACACCAGCACCACCACGCCCATCGCGTAGTTCTTGGGCATCGTCACCGCCTGGTGCTTCCCGAGGTGATCCGCCAACACCCATGACACCGCCACCTTGGACAATCCAAAAAGCACGTATATGTTGTGTTAGAGGTCGCTTGCAACCACGTACATACATGACTCCACGTCCACGGGTAGTGTATGGCATGAACAACTTACATACCTGGAAAAGCAACATGGCGGTGCCGCCGGCGAGGAACAAGAACCTCCGGCCGCAGCGGTCCACGGCGAGGGTGGACAGCGCCACGCCGCACAGGCTGACGAGGCTAATTATAACGGCGCCGAAGATGGCCCTCTGGCTGTCGAACCCGACCGTGCGGAACAGCACCGGCGAGAAGACGGAGATCACGACCATACCGGTGAGGTCGAAGAACGCGGGGATGGCCACCATCATCACCAGGTAGTGCCGGTACCCCTCGGCGCGCAGCCTCCTGAACGCGCCCTCCTCCTCGTCCCGGCGCGCCGCCTCCACGGCGCAGATGATGTCCTTGAGCTCGGCCTCCACGTCGGCGCCCGCCCCGCGGACGCGCTGCAGCGACGCGCGGGCTGCGTACGGCTCGCCGCGCAGCACGAGGCTGCTGGGCGTGTCCGAGACGAGGAGCGCGCCCATGACGATGACGGCGGACGGCACGGCGGCGAGGCCGAGGGAGACGCGCCAGCCCCAGTCGGGAATCCGGTTCGTGACGTAGTTGGCGACGTTGGCGGCGAGCGTGCCGGCGACGAGGAAGAAATGGTAGGCCGTGGTGAAGCCGCCGCGCCATCTGGTGGGTGATATCTCGGCCAGATACAGCGGAGCCGCCTGAATGAATGATGCGTGGAGGAGAACTCGTAATCATGTTTGCCGCAATGAGTTGTTGTTTACCTTTTGTTTAGATATGATAATGTTTTTTAGAACAATATTTGCATACGCGCATTATTTCGAACATTCCTGCTGGTATATATGTTTGGAAGTTGGAACATTAGTAGGAAATAGCAGTACCAGACCTGCGCTGTGAACCCCACACCGAAGCCGAGCAGGATCCGGCCGACGATGAGCATGGCAACGTTGACGGCCCCGGCGTTGATGACGGAACCGGCGAGAAACATGATGCCGCCGATCAGCATGACGGCCTTGCGGCCCACCCTCCTCGTCACGCTGCTCGCCACCAGCGACGCCAGCATGGCGGCGATGTACATCGACGACGTGAATGCCGTGAGCAGCTGGTTGTCATATTTGCAGTAGGCGTCGCGCTTTGCGCTCTTCATCCCCCGGAGCACCTCAGGGAAGAACTTGTTCAGGAACGAGTCCATTTGCGTCACACCGCCTGATGAGTAAAGGTATTTATTAGTTCATCTCTATGTGTACCTAAAAAACAATAAGATCTTGTTCGGTTGCGGAGGGGTTTGGAGAGGATTAGAGAGCATTAAATCTCTTCATTCAAAAGTTAATAAGGAGAGATTTATAGTCGGTTTGGTAGGGATGTGGCTTATCTAAAAGCAGCTCTGGGTTGTCTAAAAACAATTTTTTAGTAGAGTTGAAGCCATTTCACAAATCGTTTGGGAGAAACAGTTTATTCTATAGCCGGAGACATTTTCATGTATCAAAGTGTAAGAGACAGAGCGGGTGAAGCTACTATTTGTGACTTCTTCTCCGAAATATAAAAATAGCTCTAGCTTTTAGATGCTTTTTAGTAATAATCCATTTTTTTAAAAGGCTACCAAATGGACTCTTAATCTCCTCAAATCCCTCTCAGTTTATCCCTAACCGAATAAGTCCTAAAAGACAACGCTCACCTTTATTTTATACTATGCGAAAATCTCAAGTGAGAGTTGAACAAGTTACGATTTGTGAATAGTGTTCCATGGCATGTGATTTAATTAAGCAGTAACGAGATGAGTTGACCAAAAGGAATGTTTTGGTAGCTGAAACTAAAGAAGCTCTAATTTTGTGCAAGTGAATGACCATGGTGATTGCTTAGATGGTAACCAAACAAATATTCCTATCCCAAATTGCATTTAGAGTTGTTATAAATCAAAATAGTTTATGTTTCACCAAACTTATATAAAAGGGCACTAATATTTATAATACTAAATAAGTATCACTAGATATAGAATAGTTTAGTTTAGGGTGATATTTGGTTTGCAACGGTGGAATTTGAGTACTTCATCAAAATATCACCTATAAGATTAATATTTTCATATGGTTTTAATGTAAGGATGTGACTTTAACAAAGAAAGAACTTGATAACATAACCTTAATTATTTCATATACAATAAATAATTGTATGCACTTGTTTGTTCGTTGGAGGCGTAGCAACATTGTTTAATTTATTGCCTAAAGAACTTGTTATTCATTCTGATTACGAATCACTTAAACATATTTGGAGCCAAAATGAACTGAATCATAGCATGCTAAGTGAGCTAAATTTGTTTAATATTTTCCTTATATATCATCAAACACAAGAAAAGGAAAGATATTGGATATTGTTATTGTTGATGCTTTGTCTAGACAATATACAATGTTGTCCTAACTTGAATGTCATATATTTGGACTTGAAACAATTAAAGAATAATTTGTTAATGATGATTAATTTAAATATGTGTCGGCGTTTCGAGACAGGGGGGTCCCTAAGCCGACGAGTGAGTGTGCTGCGTGCCCCAGCCCAGATGGGTCGAGCGCGTGGGCGAGCGCGAAGGGGGGAGAGGCGAGGTGGCCGGAGCCGAGCGTGAGAGAGGTGGAAGTCCCGCGGCCTTCGTGTTCGTCCCGCGCCCAGGTCAGGTGCGCTTGCAGTAGGGGGGTTACAAGCGTCCACGCGGGTGAGGGAAGCGAGCGGCCCCAAGAGAGCGCCTGTCCCGTCCTCGGTCCCGCGCGGCCAACCTTTTCTGAGAAGGCCCTGGTCCTTCCTTTTATAGTCGTAAGGAGAGGATCTAGGTGTACAATGGGGTGGTGTAGCAGAGTGCTACGTGTCTAGCGGAGGGAGAGCTAGCGCCCTAGGTACATGCCAATGTGGCAGCCGGAGAGATCTGGGCACCCTGCTGGCGTGATGTCGTGGCTGTCGGAGGTGCGGCGGAGCCTGATGGAGGGACAGCTGTTGGAGCGGTCGAGTCCTTGCTGACGTCGTCCGGCTTCCGTAAGAGAGCTGGGGGCCACCGTCGTCATGGAGCTTGTGGAGCACCATCATTGCCCCTCTGGCGGAGCTGGCCGGATGAGACGCCGGTCTTGTTCTCCGTGACCCGAGTCGATTCGGGGTAGGATGATGATGGCGCCTCCTGTTGACGTGGCGGTCTGTGCCCTAGGCAGGGCGACGTGGGGTTTCCTCCGAAGCCGAGGTTGAGTCTGCCTTCTATTGCCGTGGCCGAGCCCGAGCCAAGGGGTCGGGCGAGGCGGAAGTCGTTCGGCCGAGGCCAGGGCGGAGTCCGAGCCCTGGGGTCGGGCGAGGCGGAGTTTCGTCGTCTTCCGGGTCTTAGCCCGAGTCCGAGCCCTGGGGTCGGGCGGAGCGGAGTTCGCCGTCTTCCGGGTCTTAGCCCGAATCCGAGCCCTGGGGTCGGGCGGAGCGGAGTTCGCCGTCTTCCGGGTCTTAGCCCGAGTCCGAGCCCTGGGGTCGGGCGGAGCGGAGTTCGCCGTCTTCCGGGTCTTAGCCCGAGTCCGAGCCCTAGGGTCGGGCGGAGCGGAGTTCGCCGTGGCGCCTTTGGCAAGGCCTGATTGCCTGTCAGACTCACTCTGTCGAGTGGCACTGCAGTCGGAGTGGCGCAGGCGACGCTGTCCTTCTGTTAGACTGGCCAGTGGAGCGGTGGAGTGACGGCGGTCACCTCGGCTCTGCCGGGGGCGCGTGTCAGGATAGAGGTGTCAGGCCACCTTTGCGTTAAATGCCCCTGCAATTTGGTCAGTTGGTGTGGTGATTTAGTCAAGGTTGCTTCTGAGCGAAGCCAAGGCCTTGGGCGAGCCGGTGATGTGTCCGCCATAAAAAGGGGGCCTCGGGCGAGACGGAAGTCTCTCGAGGTCGGCTGCCTTTGGCCGAGGCTAGGCTCGGGTGAAGCGTGATCGAGTCACTCGTGTGGACTGATCCCTGACTTAATCGTGCCCATCAGGCCTTTGCAGCTTTATGCTGATGGGGGTTACCAGCTGAGAATTAGGCGCCTTGAGGGTACCCCTAATTATGGTCCCCAACAGTAGCCCCCGAGCCTCGAAGGGAGTGTTAGCACTCGCTTGGAGGCTTTTGTCGCACTTTTTTGCAAGGGGACCAGCCTTTCTCGGTTGCATTTCGTTCCGGTGGGTGCGCGCGAGCGCACCCGCCGGGTGTAGCCCCCGAGGCCTCGGAGGAGTGGTTACACTCCTTCGAGGTCTTAATACTTCGCTTAACGCTTCAGCTGGTCTGGTCGTTCCCTCATGCGAACTGGCCGTAGCCCGGGTGCACGGTCGGGGCCCAAGCTCTCGGGCTGGTATGTTGACGCTGTCAACAATTTGGCCGGAGCCGGTTTTTGCGAGAGCAGCCCCCGAGCCTCTGCACAGGGCGAGAGGACGATCAGGGACAGACTCGGCTTTTTACATACGCCCCTACGTCGCCTTTCCGCAAGGAGGAGGGGGGGAGTGCGCCATGTTACCCTCGATGGGCACCGAACATGGTGTCTCCGGTGAGCTGCAAGCGGGTAATCCGAGTGGACGTCCGTGCCCCGTTCGTTGGGGGTCGGCTAGGGGCCCAGAGGCACGCCCAAAAGTACCTGCGGGTGATTTGCCGGACCCGGTCCCCTGGCGACGGGGTCCGAGGGCTCGATGCCTCCCTCCGATGGGATTCCGTTACAAGATCGTTCCCGCTGGTCTCGGAAATGTCCTAGGGTACCTCGGGAGCGCAGCCCGAGCCTCGGTTATGTATCGAACGTACCCCTGGTCATCCCTCGCTCGGTGTCTGAGGCGACTGTGAACCCTTCGGGGGCCAGCCTTCGAACCCCTGATCAGTAATGGGCGCGGAGCCCGAGTAGCCTGAGGCGGCCATGGAGCCCTTCGGGGGGCTGGCCTTCGAACCCCTGACCAGTAGTGGGTGTCGGGACCACGCGATCTGAGGCGACTGTTGAACCCTCGGGGGGCCAGCCTTCGAACCCCTGATCAGTAATGGGGGGCTCGGAGCCCGGTTCCTTCGCGGAGAAGGATCCCTTTCGGGGTATCCCCCTTTCCCGGTCCCTGTTGCAAGAGATAGAGAAAGAGGAAAACGGAAAAGGATACGAAATCGGACGACATGGCGTACCTTTTCTGACGCGGTTATTGCGGCGAAGGTGAAGCGTCGCGCGCTCCTCCTACCAGAGGCGCCGCGTGTCCCGCCGCGGAGTTAATGCGACGGGGCGAGTGGTTGGCGGGGCGGCCGTTGCGCGCGTGCGATCCGTTCGAGGAACGGGTCACGGGTGCACCGTCTTCACGCCGTGAGAGGAGGCTCTCTTGCTGTCTCAGGATGGGACGTGAGCCTGGCTGACGACGTGACCGCTGCGCCCGCCCGCCTGCCACCGCTATTACTGCCGGCCCACTTTCGGTCGCTTTGACCGATGCGCCAGTCTGGCGCTGTTGGGTCGCCTCGAGTCGTGGCATAGGCTTCGCAACCGAAGAGGCGCGATGGTGGCACAAGTGGCGGTGCGGTTGCTTGCATGCAGCAACTGGCGCGCCGGTTGCTCGACGCGTGGGCCTGGGTTCCAAGCTGGCGTGTCAGAAGTCGGAGAAGCGCGTCCATCTGGCGCGGTTGCATGCCGCCTGCATGGCTGCCCGCCCCTTCTGCCCGTTGGTCTGGGCGAAAATGGGGAGTCGCCTGTAACCGCTGGACGGTCGTGCGCACTGTGCGCGGCGGTTTGGCTTCTTCTGCCCTGAGCCGGCTTGCATGACATGCGGGACCCAGCCCCTGAGTCGCAGGGGAGGGCCTTGGAGCGTGTTGGAGAAGACTCGGCCCGCGGCGCCTGGGGGCGCACGTAGGGGGAGTTGCCTTTAAAAGGAGGGAGGCTCCTTTCGTAAGGCAACCATGTCTTCTTCCTCCCTTAAGCGTCGGGTCTTCCCGTCTTGCAAGCCCCCGGATGGGGGGTATCCGCCGCCTTTCCGCCTCCTCGTTGGAGGAACGCAACTCCATGGGAGTTGGTACCTCTCGGCCATCGTTCGGCTTCAAGGATTTTCATCACGCAGCCCGGTCGCACCCCTTCACCAGCGGTCACCCGAGATGGCGACCTCCAGCTTGATGGTGGGGGAAAGCGAGCCGGGCTGCGGCCTCTGCCCCTTCCTCAGCCTCAAGGATTTTCATCACCAAGGCTGGGGAGGGGAGAGTGCCGAGTTGGGGTCGGCCCCTGCGTGGGCGGTGGCCCGCTCCTTCACTCAGTGATGGGGGGAGAAGCGGGCATTGCCCGTGGCGTCCGGCAGCTGCAGCGTGCCTGGTCTTCAGCCGCGAGTGGCTTCGGGGCCACTTGCGGCGTCGGCGTCTGCCACGGCAGCCGGCAGAGGTTCTTCCGCCGGCGCGGCGGCCGGGACCGGCCACGGGCTGACCTCCAACTTCTACGGCCTTCTGCCCGTCCTTGCCTCACGAGTTTTGGCATGGGCGGGGGCCTCCTGGCAGCGGCATCCACCCTGAGGTCAGCGTTGCCGCTGTTCGGCCCCCCGGAGCAGAAGTCGCCGTCGTCGCCACTGCTGGAGCAGGTGACGGCGCGCCGTTCGTCGGCCTTCCGTCGCTCCGTAGGCCTTCCCCCTCGGAGTGGGGTTGTTCATACCTGCGGAGGGGGAACCGGAGTTCCGTTTGTAATGGCACTTCGAATGCCAGTGAGTTCGTTCATTGTGGCTGTCGAGGCCTGAACGTGTATGTAATTTTGGCACGGAGCCGTGTTTTTTCCTCATTTTCGAGCACTAAGTCTCGCCTGTTTGATTATATGAACCGCTTTACCAAGCATGAGTTGCCCCGTGTCAAGGTGACGGGTGAGGTATCCGTATCCCGGAGGCGTAGGAATCCCTCGGCCCATTCGGCCTTGTTATGTGAGGCTCCTCTAGCTTAGTTGAAGAGACCCCTCGGCCGCCCTTCGGTGGATCGAGGCCGGGGGTAGCGATATCAGTATGAACAGAGGCGGAGTTGGCTCGAGAATGGGGAACCTGGTTGGCCGGAGCCTAGCCGTGTTGTTCGTCAGCGGAGCCGACGCCAAAGTCGGTCAGTCGAGGCCTCGGATCGGGCTGGCGCCCTTGGAAGCCGGTTGACCGAGGCCCCAGGGGTAACCGGTTGAGCCACCTGCTCGGGCCGGATTCCCGGAGGAGCCCCTGGACCGCGGCGCCGCCCGAGGCTGGGTCGGGCTTTGCTGAAGACGTTGTCGATGCCGAGGGTGCTACGGCTCCCTTCGGCGTGAAGACCCGAGCCTGCAGGATCAGATCATCTTGTAGCGTGTGCTTTCTGCGGCCGCCGAGGCCAGAAGAACACACCCTCGCCACTCTTGCGAAGCTGCGTCTTTTTTCCTCCTGTTTCGAGCATCTGGACTTCGTCGGTAACAGGGATGTTTGTGTGAGCGAGAGCTGCTTTTCGCGGAAGGGACGAGTGAGGTATCCGTATCCCAGAGGCGTGGGGATCCCTCGGCTCAGTCGGCCTTGCCACTTACGCGTACTTTCACCCGTCCATGAGGCCCTGTCCCCGACTTAGTCGAGAAAGCTTGAAGGACTGCTTCGGCAGGAGAGCTTCCGAACGTGATGACTCGTTCGGTCCACGGAGTCGCTTTATCCGAGCGCAAGTTACTTATCACAGAAAGGGACGAGTGAGGTATCCGTATCCCGGAGGCGTAGGAGTCCCTCGGCTCGGTCAGCCTTGGCTGCTTACGTGTACCTCGTCATTTCCAGGATCCGCTTTCCGAAGTGGCCAAGAAGCACGAAAGAAATCCTGCTAAAAAGAGATCCTTTTTCGAGGAAAGATTCGACGCAGAGGGGGTCTCCCCCCTTTTAGCCCCCGAGGGAGGGTCGGGCTTTGCCGAGGCTAGGCCGACCCTTCCTTGACAACTAAACTTTGCGTAGGTGCGAGGTATATGAACAACTTGAAAACATCTTAAGGGTAGAAGCGACGTAGCTGTTTGATGTTCCAAGCGTTGCCGTAGATCTCGCCTTGATTGCTGGCCAGCTTGTATGTTCCGGGCTTCAGAACTTTGGCGATGACGAATGGCCCTTCCCAGGGGGGCGTGAGCTTGTGCCTCCCTCGGGCGTCTTGTCGCAGCCGAAGCACCAGGTCGCCCACCTGGAGTTCTCGGGACCAAACCCCTCGGGCGTGGTAGCGTCGCAGGGACTGTTGGTACCGCGCCGAGTGCAGCAAGGCCCTGTCCCGAGCTTCCTCCAGCTGGTCCAGCGATTCCTCTCGGCTGGCTTGGTTGCTTTGTTCGGTGTAGGCCAACGCCCTCGAGGAGCCGTATTCCAGGTCAGTGGGCAAGATAGCTTCAGCCTCGTAGACCAGGAAAAACGGCGTGAAGCCCGTGCACGACTCGGCGTCGTCCTTAGGCTCCAGACCACCGAGGGGAGTTCCTTCATCCATCGCCTGCCGAACTTGTTGAGGTCGTTGTAGATCCGAGGCTTGAGCCCTTGTAGAATCATGCCGTTGGCACGCTCTACCAGCCCATTCGACATGGGATGAGCCACGGCGGCCCAGTCCACCCGGATATGACGATCTTCGCAAAAATCCAAGAATTTTTTGCCGGTGAACTGGGTGCCGTTGTCGGTGATGATGGAGTTCGGGACCCCAAAGCGATGGATGATGTTGGTGAAGAATGCCACCGCCTGCTCGGACCTGATGCTGTTCAGAGGTCGGACCTCGATCCACTTGGAGAATTTGTCGATGGCGACCAGCAGGTGCATGTAGCCCCCGGGCGCCTTCTGCAAGGGACCGACGAGGTCCAGACCCCATACAGCGAAGGGCCAGGTGATGGATATTGTCTGCAGAGCCTGAGCGGGCAGGTGTGTCCGCTTCGCATAGAATTGGCACCCTTCGCAGGTGCGGACAATTCTAGTGGCATCAGCCACCGCCGTTGGCCAGTAGAAGCCTTGCCGGAAAGCATTTCCAACAAGGGCTCGGTGTGCTGCGTGGTGGCCGCAAGCCCCCGAGTGTACTTCTTGCAGCAGTTCCCGACCTTCGGCGATGGAGATGCATCGCTGGAGGATGCCCGAGGGGCTGCGATGGTAGAGCTCCTCTTCGTCGCCCAGCAAGATGAATGACTTGGCGCGTCGCGCTACCCGCCGAGCCTCGACTTGGTCGAGGGGTAGCTCTCCTCGACGGAGATATTGCAGGTACGGGGCCTGCCAATCTTGGTCTGGCGTGGCCCCGCTCTGCCCTTCCTCGACGTTCAATGCCCCGCCCTCGGGGGCCGAGGGTACCTCGGGCTGGGCCGAGGGTGCCTCGGGCTGAACCGAGGGTACCTCGGGCTGAGCCGAGGGTACCTCGGGCTGAGCCGAGGGTACTTCGGGCTGAGCCGAGGGTACCTCGGGCTCGGGCGCGTCGTCGAGCTTGACGGAGGGTTGATGCAGATCCCGGGAAAAGACGTCCGGGGGGACTGTCGTTCGCCCCGAGGCTATCTTAGCCAGCTCGTCTGCGGTTTCGTTGTAGCGCCGAGCGATGTGGTTGAGCTCGAGCCCGAAGAACTTGTCTTCCAGGCGCCGAACCTCGTCGCAGTAGGCCTCCATCTTCGGGTCGCGGCAGTGGGAGTTCTTCATGACTTGGTCGATGACGAGCTGCGAATCACCGCGGGCGTCGAGGCGTCTGACCCCTAGCTCGATGGCGATCCGCAATCCGTTGACCAGAGCTTCGTATTCGGCCACATTGTTGGACGCCGGGAAGTGGAGGCGCAGCACGTAGCGCAAGTGCTTTCCGAGGGGCGAGATGAAGAGCAGGCCCGCGCCGGCCCCCGTCTTCATCAGCGACCCGTCGAAAAACACGGTCCAGAGCCCCGGTTGGATCGGAGTCGTTGGCAGTTGGGTGTCGACCCATTCGGCCACGAAATCCGCCAACACTTGGGACTTGATGGCCTTCCGAGGGGCGAACGAGATCGTTTCGCCCATGATCTCCACCGCCCACTTTGCGATCCTGCCCGAGGCCTCTCGGCACTGGATGATCTCCCCCAGGGGGAAGGATGACACCACAGTTACCGGATGGGACTCGAAGTAGTGTCGTAGCTTCCGCCTTGTCAGGATCACAGCATACAGCAGCTTTTGAACTTGTGGGTAGCGGATCTTAGTCTCGGACAGCACTTCGCTGATGAAGTAGACCGGCCTCTGAACGGGCAATGTATGCCCTTCCTCGTGCCTTTCGACCACAATCGCGGCGCTAACCACCTGAGTGGTCGCGGCGACGTAGACCAAGAGGGTTTCCCCGTCCGCCGGCGGCACCAAGACTGGCGCCTTTGTAAGGAGCGCCTTCAGGTTGCCGAGGGCTTCCTCAGCCTCAGGGGTCCAAGCGAAACATTCGGCCTTCCTTAAGAGGCGGTACAGTGGCAGACCTCTTTCGCCGAGGCGTGAGATGAAGCGGCTCAGGGCCGCGAGGCATCCCATGACCCTCTGTACCCCTTTTAAGTCCTTGATGGGTCCCATGCTGGTGATGGCCGCAATCTTCTCCGGGTTGGCTTCGATGCCTCGCTCAGAGACGATGAACCCTAGGAGCATGCCTCGGGGTACCCCGAAGACACACTTCTCAGGATTAAGCTTGACTCCTTTCGCCTTGAGACACCGGAATGTCACTTCAAGGTCGGAGAGGAGGTCGGAAGCCTTCCGTGTCTTGACTACGATGTCATCGACGTAGGCCTCGACTGTGCGACCGATGTGTTGGCCGAACACATGGTTCATGCACCGCTGGTACGTCGCGCCTGCATTCCTCAAGCCGAACGGCATGGTGACATAGCAGTACATGCCGAACGGCGTGATGAAAGAAGTCGCGAGCTGGTCGGACTCTTTCATCCGGATCTGGTGATACCCCGAGTAGGCATCGAGGAAGGACAGGGTTTCGCACCCAGCAGTGGAATCCACGATTTGGTCGATGCGAGGCAGAGGGTAGGGAACCTTCGGACATGCTTTGTTGAGACCAGTGTAGTCTACACACATCCGCCATTTCCCCCCTTTCTTCCTCACAAGCACAGGGTTGGCAAGCCATTCGGGATGGAATACCTCTTTGATGAACCCTGCCGCCATTAGCTTGTGGATCTCTTCGCCAATCGCTCTGCGCTTCTCCTCGTCGAATCGGCGTAGAGGCTGCCCGACGGGTCGGGCTCCGGCCCGAATATCCAGCGAGTGCTCGGCGACATCCCTCGGTATGCCGGGCATGTCCGAGGGACTTGAGAGCACCTAGAGGGGGGGGTGAATAGGTGATCCTGTAAAAACTTCAAACTTAAGCCACAAAAACTTGTTAAGTGTTAGCACGATTATTGCCAAGTGGCTAAGGTGAAGTCTCAACAAAACACAGTACCACAAGAGAATCAAGCACAGAGTGACACAGTGGTTTTATCCCGTGGTTCGGCCAAGACCAACGCTTGCCTACTCCACGTTGTGGCGTCCCAACGGACGAGGGTTGCAATCAACCCCTCTCAAGCGGTCCAAAGACCCACTTGAATACCACGGTGTTTTGTTTTCCTTTCACTATCCCGTTTGCAAGGAATCTCCACAAATTGGAGTCTCTTGCCCTTACAAGTATATGATCACAAATGAAACACAGAGTAAGGGAGGGAAGCAACACACACAAATCCACAGCAAAAGCGCACACACACGGCCAAGAATCGAGCTCACAAGACTATCTCAGAGTTCTCACTTAGAACAGAGCTCGAATCACTTAGAAACACAAACGAATGCGCAGAGACTTAGTGTGGATGATCAAGAATGCTCAAAGGTTGCTTGTGTGTCTCCTCCATGCGCCTAGGGGCTCCTTTTATAGCCCCAAGGCAGCTAGGAGCCGTTGAGAGCAAATCCGGAAGGCCATCCTTGCCTTCTGTCGTCGGGGGCACCGGACAGTCCGGTGCACACCGGACACTGTCCGGTGCCCGATTTGTTTCCTTAAACGGCGAAGACGACCGTTGCAGACCGTTGGCAGATCTGGCGCTGTTGGCGCACCGGACATGTCCGGTGCACACCGGACAGTCCGGTGCCGTCTTCCGACCGTTGGCTCGGCCACGTGTCCCGCGCGGATTGCGCGGCCGACCGTTGGCCCTGGCCGACCGTTGGCTCACCGGACAGTCCGGTGCACACCGGACAGTCCGGTGAATTTTAGCCGTACGCCGCCGGCCAATTTCCCGAGAGCGGCCAGTTCGAGTCGCGCCAGCCTGGCACACCGGACACTGTCCGGTGCACACCGGACAGTCCGGTGCTCCAGACCGAGCTGGGTCTTGGCAGCACACAGCCAAGTCCCTTCTCCTTTTCTCTATTCTTCTTCTTTCTGTTTCTAACACTTAGACAGATATATTAGTACTTAAAACCAATGTACTAAGGCTTAGAAACATACCTTTACTTCATGATTTTCACCTTGTTCATCCATGTACATAAATTCCCAATTAAGCACATGTGTTGGCACTCAATCACCACAATACATAGAAATGGCCCAAGGGCACATTTCCCTTTCAATCTCCCCCTTTTTGGTGATTTATGCCAACACAACATAAAGCAACTAGAACAAGTGCAAACTCACTTCAAATAAAATAAATTTAAGTTTTATTCAATTTTGGCATATATGGATCATCCTTTGCCACCACTTGGTTTGTTTTTGCAAATCAAACTCAAATCTCTATCTATAAGTCAAACACACATATTGAAGCATAAAGAGAGTCATTTCAAAAGAATTTGACCACGGATTTCAAAAACTCCCCCTTTTTCCCATAATCAACACTTCTCCCCACAAGAAGCCAACTTTTGAAAATAGAGACAATAAGAGGACAATAAAAGCTTTTGACAAAACAAAAACTCTATTCTACTATTTTCAAAATCTCTCAAGTGGTAGCTGATCCATTTATCGCTTTGGCCTTTATTTTCTCCCCCTTTGGCATCAAGCACCAAAACGGGATCAATCTTGGCCTTTTAACCCCATTGCCTCACCAAAGTCTTCAATTAAGAGCAAATGGCAATAAGATTTCATGAGATGAACTTGGAATTAGTTACCCTCTCATCGGAGTGCAGTGGAAGTCTTTCATGGTCCAAGTCCACCTTTTCCCTTTCAATCCTCCTTCGAGACTAAATCAAGCAAACTCAAGCAAATGGTTAGTCTCAAAGGGTCAAGTTGTAACATATCTCCCCCTAAACATGTGCATCACTTTGCAACGGACTTGTGAGGTCCAGGGAGTGTTGGTACAACTTGAGCACCTCAATAAGCAACAAAATGCAGAATGAACCTGATCAAATGCATAAACACATGTATGCTACAATTCAATCCAAGTTCCGCGAATCTAAGACATTTAGCTCACTACGCAGCCTGCAAAAGGTCTTCTCATCTAGAGGCTTGGTAAAGATATCGGCTAGCTGGTTCTCGGTGCTAACATGAAACACTTCGATATCTCCCTTTTGCTGGTGGTCTCTCAAAAAGTGATGCCGGATGTCTATGTGCTTTGTGCGGCTGTGTTCAACAGAATTTTCCGCCATGCGGATAGCACTCTCATTATCACATAGGAGTGGGACTTTGCTCAGATTGTAGCCAAAGTCCCTGAGGGTTTGCCTCATCCAAAGTAGTTGCGCGCAACACTGTCCTGCGGCAACATACTCGGCCTCAGCGGTGGATAGGGCAACGGAAGTTTGTTTCTTAGAGTTCCATGACACCAGGGACCTTCCTAAGAATTGGCACGTCCCCGATGTACTCTTCCTATCGACCTTACATCCAGCATAGTCGGAGTCTGAGTATCCAACTAAGTCAAAGGTAGACCCCTTTGGATACCAGAGCCCGAAGCAAGGCGTAGCAACCAAATATCTAAGAATTCGCTTCACCGCCACTAAGTGACACTCCTTAGGATCGGATTGAAATCTAGCACACATGCATACGCTAAGCATAATATCCGGTCTACTAGCACATAAGTAAAGCAAAGAACCTATCATTGACCGGTATGCTTTTTGATCAACGGACTTACCTCCTTTGTTGAGGTCGGTGTGTCCGTCGGTCCCCATCGGAGTCTTTGCGGGCTTGGCGTCCTTCATCCCAAACCGCTTTAGCAGATCTTGCGTGTACTTCGTTTGGGAGATGAAGGTGCCGTCCTTGAGTTGCTTCACTTGGAACCCAAGGAAGTAGTTCAACTCGCCCATCATCGACATCTCGAATTTCTGCGTCATCACCCTGCTAAACTCTTCACAAGACTTTTGGTTAGTAGAACCAAATATTATGTCATCGACATAAATTTGGCACACAAACAAATCACCATTACAAGTCTTAGTAAAAAGAGTTGGATCGGCTTTCCCAACCTTGAAAGCATTAGCAATTAAGAAATCTCTAAGGCATTCATACCATGCTCTTGGGGCTTGCTTAAGTCCATAGAGCGCCTTAGAGAGCTTACACACATGGTCGGGGTACCGTTCATCCTCGAAGCCAGGGGGTTGCTCCACGTACACCTCCTCCTTGATTGGCTCGTTGAGGAAGGCGCTCTTCACATCCATTTGAAACAACCTGAAAGAATGGTGAGCGGCATATGCTAGCAAGATACGAATTGATTCTAGCCTAGCCACAGGAGCAAAAGTCTCCTCGAAATCCAAACCTGCGACTTGGGCATAACCTTTTGCCACAAGTCGAGCCTTGTTCCTCGTCACCACCCCGTGCTCGTCCTGTTTGTTGCGGAACACCCACTTGGTTCCCACAACATTTTGCTTCGGACGAGGCACCAGTGTCCAAACTTCATTGCGCTTGAAGTTGTTTAACTCCTCTTGCATGGCCAACACCCAGTCCGGATCTAGCAAGGCCTCTTCTACCCTGAAAGGCTCAATAGAAGAGACAAAGGAGTAATGCTCACAAAAATTAACTAATCGAGATCGAGTAGTTACTCCCTTGCTGATGTCACCCAGAATTTGGTCGACGGGATGATCCCTTTGAATCATCGCTCGAACTTGAGTTGGAGGTGCCGGTTGCGCTTCTTCCTCTATCACTTGATCATCTTGTGCTCCCCCTTGATCACACGCCTCCTTATGATGAACCTGTTCATCGTCTTGAGTCGGGGGATGCACCATAATTGAGGAAGAGGGTTGATCTTGCTCATCTTGTTCCTGTGGCCGCACTTCTCCAATCGCCATGGTTCGTATAGCGGCCGTCGGAACATCTTCTTCATCTACATCATCACAATCAACAACTTGCTCTCTTGGAGAGCCATTAGTCTCATCAAATACAACGTCGCTAGAGACTTCAACCAAACCCGATGATTTGTTGAAGACTCTATACGCCTTTGTATTTGAGTCATAACCTAACAAAAACCCTTCTACAGCTTTGGGAGCAAACTTAGAATTTCTACCCTTCTTCACTAGAATGTAGCATTTACTCCCAAATACACGAAAGTACGATACATTGGGTTTGTTACCGGTTAGTAGCTCATACGACGTCTTCTTGAGGAGGCGATGAAGGTAGACCCTGTTGATGGCGTGGCACGCCGTGTTCACGGCTTCCGTCCAAAAGCACTCGGGGGTCTTGAACTCTCCTAGCATCGTCCTCGCCATGTCGATGAGCGTCCTGTTCTTCCTCTCTACCACACCATTTTGCTGTGGTGTGTAGGGAGCGGAGAACTCGTGCTTGATCCCTTCCTCTTCAAGGAACTCCTCCACTTGAAGGTTCTTGAACTCGGACCCGTTGTCGCTTCTTATCTTTTTCACTTTGAGCTCAAACTCATTTTGAGCTCTCCTGAGGAAGCGCTTGAGGGTCCCTTGGGTTTCAGACTTATCCTGCAAAAAGAACACCCAAGTGAAGCGGGAAAAATCATCAACAATAACTAAACCATACTTACTTCCCCCTATGCTTAGATAGGCGACGGGTCCGAAGAGGTCCATATGCAGCAGCTCCAGGGGTCTTGAAGTGGTCATCACATTCTTGCTGTGATGTGCTCCTCCCACCTGTTTCCCTGCTTGACAAGCTGCACAAGGTCTATCTTTTTCGAATTGAACGTTAGTCAAACCTATCACGTGTTCTCCCTTTAGAAGCTTGTGAAGGTTCTTCATCCCCACATGTGCTAAGCGGCGATGCCACAGCCAGCCCATGCTAGTCTTAGCCATTAAGCATGCATCTAGACCGGCCTCTTCTTTTGCAAAATCAACTAGATAAAGTTTGCCGTCTAATACACCCTTAAAAGCTAGTGAACCATCACTCCTTCTAAAGACAGACACATCTACGTTTGTAAATAGACAGTTATACCCCATATGACATAATTGACTAACAGATAGCAAATTATATCCAAGACTCTCTACTAAAAATACATTAGAGATAGAATGCTCATTAGAAATCGCAATTTTACCTAACCCTTTTACCTTGCCTTGATTCCCATCACCGAATACAATTGAATCTTGGGAATCTTTATTCTTGACGTAGGAGGTGAACATCTTCTTCTCCCCCGTCATATGGTTTGTGCATCCGCTGTCGATAATCCAGCTTGAACCCCCGGATGCATAAACCTGCAAGGCAAATTTAGGCTTGGGACTTAGGTACCCAACTCTTGTTGGGTCCTACAAGGTTAGCACAAATGTCCTTAGGGACCCAAATGCAAGTCCTGTCTCCCTTGCATTTTGCCCCTAACTTCCTAGCAACTATTTTCCTATCCTTTCTACAAATAGCAAAGGAAGTGTTTAAAGCACAATAAATTATAGAAGGTTCATTCACTACTTTCCTAGGAGCATGAATAACATTCTTTCTAGGCACATGAGCAATATTTCTCCTAGGCATATCCCTATCATGCTTATAAGAAGAACTAGAGGCAAACATGGTATGAGAATCATAAACATGTGAATCAAAATCATTATAAGCATTTCTAGCATTTCTCCTATCATAATACATAAAAGCATGGTTCTTTTTAGCATTACTAGCCATAGGGGCCTTCCCTTTCTCCTTGACGAAGATGGGAGCCTTATGGCTTGTTAAGTTCTTGGCCTCTCTCTTGAAGCCAAGACCATCCTTAATTGAGGGGTGTCTACCAACCGTATAGGCATCCCTTGCAAATTTTATTTTATCAACTTCATTCTTGCTAGTCTTAAGTTGGGCATTAAGACTAGCCACTTCCTTATTTAATTTGGAAATTAAAACTAGATGTTCACTACAGGCATCAACATCGAAATCCTTACACCTAGTGCAAATCTTAACATGTTCTACACAAGAATTAGATTTATTTGCTACTTCTAACTTAGCATTTAAATCATTGTTAAAACCTTGTAAAGTAGAAATGGTTTCATGACAAGTAGATAGTTCATAAGAAAGCATTTCATTTCTTTTTACTTCTAAAGCATATGATTTTTGTGCCTCTACAAATTTATCATGTTCATCATACAATAAATCCTCCTGCTTTTCTAAAAGCCTATCCTTTTCATTCAATGCATCAATCAATTCATTGATTTTATCTATCTTAGATCTATCTAAGCCCTTGAACAAGCATGAATAATCTATGTCATCATCACTAGACTCACTATCACTAGAAGAAGCATAAGTGGAGTCTTGAGTACTCACCTTCTTCTCCCTTGCCATAAGACATGTGAGACGCTCGTTGGGGAAGAGAGCCGATTTGTTGAAGGCAGTGGCGGCGAGTCCTTCGTTGTCGGAGTCGGAGGAGGAGCAATCCGAGTCCCACTCCTTTCCTAGATGCGCCTCGCCCTTTGCCTTCTTGTATTGCTTCTTCTTTTCTCTTTTGTTCCCCTTTTCCTGGTCACTTTCATTATCGGGACAGTTAGCGATAAAATGACCAAGCTTACCGCATTTGAAGCATGAGCGCTTCCCCTTGGTCTTGGTCTTGCTTGGCTGCCCCTTGCGACCATTTAGCGCCGTCTTGAATCTCTTGATGATGAGAGCCATCTCTTCATCGTTGAGTCCGGCCGCCTCAATTTGTGCCACCTTGCTAGGTAGCGCCTCCTTGCTTCGTGTTGCCTTGAGAGCGAGAGGTTGCGGCTCGTTGATCGGACCATTCAAGGCGTCGTCCACATATCTCGCCTCCTTGATCATCATTCGCCCGCTAACAAATTTCCCAAGAACTTCTTCGGGCGACATCTTGGTGTACCTGGGATTTTCACGTATATTGTTCACCAAGTGAGGATCAAGAACGGTAAATGACCTTAGCATTAGGCGGACGACGTCGTGGTCCGTCCATCGCGTGCTCCCGTAGCTTCTTATCTTGTTGATAAGGGTCTTGAGCCGATTGTATGTTTGCGTTGGCTCCTCGCCCCTTATCATTGCGAACCGTCCAAGCTCGCCCTCCACCAACTCCATCTTGGTGAGTAAGGTGACGTCGTTCCCCTCATGAGAAATCTTGAGGGTGTCCCAGATTTGCTTGGCGTTATCCAAGCCGCTCACCTTATGGTATTCATTCCTGCACAAGGAAGCTAGAAGAACAGTAGTAGCTTGTGCATTCTTATGAATTTGTTCATTAATGAACATGGGACTATCCGAACTATCAAAATGCATTCCACTCTCTACAATCTCCCATATACTAGGATGGAGAGAGAATAGGTGACTACGCATTTTGTGGCTCCAAAATCCGTAGTCCTCCCCATCAAAGTGTGGGGGCTTGCCGAGTGGAATAGAAAGCAAATGTGAATTTGAACTTTGCGGAATACGAGAGTAGTCAAAAGAAAAGTTAGAATTAACCGGTTTCCTTTGTCTGTCGTGGTCGTCGTCCTTTTGGGAAGAAGAGGACTCATCGCTGTCGTAGTAGACGATCTCCTTGATGCGCCTGGTCTTCTTCTTCTTCCCTTCCTTCCGTCTTTGGCCCGAGCCGGAGTCGGTAGGCTTATCGTCCTTTGGCTCGTTGACGAAGGATTCCTTCTCTTTGTCGTTGATCACTATACCCTTCCCCTTAGGATCCATCTCTTCGGGCGGTTAGTCCCTTTGTGAAGAGAACGGCTTTGATACCAATTGAGAGCACCTAGAGGGGGGGTGAATAGGTGATCCTGTAAAAACTTCAAACTTAAGCCACAAAAACTTGTTAAGTGTTAGCACGATTATTGCCAAGTGGCTAAGGTGAAGTCTCAACAAAACACAGTACCACAAGAGAATCAAGCACAGAGTGACACAGTGGTTTTATCCCGTGGTTCGGCCAAGACCAACGCTTGCCTACTCCACGTTGTGGCGTCCCAACGGACGAGGGTTGCAATCAACCCCTCTCAAGCGGTCCAAAGACCCACTTGAATACCACGGTGTTTTGTTTTCCTTTCACTATCCCGTTTGCAAGGAATCTCCACAAATTGGAGTCTCTTGCCCTTACAAGTATATGATCACAAATGAAACACAGAGTAAGGGAGGGAAGCAACACACACAAATCCACAGCAAAAGCGCACACACACGGCCAAGAATCGAGCTCACAAGACTATCTCAGAGTTCTCACTTAGAACAGAGCTCGAATCACTTAGAAACACAAACGAATGCGCAGAGACTTAGTGTGGATGATCAAGAATGCTCAAAGGTTGCTTGTGTGTCTCCTCCATGCGCCTAGGGGCTCCTTTTATAGCCCCAAGGCAGCTAGGAGCCGTTGAGAGCAAATCCGGAAGGCCATCCTTGCCTTCTGTCGTCGGGGGCACCGGACAGTCCGGTGCACACCGGACACTGTCCGGTGCCCGATTTGTTTCCTTAAACGGCGAAGACGACCGTTGCAGACCGTTGGCAGATCTGGCGCTGTTGGCGCACCGGACATGTCCGGTGCACACCGGACAGTCCGGTGCCGTCTTCCGACCGTTGGCTCGGCCACGTGTCCCGCGCGGATTGCGCGGCCGACCGTTGGCCCTGGCCGACCGTTGGCTCACCGGACAGTCCGGTGCACACCGGACAGTCCGGTGAATTTTAGCCGTACGCCGCCGGCCAATTTCCCGAGAGCGGCCAGTTCGAGTCGCGCCAGCCTGGCACACCGGACACTGTCCGGTGCACACCGGACAGTCCGGTGCTCCAGACCGAGCTGGGTCTTGGCAGCACACAGCCAAGTCCCTTCTCCTTTTCTCTATTCTTCTTCTTTCTGTTTCTAACACTTAGACAGATATATTAGTACTTAAAACCAATGTACTAAGGCTTAGAAACATACCTTTACTTCATGATTTTCACCTTGTTCATCCATGTACATAAATTCCCAATTAAGCACATGTGTTGGCACTCAATCACCACAATACATAGAAATGGCCCAAGGGCACATTTCCCTTTCAGGACTCCACGCAAAGACGTCGGCGTTTGCACGGAGAAAGTCGACGAGCACTGCTTCCTATTTGGGGTCGAGCCCGGAACCGATCCGGATCTGCTTGGTGGTGTCGCCACTGGGGCGAGGGGGACGGCCTTGACCGTCTCCGCTGGCTCGAAGTTGCCGGCATGGCGCTTCACGTCTGGGACCTCCTTGGAGAGGTTCTCCAGGTCGGCGATGAGGGCCTCGGACTCGGCGAGGGCCTCGGCGTACTCCACGCACTCCACGTCGCATTCGAACGCGTGTTTGTACGTGGGGCCGACGGTGATGACCCCGTTGGGGCCCGGCATCTTGAGCTTCAGGTAGGTGTAGTTGGGGACGGCCATGAACTTCGCGTAGCATGGCCTCCCTAGCACGGCGTGGTAGGTTCCTCGGAACCCGACCACTTCGAACGTCAGGGTCTCCCTTCGGAAGTTGGAGGGTGTCCCGAAGCAGACTGGGAGGTCGAGTCGCCCGAGGGGCTGGACGCGCTTCCCAGGGATGATCCCGTGGAAGGGCGCAGCGCCTGCTCGGACGGAGGACGGATCGACGCGCAGAAGCTTGAGGGTCTCGGCGCAGATGATGTTGAGGCAGCTGCCCCCGTCCATCAGGACCCTGGTGAGCCTGACATCGCCGACAACGGGGTCGACGACGAGCGGGTATTTCCCCGGGCTCGGCACATGGTCGGGGTGGTCGGCCCGGTCGAAAGTGATGGGCTTGTCGGACCAGTCTAGGTAGACTGGCGCCGCCACCTTCACCGAGCAGACCTCCCGGCGCTCTTGCTTGCGGTGCCGAGCCGAGGTATTCGCCGCATGCCCTCCATAGATCATGAAGCAGTCGCGGACCTCGGGGAACCCCCCTGCTGGGTGATCTTCGTTCTTGTCGTCGTCGTGGGCCCTGCCACCCTCGGCGGGTGGCCCGGCCCTGTGGAAATGACGCCGAAGCATAACGCACTCCTCGAGGGTGTGCTTGACGGGCCCCTGATGGTAGGGGCACGGCTCCTTGAGCATCTTGTCGAAGAGGTTTGCACCTCCGGGGGGCTTCCGAGGGTTCTTATACTCGGCGGCAGCGACAAGGTCCGCGTCGGCGGCGTCGCGTTTCGATTGCGACTTCTTCTTGCCTTTCTTCTTGGCGCCGCGCGGAGCAGACGCCTCGGGAGCTTCTTCCGATGGGCGGCCCTGGGGCTGCTTGTCCTTTCGGAAGATAGCCTCGACCGCCTCCTGGCCGGAGGCGAACTTGGTGGCGATGTCCATCAGCTCGCTCGCCCTGGTGGGGGTTTTGCGACCCAGCTTGCTCACCAGGTCGCGGCAAGTGGTGCCGGCGAGGAACGCGCCGATGACATCCGAGTCGGTGATGTTGGGCAGCTCGGTGCGCTGCTTCGAGAATCGCCGGATGTAGTCCCGGAGCGACTCCCCCGGCTGTTGCCGGCAGCTTCGAAGGTCCCAAGAGTTCCCGGGGCGCACGTATGTGCCCTGGAAATTGCCAGCGAAGGCTTGGACCAAGTCGTCCCAGTTGGAAATCTGCCCCGGAGGCAGGTGCTCCAACCAGGCGCGAGCAGTGTCGGAGAGGAACAGGGGGAGGTTGCGGATGATGAGGTTGTCGTCGTCCGTTCCACCCAGTTGGCAGGCAAGGCGGTAGTCCGCGAGCCACAGTTCCGGTCTTGTTTCCCCCGAGTACTTTGTGATAGTAGTCGGGGGTCGGAACCGGGTCGGGAATGGCGCCCGTCGGATGGCCCGACTGAAGGCCTGCGGACCGGGTGGTTCGGGCGAGGGACTCCGATCCTCCCCGCTGTCGTAGCGCCCCCACGCCTGGGGTGGTAGCCTCGGCGCACCCTTTCGTCGAGGTGAGCCCGACGGTCGCGTCGATGGTGCTCGTTGCCGAGGTGGCCCGGGGCCGCAGGCGCGGTGTTGCGCGTGCGCCCGGTGTAGACCGAGGCTTCCCGCATGAATCGGGAAGTCGCGGCATGAGGTTCCGAGGGATATCCTTGCCTCCGGGATGCAGTGCTCTCGGCCCGCCGGGCCGCAGCGCCTTCCAGGAGATTCTTGAGTTCTCCCTGGATTCGCCGACCCTCGGTGGTTGACGGCTCCGGCATCGCGCGGATGAGCATCGCTGCGGTTGCCAGGTTCTGACCGACCCCGCTGGATGCGGGCAGCGGCCTGATCCTGACATCGTTGGCGACGCGGTGCTGGAGACCTTGGGGCAGATGACGTATTTCTCCGGCCAGGGGTTGGTCCACCCATGCCTGTCCGACGTCCCGACGGATCGGCTCAAGCGCTCCTGTTCCCTCGTTGAGCCTGGCCTGCGCCTCGCGGACTTGCTCGAGTTGTGGGTCGTAACCCCCCACCGGAGCGGGGACCACAGCTAGCTCCCGTGGGATGTCGGCGCGAGGCACCGGCCTGGGGAGGTCACCATCCTCCGGCATGCCAAGATGGTTGCCTTCGGTGGGATCCCCTAGCTCGATGTGGAAACATTCGCGGCTTGGGCCGCAGCTCTCGTCGCCAAGGCTGCGGCTTCCATCGGAACAGTCGGATAGACAGTAGTCACATGCAGTCATGAAGTCCCGCACGGCACTGGGGTTGCCAAGTCCGGAGAAATCCCAACCGATGCTGGGATCGTCATCTTCCTCGGACCCAGAGGGCCCGTAGGTCGAGACGTCCGTCAGTCGGTCCCAAGGCGACCGCATACAGAACCTCAGTGGGGTTGCACTCGCCTCAATGAGAGCGCCCGCCAAAACGAGGTCGTTTGGCGGGTTGAGGCCGAGTCGAAATGACGCAAGATGGGAGTTAGTCGTTACCTTTTGGTCGACGAGGAGCGACGTAGTCACACCGGGGACTGGTTGCGCCGTCATCCCTGGTTCGAGGGCGACGTCCTGCAGGCTTTCCGCGAGCGCGCCGGCATCGTCTTCTTGCTCAAGGTCAGCGTGCCGCGGGGGGACGGCGCTCTCCTCTGTCTCGAACGCGAGGTCGACGTCCGGCGTGCCTTCCGTCGGGGCGTCGGGGGCGTCGATTCGCTCGACGGCCGACGAAGCGCGGCCTCCCGTCTGGCCTTGACGGCTCCGCCTCCTCCTCCGTTGGCGGGGGAGAGAACGGAGCGAGCCCGAATATTGCTCTTCCACCACGCGGGGAAGACGTCGTCGATTCCGCCGCCGGCGGGCGGGTTGTCGGCCGCCATTGTCGTAGTCGCGCGGCGGTGGAAGAAGTGTCATGTCGTAGCTGCCGTCGAAGGACATGAACTCGAGAGTCCCGAAACGAAGCACCGTCCCGGGCCGGAGAGGTTGCTGGAGACTGCCCATCTGGAGCTTGACGGGGAGCTGTTCGTCAGCACGCAGCAGGCCCCTACCTGGCGCGCCAACTGTCGGCGTTTCGAGACAGGGGGGTCCCTAAGCCGACGAGTGAGTGTGCTGCGTGCCCCAGCCCAGATGGGTCGAGCGCGTGGGCGAGCGCGAAGGGGGGAGAGGCGAGGTGGCCGGAGCCGAGCGTGAGAGAGGTGGAAGTCCCGCGGCCTTCGTGTTCGTCCCGCGCCCAGGTCAGGTGCGCTTGCAGTAGGGGGGTTACAAGCGTCCACGCGGGTGAGGGAAGCGAGCGGCCCCAAGAGAGCGCCTGTCCCGTCCTCGGTCCCGCGCGGCCAACCTTTTCTGAGAAGGCCCTGGTCCTTCCTTTTATAGTCGTAAGGAGAGGATCCAGGTGTACAATGGGGTGGTGTAGCAGAGTGCTACGTGTCTAGCGGAGGGAGAGCTAGCGCCCTAGGTACATGCCAATGTGGCAGCCGGAGAGATCTGGGCACCCTGCTGGCGTGATGTCATGGCTGTCGGAGGTGCGGCGGAGCCTGATGGAGGGACAACTGTTGGAGCGGTCGAGTCCTTGCTGACGTCGTCCGGCTTCCGTAAGAGAGCTGGGGGCCGCCGTCGTCATGGAGCTTGTGGAGCACCATCATTGCCCCTCTGGCGGAGCTGGCCGGATGAGACGCCGGTCTTGTTCTCCGTGACCCGAGTCGATTCGGGGTAGGATGATGATGGCGCCTCCTGTTGACGTGGCGGTCTGTGCCCTAGGCAGGGCGACGTGGGGTTTCCTCCGAAGCCGAGGTTGAGTCTGCCTTCTATTGCCGTGGCCGAGCCCGAGCCAAGGGGTCGGGCGAGGCGGAAGTCGTTCGGCCGAGGCCAGGGCGGAGTCCGAGCCCTGGGGTCGGGCGAGGCGGAGTTTCGTCGTCTTCCGGGTCTTAGCCCGAGTCCGAGCCCTAGGGTCGGGCGGAGCGGAGTTCGCCGTCTTCCGGGTCTTAGCCCGAATCCGAGCCCTGGGGTCGGGCGGAGCGGAGTTCGCCGTCTTCCGGGTCTTAGCCCGAGTCCGAGCCCTGGGGTCGGGCGGAGCGGAGTTCGCCGTCTTCCGGGTCTTAGCCCGAGTCCGAGCCCTGGGGTCGGGCGGAGCGGAGTTCGCCGTGGCGCCTTTGGCAAGGCCTGATTGCCTGTCAGACTCACTCTGTCGAGTGGCACTGCAGTCGAAGTGGCGCAGGCGGCGCTGTCCTTCTGTCAGACTGGCCAGTGGAGCGGTGGAGTGACGGCGGTCACCTCGGCTCTGCCGGGGGCGCGTGTCAGGATAGAGGTGTCAGGCCACCTTTGCGTTAAATGCCCCTGCAATTTGGTCAGTTGGTGTGGTGATTTAGTCAAGGTTGCTTCTGAGCGAAGCCAAGGCCTTGGGCGAGCCGGTGATGTGTCCGCCATAAAAAGGGGGCCTCGGGCGAGACGGAAGTCTCTCGAGGTCGGCTGCCTTTGGCCGAGGCTAGGCTCGGGTGAAGCGTGATCGAGTCACTCGTGTGGACTGATCCCTGACTTAATCGTGCCCATCAGGCCTTTGCAGCTTTATGCTGATGGGGGTTACCAGCTGAGAATTAGGCGCCTTGAGGGTACCCCTAATTATGGTCCCCGACAATATGTGACATAAGATTTTAAAGAGAGACCTACATGAAACAAATATGTGGTACATGATGGGGTTTTATTTCGAGCTAACCACTTATGCATTCTAGTTAGTTACGTTTGTCTTTTGTTGTTGCAAGAGACACATGTAGGCAGATTGATGGAACATTTTAGGGATAAGAAGATGGAGGAGGTGCTGACCACACACTTATTTTGGTCAAGTATGAGGCGATATGTATGTGCACCATATGTCAAAAAGCCAAGTCACAGTTGAACACATATGGTTTGTATATGCCTCTTCTAGTTTGTTTTATTCCTTGGGCAGATATAAGTATGTAGTTCATATTATTGACCTATTCTGTCAATAAAATTGTTCGATTTTATAGTATGACTTCTACTATTGTTTCATATCACAACACAAAATTTTGAGTTACTTCCGGTGCACTTTATAAAATAAATTACAGAAATATGTTGCTTTCTACAACTTGTCAACCCCAAATTGATGGACAAACTGAGCTAGTCAATCAAACATTGCCGACCATGCTGAGAGAATTCTTAAAGCGCGGTTTAAATATATGGGAAGAGCATTTTCCATACATGTAGTTTACGTGTATAACAGGACATAACACTCCACCACCAAAGTAAGTCCCTTTTAGGTAGTATATGGATTTAACCCCCTTGCTCCTATTAATTTTTTGCCTTTACCTACTACCGAGAGAACACATAGTGATGCTAGAGAGCATGCTGAGTTTATCGTTAAATTTTATAAAATGACTAAGGCAAACATTAAAAATATAAATGAAAAGTATAAAATTGTTGGTAGTGAAGTTAGAAAGAAAGTTAAACTTGAATCATGCGATTTAGTATGGTTGCACTTGATAAAGATAGATTTCAAAGCTTCATAAATCTAAATTAATGCCAAGAGTTGCTAGTACTTCTAAGGAAAAAAATGAGAAAAAATGATAATCCATATGCATTTGAGTTTTCGCCCGAGTTTAGGGTTAGTCTTATCTTTAACATTGTAGCTTTAAAGCTATACTTGAGAAAAGAAGATTAACTTGAGTTGAGGATGACCACACTTCAAGAGGGGAAGGATGATTAATAGATTACTACATTGGATGCATGTGTTGATCCTTCTAACCATTATGCAAGGTCCAATGACCTGAGCATGAGTGCGATAATTAAATTAGAGGTGGGCTCGCTCTTAAGTGATCCTTTTATAGTTTTAAAAATATATATCACTTACTAATGATGTTATCTTACTTAGAAACATTGGAGCGGGTCATGAAGTTCTTGGAAAAAGGTGTGGAGGTGGGGAAGACCAAAGAGAACATCCAATATCAGCCAAAGACTTAGTCCAACTCAAGTTTGTGTTAACATTGACCTTTAGGATCAACCTTTAGTAAAATAGATGCCTAGGATGCAAAATGACTTCATTTTTAATGATCCACATAAAGATGGGAAATGATTTTATAATCTAACTAATGGATTTGTTTGTAGGTCTAAGTTACATAGAAGTCTATGAGAATCGTTGAAACAAATCATTGTCCAAATTTTTTAATATACTATGTCACCGTATTTTGGTCCATTTGGTCGTGTATTGTCTTAGAGCTTGTTAGAGGGTGTCCAAAGGGTGTGATTACCCTTAGACTATATAATCAATAATCACTATCCATGTTAGAGCTTGGATTTTGTTTTAGGTCAATCTATCATTGAACAATCAATGTCTTCATTTGTGAAACTCGAACAATCAATGTCTTCATTTGTGAAACCCCATTTTGTGATCTTAATCATACATATGTAGTCATCCTTTTATTGAGTTTCATATTTTAAAGTTCTTGTTTATGTTCTTTGTTTCACAAGCAAGGATTAGCCTTCTTGTCAAGGTTAATCGGATTAGTGACATGGTTGATAACCAGATGAGTTATGGTGCTAACGTTGCAAGGTTTGGGTCTTTTGATATGAGATTGGTGTGTTGCATTCCACCAAAACGAGAGTTATCGTGGACCAAACAAAAGATTGTGAACCATGTCCTCATCAATGAATATGGTAACTTACATATAGCCCTGTTAGTATTATAATCTCATTGTTATAGTGGTTTTCTATAAATGATAATGTTCAAGTGTGGGATCACTTACAAGTTACATCTCTCTATCTTCTTGCCAGGACCCTAATTAATGTTCTTCCATCCTAATGGGAAATGGATCGCATGATTTGTTCATCATGTTGGCATGATAGATGTAAAGTGTATGTGGGAAAAATTACGTAGCTAAGGAACTGCAGCATGTCCCTTCTATGAAAAAAAAATCTTGTAAGCATTTCCCTTCTATGCAAACATGGGTGTAATGTATGTTAGAGTCCAATAAAGTAGTTATTCCAAAACATTTGTTTTTTAAAACACTTGTTTCTATCATGTTAAAGGTCGGGAAAGCATAATTGTCGTGTTAATGATGAGTCAAGGGTTTGGTACTCTTGTTTCTATCACGTTATTTTTTTGTTTTCTAGCATGTGTTTGAATTTCACTATTGCCAAACATTCTTAGTGCCATAGTTTTATGCGGTATAAGCAATGTGCTTTCAATACATAAAACACATGGTCTAAACCACAAGTAAATTTAAAAACAAAGTTTGTATATTCTGTAACTCCTACATATATGATGAATCATCTGTCATATGTGTGTGATTAGTCACGCAACATGGTGTTGTTGTGTGTTTGGAACCAAAATGAGCGGCGGACGGTCCGGTCCTGAGGCCGAACGGTCCGCGCCTGTGGGGCGGACGGTCCGCGCAAGCGCAGAACAGATTAGGTTTCCGAGTTTTTTGCTATGTTTGTTGGCGAGAATTTCGGGATAAGCTCGGAAATTAGTTTGTAAAGGGTCTAGCCCCCCTCCTCTATAAATAGAGAGGTATACGGCCGATTTGTAATTAGCAATCGAATCAATACAACTTCTATTTCGCATTTATTTCCAGTACAATTAGGAGTAGTTCTAGTCTAGTTCTAGTTTAGCCTCTCGATCCCCAAATTTTTTGCTTCTCTTCGACTCTACGTCGATTAGAGGAGTCTAGGTCGGCCGGCCTGAGCCTAGACAACTCCTAGGATCTCTCCTCCCCGACGGGGTCCCTCCCGGGAGCGAGATCCAGGCGCCGCCGGCGATCTTCCATCGCCCTTGCGTACGCGCGGACCGTCCGGCCGTCAGGCAGGAGCCCTAACCTTGCACCAGGCCACGGACCGTCCGGCCCCTGCGCGCGGACCGTCCGCCCCTGTGCAGAGAGCACCGCCGCGCCTCACACCAGGCCGCGGACCGTCCGACCCCTACGCGCGGACCGTCCGCCCTTGTGCAGAGGGCACCGCCACGGTTCTTGTTGAGTGTTTGGCGCTCTAAAAAGGCGTCAACATACTTTTTGGCGACTCCGCTGGGGACAACACATATAGACCTATCAAATCGGCCCTCAATGGCCGGTTCAAAAGATAGCTCTGAAGTTTCCACCAGCAATATCATCACACCTACATGGGAGACCTTGCCGGCTGAAGAACAGCTCCTGTTCGAGGAGCGCCAGGAGCAACTGATCCAAGAAGCAAAAGCAAAGTTCTTGGCCAACTTCAAAGTGGACAGGAACAACAAGGTCGTCCGACATCAGGCGACGGATCCGGCTTCGTTCCGGCCCACACCAGATATCCCCAATGTAAGTAGCACCAACAAACTCCAATCTCTTAAAGCTTACATAGACGAACAGCGAGAACAGTTGCAACGTATCGTAGGGGATATACAAAATGATCATAAAAGGCTAGTGCGTGCGCTTGATAAGTCTACTATGGCAAATCTTCCTTCACACGAGGTTGAATTGAGGGAATACACATATAATTCATCGGCTACAGGTTGTCACGACCAGTCACAACCCCTTTATGGGATGCCAATAGACATGTACCTTGGGCAACAAAGCCTCCCACGCACATCGGTGATAAATTTGCCGATCTGCGCATGTCCGGACCGTCCGCACGTGAGCGCGGACCGTCCGGGCCAGCGGCGACTGATCCCATTTTTAGTAGTGAATTACCAAGACCTGCACCCAAGCCGCCACATGCCGTGCAAACCCTAGATAACCCATTTGGACCGTCTGCGTATGGCGCCAGACAGTCCGAATATAATGTCGGACGGTCCGACCACATGGCCGGACAGTCCGCGCACGGAGCCGGACGATCCACGTATTTAACCGGACGGTCCGGCACAGAGTTTTTTTAAGGAGGATGGATATCCAACTCCGTATCCGTCCCAGCTAGACTCCCCATCTCACCATACGACACACCAGCACCATAATATAATCTATCAAACCCATGAGAGTGAGTACTTTCCGGCCCCTAGAAGGCCAGAAAGGAATGGCCAGTCCTATGAGCCTCATAGGGCATGCATTAACATGCCGCAAAACCCAAACCAATGGGGAGGAAAACAACATACCAACATCCAAACAAACTCACCCATATTGGGTCAAAGAGCCGGTGGTCTCCCACCGGCTGCCATCGATATAGTAAGGGAGGAAATAGCTAGGGCGTTCCGAGATAAGCTCGGAGTTAGTATAGTCCCCGGGGGCAGTCATATCAGAGACCTTATGATAGCCAATTTGACCGGCTCCCATACCCATAGGGGATCAGAATACCCGAATTCGTAAAGTTTTCGGGTGACGAAGAAAAGAGCACGCGTGACCACACAGATCAGTTCTTAGCACAGTTAGGAGAATTGGCCGACACCGAAGCATTCCGTGTACGTTTATTTTCATTATCTTTAACAGGGACTGCATTCACATGGTATGCCACGCTCCCTCCTAATTCCATTTTGTCGTGGGGAGATTTAGAACAAAAAATTCATGAACATTTCTTCTCTGGCAATTATGAGCTAGATTTAGTAGACTTAGTGGCCCTACGACAAGAAAAGGATGAATCGGTTAGTGATTACATCCAGAGATTCCAGGATACGAGAAACCAATGCTTTCAAATTCATTTAACAGATAAACAACTGGCGGGAATAGCTTTTGATGGATTGCGCTATTATCTAAAAGATAAATTAGAAGGCATCCAGTTCTTTACGCTAGCACAATTACATCAGAAAGCTTCGGCTTGTGAAAGCCGAAGCAAAGAACTAGTCAAAACGGTTTATCATAATGTCCATATAGTAGAACACAATCAAGGTAGTTCGGACGGTGAACCAAAGGAAATTTACACTGCCGAAATAGTTTGGCCTAAGCAGGCCAAATCTTCGGCTTGCTCCTCCTTGCAGCCAGTTCAAAAGAAACAGCAGGAGGAGATTAAGTTTACATTTAATGTTGGCAAATGTGATAAGATATTCGATGAATTACTAAAAAATGGTAACATTAAAATTGATTATATCGTTCCACCTGCCGACGAACTAAAGCGTCGCGCATACTGCAAGTGGCACAACTCATTGTCCCATGCCACTAATGATTGTAATGTGTTCCAACGACAAATCCAATCGACCATTAACGAGGGACGATTGAAATTTCAGGAGGACACGAAGCCCTTTCCAATGAATATGATCGACTTCAAGGGCAAAAGGATCCTAATTCAGTCCAGCACAGCCGATAAGGGCAAAGACAAAGAAGTCATCATCGACAACTCACGGGAGGCCGATGGAAACAACAAAATCTCTTGCAGGAAAGTGGTGGCCGAGAAGACTCCTGATGGAAGAGAGACACTGAAAGTGACCATCACAAACTCCGGCACTTGGGGGCAAGCGCAGACAAGGGGATATTCACGAGAACTCATACTACGCATCGCGGACGGTCCGGTGCCCAGGCGCGGACGGTCCGTAACATCACCGGACGGTCCGAAACGTTCCAGCGGACGATCCGACAACGCCAAAGAGCCGCGGCGACCACGTACCTTCAAACCACGACGACCAGAAATAGGTACGTGGAAAACTAATACGTTCAAGGCAACTGGACAGTTGGTAAAATCCAGCCCGACCTTTGATCAATTATTGTCTAAATATGTGAAAAAGAAGGCTAGCCCCAGCGACCGGCCACCAAAGCGACCTCGCTTACCCACCCAGGTGCGACAGCAGGTTAGGCCGATTGGACCACCACACCAATCGGAAAGGACGGGAGGTCATAATGTTCAATTAAGACCTAACGTACCTGCATGGACACCTCCACCACCATATCCACCTATGTCATATCCATACACATACATACTTCCACCATATGTCCCAAATCAAATGTGGGGCATGCCACCATATCCATTTGGGATGCCACAGTACCCCGCTTGGGGGCACCTCAAACATTTGTATTCAATAGGTTGACATCTCCAGTACAAGACCGATTGAGAGCCCCTCAATCTGGTCCACGAGCACAGGCCCAGCAAGATTGTCGAACAACTCGGCCCCAAAGGCTGACTAATCCGGTAGGGGGCATACAGCTACAACCTCCAACAGTACAAAAAAGGAGACGTCATTAAAATAGGAACGACAGATGTCGTCGTACAACAAAATGACGAAGGGCCGATGATTTTTGGTGAATCGGCCAACACAAACAAAAAAGGAGGTACGACTGTCAACAAAACAACCGATCCAAAATACTCCATGCCCTGTTGGTGCCCATCGGGATTGACACGATCGCAAAAGCGAAAATTACAGCACCTTAGATTAAAGGAGAATCAGGAGAAGGAGGCGGAAAAAATATTCAATGACACACATCCACAGTATCCACCACCACAAAAGAAATGGAGACCAAAGGTCGTTGAGGAAAATCAAACAGCCACAGAGACAGAAAATAAAACAACAACTGTGCAGCTCTTTGCAGGTATGGCAGACAGTCTAGCTATAAAGACCGGACCAACCGTAAAGGGCGCGGACCGTCCGACCACTGAGGCCGACTCATCCGCGATACACCATGACACCTGCAACGACATACCGACACCCATGGAGGAAGACGACCTGCAAGGAGAAGATCTGGTCGACTACGAAGCTACGCCAGAACACTTAGAAAATTAGGAAAGCAAGGTGACGAATTGGTCAGGACCAGTATGGCGCTCGACGGTATTGGGACTAACAGTTCGATCAAAACTAAAGGGGTCACGTCCGTTGAGTCAACCATCGGGACTAAGGCCACTGTGTATCATCCTAGTAAGTGTCAATATGCCTAAGAAAACCGATGTGATCACATCGAGTTAGTTGCTTTTGGTTCGCTCAGCTCCACCAAAAGGCAGGGGGCATATGTTTGGAACCAAAATGAGCGGCGGACGGTCCGGTCCTGAGGCCGGATGGTCTGCGGTCCGGACGGTCCGCACATGTGGGCTGGACGGTCCGCGCAAGCGCAGAACAGATTAGGGTTCCGAGTTTTTTGCTATGTTTGTTGGCGAGAATTTCGGGATAAGCTCGGAAATTAGTTTGTAAAGGGTCCAGCCCCCCTCCTCTATAAATAGAGAGGTATACGGCCGATTTGTAATTAGCAATCGAATCAATACAACTTCTATTTCGCATTTATTTCCAGTACAATTAGGAGTAGTTCTAGTCTAGTTCTAGTTTAGCCTCTCGATCCCCAAATTTTCCGCTTCTCTTCGACTCTACATCGATTAGAGGAGTCTAGGTTGGCCGGCCCGAGCCTAGACAACTCCTAGGATCTCTCCTCCCCGACGGGGTCCCTTCCGGGAGTGAGATCTAGGCGCCGCCGGCGATCTTCCGCCGCCCCTGCGTACGCGCGGACCGTCCGGCCCCAGGGCGCGGACCGTCCGGCCGTCAGGCAGGAGCCCTAGCCTTGCACCAGGCCGCGGACCGTTCGCCCCCTGTGCAGAGAGCACCGTCGCGCCTCGCACCAGGCCGCGGACCGTCCGGCCCCTGCGCGCGGACCGTCCGCCCCTGTGCAGAGGGCACCGCCACGGTTCTTGTTAAGTGTTTGGCGCTCTAAAAAGACGTCAACACTGTGTCTACCAGCTCTCAATACAAGGGGGTGTTTGGGGGGGTGTCCAATTCTATAACACGAAATCATACCATGTCGCCGTGCAACAATTAACCACAACTTCATACGAAGATCAAGCAAAAGACCGTGATTTTTTTTTCTGTTCAGGCAACATATATTTTTGTTATTGTTTGACTATATAAAAAGATTATCTACCAGTCTCTGGTAAGCTGTTCTTTTAACTATACTAGCTATATATATAGTTGACTCGATCTTGTGCATGAAAACTCTCTCAAAAAAAATTATGGCATCGAAAATATAGCAACTCCCTGGCTAGTACTGGCCGCCGGCCGGAGGAAGCAGAGGAGCCGCAAATAGCACGTGCGTTTGCTCGACGCTCTTCATGGAGTGCCATCTAATAACAGAAAATGAAGCCGCAGCCAGCAGAGAGCGCATGCACCTGAGACGCCAACGTCGTAGCCGAAGATGAGGCCGCAGGAAGCGGCCATGAGGCTGGTGACCGCGACGGAGAACGTCACGCCGCCGCCGTAGTCGCGCGCCCGGCCTCCCTCCACCGGAACGAGCACTTCTCCCGCCATTTCTACTTCTCCTGTGTGCTCGATCGGGGCGGGGCGGGACCGCGGGAGTGGCTGGCCGGGTTCGAGCTTGCAGGTTTTTGCGACGGTTTTGGCGCTTTGGCGGCAGGATTCAGCGTTAGGTTGGAGCTGGCATGCATGGAGATGCGAGGAAATGGGGACCGGGCTCGGTAGAGGGGTTATATGTGCCGGCCGGATCGTCTGACGGGGTAGATATATATATTATCTTCAGCACATTATTCATACATATATTTATATTCAAACTTATATAACTTAAGATATTTATATTCAAACTTATATAACTTAAGATGCAGAACAATACAAAACAATGTTTATCGATAAACTTTGGGCGAACTGCTATAGTCGGCCTTAGTTAGAAGTCAACTATGGTGAATTAGCTCTATATATGATCGGCTCGTTGCGCTGTCGCGTTCCCAGCGAGATAATTCATTTCTTTTTAGATTTGTAATCAGCGAGAGAAATCTTCTGGCTGGTCTGAGTTCTGGTCAGAGAATCACACAAAATCCGAAAACAACTGTGCACGATGTACGTTGTCATTTTCAGCGCATCTGAACGGTCTTAAAAAAATTGTGCACGCTTGTTGTTTTCTAAGCTAGGCGCACCTGCACATATCTTTTTGTTTAGATCAAGTCTTTGCAAATCCCTTTTTTTAAATAGCTGAAGAAGTAAGCTCTTAGTTTTACCTAATTAAAATAATGTTTTGATCTAGAGAAAATTTCTTGTGTAACATCCATAGAACTTGCTCTACCTAAACTTTGAATCTTTCTTATCTAGTACATCTTTAATTTTTTAAAATCGCCAACTCACACTACCACATTAGTTTTAGTTTGGCAAGTGATGGTAGTAAGTTTTATTGTGAAAAGACATTTCAGACCTCCAAATGTTCCAACTTTATATTTGTGGTGATATTTTTTATGATGGTTGTTTCATTATATTACTCCAAAATTTTTATTATTACGATGAGTTTTTCCGGTGAAAAAGCGCTGCATACTTTAAGTGTCTAGAAAAAAACATCTAAAAAATCATAACATGCTCGCCGTTCAAGAGCCTAGAACATTTGGAGGAGCCTAGACTCAAGCTCGTTATTAGGTCAGCAAGCCTCTCCAAGCCAGAGTGGGCCGAGAGTTTTTTTTGAGCCTGTTCGAACCAAAAGTGAGCGTGCGGACGGTCCGGCCCTGAGGCCGGACGGTCCGCGGTCCGGACGGTCCGCGCCTGTGGGCCGGACGGTCCGCGCGTGCGCAGAACAGATTAGGGTTCCGAGTTTTGTGCTACGGTTGTTAGCTATATTCGCGGGATTAGCTCGGAATCAGTTGTGTAAAGGGTCCAGCCCCCCTCCTCTATAAATAGAGAGGTCTACGGCCGATTTGTAATCATCAACAATCGAATCAATACAACTTTTATTCGCATTTTATCCTAGGAGTAGTTCTAGTCTAGTTTAGGTTTAGCCTCTCAATCCCAAATTCTTCGCCTCTCTTCGACTCTACGCCGATTGGAGGAGTCTAGGTCGGCCGGCCCGAGCCTAGACAACCCCTAGGATCTCTCCTCCCCGACGGGGTCCCTCCCGGGAGCGAGATCCAGGCCGCCGCCGGCGACTTCCGCCGCCCCTGCGTACGCGCGGACCGTCCGGCCCTAGGGCGCGGACCGTCCGATCGTCAGGCAGAGAAGCCCTAGCCGCGCACCAGGTCGCGGACCGTCCGGCCCCAGGCCGCGGACAGTCCGCCCCTGACCAGAGAGTACCACCGCGCCTCGCACCAGGCCGCGGACCGTCCGGCCCCACGCGCGGACCGTCCGCCCCTGTGCAGAGGGCACCGCCACGGTTCTTCTTGAGTAATTGGCGCTCCCAAAAGGCGTCAACATACTTTTTGGCGACTCCGCTGGGGAAGACATATCTAAGCTCATCAAATCGGCCCTCAATGGCCGGTTCAAGGGATAGCTCTGATATTTCTCCAAGCAACATCATAGAGCCAACTTGGGAAACCTTGCCGGCTGACGAGCAGCTCCAGTTCGAGGAGCACAAGGAGCGGATGATCCAGGAGGCGAAAGCAAAGTTTCTGGCCAACTTCAAAGTGGACAGGAACAACAAGGTCGTCCGACATCGGGCGACGGATCCGGCTTCGCTCCAACCCACGCCAGATATCCCCAATGTAAGTAATACCAACGAGCTACAATCTCTTAGAAATTATGTAGAAGAGCAGCGTGAACAAATGCAGAGCATCATAGGGGGTATGCAAAGCGATGTTAAGAGACTAGTACGTGCATTCGATAAGTCTAACATCGCAAATTTTCCTTCACACGAGGTTGGGTTAGGAGATAACGCGTGTAACACATCGGCTACAGGTTGTCACGACCAGTCACAACCCCTTTATGGGATGCCGATGGACACATACCCTAAGCAACCGCAAATCGGCAGCAAACCAGCCGATCTGCACATGCCCGGACCGTCCGCACGTGAGCGCGGACCGTCCGGGCCAGCAACAGTCGGGCCTATTTTTAATGAGTTACCTAGATATGCGCCCGAGCCACCACACATGGCACAGAACCCAAACTACCCAGTCGGACGGTCCGCATACAACGACGGACGGTCCGCATATAACCACGAACGGTCCGGGTACGTATCCGGACAGTCCGCGCATGAGTATTTTGAGGAGGATTATTACATGAATCCTCGCCCGTCCCAGCAACACTTCCCATCACACTATGCGATGCACCAGCCCATTAATTCAGGATCCAAAGCCCAGGAAAGCTTTCCGGCCCCACCTAGAAGGCCGGAAAGAAACGATCAAACCTATGACCCATATAGGGCAAATGAAAATGCACCACGTAACTCAAACCAATGGGGGGAAAGACAACATGCTAATATCCAGCCAACCCCACCTATGTTTGACCAGAGAGCCGGTGGTCTTGCACCGGCTGCCATTGATATAGTAAGGGAAGAAATAGCCGGGGCGTTCCGAGATAACCTCGGAGTAAGCATGGTCCCTGGGGGCAATCATATCGGAAACCTTATGACAGCCGATTTGATCACCACCCATACCCACAGGGAACCAGGATACCCGAATTCGCAAAATTTTCGGGTGATCAAGGGAAAAACACACGCGAACATATAGGCCAGTTCTTAGCACAATTGGGAGAATTGGCCGACACAGAGGCATTTCGCGTACGTTTATTTTCATTATCGCTAACAGGAACCGCGTTTGCATGGTATGCCACTTTGCCTCCTAATTCCATTTCATCATGGGGGGATCTAGAACAAAAATTTCATGATCATTTTTTCTCCGGTGATTATGAATTGGATTTGGTAGATTTAGTGTCATTGCGACAGACAAAAGACGAATCGGTTAATGATTACATCCGGAGATTCCGCGATACAAGAAACCGATGCTTTCAAATTCATTTAGCAGAAAAACAGCTAGTAGGATTAGCCTTTAATGGTCTACGATATTATTTAAAAGAGAGATTAGAAGGCATCCAATTTTTTACACTAGCACAGTTACACCAGAGGGCTTTGGCTTGCGAAAGCCGGAGCAAAGAAACTGCTAAAACAATGCGTCACAACGTACATATAGTAGAATGCGACCAAGGTAGCTCAGATGACGAATCAGCCGAAGTATATGCTGCTGAAATGGTTTGGCCAAAACATGCCAAATTTTCGGCTTGTTCCTCCTTGCAGCCGGTTCAAAAGAAACGGCAAGAGGAGGTTAAGTTTACGTTTAATGTTGGTAAGTGTGATAAAATATTTGACGAATTACTCAAAAATGGCAATATTAAAATAAATCACACTGTTCCATCCGCCGACGAGCTAAAACGTCGTGCATACTGCAAGTGGCATAACTCATTTTCTCATGCCACTAATGATTGTAATGTATTCCGACGACAGATTCAATCGGCCATTAATGAGGGACGATTGAAATTTCAGGAAATGCAGGTGGATACAGAGCCCTTTCCAATGAACGTGATCGACTTTGAGGGCAAGAAAGTCCTGGTTCGGCCAAACACGGCCGATAAAAGCAAAGGCAAAGAGGCAATCATCGGCAATTCTAAAAAGGCCGATGAGGATCATAAAGTTTCTTGCAGAAAAGTGGTAGCCGAGAAGACTCCCGATGGAGGGGAGACCCTAAAGGTGACCATCACAGCCTCCAGCACTGGGGGGCAAGCGCAGACAGGGAGACAGATGCAGGAACCCGTGCTACGTATCCCGGACGGTCCGACACATAGGCGCGGACGGTCCGGGACCCCACCGGACGGTCCGGAGAGCTCCGGCGGACGGTCCGGCCGTACTCAGGACTCGCAGCGACCACGTACCTTCAAACCACGACGACCAGAGATAGGTACGTGGAAAACAAATACATTTAAAGCAGCTGGTCGGCTGATCAAGCCTGGCCCAACTTTCGATCAATTGTTGTCTAAATATGTGAAAAAGAAGGCCGTCCCCAGTGACCGGCCACCGAAGCGACCCCGCTCACCCATTCATGAGCAACGTCAGGTCAGGCCGATTGGACCACCTCACCAATCGGAAGAAATGAAAGGTCCTATTGTACAATTGAGACCTAACATGCCGACATGGACCCCTCCACCTCCTTATCCATCTATGCCATATCCATACACATACTTACCTCCACCATATGTCCCAAATCAAATGTGGGGCATGCCACCATATCCATTTGGGATGCCACAGTACCCCACCTGGGGGGCACCCCAAACATCCGTTTTTGATAGGTTGGCGCCGCCAGTGCAAGACCGATTGAGCGTTGCTGAATCTGGTCACCAGGCACAGGCCCAACAAGATTGCCGGACTACTCGGCCTCCTAGGCCGACCAATCCGGCAGGGGGGCATATGCCTGTAGCAACTCAAAGAACAACAAAAAAGGACATCATCAAAATAGGCACTGCAGATGTTGTCATACAGGGAGACAATAAAGGGCCGATGATTTTCGGCGAATCGGCCAACACAACAGAAAAGGATACAGCTACCATCAAAACAGCTGATCCAAAATACTCCATGCCTCGATGGTGCCCAGCGGGATTGACACGATCCCAAAAGAGAAAATTACAGCGCCTAAGAGCAAAGGAGAGCCAGGAGAAGGAGGCGGAAAAGACATTTAATGACACACATCCACTATACCCGCCACCACAAAAGAAATGGAGACCGAAGGCCGTTGAGAAAAAACAAACGGCCACAGAAATAGAAAGTCAATCTGCACCAGGCGCGGACCGTCCGGCCTCTGCGCGCGGACCGTCCGCCGTTCACCAGGAAGTCTCTGGACAACCTGCACCAAGCGCGGACCGTCCGGCCCCCACACGCGGACCGTCCGCCGTTCACCAGGAAGCCTCCAACGACACGACAACATCAATGGAAGAGGACGACCTGCTGGGAGAAGACCTAGTCGACTACGAGGTTTCTCCAGAACGCCCAGGTATGGATGTAAATATTATTACATTTTCTGCCGATTGTACTATCATCGGCGACGATGAACCTGTTGTTGCCCAGTTTGATTTTGGTCCTAAAGAAGCCGCCTTTACTAAACCAAAGGAATCGGTAAATCATTTAAAGCCGCTCTTCGTGCGCGGTCACATTGATGGGATACCGATTGCTAAGATGTTGATAGATGGAGGGGCGGCTGTAAATCTAATGCCTTATTCATTATACAGAAAATTAGGTAAACAAGATGACGAACTTGTCAAGACCAACATGACCCTCAGCGGTGTTGGGACTGATAGTTCGATCAAAGCCAGGGGAGTCACGTCCGTTGAATTAACCATCAGGACTAAGACCCTTGCTGCTGCATTCTTCGTCGCTGATGTAGAAGGAAATTACAGTTTAATCCTAGGCAGAGATTGGATTCACTCCAATCAATGTATACCTTCTACATTACATCAAATGCTGATACAATGGGTAGGCGATGACATAGAACAAGTACATGCTGATGTATCGGCCTGCATCGCTGTGGCCGATGCCCCTGTACTCTGGACTTATGAGACTGCTACATGTCTCACAGGAGTAGACTTTTCTGATTATCAATTCATAAGTATAGATAAGAAAGGTTTCATTCCTGTAATGCTAGAGCCGATGGAGAATCGGCTAAATCCTAAATAAAGTTAAATGATGAATACACACAAAGTTCATGAGTCTTTGGTCACGGACAGTTCGGCCGCCAAGGCCGGATGGTCTGGTCTTTCACAAAAGAGTTCGGACTTTAAGACCGAACATCTACCACAGCGAAAAGACAGTATTACGGGTGATCCGGTCCACGAGACCGGAAAGTCCGCCATCACACAAAGATCATCTGATTCCTCTGTGGGGGACATGATAGAGGAATTCAGAGATCTTGATAAACTAGGACAGGGGTTTACATCGGCCGATCCTTTGGAGGAGATTGACATAGGAGATGGTAAAACTCCAAGGCCGACTTTTGTAAACAAGACCCTGGAGACCGATCCTAGAGATGAGATGATCAGTCTATTGAAGGAATATTCAGATTGCTTTGCTTGGAATTATACTGAAATGCCTGGATTAAGCCGAGAGATCGTAGAGCATCGGCTGCCTATTAAATCTGGTTTCAGACCTTTCAAGCAAAGAGCTAGAACATTTCGTCCAGATCTTCTCCCACGCATCAAGGACGAAATCCACCGGCTGCTAGAAGCTGATTTTATCAGACCTTGCAGATACGCAGAATGGGTCTCCAATATTGTGCCGGTGGAGAAGAAGGAGTCAGGTAAACTTAGAGTATGCATTGATTTTCGCAATTTAAATAGAGCAACTCCTAAAGACGAATATCCCATGCCCATAGCCGATACATTAATCAATAATGCATCAGGAAATAGAATTATTAGCTTCCTTGATGGTAATGCCGGATATAATCAAATTTTCATGGCCGAAGAAGATGCGTCTAAAACGGCCTTTATATGTCCAGGCTTCATTGGTTTATTTGAATGGGTTGTCATGACATTTGGTCTGAAAAATGCTGGTGCTACTTATCAGAGGGCTATGAATTTGATCTTCCATGAATTGTTAGGAAACACCGTGGAAGTTTACATTGATGATATTGTAGTCAAATCGGCTGAGTTTAGTTCTCATATAGCTGATTTGCGCAAAGCCTTTGATAAAATGCGTCAGTATGGTTTGAAAATGAACCCACGTAAATGTGCTTTTGGAGTGTCGGCTGGTAAGTTTTTAGGATTTGTCATACATGAACATGGTATAGAAATAGACCCTGACCGAATCAAGTCTATTCGGAATGTGGGACCTCCGACCTGTAAGGTCGAGGTACAAAGGTTTCTCGGCAAGGTGAATTATTTACGAAGGTTTATTTCTAACCTAGCCGGGAAGATTGATGCGTTCACCCCTATTCTTCGGCTTAAGAATGATGCCGTATTCGCTTGGGGGGCAGAACAACAAGAAGCATTTGATCTCATCAAAAAATACTTATCTTCGGCTCCCGTATTAAAAGCACCACGAGCAGGAGTACCATTCCGATTATACATTGCGGCTGAGGATAAGGTCATTGGGGCTGTTCTGACACAAGAAACCGAGGGGAAGGAGCATGTGGTGACATATCTAAGCCGAAGGTTGGTGGATGCTGAAACAAGGTACACTTTTATTGAAAAGTTATGCTTATGCTTGTTTTTTGCATGCACCAAATGTAGATGCTATTTATTGTCTAGTCATTGCACTGTTTCTGGTCAAGCCGATGTGATCAAATACATGTTGCATAACCCAATTATGAGTGGTAGAATTGGTAAGTGGGCCTATGCACTCGTAGAATATGACTTGGCCTATGAACCCTTGAAATCTATGAAGGGCCAAGTCATAGCGGATTTCATTGTAGAACATCGGGTTAATGATATTCATGAACTAGACATGTCATACCTCACTATTACTCCTTGGACTTTATATTTTGATGGATCGGTTTGCAGTAAAGGGCAAGGAATTGGCATTGTGCTTGTTTCACCAAGTAATGTCTCCTTTGACTTCTCTAGCCGATTGAAAACATATTGCACTAATAATCAAGCTGAATATGAGGCCCTCCTATTCGGTTTAGAACTGTTAAATGGTATGGGAGTAAAACATGTGAAGGTATTTGGTGATTCTCAGCTGGTTGTCCAACAAGTGTTAGAAGAATATCAATGTCTTGATGGTACTCTAAATAGTTATCTTGAGAAATGTTGGAGCATAATCCATTCTTTTGATGAATTCAGTATTCAGCATATCTCTAGAGTTGAGAATCATAGAGCTAACAACTTGGCACAAGATGCATCGGGTTACCGGATAAAGAGAGGGAAATTTCACAAAACTGAAAATCTGATAACCAGTGCAGAGCCAAATTCCTAGGTCGCGGACCGTCCGCGTGTTGACGCCGGACCGTCCGAAGTTACCAGAAAGGTTCTCTTAATCGATTCGGCTGACAATGAAGCCGATACAAGTGATTGGAGGACACCTATACTTAATTATTTGCAAAATCCCAATATCAGGACAGATAAGAACATTCGGCGAACAGCTTTCAAGTATGTTTTGATAAGTGATGAACTTTACCGCCGAACGGTTAATGATGTCCTGCTTAAGTGCTTGGGCCCAGATGATGCTATATTAGCCATGGCCGAAGTACATGAAGGAATTTGTGGTACCCATCAATCAGCTCCAAAGATGAAGTGGTTGTTGCGAAGGTCTGGTTTTTATTGGCCTAGTATGACAGCTGATTGTTTCAAGTACTACAAGGGGTGCCAAGTGTGTCAAAAATTCGGCGACCTACAGTTGGTCCCTGCAGCCGAATTACATCCTATCATCAAGCCTTGGCCATTCAGAGGATGGGGATTAGACTTTATTGGAGAAATTCATCCTTCATCATCAAAGGGGCATCGGTTTGTGTTAGTTGCCACTGACTATTTCACCAAATGGACTGAAGCCGTTGCTCTAAGGAACATGACGCACAAGGAGGTAATTGAGTTCATAACTGAGCATATTATTCATAGATTCGGCATTCCCCAGACCTTGACTACAGATCAAGGTACTTCTTTTATGTCAAAGGAGGTACGTGAATTTGCTGAATTATACAGAATTAAGCTGCTTAATTCGTCTCCATATTATGCTCAGGCCAATGGACAGGCCGAGTCTAGTAATAGGACATTGATTAATTTGATAAAGAAAAAGGTATCTGATAATCCTAGACATTGGCATAAGATTTTGTCTGAAGCTTTATGGGCTCATAGAATATCTAAGCATAGTGCTACTAAAGTATCTCCTTTTGAGCTTGTCTATGGGCAGGAAGCAGTGTTACCTGTGGAAATAAGTTTGAATGCTGTCAGGTTTGCCAGACAAAATGATCTAACTACTACTGATTATTATAATTCAATGATGGATAATATTGATGAGGTGACTGACAAGAGGATGATAGCTTTGGGAGCAATAGAAAAGGACAAGATCATGGTAGCCAGGGCCTACAACAAGAAGGTCAAAGCAAAATCATTCCAAGTAGGAGACTTGGTGTGGAAGACCATTCTGCCTCTAAAGAATAAAGACCGAAAGTTCGGGAAATGGTCGCCAAGCTGGGAGGGTCCTTATAAAGTGAAACAGATAATGTCTGGTAACGCCTATTTGCTACAAACATTACAAGGCAAGGATTTACCAAAGGCTTTGAATGGGCGTTTCCTCAAACAATACCATCCTAGTATGTGGCAAGATGCCTAAGAGAACCGATGTGATCACATCGAGTTAGTTGCTTTTGGTTCGCCCAACTCCACCAAAAGGCAGGGGGGCATATGTTCGAACCAAAAGTGAGCGTGCGGACGGTCCGGCCCTGAGGCCGGACGGTCCGCGGTCCGGACGGTCCGCGCCTGTGGGCCGGACGGTCCGCGCGTGCGCAGAACAGATTAGGGTTCCGAGTTTTGTGCTACGGTTGTTAGCTATATTCGCGGGATTAGCTCGGAATCAGTTGTGTAAAGGGTCCAGCCCCCCTCCTCTATAAATAGAGAGGTCTACGGCCGATTTGTAATCATCAACAATCGAATCAATACAACTTTTATTCGCATTTTATCCTAGGAGTAGTTCTAGTCTAGTTTAGGTTTAGCCTCTCAATCCCAAATTCTTCGCCTCTCTTCGACTCTACGCCGATTGGAGGAGTCTAGGTCGGCCGGCCCGAGCCTAGACAACCCCTAGGATCTCTCCTCCCCGACGGGGTCCCTCCCGGGAGCGAGATCCAGGCCGCCGCCGGCGACTTCCGCCGCCCCTGCGTACGCGCGGACCGTCCGGCCCTAGGGCGCGGACCGTCCGATCGTCAGGCAGAGAAGCCCTAGCCGCGCACCAGGTCGCGGACCGTCCGGCCCCAGGCCGCGGACAGTCCGCCCCTGACCAGAGAGTACCACCGCGCCTCGCACCAGGCCGCGGACCGTCCGGCCCCACGCGCGGACCGTCCGCCCCTGTGCAGAGGGCACCGCCACGGTTCTTCTTGAGTAATTGGCGCTCCCAAAAGGCGTCAACAGAGCCCTACCTTTACCTACACAACAGGAAAACGAGAAAGGTTCGACGGTCTCGTAGAAAACCGTTAGCAGTTATATTATGTCCGACGACATCTAGTAGTCATCAAAGTAATACTTATGTTCGACGACCCTACTGATAGCCGTCGGACATAATCCTCCTTTCCGATGGCTGTCAGTAGGACTGTCGGACATAAGATATTTTTAGGTAACAACGTCGGATGATGTTTCAATTTTCTACACGCATACATGATCGCGTCCGCACTCTCTCTCTCTCTCTCTCTCTCTCTCTCTCTCTCTGTTTGACACCGCCATTGTCGCCGCCACCGCCAGAGCGTCTCGCCGCCTTGCTCCGCCGTCGTTGTCGCCGCCGCCAAGTGCGCGCCCTGGCTTAGCTGACGCGCCCGCCGCCAGCCCGTCGGTCACCTTGGAGTACCCGCCTCCAGCCGCCTCAAAGCACACGTCGTTGTCCTCTCCGGCGAGTCCAAGGTCGTGCCCTCGCCTGACATCCAGCCCCGCCCTTCCTCACGCCCTACGACCGGTGTGCCTCCGTCCACCTTGCCTGTGTCATCTCGCCGCTACGTGAGTATTCTTGACTTTGAATGATGCATGTGTTGTTTGTTTATAGTTAAGTTATGTAGAATTATATGAGAATATGCAGGACTATGACTGGAGGAGCCAGCTAATCGACCCTTAGGGAGCATATGCTAGTGCAGGAGGACAAGCCCATGGACGATGAGAGTATTTCATTTGGATTTCGAAAGTTATGCTCATATGCTTGCGATTAAACTGAGTTCATGGTTTACTTTACTAAGTTCATGGTTCACTGTTGTAGGTTGAGTATTTTTTACTCTACTATTAACTCGATGGAGATGAGACGACGTGGACGATAGTTTGCATCCTCGTCCTCGCAGTCGTCTCACTCTAGATCCTCCGCCTAGGACATGGAGATTGTAGTGTTGCGACAGCAGTCAGATTATTAATGAAAGTCGCCTAGAAGGGGGTGGATAGACGGATTTACAAACTTAAGCACACACTACAAGCCGGGGTTAGCGTTAGAATTAAATCCGAGTCCGAAAGAGAGGGAAAACAAATCAACCAAGAAATAAAGCGGATGAACACGTTGATTTGTTTTACCGAGGTTCGGTTCCAAAGAACCTAGTCCCCGTTGAGGTGGTCACAAAGACCGGGTCTCTTTCAACCCTTTCCCTCTCTCAAACGGTCACTTAAACCGAGTGAGCTTTCTCCTTAATCAATTGGGTCACTTAGACCCTCACAAGAACCACCACACACTTGGTGTCTCTTGCTTTGATTACAAGTGTCTTGAGAACAAGAATGAGGAAGAAGAAAGCCAACCAAGCGAACAAGAGCAACAAGAAAACACAAATGATCCTCTCACAAGTCTAAATGTGCTAGAGTTGAATTGGAGACTTTGAGCGGATCGATCACTTGAATTGTGTCTTTGGAGTGGTGTCTATTGCTCTTGTATTGAATGCGAAGTAGTGAATGCTTGGATGGTTGGAGTGGAGGTGGTTGTGGGGTATTTATAGCCCTTAACCACCAATTCAACCGTTGGGGCAGGCTGTTGTCGATGGGCGTATCGGACAGTCCAGTGCGTCACTGGATAGTGTCCGGTGTGCCAGCCACGTCACCCAACCGTTAGGGTTCTGACAGTTTCGACCGTTGGAGCTTTGTCTTCTGGTGGCACCAGACAGTCCGGTGCCGCACTGGACAGGTACTGTGCACTGTCCGGTGCGCCTTCTGGCGGCTGCTCTGACTTTTGCGCAAACTGTCCGCGCACTGTAGCTTGCAGGCGACCGTTGCAGTCGACCGTTGCGCTGGCTAGCCGTTGCTCCGCTGGTGCACCGGACAGTCCGGCCGGTGGCACACCGGACAGTCCGGTGAATTATAGCGGAGCGTGGTTTCAGAAACCCGAAGGTGAAGAGTTTGGAGTCGTACGACCCTGGTGCACCGGACACTATCCAGTGGCACACCGGACAGTTCGGTGCGCCAGACCAGGGTACTCTTCGGTTTCTTTTGCTCCTTTCTTTTGAATCCCTAACTTGATCTTTTTATTGGTTTGTGTTGAACCTTTAGCACGTGTAGAATATATAATCTAGAGCAAACTAGTTAGTCCAATATTTGTATTGGGCATTCAACCACCAAAATTATTTATAAGAAAAGGTTAAACCATATTTCCCTTTCAATCATCAGGAATATTTGAGGCACCAGACGGAGTACCAGAGGCAGCAAGCTGAGTACCAAAGGCAGAAGGACAGGTACTATTTGAACCTCTTGGCCCAGCAGCAAGCTCTCCTCTCACTAAGTTGAAGTAATATGTTCGTAACAACTACAAACACATGATGCGCGTCTTATTTTCTTAACAGTTACTTGCATCTAATTTGTAGCAACTAGCACAACAAGCTGGCGTCTCGATGCCAACATATGGGGTGCCGCCTCCGGACCTTGCATTGTCGACGCTAATGCCGCCGCCTCCACCTCAGCCACAATTCCCTGTGGTGTATGTATATTCCCTTATGTGTTTCAAATGCAGAACTTGGAGGTTATTATCTCATGTGCGCGTGTTATAGGACTTTGAGACACCTCCCGCTTCGGTTGCCACACCTAGAGATGCATATGGTCAAGACGACGTATCGGCTTCTTGGGTGAACAACATTTTCAACACCCAAACTTCAGCCAGAGGAAGTGACCACAACTCCAACCAACTAGGTGACATATATGTGTGACAGATGTTGAACTATGTTTGATTTCGTACTATGTCAATGTTGATGTCAAAGACTATGTAAATATGGATTTTGAACAACGTGAATGTGGATGTTGAACTATGGCGATAATTGAATCAATGTGGATTTGAAACTATATGTGATGTTGCAATGTGTTTGTGAATGTGAATTGATGTTTGAGAATGTGAATGTAAATTGATGTTTGAGAATGTGATTTAAGGTTAGATTGATCCTAATTAAAAAATAGCTAATTAAATTAGATTTAAGGTGTCGGCGTTCCGAGACCGGGGGGTCCCTTGGGCCGACGAGTGAGTGTCGCCGCGTGCCCTAGCCCAGATGGGTCGAGCGCGAGGGCGAGCGCGAAGGGGGGAGAGCGAGGCGGTCGGAGACCGGCGTGAGAGAGGTGGGAATCCCGTGGCCTTCGTGTTCGTCCCGCGCCCAGGTCGGGTGCGCTTGCAGTAGGGGGTTACAAGCGTCCACACGGGAGAGGGAAGCGAGCGGCTCTGAGCGAGCGCCTGTCTCGTCCTCGTCCCCGCGCGGCCAACCCTCTCTGAGAGGGCCCTGGTCCTTCCTTTTATAGGCGTAAGGAGAGGATCCAGATGTACAATGGGGGTGCAGCAGAGTGCTACGTGTCTAGCGGAGGACAGCTAGCGCCCTAAGTACATGCCGATGTGGCAGCCGGAGAGATTTTGGCACCCAGCTGGTGTGATGTCGTGGCCGTCGAAGGAGCGATGGAGCCTGGCGGAGGGACAGCTGTCGGAGTGGTTGAGTCCTTGCTGACGTCCTCTTGCTTCCGTAAGGGGGCTGAGAGCCGCCGTCGTCACAGAGCATGCGGGGCGCCATCATTGCCTATCTGGTGGAGCTAGCCAGATGGGACACCGGTCTTGTTCCCTGCGGCCCGAGTCAGCTCGGGATAGGGTGATGATGGCGCCTCCTGTTGACGTGGCTGGCCTGCGCCCTAGGTTGGGCGATGTGGAGGCTCCTCCGAAGCCGAGGTCGAGCCTGTCTTCCGTGGCCGAGGCCGAGTCCGAGCCCCCAGGTCGGGCGAGGCGGAGGTCGTCGGCAGAGGCCAGGGCGGAGTCCGAGCCCTGGGTCGGGCAGAGCGGAGTTCGTCGTCTTCTGGGGCTGAGCCCGAGTCCGAGCCCTGGGTCGGGCGGAGTGGAGTTCGTCGTCTTCTGGGGCTGAGCCCGAGTCCGAGCCCTGGGTCGGGCGGAGCGGAGTTCGTCGTCTTCCGGGACTTAGCCCGAGTCCGAGCCCTGGGTCGGGCGGAGCGGAGTTCGCCGTCTTCCGGGACTTAGCCCGAGTCCGAGCCCTGGGTCGGGCGGAGCGGAGTTCGCCGTCTTCCGGGACTTAGCCCGAGTCCGAGCCCTAGGTCGGTGAAAGGGAAATGTGCCCTTGGCCCATTTCTAAGTATTTTGGTGATTAAGTGTCAATACAAGTGCTTAGATGTGAACCAATGCCCATGAATGAACAAAGTGCAAATCTACAACAAAGGTATGTTTCTAAGTCTTAGTACATTGGTTTTGTGTACTAATATATTTGTCTAAGTGTTAGAAACAAATAGAAGAAGATAAGAGAAGACTTGGCTGTGTACAGCCAAGGGACTGTTTCGGTCTGGGGCACCGGACTGTCCGGTGGTGCACCGGACAGTGTCCGGTGGTGCACCGGACAGTGTCCGGTGCGCCAGGCTCCCTCGGCCGAAGAGCCCGCTCTCGGGAATTTGCTGACGGCGTATGGCTAAAATTCACCGGACTGTCCGGTGTGCACCGGACTGTCCGGTGAGCCAACGGTCGGCCGAGCCAACGGTCGGCTTCGCCATTTAAGGAAAGGAATCGGGCACCGGACACTGTCCGGTGTGCACCGGACTGTCCGGTGCGCCCAACGACAGAAGGCAAAGATGGCCTTCCAGATTTGTTCTCAACGGCTCCTAGCTACCTCGGGGCTATAAAAGGGACCCCTAGGCGCATGGAGGAGACAACCAAGCAACTCTTGAGCATTCTTGATCATCCACACTCAGTCTTTGCGCATCCATTTGTGATTCTAAGTGATTCGAGCTCTGTTCTTGTGAGAAACTGTGAGATAGTCTTTGAGCTCGAATCTTGGCCGTGTGTGTGCGCGTTTCGCTGTGGATTTGTGTGTGTTGCTTCCCTCCCTTACTCCGTGCTTCTTTGTGAATCTTAAGTGTAAGGGCGAGAGACTCCAATTTGTGGAGATTCCTCGCAAGTGGGATAAAGATAAGCAAGGCAAAATACTGTGGTATTCAAGTGGGTCTTTGGACCGCTTGAGAGGGGTTGATTGCAACCCTCGTCCGCTGGGACGCCACAACGTGGAGTAGGCAAGTTTTGTACTTGGCCGAACCACGGGATAAATCACCGTGTCTCCTCTGTGTTGAATTCTCTGTGATTGTCGTATTGTGCAAGATCTTCTCTTTAGCCACTTGGCAATTATTGTGCTAACCTCTAACAAGTTTTTGTGGCTATAAGTTAAGTTTTTACAGGATCACCTATTCACCCCCCCTCTAGGTGCTCTCAATTGGTATCAGAGCCGTTCTCTTCAAGAAAGGGACTAACCGCCCGAAGAGATGGATCCTAAAGGGAAGGGAATCGTGATCAACGACAAGGAAAAGGAGTCCTTCGTCAACGAGCCAAAAGATGATAAATCCAACGACTCTGGCTCGGGCCACAGACATAAAGATGGGAAGAAGAAGAAGACAAGGCGCATCAAGGAGATCGTCTACTACGACAGCGACGAATCCTCTTCTTCCCAAAAGGACGACGACAACGACTACAGGAAGACGGTCAATTCGAACTTTTCATTTGATTATTCTCGTATTCCACATAGTTCGAATTCGCATTTGCTTTCCATTCCTCTCGGCAAACCTCCACACTTTGATGGGGAGGACTACGGATTTTGGAGTCACAAAATGCGTAGTCACTTATTCTCTCTTCATCCAAGCATATGGGAGATTGTAGAGAATGGAATGAAATTTGATAGCTCGGATAGTCCTATGCTTATAAATGAACAAATCCATAGAAATGCACAAGCTACTACTGTTCTTTTAGCATCTTTGTGCAGGGAAGAATACAATAAGGTGAGCGGCTTGGACAATGCCAAGCAGATATGGGACACCCTCAAGATCTCTCACGAGGGCAACGACGTCACCATGCTCACAAAGATGGAGTTGGTAGAGGGCGAACTTGGAAGATTTGCTATGATAAGGGGGGAGGAGCCAACCCAAACATACAACCGGCTCAAAACCCTTGTCAACAAGATAAGGAGCTATGGAAGCACGCGATGGACGGACCACGACGTCGTCCGCCTAATGCTAAGGTCCTTTACCGTTCTTGATCCTCATTTGGTGAATAATATTCGTGAGAATCCCAGGTACACCAAAATGTCGCCCGAAGAAATTCTTGGAAAATTTGTAAGCGGGCGGATGATGATCAAGGAGGCAAGGTACGTCGATGACGCGTTGAACGGTCCAATCCACGAGCCTCAACCCATTGCTCTCAAGGCATCGAGAAGCAAGGAGGCACTACCAAGCAAGGTGGCGCAAATTGAGGCGGCCGGGCTTAATGATGAAGAAATGGCTCTCATCATTAAGCGCTTCAAGACGGCGTTAAGGGGTCGCAAGGAGCATCCCAACAAGACCAAGACGAAGGGGAAGCGCTCATGCTTCAAGTGTGGTAAGATTGGTCACTTTATTGCTAATTGTCCCGATAATGATAGTGACCAGGAAAAGAAGAGTGAGAAATGGGAAAAGAAGAAGAATTACAAGAAGGCAAAGGGCGAGGCTCATATTGGAAAGGAGTGGGATTCGGATTGCTCCTCGTCCGACTCCGACAATGAAGGACTCGCCGCCACCGCCTTCAACAAGTCATCCCTCTTCCCCAACGAGCATCACACGTGCCTCATGGCTAAGGAGAAGAAAGTAAGTACTCGAAACTCTACTTATGCTTCTTCTAGTGAGGATGAGTCTAGTGATGATGAAATAGACTATTCATGCTTATTTAAAGGATTAGATAGATCTAAGATTGACAAAATTAATGAATTGATTGATGCTTTAAATGAGAAGAATAGGCTACTAGAAAAGCAAGAGGATCTCTTGTACGAAGAACATGATAAGTTTGTAGAGGCTCAAAAATCCCTTGCATTAGAAATTAAGAGAAATGAAATGCTTACTTGTGAATTGTCTACATGCCATGATTCAATTTCAAAATTAAAGAGCATCAATGATGACTTAAATGCTAAACTAGTAAAAGCACAAAAATCCAACTCTTGTGTTGAACATGTTGAAATTTGCACTAGGTGTAAGGATGTTGATATTAATGCTTGTAGTGAACACTTACTTTCCATTTCAAAATTGAGTGATGAAGTGGCTAGTCTTAATGCTCAACTTAAGACTAGCAAAAGTGATTTTGAAAAACTAAAATTTGCTAGGGATGCCTACACGGTTGGTAGACACCCCTCAATTAAGGATGGACTTGGCTTCAAGAGGGAAGCCAAGAACTTAACAAGCCATAAGGCTCCCATTCCCGCCAAGGAGAAAGGGAAGGCCCCTATGGCTACTAGTGCTAAAAGGAACCATGCCTTTTTGTATCATGATAAAAGACAAACTAGAAATAGAAGTTATAATGCTTTTGATTCATATGTTTATGATTCTCATGTCATGTTTGCTCCTAGTTCTTCTTATGTGTATGATAGAAATGTTACTAGGAGAAATGTTGTTCCTAAAAGAAATGTTGCAAATGTTCATAGAAAAGTAGTGAATGAACCCTCTACAATTTATTGTGCTTTGAATGCTTCATTTGCAATTTGTAGAAAGGATAGAAAAGTAATTGCTAGGAAGTTAGGGGCAAAATGCAAAGGTGATAAAACTTGCATTTGGGTCCCTAAGGAAATTGTGACTAACCTTGTAGGACCCAACAAGAGTTGGGTACCTAAGTCCCAAGCCTAAATTTGCCTTGCAGGTTTATGCATCCGGGGGTTCAAGCTGGATTATTGATAGCGGATGCACAAACCATATGACGGGGGAGAAGAAGATGTTCACCTCCTACGTCAAGAATAAGGATTCCCAAGATTCAATTATATTCGGTGATGGGAATCAAGGCAAGGTAAAAGGGTTAGGTAAAATTGCGATTTCTAATGAGCATTCTATCTCTAATGTATTTTTAGTAGAGAGTCTTGGATATAACTTGATATCTGTTAGTCAATTATGTCACATGGGGTATAACTGTCTATTTACAAATGTAGATGTGTCTGTCTTTAGAAGAAGTGATGGTTCACTAGCTTTTAAGGGTGTATTAGACGGCAAACTTTATTTAGTTGATTTTGCAAAAGAAGAGGCCGGTCTAGATGCATGCTTAATAGCTAAGACTAGCATGGGCTGGCTGTGGCATCGCCGCTTAGCACATGTGGGGATGAAGAACCTTCACAAGCTTCTAAAGGGAGAACACGTGATAGGTTTGACTAACGTGCATTTCGAAAAAGATAGACCTTGTGCAGCTTGTCAAGCAGGTAAACAAGTGGGAGGAGCGCATCACAGCAAGAACGTGATGACCACTTCAAGACCCCTGGAGCTGCTGCATATGGACCTCTTCGGACCTGTCGCCTATCTGAGCATAGGAGGGAGTAAGTATGGTTTAGTTATTGTTGATGATTTTTCCCGCTTCACTTGGGTGTTCTTTTTGCAGGATAAGTCTGAAACCCAAGGAACCCTCAAGCGCTTCCTCAGGAGAGCTCAAAATGAGTTTGAGCTCAAGGTGAAGAAGATAAGGAGCGACAACGGGTCCGAGTTCAAGAACCTTCAAGTGGAGGAGTTCCTTGAGGAGGAAGGGATCAAGCATGAGTTCTCTGCTCCCTACACACCACAGCAAAATGGTGTGGTAGAGAGGAAGAACAGGACGCTAATCGACATGGCGAGGACTATGCTTGGAGAGTTCAAGACCCCCGAGCGTTTTTGGTCGGAAGCCATGAACACGGCGTGCCACGCCATCAACAGGGTCTACCTTCACCGCCTCCTCAAGAAGACATCATATGAGCTTCTAACCGGTAACAAACCCAATGTATCGTACTTTCGTGTATTTGGGAGCAAGTGCTACATTCTAGTGAAGAAAGGTAGAAATTCTAAGTTTGCTCCCAAAGCTGTAGAAGGGTTTTTGTTAGGTTATGACTCAAATACAAAGGCGTATAGAGTCTTCAACAAATCATCGGGTTTGGTTGAAGTCTCTAGCGACGTTGTATTTGATGAGACTAATGGCTCTCCAAGAGAGCAAGTTGTTGATTGTGATGATGTAGATGAAGAAGATGTTCCGATGGCCGCTATACGGACCATGGCGATTGGAGAAGTACGGCCACAGGAACAAGATGAACGAGATCAACCATCTTCCTCAACTATGGTGCACCCCCCAACCGAAGATGACGAACAGGTACCTCAAGTGGAGGCGCTTGATCCAGGGGGAGCACAAGATGATCGTGTGATGGAGGAAGATGCGCAACCAGCACCTCCAACCCAAGTTCGAGCGATGATTCAAAGGGATCATCCCGTCGACCAAATTCTGGGTGACATTAGCAAGGGAGTAACTACTCGATCTCGATTAGTTAATTTTTGTGAGCATTACTCCTTTGTCTCTTCTATTGAGCCTTTCAGGGTAGAGGAGGCCTTGCTAGATCCGGACTGGGTGTTGGCCATGCAGGAGGAGCTCAACAACTTCAAGCGCAATGAAGTTTGGACACTGGTGCCTCGTCCGAAGCAAAATGTTGTGGGAACCAAGTGGGTGTTCCGCAACAAACAGGACGAGCACGGGGTGGTGACGAGGAACAAGGCTCGACTTGTGGCAAAAGGTTATGCCCAAGTCGCAGGTTTGGACTTTGAGGAGACTTTCGCTCCTGTAGCTAGGCTAGAGTCCATTCGTATCTTGCTAGCATATGCCGCTCACCATTCTTTCAGGTTGTACCAAATGGATGTGAAGAGCGCTTTCCTCAACGGGCCAATCAAGGAGGAAGTATACGTGGATGAACGGTACCCCGACCACGTGTGTAAGCTCTCTAAGGCGCTCTATGGACTTAAGCAAGCCCCAAGAGCATGGTATGAATGCCTTAGAGACTTTTTAATTGCTAATGCTTTCAAGGTTGGGAAAGCCGATCCAACTCTTTTTACAAAGACATGTGATGGTGATTTGTTTGTGTGCCAAATTTATGTCGATGACATAATCTTTGGTTCAACTAACCAAAAGTCTTGTGAAGAGTTTAGCAGGGTGATGACACAAAAATTCGAGATGTCGATGATGGGTGAGTTGAACTACTTCCTTGGGTTCCAAGTGAAGCAACTCATGGACGGCACCTTCATCTCCCAAACGAAGTACACGCAAGATCTGCTAAAGCGGTTTGGGATGAAGGACGCCAAGCCCGCAAAGACGCCGATGGGAACCGACGGACACACCGACCTCAACAAAGGAGGTAAGTCCGTTGATCAAAAAGCATACCGGTCAATGATAGGTTCTTTGCTTTATTTATGTGCTAGTAGACCGGACATTATGCTTAGCGTATGCATGTGTGCTAGATTTCAATCCGATCCGAAGGAATGTCACTTAGTGGCGGTGAAGCGAATTCTTAGATATTTGGTTGCTACGCCTTGCTTCGGGCTCTGGTATCCAAAGGGGTCTACCTTTGACTTAGTTGGATACTCAGACTCCGACTATGCTGGATGTAAGGTCGATAGGAAGAGTACATCGGGGACGTGCCAATTCTTAGGAAGGTCCCTGGTGTCATGGAACTCTAAGAAACAAACATCCGTTGCCCTATCCACCGCTGAGGCCGAGTATGTTGCCGCAGGACAGTGTTGCGCGCAACTACTTTGGATGAGGCAAACCCTCCGGGACTTTGGCTACAATCTGAGCAAAGTCCCACTCCTATGTGACAATGAGAGTGCTATCCGCATGGCGGAGAATCCTGTTGAGCACAGCCGCACAAAGCACATAGACATCCGGCATCACTTTTTGAGAGACCACCAGCAAAAGGGAGATATCGAAGTGTTTCATGTTAGCACCGAGAACCAGCTAGCCGATATCTTCACTAAGCCTCTAGATGAGAAGACCTTTTGCAGGTTGCGTAGTGAGCTAAATGTCATAGATTCGCGGAACCTGGATTGAATTGTAGCATACATGTACTTATGCTTTTGATCATGTTCCTTTTTGCATTTTGTTGCTTATTATGGTGCTCAAGTTGTACAAACACTCCCTGGACCTCACAAGTCTGTTGCAAAATGATGCACATGTGTAGGGGGAGATGTGTTACAACTTGACCCTTTGAGACTAACCATGTGCTTGAGTTTGATGATTTAGTCTCGAAGGAGGATTGAAAGGGAAAGGTGGACTTGGACCATGAAAGACTTCCACTGCACTCCGATGAGAGGGTAACTAATTCCAAGTTCATCTCATGAAATCTTATTGCCATTTGCTCTTAATTGAAGACTTTGGTGAGGCAATGGGGTTAAAAGGCCAAGATTAATCCCGTTTTGGTGCTTGATGCCAAAGGGGGAGAAAATAAAGGCCAAAGTAATAAATGGATCAGCTACCACTTGAGAGATTTTGAAAATAGTAGAATAGAGTTTTTGTGAGTTTTTGTTTTGTCAAAAGCTTTTATTGTCTCTTATTGTCTCTATTGTCAAAAGTTGACTTCTTGTGGGGAGAAGTGGTGATTATGGGAAATAGGGGGAGTTTTTGAAATCCTTGATCAATCTCTTTTGGAATGACTCTCTTTATGCCTCAACATGTGTGTTTGACATAGAAATAGAGATTTGAGTTTGATTTCAAAAACAAACCAAGTGGTGGCAAAGGATGATCCATATATGCCAAAATTGAATCAAAACCAATTTGAGTTTTTATTTGAAGTGATTTTGCACTTGTTCTATCTACTTTATGTTGTGTTGGCATAAATCACCAAAAAGGGGGAGATTGAAAGGGAAATGTGCCCTTGGCCCATTTCTAAGTATTTTGGTGATTAAGTGTCAACACAAGTGCTTAGATGTGAACCAATGCCCATGAATGAACAAAGTGCAAATCTACAACAAAGGTATGTTTCTAAGTCTTAGTACATTGGTTTTGTGTACTAATATATTTGTCTAAGTGTTAGAAACAGATAGAAGAAGATAAGAGAAGACTTGGCTGTGTACAGCCAAGGGACTGTTTCGGTCTGGGGCACCGGACTGTCCGGTGGTGCACCGGACAGTGTCCGGTGGTGCACCGGACAGTGTCCGGTGCGCCAGGCTCCCTCGGCCGAAGAGCCCGCTCTCGGGAATTTGCTGACGGCGTATGGCTAAAATTCACCGGACTGTCCGATGTGCACCGGACTGTCCGGTGAGCCAACGGTCGGCCGAGCCAACGGTCGGCTTCGCCATTTAAGGAAAGGAATCGGGCACCGGACACTGTCCGGTGTGCACCGGACTGTCCGGTGCGCCCGACGACAGAAGGCAAAGATGGCCTTCCAGATTTGTTCTCAACGGCTCCTAGCTGCCTCGGGGCTATAAAAGGGACCCCTAGGCGCATGGAGGAGACAACCAAGCAACTCTTGAGCATTCTTGATCATCCACACTCAGTCTTTGCGCATCCATTTGTGATTCTAAGTGATTCGAGCTCTGTTCTTGTGAGAAACTGTGAGATAGTCTTTGAGCTCGAATCTTGGCCGTGTGTGTGCGCGTTTCGCTGTGGATTTGTGTGTGTTGCTTCCCTCCCTTACTCCGTGCTTCTTTGTGAATCTTAAGTGTAAGGGCGAGAGACTCCAATTTGTGGAGATTCCTTGCAAGTGGGATAAAGATAAGCAAGGCAAAATATTGTGGTATTCAAGTGGGTCTTTGGACCGCTTGAGAGGGGTTGATTGCAACCCTCGTCCGCTGGGACGCCACAACGTGGAGTAGGCAAGTTTTGTACTTGGCCGAACCACGGGATAAATCACCGTGTCTCCTTTGTGTTGAATTCTCTGTGATTGTCGTATTGTGCAAGATCTTCTCTTTAGCCACTTGGCAATTATTGTGCTAACCTCTAACAAGTTTTTGTGGCTATAAGTTAAGTTTTTACAGGATCACCTATTCACCCCCCCCCTCTAGGTGCTCTCAGTCGGGCGAAGCGGAGCTTCCTATGGTGCCTTTGGCAGGGCCTGACTGCCTGTCAGTCTCACTCTGTCAAGTGGCACTGCAGTCGGAGTGGCGCAGGCGGCGCTGTCCTTCTGTCAGGCCGGTCAGTGGAGCGGTGAAGTGACGGCGGTCACTTCGGCTCTGCCGGGGGGCGTGCGTCAGGATAAAGGTGTCAGGCCACCTTTGCGTTAAATGCTCCTGCGATTTGGTCGGTCGGCGCGGCGATTTAGTCAGGGTTGCTTCTTAGCGAAGGCAGGGCCTCGGGCGAGACGGAAATCCTCCGGGGTCGGCTGCCCTTGTCCAAGGCTAGGCTCGGGCGAGGCGTGATCGAGTCACTCGAATGGACTGATCCCTGACTTAATCGCACCCATCAGGCCTTAGCAGCTTCATGCTGATGGGGGTTACCAGCTGAGAATTAGGAGTCTTGAGGGTACCCCTAATTATGGTCCCCGACAGTAGCCCCCGAGCCTCGAAGGGAGTGTTAGCACTCGCTTGGAGGCTTTCGTCGCACTTTTTTGCAAGGGGACCAGCCTTTCTCGGTTGCATTTTGTTCCGGTGGGTGCGCGCGAGCGCACCCGCCGGGTGTAGCCCCCGAGGCCTCGGAGGAGTGGTTTCACTCCTTCGAGGTCTTAATGCCTCGCGCAATGCTTCGGCTGGTCTGGTTGTTCCCTCATGCGAGCTGGTCGTAGCCCGGGTGTACGGTCGGGTCCCAAGTTCTCGGGCTGGTATGTTGACGCTGTCAACAGTTCGGCCGGAGCCGGTTTTGCGAGAGCAGCCCCCGAGCCTCTGTACAGGGCGAGAGGGCGATCAGGGACAGACTCGGCTTTTTTACATACGCCCCTGCGTCGCCTTTCCGCAAGGAGGAGGGGGGGGAAAGCGCCATGTTGCCCTCGATGGGCGCCGAAAATGGTGTCTCCGGTGAGCTGCAAGCGGGTAATCCGAGTGGACGTCCGTGCCCCGTTCGTTAGGGGTCGGCTAGGGGCCCAGAGGCACGCCCAAAAGTACCTGCGGGTGATCTGCCGGACCCGGTCCCCTGGCGACGGGGTCCGAGGGCTCGATGCCTCCCTCTGATGGGATTCCGTTACAAGATCGCTCCCGCTGGTCTCGGAAATGTCCTAGGGTACCTCGGGAGCGCAGCCCGAGCCTTGGTTATGTATCGAACGTACCCATGGTCATCCCTCGCTCGGCGTCTGAGGCGACTGTGAACCCTTCGGGGGCCAGCCTTCGAACCCCTGATCAGTAATGGGCGCGGAGCCCGAGTAGCCTGAGGCGGCCGTGGAACCCTTCGGGGGGCCGGCCTTCGAACCTCTGACCAGTAGTGGGTGTAGAGCCCACGCGATCTGAGGCGGCTGTCGAACCCTTCGAGGGCCAGCCTTCGAACCTCTGATCAGTAGGAAGGCTCGGAGCCTGGTTCCTTCACGGGGAAGGATCCTTTTCGGGGTATCCCCCTTTCCCGATCCCTGTTGCAAGAGAGAGAAAGAGGAAAAAAGGAAAAGGATACGAAATCGAGCGACGCGGCGTACCTTTTTTGGCGCGGTTATTACGGCGAAGGCGAAGCGTCGCCCGCTCCTCCTGCCAGGGGCGCCGCCTGTCCTGCCGCGGAGTTAATGCGGCGGGGCGAGTGGTTGGCGGGGCGGCCGTTGCGTTCGAGGAACGGCTGTTTCGCCTCGCATTTTTGAATCCCGCGTCCGGTCCGGGCGGAACGTTTGAACCGGTCTCGCCTTGGTCTTTATATACCCGGGAGAGGGTCTGGTGGCGGCTCTTTGCTCCGCCTCCTGCCTCCCTCTTAGGTTTTCGCAACCCGAGAGACTTAGCCAGAGAAGAGGAAAACCGTCCTCCCTGCCCCTTGCGCCGCCACCTCTTCCGCTCGGTGATGGCTGACCGGGTGACCATCATCTCGCCGCGCGACCCATGGCCTTTTTCCACGGTGACGGCGAGTGATCTGGAGGACCTTGTCGGCGAGGGTTTACTTCGCCCTCTCACCGATGAGCAGCGACCGGAATGGATTCCTCCCGTGGGTGGAGCCGCTCCGTCCCCACCGCCGGGGTACATCGTGAGCTTCGTCTCCTTCCACGAGCGGGGATTCGGTGTGCCGGTGGGTCGCTTTATGCGGGCGATCCTGCACCACTACGGGGTGGAGATGCACAACCTCACCCCCAACTCCATCTCGCAGGCCGCCATCTTCGTAGCGGTGTGCGAGGGGTATTTGGGGATCGCCCCCCATTGGGATTTGTGGACCCATCTCTTTTTCGCGGAGCTTTTTGCCTCGCCGACGGGGGAGAGGAAAGTCCGCGCCGCGGTGCGGGCCGGCGGCTGCACCCTCCTGCTGAGACAGTCGCGGGCGTCGCTGTATATTCCTGCCATCCTCGCGTCCTCGAACAAGGGGTGGCAGCGCCGGTGGTTCTACCTCCGGAATGACGGCGAGTTGCTCCTGCCGTTCTCCCAGCGAGTAGTCACCACTACCACCGACGCTTGGCGCCATGGGACCCCGCACGAAAGACAGAAGAACCTCGAACCCCTTCTCCAGGCCTTGGAGGCGTTGCGAAAGGGGGGACTCACCGCTGCGGGAGTGATTGCCGCCATCCACCGTTGGAGGGTGCTTCCCTTGGCGGAGCGACGGCTGTCGCTTTGGGAGATGACACCGGAGGCTGACTTGGAGGGCTCGCGGATGTCCTCTGATCCTCTTCCCTTCGACGCCCTCCAGGGGCGGGTGTTCGTCGCGTTGGGGAAGCCGGACCCCAACGCCTTCTCCCAGCTTTTGATGCGCCCAGACCAAGGGTGCGTGACTCTGGTGAGTGTTCGCTTCTTCCTTCCTCTTGCATCGGGTTGCTCCTGGTTCTCACGATTGGGGTGTTCCCCCTTCTTCAGGAGGTGGGGTGGCACAAGCCTTCCCTGCCACAGGTCCCGCAGGATGCGGTGGACCGAGCAGCGCGGCGGGTCGCCGCGGAGGAGAGGAAGAAGAAGAAGGACGCGAAGAAGGCCCGAGCCCGCGAGCGGAGGCGGGCTCGGGACGCCTTGGAGAAGCTTCGTCGCCGGCAGGAGAGGGAGGGGCTCCCGAGGGAGTGTGAATCATCTAGGCCCCTTTGGAAATTTTTTGGTAATTAATGACAACTACTTGTGGACTAACGATTCTTGGAGAAATAAGAATGCAGGGTTGGACCACATAGAACAGGAAATGTTGAAGAGTCATACGCATTGGTTGTGGATCAGATGAAGGAAAAGGTATAATATAGGTTTTACTTTTGCCGGTCTTGAGGAGTTTAGAGAAGATACCTGACCGGATTAGTAGGCTAGATAGCCGTACTATTAAGAGGGGTCAATGACTCAGATCTGTGTAAAACTTAGTGCCTTATAGAGCATCAAGTAGTTGCATTTGCATGAGGACTAACAGCGCTTCACATTTCGCAAGTCAAAAGTTCTTTCAAAGCATGTTTGAAATTGCGAAGTCATGGACGCGCGGACTGTCCGGGCCTTAGGGGCGGACCGTCCGCGATCCACCAGAGGGGTCCGAAGTCTGACCATTTGTGTTGACACTGTGTTCTATTGCACTGCGGACCGTCCGGGCCTTAGGGCCGGACCGTCCGCAGTCCTGACCAGAGGAAGGTGGCTTCGGGCCAGTCCCTGAATTATAGGCGGACGGTCCGCCTGTGAGGGGCGGACGGTCCGCAAGTGTCAAACTCGTTTTTGTACAGGGACTGTGTGTTTTTATAGATTTGTACTACGGACGGTCCGGGGGACCAGTCCGGACAGTACTGTCTCAGGTCGCGGACCGTCCGGGATTTATAGCCGGACGGTCCGCGTGTGTTAACTTGTTTTGATCCGAGACTCGGGTGTTTCATTCTGCCAGGTCGCGGACGGTCCGGCCTTGAAGGGCGGACTATCCGGACCCACCTTTTGAGTCAGCTCTGACATGTTTCAAACGGTCATTATAGCCGTTATGATGTACGGCGGACCGTCCGGCCCTAGGGCGCGGACGGTCCGCGTGTGCGCAGAATTGCCCCCTTTTGCACATAACGGTTGGTTTTAGATGGGGGGCTATAAATAGTAGGGTAGCTCGTGTGAGAGAGCTCTCTTGGCCATTCCTTGCACACATTGAGCTCATTTGTGATCCTCCAACTCACTCTCTCACACTCTTTGCTTGAGATTGCATTCTAGTGAGAGATTGAGGGTTCCTAGTGCATTTGCATCATTTGGTGATTCTTGAGGCACTAGGTGGTACACCGAGCAAGCGTCGTTGGCTTGTTACTCTTGGAGGTTGCCGCCTCCTAGACGGCTCGGGTGATTGTCTCCGTCGAGCTCTCCAAGAAGATTGTGGAGAAGCCGCGGTGTGGATTGTGAGGGGTTCGCGCCTACCTCGCCGGAGCGGCAAAGGTGACATTAGTGGAATCGAGGTATTGAGTGATTTCTTGTCCACTTGGCTCAAAGATCAAGTCGTGTCTTGATAGAGGAGCAAGTGAGAGCTTGAAGTCCACCTCAACGTGGATTAGGGGTGATCGGCAAATCACCGATACCACGGGATAAAATTCGGTGTCTATTCCTTCTAGCATTACTTATTGCCTTGCAATTGATTAGTGTTTTGCTTATTGTTCTTCAAGTATTCAATCTCCGTAGTTGTCTTTCATACATTGTTTATTTATTGACACTAGATAATTTATTCCTCTTGTTGTATTGATTAAATTTATTTAGTATTGTTGTTTTTAGTCAAAACCGTCTATTCACCCCCCCTCTAGCCGGTGTCCTAGATCCTACAAGTGGTATCAAAGCCGAGGACTCCATTGTTTGTGGATCTAATCATCCCGGAGTGGGACAAAATGGCTAGTAACAACAATGTGCACATTGGGAAGCCACCGCACTTTGATGGAAACAATTATGATTATTGGAAAATAAGAATGTCTATGCATCTTAGAGCAATGGGTGGAAAAATTTGGCCAATTGTTAGGGATGGATTTGTTGTATTGAAGGAGGATGAACCATCCGTTAGTGATAATGAGAATACCCTCACAAATGATCAAGCCATGAATGTCTTTTATGATGCTCTTGATATAAATGAGTTCAATCGTATCAAGAATCTCACAACCGCTCATGAGATTTGGATAAAACTAATGGAAATTCATGAAGGAACTACAATTGTGAAGAGTGCCAAACTATATGTGTGCAAAGGGAAGTTTGAGCAATTTATTATGAAAGAAGATGAGAGTGTATTCGATATGTTCAATCGGTTGAATGAGATAGTAAATGAACTCAAAGGACTTGGTTTTAATGTACCGGATGTGGATTTCACACACAAGTTCCTTAGATCACTTCCGGAGAAATATGAGACTATTGTGACAATGCTAGTAAGGAGTGATCTATCTACAACTTCTCCAACCGAAGTTTTGGGAGAAATTCTCACTCAAGATATATTTAAGAAGTCACAAGCCGATGCTTTAAGTTTGGCAAAGAAGGTGAAAAATGAATCTATTGCTCTCAAAGCCAAGCCATCAAAGGCAATTGAAAAAGAAGATAGCAATGATGAAGAAAATGAAAGTGAGAGTGATGGTGACATGGCTTTATTTGTAAGGAAATTCAATAAATTCATGAAGATGAAAAGAGGTCAACCTAGAAGAGGTCAAACATCTAGAAGAAATGCTTTCAATGATAGAAAATGTTTTGAGTGTGGGGAACCCGGTCACATTGCCATGAATTGCCCAAGCAAGAAGAAGAAGGGCAAAGATGAAAGTGACAAAAAGAAAAAGAAATACTATAACAAGAAGAAAGATGGCAAAGCCTACTTAGTTGAATGGGACTCGGATGATAGCTCGGATGATGATGATGATGACACCTCATCCAAGCTTAATGCCGGAATTGCCATCAAGGAAGCTCCCTCACTCTTCTCATCCCCCCATTGTCTCATGGCAAAGGGAGATGCTAAGGTAAAAATCATCACCGATTTAAATGATATAAAAGATGATGATGATATCGATGATGTTGATGATGATGGCTATTCATATGATGATCTTGTTAGAATGTTAGGTGAGGCCGATGACTACATGCACAAAGAAAAAGAAAAATTTAAGACCTTGAAGGAATTGTATAAAAACCTCCAAGTGTCTTTTGAGGAGCTCAAGACCTCTCACAATGACCTCAAAGAAAATTGTGAGAAGCTTGCGGATGCTCAAAAATTATCTATTGTGCATGAAGTTGAGGTGGTTACTAAGGATGTTGGAGTCACTTGTGACTTACTTGATAGTCTTACAAGTGAACCACTACCTACTAACTCTATTTGTGATAAATGCAAAATTTCTCTCAATGATAACATTGCTCTTGATGAATCAAAAATTATTGTTGAGAATGAAGTGTTAGTAGATAGAATAAATACTCTAACTCATGACTTAGAAAAGGCATATGGTGGTAAGACTAAATTGGATTTCATATTGGGAAGTCAACGATGCTCTCTTAACCGTGAAGGTCTTGGATATGTTCCCAAGAAAGGAAAGAATGCTTTTGTAAAGCAAAAGACATTGTTTGTGAAAGAATGTGACAAAGTGTGTCACAAGTGTCACAAAAAGGGACATATTAAGAAAAATTGTCCCAAGTTCAAAAATGTATCCTCCACTTGTTTTGAGCATTGTTATGTTCTTTCTCATAATGCAAAAGGTGTTCATGCTAAATTTGTTGGTACTTCAATTGTTGGAAACAAAAAGAAAGCTATTTGGGTACCAAAGACCTTGGTCACTAACATCCAAGGACCCAAGCAAGTTTGGGTACCTAAAAGAGATTGATTTCCTTTTGTAGGTAAACTACAAGGCGGGAGGGAATCATTGGGTGTTGGATAGTGGATGTACTCAACACATGCCGGGGATATGAAAATGTTTACCCAAATGAGTGAGGAAGATTGCTCAAATTATGATAGTATCACATTTGGAGATAATCGTAAAGGAAAGGTTAAAGGTTTGGGTAAAATTGCTATCTCAAATGATCATTCTATATCAAATGTGTTATTGGTTGAGTCTTTGAATTTTAATTTACTTTCCGTAGCTCAATTATGTGATTTAGGATTTTGTTGCAATTTCACGGTTGAAGATGTTATTATCTCTAGTGTTGATGGTAGCAATCTTAAGTTTAAAGGTTTTAGACATGAAAATCTTTATCTTGTTGATTTCTCATCTAATGAGGCAAAGCTCACAACTTGCCTATTTTCAAAAGCTTCACTAGGTTGGTTATGGCATAGAAGACTTGGTCATGTTGGGATGAAGCAACTCAATCGGTTAACCAAGCATGACTTAGTTCGAGGCTTAAAAGATGTGAAGTTTGAAAAGAACAAATTGTGTAGCTCTTGTCAAGCCGGTAAGCAAGTGGCAAACACTCATCCAAATAAAAGTCAAATGTCCACTCATCGACCTTTGGAATTACTTCACATGGATTTATTTGGACCCACATCTTTTGTAAGTATTGGTGGTAATTCTTATTGTCTTGTGATTGTGGATGACTATTCAAGATTTACTTGGGTTTATTTTCTACGAGACAAATCCAATGTGTTTGAAACATTCAAGTCATTTGCTATATTGGCTCAAAATCAATTTGATTTCGACATCAAAAAGGTTAGAAGTGATAATGGGTCGGAATTCAAAAATGCAAGAATTGATCAATATTGTGATGACACGGGTATCAAACATGAATTCTCTTCCAAATATACCCCGGAACAAAACGGTATTGTTGAAAGAAAGAATAGAACTCTTATTGATATGGCAAGGTCTATGTTAGCGGAATATAATATATCGGATTCTTATTGGGCCGAGGCAATAAATACCGCTTGTCATTCATCAAATAGACTATATTGTCACAAGCTCTTGAAGAAAACTCCATATGAATTGCTCATTGGTAGAAAGCCAAATATCTCATATTTTAGGGTATTCGGTTGCAAATGTTATATTTTGAGAAAGGGGAGCCGGCTTTCTAAATTTGAGAAGAAATGTGATGAGGGTTTTCTTCTTGGATATTCATCAAATAGTAAGGCTTATAGAGTCTTCAACAAAACTCATGGTATTATTGAGGAAGCATATGATGTTGAATTCGATGAAACAAATGGGTCTCAAGATGAGAGTGATAATCTCGATGATGTTGGGGGAACTCAATTGATAACTGCAATGAAAACAATGGCCATCGGTGAAATAAAACCAAAGGAAGATGATGATGAAGATAGTGTGGTTGTCATTCCTTCATCCTCAACTATAAATGAGGAAGATCACCAAAGCCAACAACTCAATGAAACCATGGATACTCATGATCAAGGTACTTCAAGACCTTCGGTTCCTCCTAATGCTTTAACAAGCAATTATCAAACGGTATCAAGAATTCATCATTCCATTGTGAAGGATCACCCGGTTGATCAAATTGTGGGTGATATTAGTAAGGGTGTTCAAACTCGCTCTCGCATAGCTTCGTTTTGTGAACATTTCTCTTTTGTATCTTGTATGGAACCTAACCGTGTAGATGAAGCTCTACTTGATGTTGATTGGGTCAATGCAATGCATGAAGAATTGAATAACTTCGCTCGAAATGAAGTTTGGGAGCTTGTTGAGAGACCAAAGAACCACAATGTTATTGGTACAAAATGGGTGTTTCGCAACAAGCACAATGAAGATGGTGTGGTAGTAAGAAACAAGGCAAGATTAGTTGCACAAGGATATACTCAAATTGAAGGATTGGATTTTGGGGAGACATTTGCTCCCGTAGCAAGATTAGAAGCAATCCGGATTCTACTTGCTTATGCTTGTGCACATAATATTAAGCTCTACCAAATGGATGTAAAGAGTGCCTTCCTAAATGGTAAGATTAGTGAACTAGTGTATGTTGAACAACCTCCCGGTTTTGAGGACCCCAAAAGACCTAACCATGTGTTCAAGCTTTCTAAAGCTCTCTATGGGCTTAAGCAAGCCCCACGCGCTTGGTATGAAAGGCTTAGGGATTTCTTGCTTTCCAAAGACTTCAAAATTGGGAAGGTTGACACTACTCTATTCACTAAAAGAATTAGCAAAGACTTATTTGTTTGTCAAATCTACGTTGATGATATTATTTTTGGATCTACTAATGAATTATTTTGTGAGGATTTCAGAAAAATGATGTCAAAAGAATTTGAAATGTCTATGATAGGAGAATTGAGCTTCTTTCTTGGCCTTCAAATCAAACAATTGAAAGATGGAATTTTTATAAGTCAATCAAAATATTTGAAGGACATGCTCAAGAAGTTTGGTTTAGAAAATGCTAAGCCTATCAAGACTCCAATGGCAACAAATGGTCATCTAGACTTAGATGAAGGAGGTACTATGGTTGATCAAAAACTTTATCGTTCAATAATTGGTAGTTTGCTTTATATTACCGCATCTAGGCCCGATGTTATGTTTAGTGTATGCATGTGTGCTCGATTTCAAGCTTCACCTAGAGAAATTCACTTGAAGGCCGCTAAAAGAATTCTAAGATATTTGAAGTATACTCCCAATATTGGTCTATGGTATCCCAAAGGTGCTCAATTTGAATTAATTGGGTATTCGGATTCAGACTATGCGGGGTGCAAAGTTGATAGAAAAAGCACCTCCGGTTGTTGTCAATTTCTTGGTAGATCTCTTGTTTCATGGTCTTCTAAGAAACAAAATTCGGTTGCTCTATCTACCGCCGAGGCGGAATATATATCGGCCGGAAATTGTTGTGCTCAACTATTATGGATGAAACAAACCTTATTGGACTATGGAATTATTTTCAAGAATGTGCCTCTCATGTGTGATAATGAGAGTGCGGTAAAATTGGCTACCAATCCGGTCCAACACTCAAGAACCAAGCATATTGATATACGGCATCACTTCTTAAGGGATCATGTTGGCAAGGGAGATATCTCTATTTATTCCATTGGCACGGATGATCAATTAGCAGACATTTTTACAAAACCTTTGGATGAAACAAGATTTTGTTCTCTAAGAAGTGAAATGAATGTGATCGATATCTCAAATGTGGCTTGAAGTTGATCACACATGTGTCGTATTGCAACTCGGGTCTAAATATGCTCTTTATGCTATTTATTTGGTATTTTTGGTACATTTTTCATTCCGAATTGCTCTAGATAGTTTAATTCAAAAATTTTGCATTACTCAATTACATCATATGTATATGCATGCATACTAACTCTTGGATTGGTCAAAATGTCCATATATGAGCACCAATTCGGATTCGAAATTCAAAATCAGCAAGTGGACAGCAATTGGAAAAATGAGTATCAGGCCGCGGACCGTCCGCCCATGGACCGCGGACCGTCCACAGCATCAGGAACTGGACAGTCCGATCAGCCTCGCGGACAGTCTGAAATTATCAGGGCGCGGACCGTCCGCCGCCCCAGCGCGGACCGTCCGCGACAGGGCAGTAAAAACGGGCAGTGGCCGCAGACTTGCCAGTTGTGCTCATTCGCTTGTTCTCTCTAGCTCTCCACTCACCAAATACTCTCTTGTGTCGAGTGTGTGCGGACGGTGAAGTGAAGTTGTGCGCGGACAGTCCGACAGCTTGTAGCAACATTCCATCAACATGTCTTCATCACGGTATCTTCAAATCTTGTGGACTTCATCAAATGTCTTCTATTTTGAGATTATTTGGGTTTCCTCTCTGATCTGAAATTGAGCAGTAGTTTTCAAAATCTGATTGGTGGGATTGTTAGTTCTCCTCAATGTGAATGCTATGCAAAATTTTGAACTTGTTTGGATGCGTATTCTCTGCAAAATCATCAAATTCAACATTTGTGGCGGCTAGGGTTCTTGGAGTCACCCCTGGTCGGTCGCGGACCGTCCGCCTGGTGGACGCGGACCGTCCGGGCCTCTGGCGCGGACAGTCCGGCCCCCTAGCGCGGACCGTCCGGACCCTGGCAGAGCATTCCCATTCCATTCCTTTTTATAAGTGGTGATTGGTATCAATTATTTATCTATGGATGTCTGTCACATTGTTGCAGTGGTTTTGGTGGTCTCCACAAGAAACTTGCAGGTCGCTTTAAATCCAAGCGCCCTCGTGGCAATGATGATGACTATACACCAACCACTGATTCAGAGGCTCAATCCTCAGCTGGGGGCACTGAATCCATGGATGCTGAAGATTTTCCTCATGTTCATCCTGACTATCCCATTGATATCCAAGGATGGACTTATCCAAAGCGGAGATTTTCTATGGCTGAGTACTGCTCTAGACGGACTGTGAACCAGTATACTCTGCCATCTGATACAAATATCCAGTTTTTCCACACTCAGCTGCAGTTTGATGTCTTTTGGGGCACCCTGGTGGATACCAATTTTCATAAGCATCAGGTGATTGATTGGTCCTTCTTGCTCAGTCAATCAGTCATGGAGGGTCTCATCCCTAAATTTGAAACATGTGGATTATATCAGTTTATGGGGCAACGCACCGATTTCAATGAAATGGCAGTTAAGCAATTCCTGGCTACCTCGGAGATTGATATTGCAGAAGAATCTATCACCTGGATGACTGGCTTCAAGCGCTATTCTGCTTCTTTTGCTGACTTTGCCGCTGCCAACAGTCTGGACTATGGCACCATTTCTGCTGGGCTGGATCTTTATACTGAAGATAATTTTGAGGATTTTGTGCAGTTTTATGAGCCAGCCAGGCTCGGTATACCCAGGAGGTTTGGAGAGACAGCAGGACTCAGACATCATCCTGCTGTAATCAACAAGATTGCCAGAGTCACCATTCTTCCCAAGAGTGGTGATAAGAGTAAAATACGGGATAAGTTCTGGAACATCATCCAGCACATCATGAATGGTGAAGTCATGAATATTGTTCTTTTCATGATGAGACAGCTTAATGATTTGAAAATGGATAAGAATCAAAATTTGGCATATGCTCCTTACATTATGGCTCTCATCAAATCCAAGACAAGATTTGAGGGCCCATGCGAGATTGTTCACACCCCATTCAGGCCTTTTAAGAATGAGATAGGATTTCTCACCAGGCCACTCACCCCCTTCCCAGATGATGAGGAAGACCCTGGCTATGAGGGTGGAGCAGCTCCTAATGTTGAGGGACAACAGATGCCTCCTCCTCCACCTCCTCCTCAGCCTCAGCACTATTGGGAGCCTGCTCCAGGATTCTTTGATCCTTATTTTCACAATATGCAGCAAGGGCTTGAGACTCATATTGATACTCGCTTTGAGGGCCTGATGACACATGTGGATCACCGCCTCGATGACATGCAGTCTCGCTTTGACAGTAACTGGGATGCGCTCAACTCTGAATTTTCTGAGTTTCGTGATCAAATTCACACTAATGTCACTGATCCCATCATGTCCAGGCTGAATAATATGCAACAGAGTTTTCAAGATAACATGGGTGCTCTCTCCAGTCAGTTTGACAATCTTTCTACAAATGACAACATGCATGATATAAGTCAGAGGCAGCAGCAGCTCCAGCAGGATTTTGGCCAGTTCTCCTCCCAGTTTGACACCTTCAGCACTCACTACTACAACATGCATCCTCCGCCGAGTGATCAGTGAGGCCTCTCCTTTGTGGCAATTGATGCCAAAGGGGGAGAGAAGTGATGAGAAGTTGTCTGGCGTCTCCTTCAGGGGGAGTTGGTGGTTCTATGTGGACATTAAGACAATGCATATGCATTTTACCTTTTCATGCCGCTTGCATTAGTTTATGTCTTACGCATTTGGAACTTGGTTTGATCTATTAACTCTATGTCGTATGTCTGTGGACTATTATCTGTAATATTCTGTGGGATGAACTATGTTTTAGTTCAAATTACTCTGTGTGTGGTTAATCGAGGTGTGATTATAATTGCTGCGCTCACTCTACGGATCATCTCTTGTATGCCTCGATAACCATGATTGTAGGAAAGTCTCCATCAAGCTCCAATATATTATGTGTGTTATATCTTCAACTTCAAATAATCCTGCACACACTTAGGGGGAGCCTTTCTTACATACTGAGTTTTTATTGGGATTTATCTATCTCTCGGACAGAACTTCAAATCCAGATAAGTCCTATGAAACTCATCTCCAAGATCTATCTTATACCTTAGGTATGAGAGAGATTTGGAGAAACTAAACTTCTCTTTAATATACTATGTGGTGTTGTCATCAATTACCAAAAAGGGGGAGATTGTGAATCATCTAGGCCCCTTTGGAAATGTTTTGGTAATTAATGACAACTACTTGTGGACTAACGATTCTTGGAGAAATAAGAATGCAGGGTTGGACCACATAGAACAGGAAATGTTGAAGAGTCATACGCATTGGTTGTGGATCAGATGAAGGAAAAGGTATAATATAGGTTTTACTTTTGCCGGTCTTGAGGAGTTTAGAGAAGATACCTGACCGGATTAGTAGGCTAGATAGTCGTACTATTAAGAGGGGTCAATGACTCAGATCTGTGTAAAACTTAGTGCCTTATAGAGCATCAAGTAGTTGCATTTGCATGAGGACTAACAGCGCTTCACATTTTGCAAGTCAAAAGTTCTTTCAAAGCATGTTTGAAATTGCGAAGTCATGGACGCGCGGACTGTCCGGGCCTTAGGGGCGGACCGTCCGCGATCCACCAGAGGGGTCCGAAGTCTGACCATTTGTGTTGACACTGTGTTCTATTGCACTGCGGACCGTCCGGGCCTTAGGGCCGGACCGTCCGCAGTCCTGACCAGAGGAAGGTGGCTTCGGGCCAGTCCCTGAATTATAGGCGGACGGTCCGCCTGTGAGGGGCGGACGGTCCGCAAGTGTCAAACTCGTTTTTGGACAGGGACTGTGTGTTTTTATAGATTTGTACTACGGACGGTCTGGGGGACCAGTCCGGACAGTACTGTCTCAGGTCGCGGACCGTCCGGGATTTATAGCCAGACGGTCCGCGTGTGTTAACTTGTTTTGATCCGAGACTCGGGTGTTTCATTCTGCCAGGTCGCGGACGGTCCGGCCTTGAAGGGCGGACTGTCCGGACCCACCTTTTGAGTCAGCTCTGACATGTTTCAAACGGTCATTATAGCTGTTATGATGTACGGCGGACCGTCCGGCCCTAGGGCGCGGACGGTCCGCGTGTGCGCAGAATTGCCCCCTTTTGCACATAACGGTTGGTTTTAGATGGGGGGCTATAAATAGTAGGGTAGCTCGTGTGAGAGAGCTCTCTTGGCCATTCCTTGCACACATTGAGCTCATTTGTGATCCTCCAACTCACTCTCTCACACTCTTTGCTTGAGATTGCATTCTAGTGAGAGATTGAGGGTTCCTAGTGCATTTGCATCATTTGGTGATTCTTGAGGCACTAGGTGGTACACCGAGCAAGCGTCGTTGGCTTGTTACTCTTGGAGGTTGCCGCCTCCTAGACGGCTCGGGTGATTGTCTCCGTCGAGCTCTCCAAGAAGATTGTGGAGAAGCCGCGGTGTGGATTGTGAGGGGTTCGCGCCTACCTCGCCGGAGCGGCAAAGGTGACATTAGTGGAATCGAGGTATTGAGTGATTTCTTGTCCACTTGGCTCAAAGATCAAGTCGTGTCTTGATAGAGGAGCAAGTGAGAGCTTGAAGTCCACCTCAACGTGGATTAGGGGTGATCGGCAAATCACCGATACCACGGGATAAATTTCGGTGTCTATTCCTTCTAGCATTACTTATTGCCTTGCAATTGATTAGTGTTTTGCTTATTGTTCTTCAAGTATTCATACTCCGTAGTTGTCTTTCATACATTGTTTATTTATTGACACTAGATAATTTATTCCTCTTGTTGTATTGATTAAATTTATTTAGTATTGTTGTTTTTAGTCAAAACCGTCTATTCACCCCCCCTCTAGCCGGTGTCCTAGATCCTACAGGGAGCCGTCGCCGGAAACGCCCGACGACGACGACGACGACGATGAAGATGATGACGAGGAGGACGACATGGCTGCCCGCCTCGGCCTCAGCCCCGGCTTGGGGTTTGGCCAGGAGCCGTCAAACCAGCCCCGAGCGGGCTGATGCCGTTGGTCCCCGGGGTTGGGACGCCGAGGTCCCGGCCCGAGGGGCGGGGGCAATCCGAGAGGGCACCGGACCCCTCGGCTGGAAGAGCTGAGGCGACCCCGGGGAGCCAGGCCAGAGCGTCTGCTTCCCGAGAGCCGCCACCCGAGCCGGCAGCACAGGGGAGCGACCCTCGGGTCGCCGCGACAGTGTCTGGGCAATCCGCCCCCCGGGCGTCCAGGGCGTTCAAAGCAAGGGTGGTGCCGAAGTTGCCGGCGAAGCGGACCTCGGCGGTGGTTCCGGGGGTCGAGATCCAAGAGACTTCCCCCCAGGCGCGGTGGATCATGGCCCGGAGCGGGTAAGTACCTCGTAATGTCTTCGTCCTGGCTTTTCATTCGTATGTCCCGGTCGTGATTTTTCTTTTTCCCTCAGCAAGCGAAGCCATGGCCTGACCGACCTAGCACCCCAGAAGGCCCTCAAGACGACGCCGGCCTGTGCGGCCAGCGCCGCTCCGGGCCTTGCCGTTTAGCCGGCCTCCTCGCAAGACGCTCCACAGCTGGGGGCCCAGGCAGCACCGGTCACCGTGGAGCGGGTTCCCGAGGCGGGCTCTTCTGCTGAGGCGGCCATTGTGATTGGGGAGGCGGCTGACGCGGACGTGGCCCCGTGCCCACCGGACATGCCGGCCATGCCGGCGCCTGCCGCTACTGAAGTCGCCGCCGTCCCAGTTGGGAGGCGACCGGTCGCCGCCGACGTTGAAACGGCTGAGGCGTCGGCGCTCGGTGCCTCGGAAGAGGGGAGCGTGGAGACGCGATCCGTCCCGCCGGGCGGCAGCCTCGTCGCTGTGCGGTGGAGCTCCGAGGGTCGGCGCCAGTTGCTCCGGTTTCGGACCCGTGAGGCCTCGGACCCCGTCTTCATTCTCGACGATGAACGGGAGGACCAGTCCTGGGATGAGCTCCGCGAGTGCGCTGAAGCAACGGTGGGGTCGCTCCGGTCGTCGCTGGAGGTTTTCTGCAGGGACGTCCCCAAAATCCTCCAGGTAACGATTTCAGGCATACCTTTTCTCTTCTGTGACCGAGGCGTTCTTCATGACGCCCCGCTTCCTTCCCTCAGGATCTGACGGATCGGAGCGCCGCCAAGTCGTCGTTCATCCGCCGCGAGGTCGACGTCTAGGGCTCGCTGCGATCCCTGAGGACCTCGCTCGCCGGGGCTACAACGCGCCTTTCTCAGCAGGGTGCCGAGGTAGCGGACCTCCAGTTGCTCTGCACCGACCTGAGAGCCGAGGCGGCAGCGGCGCGCGCGGAGGCGGCCGCGGCGCGCGCAGAAACGCAACGGCAGCGGTCGGAGTTCGACCGGGTCGTCGAGGAGCGGGACCAGTCTCGGGGCCGGGCTGCCGAGGCCGAAGGCCGGGCCAAAACCCTCGCGGCTGACTTAGCCGCAGCCCAGGTCGTAGCCTCGGAGCAGCGCGCCCGAGCCGGAGGTGCGCCTTGGCCATCCTTGGTTTTCGTTCCTGCTTGTTTCCTCTGCTTGTGTTTGAGATCTTTCTTCTGGTTGTTCGCAGAGCTCGAGTCTGCCCTTGATGAGTCCGCCAAGGCGCTTGCCGAGGCGCTTGCCGGGGCGGCCGAGCAGAGGGAGGTCGACCACGCGGCCATGTCCGACGCCGTCTCGGACGTTCACCGGGTCCTTGGCTCCGTCGACGTCCCCTCAGGAAGCTCCCCTCAAAGTCGCCTTCAAGCCTTGGGCGGTCATGTGCGCGGCAGACTCTGCGAGGCGCTGCACCACGGCGTCAGGCGGGCCTTCGCCGTGCTCGCTTCCCACTATGTTGTGGACCTGGAGCGGGTTAGTGAGGGGTATTGTCTTCCTGACGAAGATGAAGCTGCCCTGGCAGAAGTCCAGCGGCTCGATGCGGTCGCCACGGGTCCAAGCGCAGTGCTGGCGACCACCTTTGAGACGGAGATCCTCCCACCTGCGCTGTCGCCGGAAGCCGAAATGGACTTTGCCGAAGGCGGGGACGGAGCTGAAGGCGCGGCTCCTTCCCAAGGCGACGCCTAACTCTGTTGAAACAGTTTCTGTCGGATGCGCGTGTGTCTTTCTGCGGCCGCTGAGGCCTGAACACTTCGTTACCGTTGCATGAAGTCGTACTCCTCTTTCTTTTATTTTGCGTGTCCGGCTTCGCACGCACCCGCGTTCGCTTCTTGGGGCCCTGCTTCTGACGTAGCCGGGGGGGACGCAAAAGCCTTTTTGATCGAAAATTTTGGATGCGAAGAGGTTCCCCGATCTTGACGCGGAGGGGTTCCCCCCTTTTTAGCCCCCGAGGGAGGGTCGGGCTCGGCCGAGGCGAGGCTGACCCTTCCTTGACGACTAAGACTTGTGTGGGGGCGAGGTATACGAGCAGCTTGAAAACATCTTAAGGGTAGAAGCGACGTAGCTGTCGGATGTTCCAAGCGTTGACGTAGACCTCGCCTTCACTGCTGGCCAGCTTGTACGTTCCGGGCTTCAGAACTTTGGCGATGACAAGCGGCCTTTCCCGGGGGTGCGTGTAGCCCCCGGGTGCCCCCAACAAGGGCTCGGGGTGTCGTGCGATGGTCGCGATCTTCTCCGGGTTGGCTTCGATGCCCCGCTTGGAGACGATGAACCCCAAGACCATGCCCTGGGGCACCCGGAAGACCCGCCTTTCAGAATTGAGCTTGACGCTTTTCGCCTCTCTGATGGACTTTGCCGCCATTAGCTTGTGGATCTCCTCGCCTATCGCTCTGCGCTTCTCCTCGTCGAATCGGCGCAGAGGCTACTTGGCGGGTCGGGCTCCGGCTCGAATATCCAGCGAGTGCTCGGCGACATCCCTCGGTATGTCGGGCACGTCCGAGGGACTCCACGCGAAGACGTCGGCGTTCGCGCGGAGGAAGTCGACGAGCACTGCTTCCTATTTGGGATCGAGCCCGGAGCCGATCCGGACCTGCTTGGAGGCGTCGCCGCTGGGGTCGAGGGGGACGGCTTTAACCGTCTCCACTGGCTCGAAGTTGCCGGCATGACATTTCACGTCCGGCACCTCTTTAGAGAGGTTTTCCAAGTCGGCGATGAGGGCCTCGGACTCAGCGAGGGCCTCGGCGTACTCCACGCACTCCACGTCGCATTCGAACGCGTGCTTGTACGTGGGGCCGACAGTGATGACCCCGTTGGGGCCCGGCATCTTGAGCTTCAGGTAGGTGTAGTTGGGGATGGCCATGAACTTCGCGTAGCATGGTCTTCCCAGTACCGCGTGGTAGGTTCCTCGGAACCCGACCACCTCGAACGTCAGGGTCTCCCTTCGGAAGTTGGAGGGTGTCCCGAAGCAGACGGGGAGGTCGAGTTGTCCGAGGGGCTGGACGCGCTTCCCGGGAATGATCCCGTGGAAGGGCGCAGCGCCTGCTCGGACGAAGGACAGATCGACGCGCAGGAGCCTGAGGGTCTCGGCGTAGATGAGGTTGAGGCTTCTGCCTCCATCCATAAGGACCTTGGTGAGCCTGACATCGCCGATGACGGGGTCGACGACGAGCGGGTATTTCCCCGGGCTCGGCACGTGGTCGGGGTGGTCGGCTTGGTCGAAGGTGATGGGCTTGTCGGACCAGTCTAGGTAGACTGGCGCCGCCACCTTCACCGAGCAGACCTCCCGGCGCTCTTGCTTGCGATGCCGAGCCGAGGCATTCGCCGCATGCCCACCGTAGATCATGAAGCAGTCGCGGACCTCGGGGAACTCTCCTGCTTGGTGATCTTCCTTCTTGTCGTCGTCGCGGGCCCTGCCATCCTCCGCGGGTGGCCCGGCCCTATGGAAGTGGCGCCGAAGCACGACGCACTCCTCAAGGGTGTGCTTGACGGGCCCCTGGTGATAGGGGCACGGCTCCTTGAGCATCTTGTCGAAGAGGTTGGCACCTCCCGGGGTTTCCGAGGGTTCTTGTACTCGGTGGCGGCGACAAGGTCCGCGTCGGCGGCGTCGCGTTTCGCTTGCGACTTCTTCTTGCCTTTCTTCTTGGCGCCGCGCTGAGTAGACGCCTCGGGAGCATCTTCCGATGGGCGGCCCTGGGGCTGCTTGTCCTTTCGGAAGATAGCCTCGACCGCCTCCTGGCCGGAGGCGAACTTGGTGGCGATGTCCATCAGCTCGCTCGCCCTGGTGGGGGTCTTGCGACCTAACTTGCTCACCAGGTCGCGGCAGGTGGTGCCGGCGAGGAACGCGCCGATGACATCCGAGTCGGTGATGTTGGGCAGCTCGGTGCGCTGCTTCGAAAATCGTCGGATGTAGTCCCGGAGGGACTCTCCCGGCTGCTGCCGGCAGCTTCGGAGGTCCCAGGAATTCCCGGGGCGCACGTACGTGCCCTGGAAATTGCCGGCGAAAGCTTGGACTAGGTCGTCCTAGTTGGAGATCTGCCCCGGAGGCAGGTGCTCCAACCAGGCGCGAGCGGTGTCGGAGAGGAACAGGGGGAGGTTGCGGATGATGAGGTTGTCGTCGTCCGTTCCACCCAGTTGGCAGGCCAGACGGTAGTCCGCGAGCCACAGTTCCGGTCTCGTCTCCCCCGAGTACTTTGTGATAGTGGTCGGGGGTCGGAACCGGGTCGGGAACGGTGCCCGTCGGATGGCCCGGCTGAAGGCCTGCGGACCGAGTGGCTCGGGCGAGGGACTCCGATCCTCCCCGCTGTCGTAGCGTCCCCCACGCTTGGGGTGGTAGCCTCGGCGCACCCTCTCGTCGAGGTGGGCCCGACGGTCGCGATGATGGTGCTCGTTGCCGAGGCGGCCCGGGGCCGCAGGCGCGGTGTTGCGCGTGCGCTCGGTGTAGACCGAGGCTTCTCGCATGAATCGGGAAGTCGCGGCATGAGGTTCCGAGGGGTATCCCTGCCTTCGGGAGGCAGAGCTCTCGGCCCGTCGGACCGTGGCGCCTTCCAGGAGATTCTTGAGCTCCCCCTGGATTCGCCGACCCTCGGTGGTGGATGGCTCCGGCATTGCGCGGAGAAGCATCGCTGCTGCAGCCAGGTTCTGGCTGACCCCACTAGATGCGGGTGGTGGCCTGACCCTGATGTCATCGGCGACGCGGTGCTGGAAACCCTGGGGCAGATGACGTATTTCTCCGGCCGGGGGTTGGCCCGCCCATGCCTGCCCGACGTCCCGACGGATCGGCTCAAGAGCTCCTGTTCCCTCATCGAGCCTGGCCTGCACCCCGCGGATTTGCTCGAGCTGTGGGTCATGGCCCCCCGCCTGAACGGGGACCACAGCTAGCTCTCGTGGGATGTCAACGCGGGGCACCGGCCTAGGGAGATCACCATCCTCCGGCATGCCGAGATGATTGCCTTCGGAGGGACCCCCTAGATCGACGTGGAAACATTCGCGGCTTGGGCCGCAGTCCTCGTCGTCGAGGCTGCGGCTACCGTCGGAACAGTCGGAGAGGCAGTAGTCACATGTGGTCATGAAGTCCCGCATGGCACTGGGGTTGCCAAGTCCAGAGAAATCCCAACAGATGCTGGGCTCGTCGTCTTCCTCGGACCCAGAGGGCCCGTAGGTCGAGACGTCCGTCAGCCGGTCCCAAGGCGACCGCATGCGAAACCCCGGAGGGTTTGGACTCGCCTCTACGAGAGCGCCCGCCAAAGCAAGGTCGCTAGGCGGGTTGAGGCTGAATCCGAATGACGTGGGATGGGAATCGGTCGGTACCTCTGGGTCGACGAGCGGCGACAAAGTCACATCGGGGACTGGCTGCACCGTCGTCTCAGGTACGAGGGTGACGTCCAGCAAGCTCTCCGCGAGCGCGCTGGCGTCGTCCGCTTGCTCGGGATCGGCGTGTCGAGGGGAGACGTCGCTCGTCTTCGTCTCAGGCGCGAAGTCGATACCCGGTGCGCCCCTCGTTGGGGCGCCGGTGCCGTCGACTTGCTCGACAGCCGACGAGGCGCTGCCTCCTGCTTGGCCTTGGTCGCCCTGCCTTCCCCTCCGCCGGCGGGGGAAAGGGCAGGATGAGCTCGTCAATTCCGCCGCCGGCGGGCGGGCTGTCGGCCGCCATTGTCGTTGTCGCGCGGCGGTGGAAGGAGTATCATGTCGTAGCTGCCGTCGAAGGACATGAACTCAAGACTCCCGAAACGGAGCACCGTCCCGGGTTGGAGAGGTTGCTGGAGACTGCCCATCTGGAGCTTGTCGGGAAGCTGTTCGTCAACACGCAGCAGGCCCCTACCTGGCGCGCCAACTGTCGGCGTTCCGAGACCGGGGGGTCCCTTGGGCCGACGAGTGAGTGTCGTCGCGTGCCCCAGCCCAGATGGGTCGAGCGCGAGGGCGAGCGCGAAGGGGGGAGAGCGAGGCGGCCGGAGACCGGCGTGAGAGAGGTGGGAATCCTGCGGCCTTCGTGTTCGTCCCGCGCCCAGGTCGGGTGCGCTTGCAGTAGGGGGTTACAAGCGTCCACGCGGGAGAGGGAAACGAGCGGCTCTGAGCGAGCGCCTGTCTCATCCTCGTCCCCGCGCGGCCAACCCTCTCTGAGAGGGCCATGGTCCTTCCTTTTATAGGCGTAAGGAGAGGATCCAGATGTACAATGGGGGTGCAGCAGAGTGCTACGTGTCTAGCGGAGGAGAGCTAGCGCCCTAAGTACATGCCGATGTGGCAGCCGGAGAGATTTTGGCACCCAGCTGGTGTGATGTCGTGGCCGTCGGAGGAGCGATGGAGCCTAGCGGAGGGACAGCTGTCGGAGCGGTTGAGTCCTTGCTGACGTCCTCTTGCTTCCGTAAGGGGGCTGAGAGCCGCCGTCGTCACAGAGCATGCGGGGCGCCATCATTGCCTATCTGGCGGAGCTAGCCAGATGGGACACCGGTCTTGTTCCCTGTGGCCCGAGTCAGCTCGGGATAGGGTGATGATGGCGCCTCCTGTTGACGTGGCTGGCCTGCGCCCTAGGTTGGGCGATGTGGAGGCTCCTCCGAAGCCGAGGTCGAGCCTGTCTTCCGTGGCCGAGGCCGAGTCCGAGCCCCCGGGTCGGGCGAGGCGGAGGTCGTCGGCAGAGGCCAGGGCGGAGTCCGAGCCCTGGGTCGGGCAGAGCGGAGTTCGTCGTCTTCTGGGGCTGAGCCCGAGTCCGAGCCCTGGGTCGGGCGGAGCGGAGTTCGTCGTCTTCTGGGGCTGAGCCCGAGTCCGAGCCCTGGGTCGGGCGGAGCGGAGTTCGCCGTCTTCCGGGACTTAGCCCGAGTCCGAGCCCTGGGTCGGGCGGAGCGAAGTTCGCCGTCTTCCGGGACTTAGCCCGAGTCCGAGCCCTGGGTCGGGCGAAGCGGAGCTTCCTATGGTGCCTTTGGCAGGGCCTGACTGCCTGTCAGTCTCACTCTGTCAAGTGGCACTGCAGTCGGAGTGGCGCAGACGGCGCTGTCCTTCTGTCAGGCCGGTCAGTGGAGCGGCGAAGTTACGGCGGTCACTTCGGCTCTGCCGGGGGGCGTGAGTCAGGATAAAGGTGTCAGACCACCTTTGCGTTAAATGCTCCTGCGATTTGATCGGTCGGCGCGGCGATTTAGTCAGGGTTGCTTCTTAGCGAAGGCAGGGCCTCGAGCGAGCCGGAAGTATGTTCGCCGTCGGAGGGGGGCCTCGGGCGAGATGGAAATCATCCGGGGTCGGCTGCCCTTGTCCGAGGCTAGGCTCGGGCGAGGCGTGATCGAGTCACTCGAATGGACTGATCCCTGACTTAATCGCACCCATCAGGTCTTAGCAGCTTCATGCTGATGGGGGTTACCAGCTGAGAATTAGGAGTCTTAAGGGTACCCCTAATTATGGTCCCAGACATAAGGTTAGATTGATCCTAATTAAATCAAATAAAAAATAGCTAGATCATCAGAATCACACCATAAATTATACCGTTACTAACGCACATTCATGTTGCCGGTTAATAGCAACAGCGAATTAAATCCTCAAAGCATACATATACATTTTTTAATAATATAGTAGGTACACATGCTTCCACACAAGTGTTTTAATTTACACAAAGGCATATTCTCTTACCGTTCCTACTTGTTTTATGCACCAGAAGGATAATTAGTAGTTGATAATCGTACAGTTGTATTAGAGTACTCAACATGCTCACGTGTCCAAGATTATGTGTAAAGATATGCGATATAGACTCCGAACAGGCTATAGCTATTTTCTTCTTGTAAAATATATACACTAGTTATAGTCTAAACCCTTCACACCGTACCTTGATCTCAGTTGAAGTTGAATATGACACATCCATCACTTTCATGTGGATATATAATAAGAGAGGTTGGGTGGTATTTTTCGTATTCTAACAACTATCTCTATCTCTTCTCTATCTACTATATATTAAAGCTAACACATTTTAGGATATTTTTGCGAGGCTTGACTAGGCACAAGCTAACATATTTTAGGATTTTTTTGGACTTAAACCCTAAACCTAAAGAGTGCTACTCAGGTCATATAACAAACTTAGTTATAGGGTCTTTCGCTGAATAACACTAAATTACAATAATACTTGTCACATTCAACACAAATATATAGTTAACTGGGGAAGGAGCTTGTGTGGGAGTGTTTCGGAGACGCGAATGAGTGGATGAGAGCCACCACGTCCGTTAGACTATCTCCAACAACTTACTCATAATATATATATATATATATATATATATATATATATATATTCAAACTCCACTCTGCGAACCGTGCAGTCTACAGTGCAAAACAGTGCTTATGGATAAACTTTAGGTGAACTATTGTAGTCGGCTTTAGTAGTGAGGGTTGGTCTATTTTTTTAATCCGCCTACAGTAGCTTATTTTTCTTTTAGGTCTAGTTTGGATACTCTAATTTCTTAAGAGATTACTATTTCCCAAGAGAAAATGAACTAATTTCTCTTAGACTCTGTTTGTTTCGTTAGAATTGAATTCCATTCTAATAATCATAATCTAAGCATAAACTAATTAAGTTAATATATTTGTATATTATTCTAAATCATATGAAAGATATAGTTATATACTATATTTACGCTATAGAGAAGCAAGTAGTTGTACATTAGAAAAATAACATACAAATCTATAAAATCAATTTCCATCTCTTATCTCATAAATTTGAGATAGTCTTATATATAAACTTTGAAAAGTTATGAAATGTCACGTTTAAAAAAATAGCCTACTGCATTAGTTAGATTTCAATTCCTCAAAATAAAGGAAAACAAATAGGGCCTTAGAAAAATAGAAGTTCCCTAAAAAATATGGTTCCCGAACTAGCTCCTACGGAAGACACGAACCAACCAGTTTCAAAAAAAATTAATCGAGTGGAAGACTGATTTTAGGGTGTGTTTGGTTGAGGAGCGAGAGGGAATGGAGCGGCTTCATTCCTGTTTTCTAGATGTTTGGTTTCTAATGGAAGAGGAGTTGAGCAGCTATGGAGTCTATATATGATAAATATTTGGAATGCTCCCACTCCACCAATACGACCGGATGTGAGCGCTCTCGGGGATATGAGCTCTCCCATTCCTTTTCTCTCCTCCACACTTTTATGGCTCTATAACCAAATAATGAACAGAGCGGATCCGTTCTATTCTACTCTTCAACCAAACAAAAAAAATGAAACGACTTCGTTCTAATTGCCAAACACAAAATTGAATGGCTCCATTCTCATAAACTGAAATGGAGTCGTTCCATTCCAGTTGACTCTCGAAACAAACGCACGAGTCCCACGAGTTGACCTTGTGCCTTTGCTCTATGTGTGTGCATTTTTTGACGCAATTTGAATGGTAGAGTTATATTTGTTTTGAACGGGGGAGTAACACATACATTCCGTCACCTACATTCCATCACCTAATCTAGCTGTAAAATCAATTAGGCCTTATTAGATACTCTCGTATTCACCTCAATCCATATGTTTGAAGTAGATTGGAGTATATATAATATGCAATTATTTTAATAATATTTTGTATCATCAATATTAATTTTTATATGATCTTGCCCAGCATTTAAACCATTTTATCTTTTTGAGGTTTTTAAAATTTTAAAATTTTTATTTATTATAGTCTTCTGAATTGTTTAAGATCTGAATTCAAAATAAGCTTTGCCAGCTAAGCCTAACAAATTAATTTAAAGTCAAAAGTCATTAAAAATTAAATTATTTTCATTTGAAAAGAAAACAATAGGTCCAATCATATTTATACCACTATATAATTCAACAGTTTAAACTTACAAAACCTACTCAACCAAATTATTTCCACACATATAACCTTTACTAAATCCACCAAAAAATTCATCTAGACTTAACACACCATCAAAATTAATGATTTACATCGCTGAATAACTTTATTTCCCTCTCAAATTTAATAAATAATATTATTTTGATTGTCCATCATCCTCTCATTTCCTCAGCCTACCCCTTCCCCGCGTCCTCGCTGCCCTCTCCTCACGTGTGTCATCGCCGCCGTCGTTAATCTCTCCTTTCGCATCGTCAACATTGTCATCGGCCTCTCTGTCTCTTTTCTTGCGTTGTCATCGTCATTGTTTTTTATGAGATTATAGCATTAGCATAGAATATATATTAGTTCTTGTGAAATTAGCCACCAGTTAGCTCAAGCAACCTTTTGTCAGCCTAGTCAAATAGTTTTTTTTTTTCTCGCACGGTCGCACGGAGGGAGTATCAGTCTACCACGCTAAACAGGAAGCCGGAGCAAGCGTGTACAGTACCGGAATCCAGCACCATGGCGGGATCAGCGTTGCTCAACGCTCTCGTCCTCCGCGCGCCATCCCCGTCGCTCTCGTCCTCGTCTAAGCGCCGCAGCGCCGGCGCCTTTGTGTCCTCGAACCCACCGCGCTTCCCATCCCTGCGTTCTGAGCGCCGCGTCGCCCTTCCGCGGGCGGCGGCGGGCGGTGACCCCGAGGACGAGTGGGTGCCGGAGCCTGAGGGTGGGTCCGCTGTCACGGGGACCGCGGTGGCTGAGGCGCCGGAGGCGGGAGAGGTCGCAGAGCTCAAGGCGCAGCTAAAGGATGCGCTGTACGGCACAGAGCGGGGCCTGCGGGCGTCCAGCGAGTCGCGGGCCAAGGTGTTGGAGCTCATCACGCAGCTCGAGACGCGCAACCCCACGCCGGCGCCTACCGAAGCGCTGACGCTCCTCAACGGCAAGTGGATCCTCGCGTAAGAAACCGCCTGTTGATCCCGGTCTCTTTCTTCCCCCCTTCAACAGCTGGAGTATTTGTCTCTCGTGATCGGTGAAATTCATCTGATGTATCCTGAACTTATAGGACAAGAGGACACTAATTTTACTGGCAATTTCACCATAACTGGGGAATTTGGTGTCCACGTCCTTTCTTGCTTCACTTCTGAGTTTGGCACTGTGATCGATAGAAAACTTGCCCGGTTTGGTATTTTTGTTGTCAGCAAAGTTTCTACAAATTTGTGTTTGCTTTAAACTGGTGAAATTGATCTCATGCCTTTTGAATGTTTATTACATGTGGGTGTTAAAATCTGCTACCCTGCGAACTGCTTTATCGATACTGGAAACTGCGTACTTTGAGTGGGGCAATTATTTTTCAAGTTTCTTCTGGATTTTACCTCTCAGAATGGTACTGGCTGACGAAAAATTGTTCTACCAATTGATTCTTCCATTTTCCCCCCGAATAATTTCAGCACGACATGGTCTACTGAGAAATTGTTCCAGTCTTTGGTTTTTTATAAAATACGTTGGATTCCGAAATCGCTTGATCTTACTGTACTCTGGTTAAACTAAGGGCACGCCTATACTAAGAGTGTCGTATTCCTTTCAAGGTTCACAATAGAACCCAAAGATGCTACATAATTGTGTGGTCCTACAATAAATTTCACTTCTGTGGTTAATTAGGCTTATTCACCTCGTACATATTTTGAGATTACAGAGCACACATACCTAATTGAGTTTCAAGTATGTGGAATGTGGTTTCAGTTCTGTTCTGCAGATGCACAAACCTACACGACAAACAATGTTAGTTGGCTGTTGCTATCACTTTGTAGAGAATGTACCAACTATGATTTCTGGACTGGAAGGAAAAATAAAAGGAATTCTATCAATTTTTATTTTCCACTTCACTGCTTTGATCACTGCACATGCAGTCAACATCGTGACTAACAGAATTCTGGCTTCTGAAACTGGCCAGCTAGAATATCGCACAAGTCCATTGAAGTGAAACTCTTCTTAACTTACACTGCTGCTCTGCTGCAGCCAGCAGCCTTAAGAATTTTAGGAGTCTTATCGATTATGTGATTTCAGGTACACATCATTTTCCCAACTGTTCCCACTGTTGGAGTTTGGAAAGCTGCCAGCGCTGGTGAAGGTGGAGGAAATATCACAGACCATTGATTCCAAGAACTTCACAGTGCAAAACTGTATCAAGTTTTCAGGACCTTTGGCTACAACCTCAGTTTCCACCAATGCAAAATTTGAAATTAGAAGCCCCAAGCGCGTGCAGGTGAGATTCTGTAATCTAAGTATCCATTTTTCATCTATGACTGAAAGCAGTTTACCATGACTATTTTAGACACTCATGCATTGATGTTCTTAAATATTAATTCCACGATGATTCACAAATTGCTCTCTCCATTTAATAATGTTTGTCTTGTTGGCATACCTAGACTGCATAATATATAAATATTTAATGAAGTTGAATTGAATTCAGTGCTTTTTGGATATACAACAAAGATCCACCCAATTTTGTAAAGATTTACTTTTGATCACAAATATAGGTCTCTGTATGTTTCTCCTAAACTAAGTATCTTTTGCCTTCGGCTATCAATATCGAAGATTCTATATGAACTAACAAAGAAGGACAGGTCTGGATGAGTGGTGAGAGTTGTCTCGAGTCACTAGGTTGTGGGTTCGGATCAGCCTTACTAGTTCATTATGAACTATAATTTCATACGTATAATTCTTTCCATCAAACACTTTATATTTATAAAGAAATTGTTAGTCGAAGTGTCCTATTAAAGACTGTCGATGTCTGTGGATTTCATTTTCAGTCAGAGGAAGTGCATGGCTTTTGTAGCTCATAGGTATAAATACTGTAATTTAGGTAGTAGCGTGGCCAAAATGTTCATTGAAGTCAAGAAAACAGATAAATTGAACACTTGAATCTCAGAGTTAAATTTAACACTTGAATCACATAGAATGATAGGTTTTTTCTTGCAAGATGGAATACTTGAATCTCATAGAGTTAAATGTTTCCTCGCTATATTGCATGAAGGAAAGGAACTAAAGCCAGAGCTGGCTAGACCTCCACCAGTTGATATTGTTGTGGTTGTACGGGGTTGTTGCTTTGAAGGCGGTTTAAGATACAACACCGAACAACTCTGCCTTGGAAACAAACAAACAGGGCAATGCATGCCTTCGTGAACCCACTTGCCATACTTGTGCATAGAGCTTCCGAGTGAACTCTGCTATGAATGGTTCTGACTGAGCACACGATTCTGAATCCTTGCAGATCAAATTTGATGAAGGCATTGTTGGGACACCACAGTTGACCGACTCCGTTGTGCTACCGGAGAAGTTTGAAGTATTTGGACAGAACATCGACCTGAGTCCACTGAAAGGCATATTTTCTTCGATCGAAAATGCAGCATCCTCGGTTGCAAAGACCATATCTGGCCAGCCTCCACTGAAAATACCGATCAGGGCAAACAACGCCGAATCGTGGTTGCTTACGACCTACCTTGACGAAGAGGTCAGGATCTCCAGAGGCGAAGGCGGCGGCATCTTTGTGCTGTTCAAGGAGGGAAGTACTCTTCTAAACTGAGATCGAAATCCTGGTCGTTGAAGATGAACCTTGGAGTAGTTATACTGCTTATGCTTTCCTTTTCTTATAGTAGTATACTCCGTCCCAAAGTAAGTCAGTTTCTAGAATCACATAAAGCCAAACTATCTTAAGTTTGATCAATTTTATAGAAAAGGTAACGTCATCTATGAAGATATATTTCATGACGTGTTACTGATGCTAATTGAGTGTCTAAATACTGTCCACTTATACAAATGTTAAATGTCAAGTATATCCATCTAAATACCATTACCAAATTTCTGCATCATTCAATCATCTATTCAAGAACACCATAGATAATTGGATAAAGTAGCAATACTATGATATTACCATATAACACATTACATGTTCCATTACATGGTCATCAAATAGTTGTTAAGTCTTTTATAACACTATCATTCAAAAGGTTGTTAAATAGTCAAAAGAAATGGATGACTAAAGCCTCAGTTCATGCTTGTGAGCTAAGTTTATATTGGGTATTTTATACCCACGTGTTAACGGGTATGGGTGAGGGCGGAACGTTCTAATATATGTTTACCCATTGGATGAAGGTTTTTTTTTCCAATAAGAGATCCATGGGTAGAACATTTTACGCATATACATACCCTAAATACCCATCGGGTATCAGGTCGTGGTTACCCATTGCCATCTTTAATCCCAAGTTATGTATGTTAGGATCGTAGATAGGGCAAGGAGACACAGAGTTAAATATGGAAAAAAAACTCCTTCAATGTGAAGGAAAAAATACTCTCCCAATGTAAAGAAGAAAAATACGGAAAAACTGATCTATTATGAGGTGGTCGATACATGCTACAAGGAGGTCTATTTATATAGGCAAGAGAGATAGATATAGGGTTACATCCAGTAAATCTCCTCTTGACACTAAATATATAAAACTATTTTCCCAAACACCACTAGGGTGCTAAGCTCTACGAACACCTACCAAGTCAAGACAGCGCTTGAACTTGGTATTAGATAATGGCTTTGTAAGCATGTCTATAGGATTTTCATTTGTATGTATCTTGTCTATTTTAATCTACCTTCAGTAATAATATCACGAATGAAGTGGTACTGATATCAATATGCTTGGTCTTTAATTAAAACATGTCATTCTTGATCAAATAAATAGCACTGTGACTATTACAATAAACTTTAATGACATCCTAAGGAACTCCAAGTTCAGAAAAGATCTCGCATCCAAATAGCTTCTTTAACCCCTTCTGTAGCTAAGACATGTTCTGCTTCGGTAGTGGAAATAGCAGTAACAAACTGAAGTGAAGCTCTTCAACTCACTGCGGAACCGCATAATGAAAAAATGCAGTCAGATATGGAGCGTCTTTAATCAAGATAATCAGCAAAGTCAGAATCAACAAAACCCTCAACAAATCCCATAACATCAATTTTCTTCAATGAATTCTTGTCAAACAATAATCCACAATGAGAAGTACCTTTCAAGTAGTGAAGAATCCACTTTATTGCATTCTAATGTTCTTTACCAGGATTATGCATAAATCTACTAACCACACTAACATCTTGTGTCAAATCAAGTCTTGTACATATCATAGCATACATGAGATTCCCAACAGCATTAGAATACAGTACGTGAAACATGTACTATTTCTCATCTTCAGTAACAGGACATTGCCTTGATGACAATTTAAAAGGTGAAGTAAATGGTGTAGCAATAGATTTACAATTACTGATATTGTACTTTTCAAGAACTTTCTCAATATAACTTTTCTGAGATGGAAAAAAAGTACCAGCATGACGATCACGCTAAATTTCCATCTCAAGAATCTTGTTTGCTGATCCAATATCTTTCATATCAAATTCATGACTAAGTTGAATCTTCAATTCATCAATCAAGGAATTGTCATGATAAGCAATTAGCATATCATCAACATAAAGCAGTAGATACACAAAATATCCATTAGTGAACTGCTTCAAATAAATATGATGGTCATAATTGTTTTGAGAATAACCATGTGCAAGCATGAACGAGTCAAACCTCTTATACCGCTGCCTAAGAGCTTGTTTCAAACCATAAAGAGATTTCTGCAAATGATAAACTAAATGGTCTTGACTAGGGGTAGAAAAACTCTTAGGTTGTATCATATAAATCTCCTTATCTAAATCTCTATGAAGAAAAGCAGGTTTAACATCAAGTTGCTCTAACTCCAAATCAAATAAAGGAACAATAGCAAACATAACTCGAATAGAAGTGTGACGAATAACAAGAGAGAATACCTCATTAAATTTAATATATTCTCTTTGTTCAAAACCTTTCACAACTAAACGAGCTTTAAATCTTGCAGGTTCAACTCTAGAAATATCTTTCTTATAAATCCACTTGCACTTTAAAGATTTTTTACCTGCAGGAAGCTCAACCAATTCCCATGTAGAATTCTTTCACAGGCTCTCAAATTCATCAATCATAGTAACTAAGCACTTGGATGAATTATCACATGAGATAGCTTCCAAATAAGAAGGTTCAAATGCAACATTAGTTTCTTAAGCAATTATGAGAGCATAATGAGCCATATTATCAGTGCCACGATATCGATGTGGCAAAACAATATTCAATCTAGGTCTATCTTGAGTAATAGAGTGATTGTTGCTAACAGGGGGTATAGAAACTAAAACTAACTGTGTAATAGGAGTAACAAAATCAATATTAACAGGTACATCTACCTCAAAATTCTCAACAGTAGTTTCAGGCATAGATGTGGATGAGGAACCACTATCAAAAACACCTCCAGAGGAAGAAAATGTACTTTCATCAAAAGTAACATCACGACTGACGATTACCTTTTTAGAGTCAGCACGCAATAAACGATATTCTTTGACATCAGAACCTTTTGAGTTGTAGGCACTAGCTTCTCATTGTTAACATGAGCATAAGCAGGATAACCAAAGATTCTAAGATTAGAATAATCAACTGGTTACATGTCCATACCTCTTCTAGAATCTTAAAATCAATAGCTGAATTGTGAGAGCGATTAATCAAATAGCAGGCGGCAGAAGCAGATTCCGCCCGCAAACCAAGCTTATCCCACAAACCAGCATTAGAAAGCATACAACGAACATGCTCAGAATAGTGTGATTCATCCTTTCAGTAACACCATTCTGCTAGGGAGTACCTGGAACAGTCTTGTGTCTAACAATACCTTGATCAACACAAAGAGAATCAAACTTACCATTACAAAATTTCAATTCATTGTCGGTTTTCAATTTCTTAATTTTTCTGCCAGTCTGATTTTCCACTAAAGCTTTCCATCGCCGAATGCAGTAAGAGCATTATTTTTATGCTTCAGAAAATAAACCCAGACTTTGCGAGAGAAATCATAAATAAAAATGGTCATATAATCACAACCTCCAGTAGAAGAATGAGGAGTCTCGGAATGAATATAATCAAGAATACTTTTAGTGTAGTGAGTAGATAAAGAGAAACTAACTCTCTAATGTCTGCCAAATACACAACGTTCACAAAATTTTAATTTGTCAATATCATTTAAATAACCTCTCTTGTGCAAGAGATGCATACCTTTTTTCACTCATATGTTCCAAGCGCATATGCCAAAGCTTGGTATTTGAAGTGTTGGATGCAATAGAAACAACTGCAGTACCTATAATTGTGGAACCTTGCAAGTAATAAGGATTGTTTATACGTTTGGCCTTTAAAACAATGTGGTTGCCTTGAAAACCTTAAAACACCATTATCAGCAGAAAAATTAAATCTTGTTGCTTCTAAGGTGCCTAAAGAAATAAAATTCCTCTTCATCTTAGGAACATAGCGAACATTAGTAAGAGTCTTGAATGTGTCAGCATGAACTTTAATTTGAATAGAATCAATTCCAAAAATTTCAAGTGGAGATTCATCACCAATAATAACATCACCATTATGAACATGAGAATAATCAGAAAACCACTCTCGATGTAAGCAAGTGTGAAAAGATCAAGCTAAATAAAAAACCTAAGACATACGTTTTTATCATTAGAAGTGATCATAAGAGTTTCTCCACCATTACAATTTTCAACAATACTAGCCTCAACAGATGATTTATCATATTCCTTTTTCTTCTGTCTTCATTCCTTATTTTTCAACTTAGGACGCTGGGAGATCACATGATTATTAGTTTTGTAATAACGACAAAAAGTGTTGGATGTACGATCCCTTGACGTAGACCATGATTTCAGAACAAAGTTTGTATATTCTATAACTACTACAGATATGATGACTCATCTGTCATATGTGTGTGATCAGTCACGCAACATGGTGTTGCTGTCTACCAGCTTAATACAAAAAATGGGGGGAGGAGGGGAGGGAGGGGGCAATTCTATAACATGAAATCATACCATGTCGCCATGCAACAATTAACCACGAGTCCATGTGAAAGGGAAATAGGGTTAAACCTTTTTCTAAATGATTTTGGTGGTTGAATTGCCCAACACAAATTATTGGACTAACTAGTTTGCTCTAGAATATAAGTTCTACAGGTGCCAAAGGTTCAACACAAACCAATCAAAAGAACAAGTTAGGCTTCAAAATAAAGGAGCAAAAAGGAGACCGAAGTGTGCCATGGTCTGGCGCACCGGACTGTCCGGTGTGCCACCGGACAGTGTCCGGTGCACCAGGGTGAATCAGCTCAAACTCCTCAGCTTCGAGTTTCCCAGACGCAGCTCCGCTATAATTCACCGGACTGTCCGGTGTGCCACCGGACTGTCCGGTGCACCAGCGGAGCAACGGCTACCTGCGCGCAACAGTCGACTCTGCAAAGTGAACAGTGCAATTCAGATGTTAGAGCAGATGGTCAGAGGGGCACCGGACTGTCCGGTGTCGCATGAGGACAAAGCCTCCAACGGTCGACCGGCTCCAAGCCCTAACGGGAGGATGACGTGGCGGCGCACCGGACACTGTCCGGTGCGCCCATCGCGAGCAGACTTCTCCAACGGCTACAATTTGGTTGGTGGCTATAAATACCACCCCAACCGGCCACTTCAATGTGTGGGAGCCCAAGCAACATTCCAAGTCATATAGTTGACATATCCAAGCCCTCCCAACCACCTCTATTCATTGATCCATCCTATACACAAGATTTAGACCACTACAACCAACACAAGTGCCACAAAAGAGAAAGCAAGCAAGAGAGAGCTACTCATTTGAGTTTAGCACTAGTGTCTTGTGAGATTCATTGAGAGATAGTGTGTGCTACATCTTTGTGTTTATTTACGCGTGGAGTTTTGACTCCCATTGAACTTCCTCCAAAGTTTTGGAGGCTTGTAAAGCTAGCAAGAGACACCTAAGTGTGTGGTGATCCTTGCGGGGTCTTAAGTGATCCTTGAGAAGAAGAAGAGCTCGTCGGTCTTTGGTGATCGGTTGAGAGAGGGAAAGGGTTGAAAGAGACCCGTCCTTAGTGGACTCCTCAACGGGGACTAGGCCTTCGAGGGCCGAACCTCGGTAAAACAAATCACCCGTGTCTCGTGTGCTTATGGCTTGTGATTTGTTTGTTCTTTCCCTTTCTAAGTTTTTCTTGCACTATTCTTTGCTAATATCATTTAGTGTTGTTTCAAGTTAAATTCTCATTTAGTAAAGCAACACCTTGCAAGAAAGAACTTGTGTTATTTCTCTTCTTATCTAAGCCCTCGTGATTTATTCTCATAGACTTACTAGTAGTATTAATTTATCAATTCCGCATTATTTGAAAGCAATACTCCTTACAAGCGAAGGACTTAGTTTTTATACTCCCACAATTGTGTATCTTATTCTAACCACTAATCAAGGGATCTAGTTGGGGTGTAAAGTTATAATTTTCAGGTTTCGCCTATCCACCCCCCTCTAGGCGACTTTCAATTGGTATCGGAGCTAGGCACTTCATATTGAGTCTAACAACTTGAAGTGATGGCTCGTAGAAGATCCCAAAAGAACAAGAAGACAACTCTGAAGGAGAACAAGGAGGAAGAAGAAGAAAATGACCGATGGAGACCAAACGATGAATCCACCTCTACAAGAGGTTTGTCTTCCCATTTCAATTCCCACATATGTTGTGTGGCTAATGAAAATGATAGCGGAAGCACAAACGAGGATGAGGAGGAAGAAAGAAGCTTCATGCAACTCTACGCTCGCCTAAGCCAAGAAGATAAGGCGGTCATGATCAAACTTCTAGAAAGAGCGAGAGAGCAAAGCGAAGCTCGTCAAAGGCTAGAAAATGTTCTCTCCATGAAAATGCTATACTTTGACGAGTTGACTAAAGAACATGAGGAGCTAAAGTGCTCTCATGTTGATTTGGTCCAATGGTATGAAACTATTTCAATTGAGCAAGATAACGCTTTACATTGTATCGCTCAATTAGTAAATAGGAATGCCTTGCTTAAGGACCAAGTAGAAAAGCTAAAAGATGAAAATCTAGCTTTTCAAGAAAAATATGATATGCTCCTATGTTCTCATGAAAATCTTATGGATGATCATATCATATTAAATATTGCTCATGAGGTTGTGATAGAAAACTTAAAATCTCAACAACCTCACTCATGCACATGTATTCAAATTGAAACTACATTACCATGTGCTAATGCTTGTTGTCCGTCGACAAGCAAATCTTCCTTTGAGCTAGAATTTGTAGGAACAAACGATGATTCATATCAAAAGCTCAAAGAAGAAAATGAGAGGCTAAAAATGAGCTTGACACAACTAAAAGGGAAGTACATTGCTCAACCTTCTCAAGATAACCGTGATCACATGGTGAAGAAGCTTGAGACAGGAACAACTGTGGCATGCACTAAATCCCTTGAAGAAAATGTCAAGGACTTGAGGATTGTCAAGAGGAAGGAACAAAAGAAGAAAATCAATACCTCTTCCATAAGCCTCAACCACGCCTCCATAAAAGGTAACATCCAAGGTAATAATCAAGTCACACTTCACACTAAGAGAAGTAAGAAGTGTAGTGAATGCTTTGAAAAGGGGCACTCTATTGGGTCATGTCCCTATATTAAAAATGACTTGATTATTAACAAGGATGATAAACTTTGTTTTAAATGCTCCAAGAAGGGACACTTGTTTAGGTCTTGTCCCCATTTAAAACAAAAAGGCATAGTGTTAGAAAAGAAAATATTCACTAACCATGTAGCAAGAAAGAAACAAGGAAAGAAGAAATCTTCAAGACTTGAGGATCGCCTATGCTACATATGCCGAAAGAAGGGACATCAATGCAAGGATTGCCCCATTGATAACAATCTCACTCCTAGCTTGTCAATTAATTCTCATGTAACTAGGCAACCCAAAATCGCAACTTGTGCTAGAAAGGTAATGAGTTTACCTAGTGCTAACACAAAAGACGTTTGGGTTCCTAGATCTTTGTTGACTAACCTTGACGGACCCATCAAGAGATGGGTACCAAAATGTGCTTGACAAGCTTTGCAGGAGAAGGAGATGATATGAAGTTTTGGGGTGCTTGAGAAAGTTAATTCAATTTTTATTAACTCAAGCTATCAATCTTCAATGATCTATATCCAAGATTGACCCAAAGTTATTTTGAATTGTTATATCTAAAACTCATATCATCTCGGGAAGATATTGACGTTGTAGGAAATAAATAATTAATCCTATGCCAAAAAAATCAAGGCCTACAACATGAAGGAAAGCCAAAGGATGGTAACATTTATGCTTTTAAGTGCAAATATCTTAAATTATCATTTCTTATGTGTCTTGTGTAGTCACATAGAAAAAGAAAGCACTTCAAATGTTTTTAAATTATGTCACCATTCTTTGAAGAAATTCCTCTCATATGGTAGATTGTATATTCATCATTTCTATACCATGGCAATCTACATGCTTTAAATTGTTGTAAGTATCTCATGGCATGCTTTACACTAATCATCCTATTATTGCCATGATCTAGATATAGAGAGATATTCCATGTTCTTAAAAAAATAAGGTGTCACGTAAGGAATTCAATTCCTTAGGACACTTATAAAGGGAATCTCTCTTTATCTGGAAATCGTGAGACTAATGTTCTTGTCTAAATAACCTAAGTAGTCTCACATGTAGAGAATAAGTTTTTCTTTGGAGATGCGTAAACCAACATGAAAAGAAAAGTCAATCCAATGATTTATGTTGTTTTGCTTCTTGCTTAAATTGGATATGATTCTTTTATATTTATCGCTCTCCATGTTATGAATTAGATTTATTCCCATAATCTTGAAGAATTAACTATGCTTGTTTTATGAGCTAAAACTTAGCATATATCATGGAATAATCTAGGTCATATTATGAAGTTTCCATGCTTTAGTAATCCACTTTTCACTCCTTATCAAAATGATTACAAAAAGGGAAACTCGTGCTTGTGTTACTAACCATGTATCTCTTGAGCTTACTTATGGAAATCTACAAAAGAGAAAGTGCATGTACAAAGTCACAAGCTTCTAGGGTTGCTCTTCACCCAAAGGAAAAAAGGTAAAAGCAAAGGTATGGGAACTCGTCTTCTTAATCAAATATAGTTCCCATCAATGGTTATTTACTCTAAATTCTATCTATAAGAAGAATAGATTCTTTATTAGACCTAAGTCATCCAGATATGCATTCAATCTAATTCTCTTAAAATGCACTTGTCCATTAGAATCTATTTCATGCCTTTGCTATATATGTTCTCATATTGATTTGCTTCTAAGTGATGATTAATAAATTCAATATGAAGAAGTAAATTTCCTATGATCGATTAAAATGTTTAAAAGGTGCATATTCCTTTTTCTTAAAAGATGTGCACTAATGTTAAAAAGTTTACTTCATGTCTCTGTGACTTGTGAATAATGGATTGTTTATATTCCTTATCTAAAAGAAATCATTCTTATACTCCCTTGTGCTATTAACATCTCTCTTGAGTATTTTCAATAAGTTTGGAAGGAAAAAGAGTCAACTATAAAGGGAGGACACTCAAATGAAAAAGGAAGACATCAAGAGCAACAACACCTACTTGGATAATGAGATCTTCAAAACAATCAATGGTGTGGTTGTAAGCATTCTAAATCTTTTTCATTGTGATAATACTAGGCATAAAATGCTTATTGCAAATTTTGTAAGCCTTGATCAAGATAAATAATGCTTCTCCCTATTTGTTTTAAAAGTAAGTACATCTTTCCAATTCATTCAATTTCTTGATGCATATATTTAGGGGGAGCATATTTCTAAATCTTGATTATATTGAAACTAACACTTTATCTTAGTAATCTCATATAGTCTCAAGTATGAGAATAAGTTTCTCATGAAATATGCTACTACATGTCAATCCATCTTGGTAAAGTAACATCACCTTCATCAAGGATTGTAGCTTTCATTATTAAAGTAGCATATTTACTGGATTCTCCCATTTTAAGCTTGTTTAATGATCTAATGCATATGTTGTTCTTTTGATCGCATATGTTGTGTGTTTGATCATTGAATAACTTCAGTTAACACTTATGCTTCTTAGTGCCTCATGTAATTTCAATCGATATCTCTCTTGATATGCACTAAGTTAAAAGGAAAATTCATGATACATCTATGCAATTTGTGATCTATTCGATATATGCTAACGATGGCTTAGAAAAGGATCACTAGCTGTAGAACTCTTTCTTGTGCAAAATATTTCCATATATTGTCTTGAGTATAGGTCTTAAGCATCTAAGACTAAGGACAATGCACAATGAAGAGAGTGTCTCTATGTGAAGGTACAAAAGGGTAAAATCACTTCCTTTCATTGAAACTTGTACCTAAATCTTCCTTCACTATACATTCTTTGCATATCTTGTATAAAAGGAAGAGAAAACATGTCTGTGCATATCCCTGCTTCATACCTGGCTTAACTTCTCAAACATTCACTCTTATATCTTTGTTAAAGCTGGGTAAAGTAATTTTATTGTCAAAGAGCTTAAAGCTTAACCTTGTAACGAGGATAAGTTGTCTTTGTTCTAAAGGTGGATGGTCCTTAAGCCTCTTTGAAATCCTTAAGGGTAAATGCTTAATATGTTTCTAACATGCTTTCATAAGTGCATAAACTGTCATGAGCATCACACTTATACTATGACACAATGCACTTCACATTCTGTATGATATAGCTATGTTCTCATTAACCTAATTATGTGCAATTGGCTTTTAAGGCCAAAATATGTGTTCTTCTCCATGCACATATTTAGGGGGAGCAATCTATATTGTATAGAACTATGATCATGCTCAATTTGATATATCCTTTGATCATGTCTCTTTTATGTCTATGACTAATGTGTTTTCAAGTGTATTCTCATGCTTAGTCATAGAATTGAAAGGGAAATGGAGTATTTGCAAAGACGACGCTTCCACTCAACCCCCATCGGTAGCATCCACTCTTTGCCGTCACTCCACAACGCTCTCCAATTTGGTATAATCTTCACTCCTATATTATTTACCAAAGGGGGAGAAAGTTTGAAAAAGGGATTGTATTTCACTCACAAGTATCCGTTTTTTGGCGATTCATGCCAAAGGGGGAGAAAGTATTAGCCCAAAGCAAAAGGACCGCACCACCACCAATTTCAAAAATGTAGTCTTTCAAATTTGTGTTAAGAAAAGATTTTTCTATGGGTATCTTATGTTTGATATAATTTCAAATTAGTATACCCTCTTCAAAATTAATATCTAAAACCCTCTTGAACACTAAGAGGAGGATTTCACTGAGGGGGAGTTTTGTTTAGTCAAAGGAAAAGCATTTGAAACAGGGCGAGAAAATTTCAAATCTTAAAAATGCTTCTCAAAATCTTATTCATTTACCTTTGACTATTTACAAGAAGACTTTGAAAAGAATTTCCAAAAGAGTTTGCAAAAACAAAACAAGTGGTGCAAGCGTGGTCCAAAATGTTAAAATTAGAAGAAACCATCCATGCATATCTTATGAAATGAATATTGGTTTAATTCCAAGTAACTTTTGCACTTACCTTATGCAAACTAGTTCAATTCTGCACTTATATATTCGCTTTGGTTTGTGTTGGCATCAATCACCAAAAAGGGGGAGATTGAAAGGGAAATAGGGTTAAACCTTTTTCTAAATGATTTTGGTGGTTGAATTGCCCAACACAAATTATTGGACTAACTAGTTTGCTCTAGAATATAAGTTCTACAGGTGCCAAAGGTTCAACACAAACCAATCAAAAGAACAAGTTAGGCTTCAAAAGAAAGGAGCAAAAAGGAGACCGAAGTGTGCCCTGGTCTGGCGCACCGGACTGTCCGGTGTGCCACCGGACAGTGTCCGGTGCACCAGGGTGAATCAGCTCAAACTCCTCAGCTTCGGGTTTCCCAGACGCAGCTCCGCTATAATTCACCGGACTGTCTGGTGTGCCACCGGACGGTGCACCAGCGGAGCAACGGCTACCTGCGCGCAACGGTCGACTCTACAAAGTGAGCAGTGCAATTCAGATGTTAGAGCAGATGGTCATAGGGGCACCGAACTGTCCGGTGTAGCACCGGACTGTCCAGTGCCGCATGAGGACAAAGCCTCCAACGGTCGACCAGCTCCAAGCCCTAACGGGAGGATGACGTGGCGGCGCACCGGACTGTCCGGTACGCCCATCGCCAGCAGACTTCTCCAACGGTTACAATTTGGTTGGTGGCTATAAATACCACCCCAACCGACCACTTCAAGGTGTGGGAGCCCAAGCAACATTCTAAGTCATATAGTTGACATATCCAAGCCCTCCCAACCACCTTTATTCATTGATCCATCCTATACACAAGATTTAGACCACTACAACCAACACAAGTGCCACAAAAGAGAAAGCAAGCAAGAGAGAGCTACTCATTTGAGTTTAGCACTAGTGTCTTGTGAGATTCATTGAGAGATAGTGTGTGCTATATCTTTGTGTTTATTTGCGCGTGGAGTTTTGACTCCCATTGAACTTCCTCCAAAGTTTTGGAGGCTTGTAAAGCTAGCAAGAGACACCTAAGTGTGTGGTGATCCTTGCGGGGTCTTAAGTGATCCTTGAGAAGAAGAAGAGCTCGTCGGTCTTTGGTGATCGGTTGAGAGAGTGGAAGGGTTGAAAGAGACCCGTCCTTAGTGGACTCCTCAACGGGGACTAGGCCTTTGAGGGCCGAACCTCGGTAAAACAAATCACCCGTGTCTCGTGTGCTTATTGCTTGTGATTTGTTTGTTCTTTCCCTTTCTAGGTTTTTATTGCACTATTCTTTGCTAATATCATTTGGTGTTGTTTCAAGTTAAATTCTCATTTAGTAAAGCAACACCTTGCAAGAAAGAACTTGTGTTATTGCTCTTCTTATCTAAGCCCTCGTGATTTATTCTCATAGACTTACTAGTAAGTATTGATTTATCAATTCCGCATTATTTGAAAGCAATACTCCTTACAAGCGAAGGACTTAGTTTTTATACTCCGTCAATTGTGTATCTTGTTCTAACCACTAATCAAGGGATCTAGTTGGGGTGTAAAGTTATAATTTCCAGGTTTCGACTATCCACCCCCTCTAGGCGACTTTTACCATGCATATGTGGCGTGATTGGTTACTACTCCCGCCTGGCCTGCGTCAGCCTGTTCGGGTAGAAACGCGGTTGTCTCGTGTCTCAGCGCATGCAAGCGGACAACTAAAAAACGCTGAGAATGTACCCCGCATGTAGACTAAGCTCAGGTCATGCACTAAACCAATCACAGACCCAATCATGGTCAACGCATCCGCATGGCTTGGATCCAAACAGCCAGGCAACCAATCACACTGATGAAGATCAAGCAAAAGGCCGTGATTTTTTCTCATGTGTCTTTTCAGATATGCTATTTCCCTCCGCCGAGAGAACCTTGTCCAATTCAGAGATGCTAGAAGATATATAGGCCCGGTTTTGATATGATTATCGATGGCTGGACATGAGAATCAGAAAGAATCATGCCAAACGGTCAACCACCACGAGTTTTAAGGGGGAGCTCGATTCTACGTATAGTAGCTTTATGGTCGCGACTCGCGACTCCACTACCACAATGCACGGGTCGGAAAGATTGTCACAAAACTTCACCTTGGCATTAAGCTATCATGTACCCTATTTGTTAAAAATACAATTCTAAGTTTCTAACATATTACCGAGTTAAAGTATTTTAATTGTAACTAACTATAAATAATAAAATATCAATAATTGTGATATCAAATAAGTTCATAAAATATTTTTATACCATGCTTATTTGGTATCACAAACATTAATATTATTATCTTTATTTTATTTAACTTTAGACAAGTTAACTAAAATTATATCTAGAATTGTATTGTTTATGAACTAAGTTAGTATACCGCAAACTAGAGTAAAGAAGCCTACTATTTAAATATCCAAATGGCTATAGGACATCTCCACTCGCAACTACTCCCTCTGTCCCAAAATAAAATTCGTTATAAAGAATTAGTGGATTCATACAATAGTTGATGTATATGTTTTACATATATGTGTAGGTTTATCATTGAAAGTTGCCTAGAGGGGGGGTGAATAGGCAAGTTAAAACTTTTTCAACAAAAACTAGAAGCAAACTGGGTAAAACTGAATTGGTCTCGAAATTCACCTAGTTAACTTTGGAAATGAGATGTTCTAAATGATCCACAGGGTACAAAGTAGTAGATCTAAGAAGGGCACTTCTCAAAATCCACACACCAAAAAGATATAAACAAATCTTTCACGGAATGGTGAGAGAACGAAGAACACGTATAAGCACAATGAACAAGAACACAAGAGACACAAGATTTATCCCGAGGTTCGGTCACACCACCAAGGTGCCCTACTTCCTCGTTGAGGCGCCCACAAAGAGCCGGGTCTCTTTCAACCCTAATCCTCCCTTTGCCGACCACAAAGGTCAAGCTCACACACTAATCTTTGCTCAAACGAGCGGGTAATACAAACTTTCTTGTGGTCTTCCACAAGATTTGGAGACTCACAAGAGACACCTAGTCGTCTAGGAGCTAGAAGCTCCAAGAGTAATGAATCCACAAAGAACTCGATGTAGTACCAAAGCTCAAATGAAGAAGAGCAAGAGAGATTTGGAGATGAATCACAAAAACCGCAGCTCTCAAACTCACTCAAAGATTTCTCTCCAAAGATTTGAAATGGGAGAGGCAAGAGGTGTGTGAGAGAGAGTGGGAGGTGTTCTTCAAGTTAGAAATAGGGTTTGGGTCGTGCTCTGATGTGTGGGGAGAGAGGTAGGAGTGAGTATATATAGGTGGAGCTCAAAACTAACCGTTGGGCAGATTTTTCTGTCTGAGACCGGTTGAACCGCCCCTGGCAGGTCAGGCAGACTGTCTGCCAGTCTGACTGTCAGACTGACTGGCAGACTGACCTGCAGACTGGTCAGGTTGACCAAGACCGGTTGAACCGCCCCTAAGAACGGTTCAACCGCCTGGGGCAGGCTGACAGACAGTCTGCCAGTCAGACTGGCAGACTGCAGGTCAGACTGCAAAAACAGGTCCTGACACCGGTTGAACCGCCCCTAGGGCCGGTTCAACCGCCTGGGGGTCAGACTGGAAGTCAGTCTGCCAGTCAGGAGGTCAGACCGGTCAGGTGACCCTGACACCGGTTGAACCTCCCCTAGGACCGGTTCATCCGGTTTTGACCAGTGAGGTCCGGGGAAAATACCCCGGCTGAACTTTCCCTGGACACCGGTTGAACCTCTCTGGACCCCGGTTGAACTTGCCCTGGACCCCGGTTGAACCTCTCTGGACCCCGGTTGAACTTGCCCTCGACCCCAGTTGAAGTTGAAGTTCAGCTGGAGTTGAGAAAGCTCAACTCAGCTGAAGTTCAGTTCAGCTGAAAAGCTCAGCTCTGCAGTTGAAGAAGCTCAGCTCAGCTGAAGTTCAGCTCAGCTAAAAAGCTCAGCTGCAGTTTAAGAAGTTCAGCTGCTTTTCAACAAGAACACTCTAGGTTTCTCAAACCTAACCACGGTCAACCATAGAACGTTCAAGAGATTTTTGGTTTTCAAAAATTGCTTTTGAATATAGAGGCTTGAGCTTTGGCAAACACCAACCTTCTTTTTGGATCCCTCTTTATAGTACGACGATTCCTATACTCAAGTTAAATAAAATATAATTAAGTAAACTCCTTGAGTAATTGGCATCTCATGTGTGATTTCTCCATGGCGTTGCTTCATAAGGATCACAAACATCTTTGTCTCACCTTTTGAAGCAAACATAAATCAAACCCTATGACTTGTACCATATCACCATGTATGAGTTCAAATCATGGCTTCAAGTCACCTTGCTGATGCATCAACATGTTATAACTCTTCATAGCTGATTAGTTCATCGACTTAGTGCAAGTACTCTCTTCTTCACCTTAGCCATGGTACCTCGGTCCACAAGCCGTCGCTTGGCCTTCACCTTCGCTTAGTTCCTCGAAGCCCTTTCCTTGCTATCTTCACCCTATCAAGCCATTCTTGAGTCACATCATTTTGAGCATCCATTGAGATAATCATTTCTTCAATATTGTGAACCTTGCTTGAATGTCTTCTAGATATAACTGTTAAGATTAATCAAGCTCTAGTTTGATTCTCATAGAAGCATATATGGACTGATAGTAATATGGTCAAGCCAATTCACGATTCCTCATATCTTATTCACTTTGGCTTGACCTATCCTCTTAATCACTTCATCCTCTATTCTGATCATATGTATGTAGTGATTTCTCAGGTCTTGTCCATATATTCAAACCAATGTAGAGATCATATTATATCCATTTGCATTGTCTCATTGGTTATTTAACCTCGTGTTGAACCTTTGTTCACTGATCATTAAACACTATTCAAGTATGTTCATCATACTGAATTTCCTGTTCAACACTTAGCAAACTCGTTAGACCTTTAAATGTGTTGTTATCCAAATCACCAAAACTCACAAAAGGGATGAATGCACTTTCAATCTCCCCCTTTTTGGTGATTGATGACAACACATTTAAAGCTTACATAAGATTTGATAAATAAGATTTTGAATCCTATGATATAGTTTCCTCCCCCTAAATATGTGCATTTCAGAAAAATAACACTTTTGTACTCAAATGCCAAAAGCAAATATTTGGGTCAAAGTATGGAGACAACTTATATCATACTATTCATGGGGTGCAGTGTGTCTTAAAATAAACGTGATGTTCATGACATAGTATGCACTCATCAATTTTCTACATCTTATGTTTTTCTTATGACTTCCCCTTTTGTTAATTATTTCTCCCCTTTTTAAAGTCTTCTAACACTTAGTTACATAAGACTAAAGGTAAGCTTTAATGAAAATTTTCTCCCCCTTTGTCATAAATCTCCAAAAAGGATACAAAGAATATAAAGGGTAGAAATTATGATTAAGCAAGATGGGAACACACTATTATGAAAAGGGTCCTTAGATGGCACAAAGGTAATGGATAAGTGTCATAAGTGATGTACCTTTGTGTTTTACCTTTTCAAGGGGTTTCCAGACTTGTGTTGGATTTAGAATTCATTAGCAAGCTCTTGTTGGCATAGTTGTGACTTATGTCCAAGATATCAAATGAAGATTGTCCTACTAGATTGAAGGTGAAACTTGATACCTAGATTCTAGATGTCACCTAGCATTTTCTTATCACAACAAGAGGAAACATGAAAATTGCACAAGTATGGATTATGTAACTAGTGTTCATGTATGAAAAATATCAATTGAAAAACAACAATTGATATAATTTGATGGATAAGCAGATCACTAATAGCATATTACACTAAGTTCTCCTCAATTTTTAGTGCACACATATATATGAATTCAATTGATATCTGTTGAGAGTACTTATTTGCACCTTAAAGTAGCATTGGCATAAAAGGAGTATCAATTGAACATAATCATGCAACATAAGAAACATGTGCACTGTTTAATCAATTAAGTTCTAGATAGGAGAATTTATAAGCTATGCTACTTCAGACATTTGCAATCCAAAAGGATGTGATACATATTTACTGATTTTAGATGACGTGGGAGTAGCATATACAAGAGAAACTCATTCTCTTATGAAATGTATAAAAGATACATTTATTGGAGCAAAGAATCTTTGATACCCATCAAATTTTCAGTGGAAGCGATTGTCTTTGCCTGAAGATTCCTTTCTAATTTGAGACTACACACATAATAGACTTGAAAATAAAGTTAGTCTCAAAGATTCAAATCATAGACTATTCTCCCCCTTAATGTGTGCATACAAGTGATGAATACTTGTTTAACTTATGCACTTCGACTTGTGAGGCTAGGGGATTAAGTCCTACAATTTGAACCTTGGTACAAATAAAGTACAAAAATGTGAAATTGTACCAATTGAAGGAATTGCTCATAATCCAAAAGGTATACTAATAGACATGATATGCAATATTTTAAGCCAAGATTCTTGAGAAGTTAGCATGTTTGACTCATACCTCACTAAGATGACTTAAGACAAACTTATGACATCACCACAAGAGGTATTAATCAAATATCTAGAGATTCTTTAATCGTCACCACAAGTGCAACCTTATGGCGTGACTTAAGATATTGCATATACATGCACACACTAGCATGTAAGAGCCTAGATACACAATTGTAATACAATAGTTCATGGAGTGACACACCTTTGTTCTACGCCACATGGTCTCCATTATAATCATGAATTTCCATCTTAGCTTTTGATAGGCTTGACATTTCAAAGAGAAACTTATCCTCTTCAAACAATCAAGAGAAATTCTTCATTTCTATGGTACCATTCATCCTCATTTGATGTTCTCCAAGGTGTGAGACTACACAACATGAACTTGAAAGAAGTCATTAGTCTCACAAGATATAGGCTAAACTCTCCCTCAATTTGTGCATGCAAGAGTACACAAAGTACACTTATGCACATCAACAATACGAGGTTAAAGGAGATGTTTGCACTATATCTTGGTTTAACATAACATGCTTTACATAGATAATGAAAATTATACCAATTGAAAGTTTAAGAATTGAAAGTATATCAATTGAAATCCTGAAGGGTAAAGCATGCTAATATGAACCCCAAAACCTCATAATGAAGGATATCATATAAATATGTCACTACATCTTCATTATTTGGTTGACAAAAAAATATAACTCCCTTCTTGAATCACTGTGATCTCTTTTCTCTTTACGATTTCATCCAACCAAGTGATCTTGAACTTCTTTCATCTTTTCTTGATTCGATCAATTAAAACTCAATGATTGAAACAACCAAGACTCTTATATCCATAGATTTTGAATTCATATTGAAAGCGCTTGGAAGGACCTTATTGAAACACTTAGAAAAGAGAGCATTAGAAACACAAAGGAGGGTTTCACAAATGATGATCCTTATATGAGGATGGCAAATGAATCATCATTCTTAGAACCCAAAAGGGTAGATTAAATTATTTTAAATTAGTGCACATATATGGTTGATGTCAAAGTTATATGCACTATTGAACATTTTATATTGCAATGAAATTAATCTATATTATGGTACATCCCACTAAGGATAGAATACTAAAACAACTGAAGGAGAGGAAGTTTTCATACCTTGGCCTCTTATCAACTTCATCTTACTTTAGTTGAATAGTATCCTTAAGCTTGTGATTTATCCAATTTAAAACAAGCACCATCTCTTAACATAGATTTTCTATGGATAAACTCAACACAAGAGATGGCATTAGTAGCACAAGCACTAGTTTCTTATTTAGCAACCCTTTATATGCGAAAGACAAGCGTGTTGCTAAAAACAGAAAAACCTCATAATATGGACTAAATTTCCCTTGAGCCCTTAAGCACAATATATTTTGAATGATATGGATAATATGCATGGTTATTCAATAAAGTCTAAAGGGATGACTTAATCCATATTATGGTGAGTGTCTAATATAGAAGAATCAAATCCAAATTAACTAGAGAGAGTACATCACATAGTTTTAGATTTGTTGACCATATGATAATATTTATTTATCTTCCAATTGGACCTTTATTTCATAATCAATAACTGATGTATATCCTCAAGTGCTTCTTTTCCCTTAGTGGCTACACAAGTCACAAAAGAGATAAGATTTGAAAATAATATGCACATGAGATTCAGTTGTTACCACCCTTGCTACTATCTCCAAATATGATTTATATATTCATTATTGAGCACCCAACTTGATCCATTGAAGGAGTGATCCTGCAAAACAAGTTTAAGCTTCGTATTTTGGTACCCAATTTTAATTGGGTCCTTTAAGATTAGTAGTAAGAGCCTTGGGTACCCACACATTCCTTATTGTGGCCTTTCTCTTTGTATAGGCATCCACATATACTTGATAACCATCTTACTATGGTTCCAAGTTGATATGTAAACTCACAGATAAGAGCAAGAGTTAAGAATAGGAGCCTTTTCTCCTTTTCTTGATACATCATTGTGTTGCCTTCTTGATGATGAACCTAGCTTGACCTTGGGTGCACCTACCTTATCAAGGTTAGTTGCATAAGCATTCATATCATAAAGACAAGTTATGCATGGAATTTACAACTTAGTGATCCAATTCAATGTGAAGCATATGGATACTGATTGAAGTAGATTTCTAAGATATCAAAATATGGGTTTCCAAAATTTAGAGAGTATGGATCACTAATTGTACCTTTTACAGTTTAAAAATCATATCCATGTTAGTGCATATGTATGTGATGAATATCAACAAAAAGGATTCTTATGCACTTTTAGATTTAACGACAAGGGAATTTTAAACTGCATCAAGAGTAGCTATTTAGAAAACAAAGATTACAATCCATATGAATGAGATACAAATTCACCATTTTGGATTGTCTTAGTATAGCTTACTCAAGTGAAACTTATTCTCTATGACACAAGATATATAATGTTCTCCCACTAGATATGTGCATCAAGTATTTGAATGACTTGCCACATGCACTTTCAATTCAGTTAAGAGTCTCATGAGGAGTATATTACATATCATGGTCAAGGCATGACAAATTTGCAATGAATTAACTTATGCCTAAGAATACTTACCACCATATAGAATGTACCATTTATTATACCAATTTGACAGATCTTACTATCTGTGGTGGTGTCACCTTAGTATTCTTCTTTTCATCATTTGTGGAGACTTCCTTCTTTGTTATCTCTTTTCCTTTTAAAACTAGTCGATAAAACACTTTGAAAAGAGGTATTAGTAGTACAAGGAAGTATTTAATGAATGATGATATCTATATATGAATGTCAAACAAATCATCATTTATGAGGCGTAAAGGCATAAATTAAATTCTTTTTAAGTTAATGCACATGGAGTAGTGAATTCACAATATGCACTAATTTACAAATTTAAGCCAAAAGGAATTTAACCTTCATATTGACATTCCTTTCCATAGAATATATTATTACTAATTGAAAGAATGCCACTTGGAAGGAACTACTATTGATCAACTACTAATTGAAGCAATTTGTTCCATACCTTTGCCTTGAGCATTCCTAATCTTTCTTTTAGGTGAAGATTAACCTTTAAAGCTTGTGATTTTACCAATTGAAAGACCACAATCTCTACTTATGAATTTCCATGAAATATCTTAAAAGAGATTGTATTAGTAACACAAGCAATTGTTTCCTATTTAGCAACCTCTAGTATATGAATGACAAGAAGGTTACTAAAACAAGGAAACCTCATGATATGAACTAAATTACCCTTACAAGCATCATGCATAACATCAATTGTAAAAAAATGAAAGTAGCATGATTATTTAATTAAGTTTACATGGCAAGTTTAATTCATAGCATGGTAAGTGATTAATGTAGAAGACTCAAAACCAATTTAAACAAGAATGAATACTTCACATAGTATTGGTTCGATCTTCTTCGAATGTTGAATGGTACACTCCATTTGGGAAACACATTCTCATGTTGTGAGACTACATAAACACTTGGATAGAAACATTAGTCTCACAACTCTAGTCATATAGAGAATTCCCTTTTGGTAAGTGCTTTAAGAATTTGAATTTCTTACTTAGCACTCTATTCATTTAAGAACATGGGATAATACTCTTTATGTCTAGGTCATGGCAATAATATGATGATTAACTTGAAATATGCCACAAGATACATACAATCAATTTAAAGCATGTAGATTGTCACAATATGAAAATATGAACTTGTAATCTACCATATAATTAGATCCTTTCCAAAGCAAGGTAAAATCTTTTAAGTTTATTCTCAAGTGCTTCATTTTTCCTATGTGGCTACAAAAAACACAAAGGAATATACCAATTAAAAGCAATATGCACTTAAGAATTAATTGTTACCATCCTTTGGATATCACTTGGTTGTAGGCCTTTTGCTTGATTCCCACAAAGGTTAATCCTTATTCCCTACAACACAAGTTCTTGCTAGAGATGAATATGAAGTTAGTGATATAACAACTCAATTCATCTTTGGGTCAATCTTAAAGGATAGACAATGTAAGATTGATAGCTTGAGATAAGAATTGAGTTAAACCGCTCAAGCACCCCAAAGCTTCATATCATCTCTGGGTACCTGCAAAACTTATTAAGTACATTTTGGTACCCATTTTTGGATGGGTCCATCAAGGTTAGCCAATAAGGACTTAGGCACCCAAATAGCCTTGGTCCTAGAATGTGGTGAACTCATCACCTTTCTAGCACAAGAGTCAAATTTAGGTCTCCTAAGCATATCTGAATGTATTGACAAGTTAGGCTTAGGAATTTTCCCTTTGGACAAACCTTGAATATATGACCCTTTTCACGGCAATTGTAACAAATGCGGTGCTTGTCCTTGCAATGCATTTGCCTTCTGCTTTCATCCTTATTGATGGTCATCTTTCTTGATTGTGCAAGGTTTTGGTTCTTCATGTGAGGGCATGAATCGATTTCATGGCCCTTCTCCTTGCATCCATAGCACCTCCTATCGCTTCTCTTTGATCTTTCTTTGTTGACGCACATAGGTACATTGTTAGAGCAAATTATATGAGCATTAATTTCCTCACCATGGATTTTGCTCATGCCCTTCTTGGAAAGCTTGGTATTCTTTTGAAGGGGTTTTGTGCATGCTACGGTTGTCCCCTTCTCAAGCTTTTTCACCATATTATCATGGTTATCTTGAGAAGGTTGAGCATGACACTTTCCCTTCAAAAGAGTTAAGCTCCTTCTTAGTCTTCCAACTTCTTCCTTGAGCTCTTTATTTTCTTGTGTGATAGAAATATCACTAATTCCTAAAATTTCTAGCTCAATGGAAGATTGGCTTTCTTGAGAGCAACATTTGTTAGCACATGATAATATAGTTTCTACTTGAGTACATGTGCATATGTGAGGTTGGTATGATTTCAAATTAGTTAACACAACCTCATGAGCCATTTCTAACATGATATGTGAATCCATAAATTTATTATGAGAGCACACAAGCATATCATGTTTTTCTTGCAAAGCTAGATTTTCAATATTTAGCTTTTCTATCGTGTTCTTGAACATAGCATTTTTATTTTCTAATTGAGCAATATATGATGAATGATTAACAAACTTAATTTGCTCAATTGAAATGTCTTCATACCTTTGGACCAAATCATCATGAGAGCACTTTAGCTTCTCATGCTCTTTGGTCAACTTCTCTAAGTCTTCGATTTTTCTGATGAGAAAGTCTTCTTGCTTATGAAGCATTTCTTTTTGTTCTTCCGCTCTTTTCATGAGTTTGAGCAAGCTCATCCGATGTTTCTTGCTTAGCTGAGCGAAGAATTGTTGAAGATCATCCTCATCTTCACTATCACTTTCTTGCTCCTCCTCATCCTCACTTTCGCTTTCACTGTCACTCCCATTAGCAATAAAGCACATATGAGAAGTAGATTTGAAAGACGAACCTTGTGAAGAGGTGGATTCGTCGTTTGGTCTCCATCGATCATTTTCTTCTTCAATCTTGTTCTTCGCCTCATCTTCCTTCATTTTGAGGAACATCCTTTCGGCGATTCTCATGGCAAGGTCTATTGCCCTAGGATCAACATCTGCACCAAAAGATGAAGTTGAGGCAACCTCAACTTTTTCAAGCATAGAAGCACTTTCATTTCTTAGTCCCCTCCAACATGATCTTTTCCTCACACGGTTAAGCGTTAGAATGAGGATTAGGCTCTGATACCAATTGAAAGTTGCCTAGAGGGGGTGAATAGGCAAGTTAAAACCTTTTCAACAAAAACTAGAAGCAAACTGGGTAAAACGGAATTGATCTCGAAATTCATCCAATTAACTTTGGAAATGAGATGTTCTAAATGATCCACAGGGTACAAAGTAGTAGATCTGAGAAGGGCACTTCTCAAAATCCACACACCAAAAAGATATAAACAAATCTTTCACGGAATGGTGAGAGAACGAAGAACACATATAAGCACAATGAACAAGAACACAAGAGACACAAGATTTATCCCGAGGTTCGGTCACACCACCAAGGTGCCCTACTTCCTCGTTGAGGCGCCCACAAAGAGCCGGGTCTCTTTCAACCCTAATCCTCCCTTTGTCGACCACAAAGGTCAAGCTCACACACTAATCTTTGCTCAAACGAGCGGGTAATACAAACTTTCTTGTGGTCTTCCACAAGATTTGGAGACTCACAAGAGACACCTAGTCGTCTAGGAGCTAGAAGCTCCAAGAGTAATGAATCCACAAAGAACTCGATGTAGTACCAAAGCTCAAATGAAGAAGAGCAAGAGAGATTTGGAGATGAATCACAAAAACCGCAGCTCTCAAACTCACTCAAAGATTTCTCTCCAAAGATTTGAAATGGGAGAGGCAAGAGGTGTGTGAGAGAGAGTGGGAGGTGTTCTTCAAGTTAGAAATAGGGTTTGGGTCGTGCTCTGATGTGTGGGGAGAGAGGTAGGAGTGAGTATATATAGGTGGAGCTCAAAACTAGCCGTTGGGCAGATTTTTCTGTCTGAGACCGGTTGAACCGCCCCCTAGGGCGGTTGAACCGCCCCTGGCAGGTCAGGCAGACTGTCTGCCAGTCTGACTGTCAGACTGACTGGCAGACTGACCTGCAGACTGGTCAGGTTGACCAAGACCGGTTGAACCGCCCCTAAGAACGGTTCAACCGCCTGGGGCAGGCTGACAGACAGTCTGCCAGTCAGACTGGCAGACTGCAGGTCAGACTGCAAAAACAGGTCCTGACACCGGTTGAACCGCCCCTAGGGCCGGTTCAACCGCCTGGGGGTCAGACTGGAAGTCAGTCTGCCAGTCAGGAGGTCAGACCGGTCAGGTGACCCTGACACCGGTTGAACCTCCCCTAGGACCGGTTCAGCCGGTTTTGACCAGTGAGGTCCGGGGAAAATACCCCGGCTGAACTTTCCCTGGACATCGGTTGAACCTCTCTGGACCCCGGTTGAACTTGCCCTGGACCCCGGTTGAACCTCTCTGGACCCCGGTTGAACTTGCCCTTGACCCCGGTTGAAGTTGAAGTTCAGCTGGAGTTGAGAAAGCTCAACTCAGCTGAAGTCCAGCTCAGCTGAAAAGCTCAGCTGCAGCTGAAGAAGCTCAGCTCAGCTGAAGTTCAGCTCAGCTAAAAAGCTCAGCTGCAGTTTAAGAAGTTCAGCTGCTTTTCAACAAGAACACTCTAGGTTTCTCAAACCTAACCACGGTCAACCATAGAACGTTCAAGAGATTTTTGGTTTTCAAAAATTGCTTTTGAATATAGAGGCTTGAGCTTTGGCAAACACCAACCTTCTTTTTGGATCCCTCTTTATAGTACGACGATTCCTATACTCAAGTTAAATAAAATATAATTAAGTAAACTCCTTGAGTAATTGGCATCTCATGTGTGATTTCTCCATGGCGTTGCTTCATAAGGATCACAAACATCTTTGTCTCACCTTTTGAAGCAAACATAAATCAAACCCTGTGACTTGTACCATATCACCATGTATGAGTTCAAATCATGGCTTCAAGTCACCTTGCTGATGCATCAACATGTTATAACTCTTCATAGCTGATTAGTTCATCGACTTAGTGCAAGTACTCTCTTCTTCACCTTAGCCATGGTACCTCGGTCCACAAGCCGTCGCTTGGCCTTCACCTTCGCTTAGTTCCTCGAAGCCCTTTCCTTGCTATCTTCACCCTATCAAGCCATTCTTGAGTCACATCATTTTGAGCATCCATTGAGATAATCATTTCTTCAATATTGTGAACCTTGCTTGAATGTCTTCTAGATATAACTGTTAAGATTAATCAAGCTCTAGTTTGATTCTCATAGAAGCATATATGGACTGATAGTAATATGGTCAAGCCAATTCACGATTCCTCATATCTTATTCACTTTGGCTTGACCTATCCTCTTAATCACTTCATCCTCTATTCTGATCATATGTATGTAGTGATTTCTCAGGTCTTGTCCATATATTCAAACCAATGTAGAGATCATATTATATCCATTTGCATTGTCTCATTGGTTATTTAACCTCGTGTTGAACCTTTGTTTACTGATCATTATACACTATTCAAGTATGTTCATCATACTGAATTTCCTGTTCAACACTTAGCAAACTCGTTAGACCTTTAAATGTGTTGTTATCCAAATCACCAAAACTCACAAAAGGGATTAATGCACTTTCAATCATCATTCATTTGAATATAGACATAATTAAGAGCTAAAACGACTACTATTTTGCGATGGAGTATTATTTAACTACCTACATTTCTCCATATTAACTAAATATCGCTTGTATCTAATATGTAGAAGTTGGTGTATTTATGGTTTTGTCTATAATACATTTCCCATTTGCTATTGGAATTTGGAAAGGCACATGCATAGAGGTGGATCGTAGGACAAACTATCGTAGGTTGGTGATAGCTAATTTTTAACACCTAACTATAGATGAGTGGATCTAGGGGTGGATAACGAGCCAGCTCGGCTCGGCTGAGTTCGAGCTTCGGCTCGGCTCGTTTACGAGCTCGAGCTGGCTCGTTTAACTCGCGAGCCAGAACAGAAAAAATAAAATATATATAATAATTATTTTTTAGTTAACTCCAAACTAATTTAACAATAGAAAATAGTAATTATACTCATAGTTTCACAAACCACGTTAATATAACACCAAATTAGCACAATTCATCGTTCATTAATTCACAATTCACATACATGTTCATCAGTTTAACTCATAATTATATTTGCATAGACCAAATTAACATATAGACATAGTTCATTAATCATTAGTTTAATTCATAGGTCATAGACACCTCACATATATATATATAACATGTTCATCAATTATTCTGTAAATGATATACATATAGTTTTGTTTTGCTAGAATATGCTACTCTATCTGAACATCATTTTAGATAATTTGTAACAGCTACTCTATCTGTACGCTAACCGCTCTAAATTATAAAACACTTAACTTTTTTAGATCCATTACTTTCATCGTGTATCAAGATATGATATACATCTAAATGCATAATAAAAACTACATATCTAGAAAAGCTAAAAATTCTTATAATTTAAAATTATAATTTGAAATGAAGTAACTATGTTTACGCTGACTTACGCTAAGTCATATGAAGTTATGTGCAAATCAGGCAGTTTGCACTAGAGATATTAGTGTTAAGCAAACGTTGGGTTAAGAAAAAAGTCTACCCTCTCCAATTCGTCGTCTGGCCAACCAATCAGTGCCTGATGGTTGTTAAGCAAATATCGATCCGAATTGTTTCCGTCGTTCCATAGATGCAAACACCCAGTGGCATTAATCCTGTATCCACATGCTGTGCCCCACTTCCAGACCGGAGCCCATCTACTCCACCGGGCCTTGGCATCTGGAGGAAAGGGCAAACACGATTCCAATCCAACAGCATCGCACGACGCGTACAAAGCGTTTTATCTGAGGATATTCAGTTACTCCGTAGTTATGGCATGTACAGTTCATTCACAAATCTACACCTACATATCCGACAATCGTGATGGTTGTTGCAGTAGCAATACTTCAGAGATACATGAGTCAACGGCAGTCATGTACATTATGATGGACGGATGACCAGGGAAAAGCCGTAGGATTGACCCAACACGGTGGTGGTAATTGTGTGTTCCAGAATTCGTCATCGTGCTTGCAAAAATGATACTTCCAGGCGTGAGCTGCAAGACGATATTCAGTTCAAATTTCAAGACCAGAAAGACACCTATCCTCACATGAATAACCCATATATCATGGCATACTACTGATGGAACAAATTTGGTAGTTTCTGCTGATCAAACTGGAACCGACGCTAACCCAAAATCATGAACTAAACTTGGTGAGAATAGGTAAATTACTGACAAGAAATGTGTTATGAACTCAGAAAGATATCAAGTTATATTATGCTTTTCAAACCGTTGTTATGGTCATCCAACTCCTCTAGTTGAACTTAGTTTGTTTTAAACAATCCAAATTACTTGAAAAATGTAAGGTCCATGTTAAGATTGCCATTCTTCGGAAGTTAATAAATGATAAATGAAACAGTATTGGGTGTGTTCAGTGCTGCATGTCTAGCGTTAGTACTGCTCAATAAATAAAATCTGCCAAGGAGGAAACAAGTTATCACCTTCTAGTCAAAAGCATAAGGGTCGTCAGCATACGGATTCAAGGAACCCTCAGAGAATAATTCACCAATGTTTGCAGGATGTGCACGGGATCTTGTAGGAACCTGCAGAATGCAGCACATCATAACTGTCAGTGTTGCAAAAATACACAATGTATAGGAATGTTCATGTCTTGAATAGTTGCCCCTTAAAAAGTTTCCAATTCAACTCCATTGCAATGCCTGGTTACTTTGGTTCGAATTCGATTGCAATGCATTTACTCCATCAGCTAGGCAATGTAGGAAAACCATTATATAATGTAGCAGTCATGTAATGATGAGTAAAAAAACAAAAATAACAGTATGGAAGGAAGCTCATCAAAATTAAGTCTCCTTTGGAAGTATCATGATTACAGCATCTTGTGAAATCGTTAGTTATGGCGTATGATGTCAACTATGAATGTGCTTTATGACACAAACTTAAATAGAAACAGCAATTATAGGAAATTACAAACAATATACGGGTCACAGATTAGGAAAAAACCGAAGTTCAAAAGGAATTTCTAGATTTGATTAGAACTCAACAATTGTACATAAAGAATTGATCTAACAGAACATAATAAGGTTCACTAAAAAAATACTTTCCTTGGATTCTTTTATTCTCAAACACACAGGAGAACTCCAGGTCAATATATTAAAATAGAACGAACAATCCAGTTACAAGCCGAATCCATGGCATGGGTTAGTTTTTCGTGGATTCCTTTATGTCAGAATGTGAATCAAAAATAAGAAAAGTCACCCTGCAGAACCATCATACCTTTTTTAGTTTTTTAACATCTTTGTCAGTAGTATTATGCAATGGTTTCTGAGAGTTCGGTTCCTGAAAAAATATGACAGAAAACATTCGTGAAAAAGATAGCTAATAAAATGCATAAAAATGTAAAGGATGCAATAAGAGTTCATACACCAAACATGACAGTGCTCCTAGTTTTCCTGCGCTTTGTGATTCTTCCATTTGCTGTCTCAACTTCGTATTCATGGTGGGTTACCTATTTTAACTAAAGAAGTGAGAAACCCGGATAATATAAAATTCACAAATTAATTGCATTCAGAAAAACACAATCTGACCTATGCTAGCTCAAGCTACAAAAAATAAAGAAATTGTTGAAGTAATCACCTTTCTATGTTTAGGAATATCCTGAGACACTTTCTCTACCTTTCTCAACATGTTCGAAATTGGTGATTGTAAAATCCCAGGTAAGTTTACGTCCTGAAACATAACAAAGACTTGATCTCAACTTTCTCAAATGAGTGCATTTGCACAGCGTACCACTGAAAATAATGGCATCTTACCTTCCGATTGGTCTCCGGACTTACCAACTGGACCTCTTGTTCTTTTCTTCCATATGGGTCGCTCCTCCTAATCGACGAAACAGAGTATTCCTGAAAAATCTATGCACTTCGTAAGGACTGAGTAACAGTTACCAGGTATAGAAAGGAGAAGCAACTGATGTCTCACTTAAACAGAAAAAATTCAAGATAGGAATCTGGACCAGCCTTGTGCTTCCAACATGTTGAAACTGCATATGCATTTTATAACAATTTTTTAAAAAAAATCACTTCGCCACAATCTAGATGAAAAATAACCTTGCAATTTAGTTCCTTAACTATCAGAGTATTTCCTTCTAATCAAGATAGATGAACCAAAATATTCTCATCATTGATTCGTCTAAAAAATTAGTGATAACATTTAGAGAGAAATTATGATCAGGATGACAAATATGAAACACAGCTACTAGTCTCAGGAAAATCGAATATACATGCATTGAATTAAGATTTTGTTCAGATATTTGCTAGCAACAAAAGTACATAACTAGGATTACAATCAAATGAAAATCAAAATGTGCCAAAGCAACCCAGTGCAGAACAAAAGAGATTGAAAAGGAGAGGAAGAGAAATTGGAGAAGGCCCCCGCGTCACCCCGCTCGGGCGACTCAAGCGGCTCTAGCCCTAAGCCGCCGCCACCTCGCCTCCCTCCCTCCCCTCTCTGCCTTGCCGCCGCTGGAGCTAGCTGGCGGGTTGCTCGCACGGCTCGCGGTGAAGGTGGCGGCGAGGCGTTTCAGCCGGCGCCTGCTGCTTCCCTTGCCCGCTCGCGTGGCCAGCACGCGTCGGCGGCACTCGCACGTTTGGCCCGCTTAGTGCGCGGCAGCAGAGGCAGGGTGGCGTGGGTCGTGTGGGCTTTGTTCAGCGGTGGCTCATGCGATTCCGGCGGATCTGGGCCCATCGACCTGGACCTGGCCCTCCCTCGCAGATCTGCGCTTGGTGGTGGTGGTCCTTGCAGGTTGGGGTCTGCTTGGGCATTGGGTGGCTGCAAGGTTGGAGAGGCGTTCGTGGCCCGGTGTGATGCGTCGACAGGGCTGCGCGCTGACCGGGATGGCGGTGGTGGGGCCCTTCTATCGTTTGGTGAGATGGAGGCAGCAACCAGTGACCAGGTCAGGCGCAGGTTGGTGGCGACGGCAGCGGTGCGCTCGGTGGCAGCTGGCTTCGCTGGCCGTGGGTGCCAGAGCCGACTGGTGGCAGCCGGATTCAGCTCTAGCGCGCAGAAGTCTGGCGCACACGGCAAGGTGTTTCGTGTGCTTAGTCGAAGGGGGTGGCGACCGACGCAACTTTGCGGCTGATGCGGCAGCCGGCACGTCGTTACCCCTATAGAGGGGTTTGTGCGGGATGCCTGGCAGCGGCAACAGCAGTGGCTGCTTGCTTTAACCCGAGGGTCCGGCGTGGTGCTGGGGGACACCGATGGTGAAAGCCTCAACGAGATGACAGTCGTGGGCGCCGCTTCCCCTGTTGAGGTATCGCATTCCCCAGCACTATCTTCAGTGGGCAAAAGCCCGGTCTATCTCGAACATGCGATGGTGGCATCCCAGATGTCACCCCCTTCCTGAAGGCGTCGCTATTGAAGGTTGTCTCAACCACGACGTCGACTTCGGTTGATGCTTTCGCTTTTCGGTGGCTAGTATGCGGGTGGGGGTATTGCAACGTGAAGTACTAAAGTCGAAACTGCTACATCAGGGGATGTGGCTCGGCAACGATGACATGAGGCGAACCCCCCCCCCCCCTCTTCCTTGTGGACTAGTATTGTTTGGAGGTTGGGCAAATGCCGGGGGCGGGGCGGAGGATCAAGCTCGTTGGTGAAGAATCGGAGCTGCCTCGCGTGGGGTGTTGAGGCTTGGCAACGATGGTGCACCGCAGTCTTCCTCCTCCTGTGCGGGTTTTGGGTGTAGGCGTCATCGAGTTCATTCGGCCATGTGTGGCCCGTCTTGCAGAGTCAGACTGCTCATACCTTGTGTTGAGCTCGGCAACGATGACTCTAGATGGGATTTGTGTGTGAGGTTGTCATTGTCTGGGTTGTTTGTGCGTTGTGTGTAGGTTTCGGACCCGGTTTTCCTTAAAACTAGGTCAATTCCATTCTTCTTAAATGAAACACAGAGCTTCTGCCATTACGTTAAAAAAACAAAAGAGGTTGAAATATTACTTTGTCCATAGTCCATGCAAAAAAAATAAATCAAAGCATATAATGAATACAAAGAAGATGAACTGACAAAAGTGCACAGCAAACCATGCTGCAGTATGTCCATGTAAGATTTAAAACCAGAAATGAAACTAATGGTTATATTTGATTTCTGTTCGAATTAATGATTGATTGCATGGCCAAATTGAAAATAAAATAACATATTCTTTCATTAGTGCCACTGGACCATATGTGCATTCCAAACATGATACTACTTTAACTGTTATAGATGCTTTACACTTGCTTTTCCAAATAACATGAAATAAAACACATCGAAGGGTGTAAAACAGCTATTGCAATCCAATCAGAATAAGGCCCAATTAAATGTGTATGAAATCACAAACCACAAAGGTGTAGAGCCATAGTAGCGTAATACCATTAAGTTAGTTCGTCAATTTGAACCTCTCAGTAGGGGCAGAAAAAAACTCGGTCAATGAGGGAATGACCGCACTCCCGGTATTATACTAAGAGACAAAAACAATGGTCACGGCCGAGAAAATCCCCGAACTTTGGCCTCCCATCACTAACGGACCAGCGCCAACCGTCCACTCTGCAACGAGCCAAACGAAAAGTGGCGCACAAGACATCGTAACCCGAGAGCGGATGGGGCATAGCGAGAAGATTTTTTTAACTAAACCGGAAAATTCGCCCCCGAAAGGAATCGAACCCGGGACTTGGAGGTGCTACTAGGAAACTTTTAACCACTAGGCTACAGGCCCTTTTCGCAGAACACTACGTTAGAATGCAGAACCTATAAAAAATATTTTCTGATTAATCTAGAACCTACAAAAAACTATTTGCACAAGGGATCCATTCTGTGAGACAATTGACCTTACTTAGTGAGAACATATGTGACTACATAATTATGTTCAAAACTTAGCATGTTATGCAATCAATATACTAAAACAAACATTGAATGCATGTGACATGTACATCACTTAGTTATGAACGTATCCAAACTTAGTGAATAGACGGAACCTTCTTAGAGTTCACTTCTTGATCAACTCGTTGACTTTCTCCCATTACTTTCCACTGTAATTGTAACAATGCTCTTTGCTTCTCCTCCTGCACCATAGAATGCTTTAGGTATTTAATAAAGTGACTATCTTCAAAATGACGAAAAAATCAGTTACCACCTTGGACTTCTGAAGCTCCAGTTCCTCCTGCATCCTCTGGCATTCTTCCTCATGATGCATCCTTAGTGATTTTATTTGAACTTCATGCTCTTTTCTGAGCAATGACAACCTCTACATATTTATACAGATTCCATCAGTATGGAAAACTTCCATGACCAAAGCATGTTGCAGAATTTGTTACGACCTCCCTCATTTCATTCTCAGCCTGAGATTGAATGCGCTGCAGTTCTTCTTTGTGATAAGCCCGGAGAGTTGACTCTTTATGCTCATTATCCTGCTGAATTCTCGCCACCTGAAATATCAGCAAACCACCACCACCTTCATGGTCATTTCAGGAGGGGTATACAGTTTTAATCAAACTAGCTACTGTGCAACATTTAATTATATCCTAGTTTTTGACACCATGTACACAACAGTTAAATAAGATTAATATAAATATATATATTAGTATTTCACTAGCTCTGCAATGCAGGTCCATAAGTTATAGCAGTAACAGTTTGGAAGTCTAGAATTTTACAGGAACAAAATTTTAAAATGGTTTATCTGATATCGTGCTGCGGAATATCATATTTAAGCTGCTGCGAAACCAAAGTGCTATTGGAGTCTCAAATTTTGTCAGCAGTATGCTATGAACTGTGTGACAGATGAATATAATGTAAATCACTAAACCCATCTTTAGTGCTTACCATAAAGTACGTAGAAATAATCTTTAAGCTAATTGCTACCTTAGGTTATTTTGGTATGTTTTCTTTTTATCTACATGGCAAGGCCATTAAGAAGCTGCAATTTAAAGAAAGGAACACCAAGGACGTCTGACAAAATTTTGATGTACTAAACCTTTTCAGCAGAGAACCCTTAAAAGAAAGTTTCCATGCAATTCTGTATAAAAGTCCAAGCTATCAGCACCCTAACGCTTTGTCTTACTTTGTTCAACTATTCCAGCACCAACATTTTGCGTCGTTCCACGTCATAGCACATGTGCTAAGTCTTAAGGAAGAGTAAACTTAATTTCTTAAAATGAAGAAACCAAATTCCTTTTACTTACCGTTGTGCCATGTTCCTCCTTAAGGCAAATCAAATACCTCTGAGAATCATGCTTGTTCTGTGATATCTTTTCGTTGCATTTGTTTTCAATTTCCCTTATGAGCTTTTCTGCCTGAATTCCCAAACATTCATAAAAATTATGGCATTAGAATAACTTGAGCATTATAGACATCTTGCACAAATAATTTCTAAAATAGAATTTAACTTACCTTTTCTTTTTCAGCATTAGTAATTTCAATCTTTTCAAGTTCATATTTCTTACGGATTTCATTGATCGCCTGTAAAATTCATTTGCAAAAAAATGTAATTTATTTGCGATCCAGATGTCAAAGTACTCTGCAGCTAATAGAACTATAATACCTGGTCATTTTTGAGAGATAGCTCTTTCAAATGCTTGGATAGCTCTATCTTTTCGCCTTCAAGCATCAAATCATACTGTTTTTTTGCATCACTAAGTTTGCACTCTGTTGCAGAAAGCAATGCTTCGACCTGGGCATTGGATTCAAAAGACTGTTATGGACTTATGTTATGTATAAACCATCACAATTTTTAATGATAGGCCAGGGCATAATGGCAATTCACTAAGAAAAAAGGTGAGCACCGGGTGAGGCCAAGTGGCGTCGCTCTCAACTGGAGTGCTCTACCAAACGAGCTAGCGCTCGTTCCCTAAACCATCACATTATGATATTTAAAAGAACTAAAAAAACACAAACCTGTAATTTCTGTTCCTCCAAAGTCTTCTCTTTTTGTACAGAACAAAGATAGAGTTGCTCCTTCTCATCCAGAACACTACGAAGCTGGTTGATCTGATTCTCAAGTGTATCAACCTGCTGGTCACGCTTAGTTATCTCTCCATGCAGAGATTCAGCATTATTTGATTTCTCTTCCATAATGGACTGCATTTGTCCTAGGAGTTCCTGATTATCTGATTCTAGCTTCAAAATCTTTTGAAGCAACTCTTGCTGCATATACAATACCATGAGTAAAGAAGCTTACATGTGATTAAATGTTTTCAATAACAAATATTTGTAACTGGGACAGATAGTTGACAAACCTTGTGATTTTCAGCAAAGGTAGAATCTTCTAGTAACTTCTGAATTCTCCCTTGTAGTTCTGAAGCTAATTTTTCTAACTGATTTATGTTGGAGGCAGAAACTTCAGCTTCAGACTCTAATCTTCTGATCTTATCTTCAGCCACTTGGCATTCTTCAACATGTTGAACCATAACAATTTCTTGAGTTCTCTGCAACTCTATGAGTCTGGACTTCAGTTCTTCAATTTCAGTTTTGAGAGCATTGTTTTCTGATGTCAAATCTACATACTGGCTTTGAAGATGTTCAAATTTATCCTTAGAAGATCTTGCCATTAGCATTTTCTCCTCTTGGGCCATTTCATAGAATCTTTCAAATGAAGAAATCAGCCTAGACACATGACTTGACATAGAGGCATGTTCTTTATCTAGCTCAGTTACTTTAACCATGAAGCTGCTAAACAATTCATTAAGATCCTTGTTGTCCTGGCATAGTTTTTTAATTTCCAGAATGTGTCCCTTATTCATAAGCTCCAAACTGTTCTTTTCACTTTCACTGCTAGCTAGGTTTCCTTTCAGGCTGATACAAACATCATCTTTTAGCTTCAGTTCTTGCTCCATGCATTGCAAGCGGGAGTCAAGATATATCAAGCGGGATTTATTATCATCAAGTGAACCCTCCAACTGCTTGATGAGCGAATCTGCATATATAAGTTCAGTTATATTATTGAGGTTAGTACTGTTGCATGTTAAGCACACCTCAAAGTGAAAACCACTGGATGAAAAATCGTGTTCCATTTCCTCAAACTCCCACCACAGTTTGGGAATGAAACAAGTGGGGTATTAAAATGAATAGAAAGAAAACAAAGAAGTTGGCAATTTTATGGACTTATTCATCACATTTCTACTTTTCTACTACTTGCCAATTTCCAGGTACTTTGCTACTGTATACTCTTGATGCAATTTAATTATGTCACCAATACCAACTCTGACTCATCATTTGTTACAGAAAATTTAACTTATACCTTTTTCCTTTATCGTAGTATCATTTGAATACAGTTGTCCCTTGTAACTTCGATCCATCTCTTCTTTCTCTTGTTTGATCTGCAACATCTCCTGTCTCCCTGAAATTAACAGAAGAGACATTATTGTCAGTTGTCACCATGGTTATTGAGGCGCTGTGGTAAGGCGCGGCGCCTTACCCCCCTCACAATGCCTAGGCATTTATGGCAGACACCTAGGCGACACCATAAGCACGTTCTAGGCGGCATGGAGGCGTAGTGTAAGCTAGAATTTTAGATACTAGTGCAGCACGTACATCCTTGTTTGTTCCCGATTCTTAAGCCCAGCACATACTAGTACAGCTAAGAGAGCACTACTAATAATTATGTATCATACTAATCAAAGGAAGAACACGAGCAAATATTATACTAATCAAAGAAAGATCATTGTGCTTTGTGTGTACTCCGTATGTGAGTATGTAACTGGACAATATATAAAAAAAAACTGCATACGATGTTTGAGAGGTAGTCCATGAGCATATATGCAGCAGTTCCCGCTCTCTTCCATTATGGCACGGTCGATTTCCACCAAACCCCCACCCCAACGCAGATTCGTGTCTAGCATCCGCGCGGTCTTATAGGGATCCACCCAACACCATTCCACGCCAAGGTGACACCTAACTGTATAAGGCGGACACCATGTGTGCGGAGGTCGACGTTCAGCACCCATAGCACGCCTTGCCGCCTCACATTATTTTGGAAACCCATAGAACATTGCAGATTGTTATTTACTCAGATATTAATGTATCATATAAGGTGTAGGTAGAGGCACGGAACATATGCAAAGTTTATAGTACAAGGTTACTAAGTTGTCAATTATAAAAAGACCTCCATTAACTTGTACTTGTTGTGGAGTATTCAGAGAACGACCAACCTGAAATTATCTTTTGTTCCGCATACTCCAGTTTTGTTGATAAATCACGCAACAAGCAGTTGAATTCATCTAGAGCTTTGGAATTCTTCCCAAGCATCTCCTCAAAAAACTTCTTGTCTTCCTCAGCTGTAAGTGTATTGTTTCACCAATCAGATTTGAACAACAGTTGGGAAAAGTAAATATCACCAAAACTTACCTTGTTCTGTCTGACTAGCTAGCTGCTGAAGAGTTTCAGTCAGTTGATCACACAAGGTCTTTGTTGAGGAGAGTTTCGAATCTAATCCCTGCCAGAGCTTCGAATCTTCAGTCTGCTTCACCTTAAGCTTTGCATTTTCATTCAAAGCTTGTTGAAGTTTTCCCTCTATAATGTTTATCTGTTCTGTTGCTCTTCTCAATTTGACATGCTGAATTCATATAAAACCATATGCATCAGTAATAAGAAATCCTGGCAAAGACCAAAATAGTAGTTGGTGTAGAAAAACAATTATACATGCATACTTCACACAAGAGCCAATTTAACCTGTATCCATAATTGCACCAGAACATTTGCAACATGAAAGGTAAGTGCAGCGATGACACATACTGTGTTACTATGAATTTAACAGCACGATCCGCACCAAACAGATGGTTTCTTATTAAAACACACAATAGATTCCTAAGTGACAATGTCCCATGTTTAGTTAAGGACCAGCACAAAAGAAGAACATACAGAACAAAACAGTGAAAAATGGGAAGGTGGACTTCCCAGATTTTGCAATTGATCAATGTTCAGAGCCCTTTCCCAGGAGAATTACGAATTCAAAGAGTACATGCATCCAGAGACCAGAATAATTATAGTGGTTCTTTTTTGTACACGAATGAGAGTGGCTCTGTCGATGCTGAAAAGGCACAACATCCAATTCCAACGTACCAAAAGTCAAATTACTCAACACAAAGTATATATGTAACTTTCTGGGAAATAAACAAGGGAAACACTGCAAAGAGAAAGTAAAATCACGAGCTTCACACTAGCTATAGAGAGTGCAGGTTTCAACTTCGAACAACAAGGATTTAATGCTTGTGAGCTCTCTATCCTGGCTGATCCTTTTTTATTTCATTTTGGCAACTTGGAATGATTAAATGGTTAGATGATACATGGCTATGGATACACTGCACCACTGCAATCCATCTGTTCAACCTGGACCTAAATTCGCAATTCACAATGCATCACAGATACCAAAGCAGCCTAGACTAGAAGAGTAACTATGTAATCTACCAGGCTACCACCAGGGATGATCAACTGACACGTACCCATAGCATACAAATTTGGAATTTTACACTGATCGACCACTAGACAGTTTGCCAGCTAGTAGCACTATCCAGATAGACACCAAGTCTAAACCATGCTAGGGACAGGACAACCGGGTTACATTTCAGGAATGACTCTAATTTATGCAATTGAATCATGAGAACTATATATTGATCGAGTAAAGTTCCACCGCAAGGCAAAAACGTTGAAAAATGTTGAGAAATCATACCGCCATTTCTAGATCAGTCTTCACTGAAGCCTGCTCCTTGACTAATTTCTCTGCAATCAAACAAAAATTCCAAGAGAAATCAGTGGCATAGATTGATAGCTTGTGAAAGCGAAGTGGAGGCAAAAACGACATTAGAACCTGCTGTGATCTTAAGGTTGGCGAAGCTCCCATACGAAATACCCCCAGTATCCGGGGAGGGCCTGGGGTTCGCGACCTTCATGGCTGTCGAGGTGGATCCAACGAGGGATCGGAACCCCTCGAGGCTCCGAAGCCCCGAGTGCTTTTGCATCCTGTCAACGGTGGCGGACCCAATACAGGGACATGGCACATGGGTGAAATGTTAGTAGGCATCAAATAGCCAAATGGCTTTAAGTTAGGGTTTGGGTGCTCGGTTTCGCACAGCAAGAGGGGGAATAAATGGGTGGGAGTACCTGGTGGGTGCTCGTCGCCGGCGAAGAGATCGACGAAGCCTCGGCACCTGGCGTAGGGCGGCGGTAGCCCACACCCAGTCGTCGCGGAGAGAGCGCGAGCGCGCGAGCACGCGGGTAGTGAATGGGAATGCGGAGAGAGAGAGCAAGCGCGCGTACGCGGGGTGAAGTTGAAATGAGGCGCGCGGCAGCCGAGTCTGGGGTTGTTCGGCCCAGTCGGCACAGTGAAAGCGCACCAGCACCAGCGCGCGGCACCTGGACCGCTATTTTTCACTTTTTTGCAATTTATTATTTTTCGTATGTCTTTCTTTATCTTTTTTATTTATTCTTCTTGATTTCATATTTATTATTTCCATGGGACATTGCTAACGGTTAGTGAAATATTTTGGTTTCAATATTTTTGAAATTTTAAAGTAACAGATAGAAGGGAAAGAGATATAGTCTCTATATAGAGAGAATAAAAGAGTGTAATGTCTATTAGCGCCCTGTTGACGTGCTGTTACTTTGGCCATCTCCAGTTGCAAATGCAGAAATGCTCATGTGATGACCAAGCGCGTTGAGCCGGCACACAGGTGAAAAAACGGATTAATGTTTTTTTAGCAGCAGATATTTTAATAACGCCCCGTTTGGATCACTGGAATTGAATTCCATTCTAATAAGGCTCCGTTTATTTCCTTTCATTTCGAGGAATTGGAATCTTACTAATGGAATAGACTATTTTTGTAGAATATGACATTCCACTACTTTCCAAAGTTATCATATAAGCCTACTTCAAATTCATGAGGTGAGAGATGGAAATGAATTCTATAGATTTACATGCTATTTTTCTGATGTACAACTTATAGCACATTCTTCTACTTGCGCCTCTATAACATAAATGTACTATATAACTATCTCTCTCATATGATTTAGGATAATATACAAATATATTACATATATAAATATATAAACTTAATTAGTTTTGTCTAAATTATAATTATTAAAATGGAATTCAATTCCAACGAAACAAACGGGCCCTAATAGTAATTTTGTCATATATCAATTAAGCGAATTCACTTTTATACAAAATATATTTGTATACTATTATTAGCAAGATGTCCTAGATATTTATGTGCTACATTTTAACTATAGAGGAGTAGAACGAAGAGTGTCATGTAAGTTACAGATTAGAAACAAATTCTAATCATGCATAAAATCATTTCCTATGCTCCACCCTATGAATTTGAGATAGGCTTATATCTAAACTTTGGAAAGTGGTGGAATGCCAAATTCCAAACTAAATAAGTTACTTTATTGAGTGAATTTCAATCCCTTTAAAATGAAGGGATCTAAACGCCCCGTAAGAGAAATTACAAGGACGACATAACCAGTACGCACAGTAATATGGGTATTTGATACTTATAAAAAATAAAACTAATATCAAGGTGAATATAATGTCCACATGAGCAAGCAAAAAGATATGAGTTGAAAAGAAATTTGACCATTTTTTATATAGGTCATTCGTCCTGAAGGTAGTATTATGTGTAATCAGTCTTGCTTTTAGCATCATTTTTATAGATTCATTGCAAGATATGGTTGATGTTGTGACTTGGTCAGTCACTCTATCATTGGATTGGACGGTCGAGTGGGATGCCACCTCGATAGGAGAGGATCAGGAGGAGTAGTGGGCCAGGTCTTGCCATGAACCCCTTTATCGACGTTAATTATCATCCGCTGCAACGTTAAGAACAAATGTTATCTTTTATCAAAACCCTAATTTATGTAATAATTCAAGTACTTTAAATTGTGGTTTCATGTTTATTGCATTTTATCCGAGTTTCACCATCGCGTGAGCTAATGGTACTCGATCCTTGGTAAGTGGCTCTATCGAACTAGATCCGATGAATTGGCAGATTATTCCGATTTAAGTGTGTCGCTGCCTTAAAAGTGTGACTTGGGCACTTAAGCTGGAATAATCTGGTTGGTTCCGCCACAGCTCGGAGCGTTAGGCTTGTGTCATGTTGGCTTGAATGATTTCATATGGTCCTTTTGTGGTGTAAACGGTCCATTGGTGAACGAGAGGCGGGAGAGAAATAAACCTACGTGGTTCCTATGTGACGTACAACGTACGCACGACTTTCGAAGCTGGTGCTTTATAATGGCACGACGTTTGAAGTTTGTGCTTTATAATGGTAGAGATATAGTTAAACAGGGTGACGACGTGACACAATCAATTATCTCAATTCTCAAAATTGGAGCAGAAGTTAAGGTGCTGACATGGGAGTGTGTGAAGTTGTTATTTTTGCTGTGAGAATTGAATTGACAATTGAGGTAGCCTAGTGCTGCTAGCCGAACGTTGCTGCGAGGAACATGTCCTCCTCGCTCCCAACCCAGCCGCACTGGCCACATCGCTCGCCAGCACGGCAGCACTCGGCCATGGCGCCGCCGGCGCCGGGCGCCCTCTCCGCCACTTGATGATCAGCGGCAACGGCGTGGACAGCCTCGACCTCGACCAGCAGCCTAGGCGCCTTGCGCCCACGCAGCTCGCGGCCCACCGGCGAGAGCGTGAGCCACCTCTCCGCCGGCTGAGACGACGCCGCCGACGCCACGTCGGCCCACGGGAGCTCGGCCCGCGCCAGCACCCGCGACGGCCTCGCCCGCGCTCCAGTCCCCAGCGACAGCAACGCCGCCAGGCCGGACGCGGACGGCCGCGGCCGCCGCCAGCGCAGCTCGAACGCGATCGGCGGCGCGGGCCCGGCCGCGCCGCCGCCCCAGCGCTCGAAGCGCGCGAGCTCGCCCCAGCGCAGGGCCCCGCCGCAGGGGGCCTCGCGCGTGTCCACGCGCAGCCGCCGCCGCCCGTCCCCGCCGCCGGCCGGCACGTAGTACCTCAGGAAGAGACCGCCGCCACCGCGCTCCAGCTGCTCCTGCTCTAGGCCTTCCACCCCGACGACCCTGACGTTGAGCTCGAGGCTCGGCGGCTGCACCCTCGGTCCAGACATTGACGCGCTCGCGCGGTCGCGCTTTGCGCTGCTTGCCTGCAGCTAGCAAGTTAGCAGGAACGCGGCAGTACTGGTCGTCGTCGTCGGTCCGACTCAGCCGCTGTGGACTGCGCTTCGTACGTGTTGGCGCTGGGCTGAGCAGGCTGAGCTCATGTGTAAGTAGTGCCATGCGCAGGCTGATCAGATATATAGGCCGACGACGACGCCGGTGCTTTTGCGCTCGTGGAAACGGCCGTCGCTTTCCCGAGAGGGACCGGCCGTTCGATCGAACCAGACGAGTCCGAGTGTGATGTGATTCGTCAACTTGCTAGTGGGGGTTGGCTCTGATCACCGCGTGAACCCTTGGGCGTACGTGTCAAGGGTGGTTTGGCTGGCCATAGAGGAGAGGAGGCACGCACAAGATCGAGTGACGGACGGGGGCCGAGCAGATGAGGACGGGGAAATTGGGAAAGCCCACCCGCTGCTCACGTCTGCATGCATGCATGGGATTCGGATAACAAGATGAGGACGGGCAGGTGCTTGCTGTAGTACACCTCGGATCCACCGTTGCTCACGTACGCGTGCCTATTTTACTAGCCCGCCGCCGGGTCAATTAATTAGATGCAGGCATGCAGCATGCCCGCTTCCCCCCCCCCCCCCCCCCCCCCCCCCCCCGCTCTAGCAGTCTAGCCTGTAGAGGTATTGTTAAACGTGTTCTACCGGTGATTCGTGGTCATCAGAGAACTCCGGCAGTGTGTCATGGGGGCGAGCGTTCTATATCTAGTGCTCGGTTGACCCGAATCCACTACCTGCAGTGGCTGTGGCTGGAGAACATGGTGGGGGGTGCCTACGCACGCTCACCCTCGAATGGGACGTCGACAGGTTCAATTAGGAGCAACACCTCATTTGGCTACATGTTCCTAGCATTGCATTATTGCAGCACTGGTCGGCTCCTTACTACTCCACTGGGGGGGCACATCTGATGAATGACGATCAACCACACTCCCAATCATACATGCCAGGTGGCAGCGTCTTGCTTCGCCATGTTGCGTCGTTGACCACGCAAAAGATGGTCAAGTGTTGAAAAATTAGACAAATTTCAGTTTAAATTCCGAATATAAATCATGACCAAATCAGAAGAACTGAAATAACAAGTTAAATCAGATGATGCGTACTGATTAGACTTACTGATAGATGGTGAAAGGGAATTAGGCTTACACCTAGTTCCTATATAATTTTGGTGGTTGAATTGCCCAACACAAATCTTTGGACTAACTAGTTTGTTCTAGTGTATAAGTTATACAGGTGCAAAAGGTTCACACTTAGCCAATAAAAAGACCAAGTATTGAGTTCAACAAAAGAGCAAAGTAGTAACCGAAGGCTCCTCTGGTCTGGCGCACCGGACTGTCCGGTGTGCCACCGGACAGTGTCCGGTGCACCAGAGGACTCCAACTCCAACTCGTCACCTTCGGGAAAATTCAGAGTCAGCGCGCTATAATTCACCGGACTGTCCGGTGCACACCGGACAGTGCCCGGTGCTCCAACGGGACGCGGCTCTAGAACTCGCCAGCCTCGGGATTTCGCGAAGGATGCTCCGCTATAATTCACCGGACATGTCCGGTGTGCACCGGACTGTCCGGTGCATCCTCGGAGCAACGGCTCCTTCGCGCCAACGGCTACCTGCAACGCATTAAATGCGCGCGCAGTGCGCGCAGAAGGCAGGCGCGCCCATACCGGCGCACCGGACACTGCACAGTTCATGTCCGGTGCGCCACCGGACATCGAGGCGGGCCCAGAAATCAGAACTCCAACGGTCAGATTCCAACGGCACTGGTGACGTGGCTGGGGCACCGGACATGTCCGGTGTGCACCGGACTGTCCGGTGCGCCATCAAACAGACAGCCTCCACCAACGGTCAAGTTTGGTGGTTGGGGCTATAAATACCTCAACCACCCCATCATTCATTGCATCCAAGTTTTCCACTTCTCAACTACTTACAAGAGCTCTAGCATTCAATTCTAGACACACCAAAGAGATCAAATCCTCTCCAAACTCCACACAACGCCCTAGTGATTAGAGAGAGAGATTTGCTTGTGTTCTTTCGAGCTCTTGCGCTTGGATTGCTTTCTTCTTTCTTGATTCTTTCATTGCGATCAAACTCACTTGTAATTGAGACAAGAGACACCAAACTTGTGGTGGTCCTTGTGGGAACTTTGTGTTCCAAGTGATTGAGAAGAGTAAGCTCACTCGGTCCGAGGGACCGTTTGAGAGAGGGAAGGGTTGAAAGAGACCCGGCCTTTGTGGCCTCCTCAACGGGGAGTAGGTTTGCGAGAACCGAACCTCGGTAAAACAAATCCGCGTGTCACACTCTTCATTTGCTTGCGATTTGTTTTGCACCCTCTCTCGCGGACTCTATTATATTTCTAACGCTAACCCGGCTTGTAGTTGTGATTATTTTGAGAATTTCAGTTTCGCCCTATTCACCCCCCCCCCCCTCTAAGCGACTTTCAATTGGTATCAAAGCCCGGTGCTTCATTAGAGCCTAACCGCTCGAAGTGATGTCGGGAGATCACGCCAAGAAGGAGATGGAGACCGGCGAAAAGCCCACTACAAGCCACGGGAGCACTTCATCGGAAGAGTCCCGCACCAAGAGGAAGGAGAAGAAGAAGAGCTCCTCCAACAAAGGGAAGGAGAAGAAATCTTCTTCTCACCACAAAGAGAAGAAGGAGAGATCTTCCTCTCACAAGCCTCATCGGAGTGGGGACAAGCACAAGAGAATGAGGAAAGTGGTCTACTACGAGACCGACACTTCATCAACATCGACCTCCGGCTCCGATGCGCCCTCCGTAACTTCTAAACACCAAGAGCGTAAGAAGTTTAGTAAGATCCCCTTACACTATCCTCGTACATCTAGACATACTCCATTACTTTCCGTTCCATTAGGCAAACCACCAACATTTGACGGTGAAGATTATGCTAGGTGGAGTGATTTAATGAAATTTCATCTAACCTCACTCCACAAAAGTATATGGAATGTTGTTGAGTTTGGAGCACAGGTACCATCCGTAGGGGATGAGGATTATGATGAGGACGAGGTGGCCCAAATCGAGCACTTCAACTCCCAAGCCACAACCATACTCTTGGCCTCTCTAAATAGAGAGGAATACAACAAAGTGCAAGGGTTGAAGAATGCAAAGGAAATTTGGGACCTCCTCAAGACCGCGCACGAGGGTGATGAACTAACAAAGATCACCAAGCGGGAAACGATCGAGGGGGAGCTCGGTCGCTTTCGACTTCGCCAAGGGGAAGAGCCACAAGACATGTACAACCGGCTCAAGACTTTGGTGAACCAAGTGCGCAACCTCGGGAGCAAGAAGTGGGATGACCACGAGGTGGTTAAGGTTATTCTTAGATCACTCATTTTCCTTAACCCCACTCAAGTTCAATTAATTCGTGGTAATCCTAGATATACTCAAATGACCCCGAGGAAGTTATCGGGAATTTTGTGAGCTTTGAATGTATGATCAAGGGCTCCAAGAAGATCAACGAGCTTGATGAACCCTCCACGTCCGAAGCACAACCGGTGGCATTTAAGGCGACGGAGGAGAAGAAGGAGGAGTCTACACCGAGTAGACAACCAATTGACGCCTCCAAGCTCGACAATGAGGAGATGACTTTAATCATCAAAAGCTTTCGCCAAATCCTCAAGCAACGGAAGGGGAAGGATTACAAATCTCGTTCCAAGAAGGTTTGCTACAAGTGTGGTAAGCCCGGTCACTTTATCGCTAAATGTCCATTATCAAGTGACAGTGACAGGGATAACGACAAGAAAGGAAAGAGGAAAGAAAAGAAGAGGTACCACAAGAAGAGGGGCGGCGATGCCCACGTGTGCCGCGAGTGGGACTCCGACGAGAGCTCCACCGACTCCTCCTCCGACGAGGACGCCGCCAACATCGCCGTCACCAAGGGACTCCTCTTCCCCAACATCGGCCACAAGTGCCTCATGGCAAAGGACGACAAAAGGAAGAAGGTAAAATCAAGATCCTCCACTAAATATGAAACCTCTAGTGATGAGGATGATGCTAGCAATGAGGAGGATAACTTGCGCGTTATTTTTGCCAACCTTAACATGGAACAAAAGGAAAAACTAAATGAGCTAATTAGTGCCATCCATGAAAAGGATGACCTCTTGGACTCCCAAGAGGACTTCCTAATCAAGGAAAATAAAAAGCATGTTAAGGTTAAAAATGCTTATGCTCTAGAGGTAGAAAAATGTAACAAATTCTCTAGTGAGCTAAGCACATGCCATGACACTATTGATAACTTTAGAAATGAAAATGCTAGATTAATTGCTAAGGTTGATACTTCAATTCCCGATCTTAGAAATGATAATGATGATTTGCTTGCTAAGATTAAGGAATTGAATGATTCTCTTGCTAGCCTTAGAGTAGAAAATGAAAATTTGATTGCTAAGGCTAAAGATTTTGATGTTTGCAATACTACTATTTCCGACCTTAGAACTAAGAATGATATGTTGCATGCTAAGGTTGTAGAATTAAAATCTTGCAAACCCTCTACATCTACCGTTGAGCACACTTCTATTTGCACTAGATGTAGAGATGTTGATATCAATGCTATTCATGATCACATGGCTTTAATTAAACAACAAAATGATCATATAGCAATATTAGATGCTAAAATTGCCGAGCATAACTTAGAAAATGAAAATTTTAAATTTGCTAGAAGTATGCTCTATAATGGGAGACGCCCTGACATCAAGGATGGCATTGGCTTCCAAAGGGGAGACAATGCCAAACTTAATGCCCCTCCTAAGAACTTATCTAACTTTGTTAAGGGCAAGGCTCCCATGCCTCAAGATAATGAGGGTTACATTTTATACCCTGTCGGTTATCCTGAGAGCAAAATTAGGAAAATTCATTCTAGGAAGTCTCACTATGGCCCTAATCATGCTTTTATGTATAAGGGTGAGACATCTAGCTCTAGGCAACCAACCTGTGCCAAGTTGCCTAGAAAGAAGACTCCTAGTGCATCAAGTGAACATAGAATTTCATTCAAGACTTTTGATGCATCTTATATTTTGACTAACAAATCCGGCAAGATCGTTGCCAAGTTTGTTGGGGGCAAACACAAGGGGTCAAAGACTTGTGTTTGGGTACCCAAAGTTCTTGTGTCTAATGCCAAAGGACCCAAAACCATTTGGGTACCTAAAGTCAAGAACTAAACTTGTTTTGTAGGTTTATGCATCCGGGGGCTCAAGTTGGATACTCGACAGCGGGTGCACAAACCACATGACAGGGGAGAAAAAGATGTTCTCCTCATATGAGAAAAACCAAGATCCCCAACGAGCTATCACATTCGGGGATGGAAATCAAGGTTTGGTCAAAGGATTGGGTAAAATTGCTATATCACCTGATCATACTATTTCCAATGTTTTTCTTGTAGATTCTCTAGATTACAATTTGCTTTCCGTATCCCAATTATGTCAAATGGGCTACAACTGTCTATTTACTGATGTAGGTGTTACTGTCTTTAGAAGAAGTGATGATTCAATAACATTCAAGGGAGTGGTAGAGGGTCAGCTATACTTGGTAGATTTTGATAGAACTGAACTCGACACTTGCTTGGTTGCTAAGACTAACTTGGGTTGGCTCTGGCACCGTCGACTAGCCCATGTTGGAATGAAGAATCTTCATAAGCTTCTAAAGGGAGAGCACATTTTAGGACTAACAAATGTTCATTTTGAGAAAGACAGGATTTGTAGCGCATGCCAAGCCGGGAAGCAAGTTGGCACCCATCATCCACACAAGAACATCATGACGACCGACAGGCCGCTTGAGCTACTCCACATGGATCTATTCGGCCCGATTGCTTACATAAGCATCGGCGGGAGTAAGTATTATCTTGTAATAGTGGATGATTATTCTCGCTTCACTTGGGTATTCTTTTTACAGGAAAAATCTCAAACCCAAGAGACCTTAAAAGGATTCTTGAGACGGGCTCAAAATGAGTTCGGCTTAAGGATCAAGAAAATAAGAAGCGACAACGGGACGGAGTTCAAGAACTCTCAAATCGAAGGCTTTCTTGAGGAGGAGGGCATCAAGCATGAGTTCTCTTCTCCCTACACCCCACAACAAAATGGTGTAGTGGAGAGGAAGAATCGAACTCTATTGGACATGGCAAGGACCATGCTTGATGAGTACAAGACTTCGGATCGGTTTTGGGCCGAGGCAGCCAACACCGCCTGCTACGCCATCAACCGGTTATATCTTCACCGAATCCTCAAGAAAACATCCTATGAACTCCTAACCGGTAAAAAGCCCAACATTTCATATTTTAGAGTTTTTGGTAGCAAATGCTTTATTCTTGTCAAAAGAGGTAGAAAATCTAAATTTGCTCCTAAAACTGTAGAAGGCTTTTTACTTGGTTATGACTCAAACACAAGGGCATATAGGGTCTTTAACAAGTCCACTGGACTAGTTGAAGTCTCATGTGACGTTGTGTTTGATGAAACTAACGGCTCTCAAGTAGAACAAGTTGATCTTGATGAGATAGGTATTGAAGAGGCTCCGTGTATCGCGCTAAGGAACATGTCCATTGGGGATGTGTGTCCTAAAGAATCCGAAGAGCCTCCAAATGCACATGATCAACCATCCTCCTCCACTCAAGCATCTCCACCAACTCAAAATGAGGATGAAGCTCTAGTTGATGAAGTAGGAGATCAAGCAAATGAGCCACCTCAAGATGACGGCAATGATCAAGGGGGAGATGCAAATGATCAAGACAAGGAGGATGAAGAGCAAAGGCCGCCACACCCAAGAGTCCATCAAGCAATACAACGAGATCACCCTGTCGACACCATCCTCGGCGACATTCATAAGGGGGTAACCACTCGATCTCGTGTTGCACATTTCTGTGAGCATTACTCTTTTGTTTCCTCTATTGAGCCACACAGGGTAGAGGAAGCACTTCAAGATTCGGATTGGGTGATGGCGATGCAAGAAGAGCTCAACAACTTCACGAGGAACGAGGTATGGCATTTAGTTCCACGTCCTAACCAAAATGTTGTAGGAACCAAGTGGGTCTTCCGCAACAAACAAGAGGAGCATGGTGTGGTGACAAGGAACAAAGCTCGACTCGTGGCCAAGGGGTACTCACAAGTCGAAGGTTTGGATTTCGGTGAAACCTATGCACCCGTAGCTAGGCTTGAGTCAATTCGCATATTATTGGCCTATGCTACTTACCATGGTTTTAAGCTTTATCAAATGGACGTGAAAAGTGCCTTCCTCAATGGACCAATCAAGGAAGAGGTCTATGTTGAGCAACCTCCCGGCTTTGAAGATAGTGAGTACCCTAATCATGTCTATAAGCTCTCTAAGGCGCTTTATGGGCTCAAGCAAGCCCCAAGAGCATGGTATGAATGCCTTAGAGATTTCCTTATTGCTAATAGCTTCAAAGTCGGAAAGGCTGATCCTACTTTATTCACTAAAACTCTTGAAAATGACTTGTTTGTATGCCAAATTTATGTTGATGATATCATATTTGGGTCCACTAACGAGTCTACATGTGAAGAATTTAGTAGGATCATGACACAAAAGTTCGAGATGTCTATGATGGGGGAGTTGAAGTACTTCTTAGGATTTCAAGTGAAGCAACTCCAAGAGGGCACCTTCCTAAGCCAAACGAAGTATACTCAAGATATTCTAAGCAAGTTTGGGATGAAGGATGCCAAGTCCATCAAGACACCCATGGGAACCAATGGGCATCTCGACCTCGACACGGGAGGTAAGTCCGTGGATCAAAAGGTATACCGGTCGATGATTGGTTCATTGCTTTATTTATGTGCATCTCGACCGGACATTATGCTTTCCGTTTGCATGTGTGCAAGATTCCAAGCCGACCCTAAGGAATCACACCTTACGGCCGTAAAACGAATCTTGAGATATTTGGCTTATACTCCTAAGTTTGGGCTTTAGTACCCTCGGGGATCCACTTTTGATTTAATTGGTTATTCGGATGCCGATTGGGCGGGGTGTAAGATTAATAGAAAGAGCACATCGGGGACTTGCCAGTTCTTGGGAAGATCCTTGGTGTCTTGGGCTTCAAAGAAGCAAAATTCGGTCGCTCTTTCAACCGCCGAAGCCGAGTACATTGCCGCGGGTCATTGTTGCGCGCAATTGCTTTGGATGAGGCAAACCCTGCGGGACTACGGTTACAAATTAACCAAAGTCCCTTTGCTATGTGATAATGAGAGTGCAATCAAAATGGCCGACAATCCCGTCGAGCATAGCCGCACTAAGCACATAGCCATTCGGTATCATTTTCTTCGGGATCACCAACAAAAGGGGGATATCGAGATTTCATACATTAATACTAAAGATCAATTAGGCGATATCTTTACCAAGCCTCTTGATGAACAAACTTTTACCAAACTTAGGCATGAGCTCAACATTCTTGATTCTAGGAACTTCTTTTGTTAATTTGCACACATAGCTCATAAGTATACCTTTGATCATGTCTCTTTTATATATATGCTATGACTGATGTGTTTTTCAAGTCTATTTCAAACCAAGTCATAGGTGTATTGAAAGGGAATTGGAATCTTCGGCGAAGACAAAGGCTTCCACTCCGCAACTCATCCTTCGTCGTCACTCCGAGCCGCTCTCTATCCTTGGGGAGAGAGCAAGGCAAAAGGCCTCCTACTTTGGTATAATCTTCACTCTTTTAGTTATGACCAAAGGAGGAGAAAGTAATTCCAAGGGCTCTAATGACTCCGTTTTTGGCGATTCATGCCAAAGGGGGAGAAAGTATTAGCCCAAAGCAAAAGGACCGCACCACCACCAATTTCAAAAACTTAGTGTTTTCCAAGAGTATTTTTCAATTGGTATCTTATTGAGTTCAAAAGGGGGAGAAAGTAGTATTTCAATTTGAATCATCAAAACCCTCTTGAACACTAAGAGGATGATTTCATTTAGGGGGAGTTTTTGTTTAGTCAAAGGAAAAGCATTTGAAACAGTGGGAGAAAATTTCAAAACTTGAAAATGCTTTGCAAACTCTTATTCATTTACCCTTGACTATTTGCAAAAGAACTTTGAAAAGATTTACAAAAGATTTTTGCAAAAACAAAACATGTGGTGCAAGCGTGGTCCAAAATGTTAAAAATGAAGAAACAATCCATGCATATCTTGTAAGTATTTATATTGGCTTAATTCCAAGCAACCTTTGCACTTATATTATGCAAACTAGTTCAATTATGCACTTCTATATTTGCTTTGGTTTGTGTTGGCATCAATCACCAAAAAAGGGGGAGATTGAAAGGGAATTAGGCTTACACCTAGTTCCTATATAATTTTGGTGGTTGAATTGCCCAACACAAATCTTTGGACTAACTAGTTTGTTCTAGTGTATAAGTTATACAGGTGCAAAAGGTTCACACTTAGCCAATAAAAAGACCAAGTATTGAGTTCAACAAAAGAGCAAAGGAGCAACCGAAGGCTCCTCTGGTCTGGCGTACCGGACTGTCCGGTGTGCCACCGGACAGTGTCCGGTGCACCAGAGGACTCCAACTCCAACTCGTCACCTTCGGGAAAATCCAGAGTCAGCGCGCTATAATTCACCGGACTGTCCGGTGCACACCGGACAGTGTCCGGTGCTCCAACGGGACGCGGCTCTAGAACTCGCCAGCCTCGGGATTTCGCGAAGGATGCTCCGCTATAATTCACCGGACATGTCCGGTGTGCACCGGACTGTCCGGTGCATCCTCGGAGCAACGACTCCTTCGCGCCAACGGCTACCTGCAACGCATTAAATGCGCGCGCAGCGCGCGCAGAATGCAGGCGCGCCTATACCGGCGCACCGGACACTGCACAGTTCATGTCCGGTGCGCCACCGGACATCGAGGCGGGCCCAGAAATCAGAACTCCAACGGTCAGATTCCAACGGCACTGGTGACGTGGCTGGGGCACCGGACATGTCCGGTGTGCACCGGACTGTCCGGTGCGCCATCAAACAGACAACCTCCACCAACGGTCAAGTTTGGTGGTTGGGGCTATAAATACCCCAACCACTCCACCATTCATTGCATCCAAGTTTTCCACTTCTCAACTACTTACAAGAGCTCTAGCATTCAATTCTAGACACACCAAAGAGATCAAATCCTCTCCAAACTCCACACAACGCCCTAGTGATTAGAGAGAGAGATTTGCTTGTGTTCTTTCGAGCTCTTGCGCTTGGATTGCTTTCTTCTTTCTTGATTCTTTCATTGCGATCAAACTCACTTGTAATTGAGACAAGAGACACCAAACTTGTGGTGGTCCTTGTGGGAACTTTGTGTTCCAAGTGATTGAGAAGAGTAAGCTCACTCGGTCCGAGGGACCGTTTGAGAGAGGGAAGGGTTGAAAGAGACCCGGCCTTTGTGGCCTCCTCAACGGGGAGTAGGTTTGCGAGAACCGAACCTCGGTAAAACAAATCCGCGTGTCACACTCTTCATTTGCTTGTGATTTGTTTTGCACCCTCTCTCGCGGACTCTATTATATTTCTAACGCTAACCCGGCTTGTAGTTGTGATTATTTTGAGAATTTCAGTTTCGCCCTATTCACCCCCCTCTAGGCGACTTTCAGATGGCACGCGCCGGAATCAGCAGGGTCGACGATGTCGAAGTAGCGAAATCAGCAGGGTCGACGAGGTCAGCAGATCACGAGCAGTCGCGTGAAGACGCTTCCCAAAAACCTTATTTGCCCTCTCCCGGTGCAGGATCTAGAAGACGAAGGGTTCCGGAGACCTGCTCTCCTGATCGCAGATGCACCTCTGCGGTCGGGACGAAGGGAACTAAAAGGCGGCTCAGATATAAAGAGAGGCGAAAGCGAACTGGGATGATTTGGAGGCTGGCTGCCGGGCTCCTTTTATAGGGCCGAGTCCGCGACCCCCGTGCTTATCCGCCCACGAAAATCTCGCAATCAGTTGAGATTTTATAGCGATCGGTTAGGATAAGCGTAACAGCCAAGAAACCAAAAAATCAAACGGCAAAAGGTAGTCGCGCCCCCGCAAGGCGAGGGGCCGGATTTCGGCGGACCATTCACGCGCATGTCCCGCACCCTTCGCCCCGGCCAGGCGAGGCGAGCGAGCGCGCGCGCGCGTGTGGCTCTCCACACTCTCTCCTCTCATCCATAACTTGGTGAGTGAGTGTGGCTTCCATATTTAAGCTAGCTCTACTCCACTAGAACTAGCAATATGGTGCTATTGGTTCCACCTATTCCCTAACCATCCACTTGTATGGGCTTTTGAGATTTTCCTGGGATTTATTAGAATTTCTTAATTGGGCCAAGCCCATAAATCCTAACATCAAGTTGGCTCCCGACCGCGCAATCAGAGTGATCTGAAGCAGACCGGATTTACCCAATGACACACAAACCCCTACCGCCCTGTATTCACATTCATTTTCTTGGTTATCCACATCACCTAATCTCGAGCCATCGTATGCGTTGATTTTATGTAAATATCTGTTTGGTTGCCTGTATACGGTAGATGGCTGACCTAGGGCCCAAGTGGTAGGAAAATGTCTTATACAAAGCTAAATTAGAAAATTGAGTGTGGGCCTAGGCCCTAGTTAGGGTCTCTTTGGGTCCGCCTCTGGTGGAACCCCTGCCATTTACAACAAAGACAAGACCATTTATTTTGTCAGCATCCCAGCTAAATATAAGAGATTATGGGAACCAATAAGAACGACAGTGACAAAGTCTACAATTTTTTTCAATAAAGGAAGCTCTATTGAATTTTCAAGTCTATGCATCGAGGTGATACAAAGTATTGAAAAAACACATTTCTGACCTCTGCATAACGTGGGATGCACACAACCTAAAAAAGGAAAAAGACCACATGGTATAACTCAAGCACTAATGACTGACACCCATGTGCCTGGATAAAAAAAAAACCCTTGGCCACTAGCATCAAGTGTTGAGATGCCGCAACAACCATGTCCTGCGAAGTTGGTTGCTGCAAAATAGCCCATGAATGGAGCCAATGAACAATTTTGAAGACAACCTGCAAATGAGATAAGTTATGTTTTTTATCAAATCCCAAACTAAGTAGCAGTCGCACCTAACAGAACTAGTTGTTTTTTTTTTCTTTTCCAATGCCCCACAACCAAGATCCGAACATGTGAGAAACACTATGTGGTGTGAAAAACCCAAAAGCAGCATGAATGATGAACCACACGGCTTGAGCAAAGCGACATGCATAAAATAAATGATTAATCGTTACATCTTTATAACAAAAACAACAAACTTTATTGTCCTTGTCAATTTCTCTTGGCCAAGTTATTCTTTGTCAATGCTATTCCTCGGCGTAAATACCACAAAAAGATCTGTAGATGAACCCGATGCTGCAGCATAGGTGAAAACACAAGTTTGTAGAGCCTCCTTTTCGCTAGCACGACTAAATCTGGATTAGCAAGGTAGAACCACAGAAGGAATGGGCATTCTATGGACGATTCTTCCTCTTGCAGCATTCCCAAATTGCCAAACAATGATGTCTAATAACCAGCAAAGATGCATCAGCGTTCCCAAATTTTGTATGTGCTGTGAAATTTAGTATTATGGTTGGTAATAGGCTTGCCATGGATAGGATGTGGCTGCCTCCAAATGCCTCATACAATGTGAAAAGAAAGGTAGGCAGGGCATGCATACCATTTAGTATTATGGTTGGTACTTCTCGAAGGCTTCAGGTGTGACATACTCTGAAACGGGCATGTGGCGTTTGGATGGCCTCATGTACTGGCCAAATGTTATGACATGTCGACACCAGCAGCCAGCAGGCCGCACTTTTTCCATGGTGCTGATAACCTGGTCTGGAGTCTCCCCACAGCCCAGCATGATCGATGTCCTGGTAAGGGTACCAGGAGGAGCATACTCTTTTGCCATCTTCAGAACATCTATAGACTGTTTGAAATTCGCATGGTAGTCTCTGACGTTTCTTTGGAGAGCTCTTCCACTGTTTCAATGTTGTGCGCAAAAACATGCAGTCCAGAGGTCGCAACCATCAATCTCTACACAGCTTGGATCTCCACGGAAATCAGGTACTGCAAAATTAGTAGTATGGGTATACAGAACATGCAGTGGTTAACGCACTAATTTGACGTGGACAATGATCAACTCCATGCTGACATGCAAAAGTAACCAAGCGGACAGTGAGGAACACATGTCTCTTACCGAGTGCTTCGATAAGCATTTGAGCATCTCCAAGAGCTCTCCATAAAATGACTCCTCAAAATCAGTTTTAAGGGACATCTAAATAATAAGTGAGGATAAATTTTAATCCTTTCTCCAACAGATCCCTTAAAGCAGCAGTTCGTTTCTGGGGAGCCCAAAACCCCCCTCATTTGTAGCTACAAATGAGGGAGTTTTAAGGGCTATGAAAAAGTTGGTGGCGCTTTAGGGGAATTGTTGGAGACATGTTTTTGTGTTTCCCCAAAAAAATAGATTTAGGGGAGACTTCTGGGGAGCTTTTGGAGATGCTCTCAGAGCCTTTAACTTTTGTACTGTTTCAGCAAAGTGGCCACTGCCCTGATCAGGTAGGATGCAAAAAAAAAAAAAAAATTGTTTTTTGTTTTTTGGTAATAGGATGGAAAGTTAGACCATATGAATTCAAACAGCTCATGAATCAAGATAGAGCACACTGCAGCATGTTAGTCTAAGTGTCTACCATACAGAAGCAGGTGAAAGCACATTCTAATTTCTAATATATTGAATCCGAACATAACGCAGTAAGGTCTCAGATCGCACAGCCTAAACATCAAAGGATCCGTCGACGGTACCACAAACAAGCAGAAAAATGAGCGCGTGCAGGTGTCCCCAAGATCATAATCGTGGCGGTGGCGGTGCCGGTGCCGGTCTCGCCTCCGGACCAGCACTCGCCGAGGTTGGGGCACCGGGCCTCCTCGCAGACGGTGTGGAGCTTCAGCTCCCGCAGCTTGGCCGAGTGTTTGGAGGAGAGACGGGCCGGGGTGGAGGAGATGAAGCGGGAGGGCGCCCGGGTCAGGGGCTCAGGGCCCGGGTTAGGGACGCCGCGAGGTGCCGGCAGCCGTGCATGGCTGCTGCTGCGGCAGCAGTTGGTGAGGCGTCGGGAGTCCGGGAGGACGGAGCGGGGGCTTCCGTCTGCTTGTGTGGAGGACAAGCCGACTTGGCTATCAATACACGCGATGGCGCGCACCCTCCACGAGTTTAGGTATGAATAACAATTGAGGGTATAAAAAGTAGTGCAAATGAGAAGGAAAAGGAAAAAACATGATAGTCGATTGACTTTGGTGTGATTAGTTTTATTGGTCGGTCATATATATATAGTGCTTTTATGTTTATATAAGGGCCTGGGCATCCGCTTCGTAATTAGAATTCTTCAAAAAAAATTGAACCGGCCTTCTCCACCTCAAAACATTGGTACCTTTAAACTTTCTCACACGGATTAAGCAAAAAAACGATTTGATTGGCATGTACCATGTTTCGCTTCATGTCAACAATTTTAGAAAAGCAAGAGAAATTAAAAAAAACAGATCCTTGTATCATGTTTTCGGAAGTTTGAACCCGACGTGAATCGAACACGCAACCTTCTGATCTGGAGTCAGACGCGCTACCATTGCGCCACGGATCCTAGTGATACTACATCGCAGCTTGTATCTAATACATATGTGAACTATTGTTATGCTGCGTCCGGCCACAAGAAGCTATGGATCGAGTGTAAAAAAAAAAGGAAAATAGGGGTAGGAACATATGCTCTTGTTGTCCGAACATGAAGCGTTATTACTCTCTCCGTTTCTTTTTAGTTGTCGCTGGATAATTTAATTTTGTACTATCCAGCGACAATTAAAACAAAACGGAGGGAGTATACTCTATAAGATCTTAGATCATAACCTCTATATTGGAATAGGGAAAAAATGGAGCTGTAGTTTTATGATTGGGCTATATGTGGGATAGATTCTGACAGTCGACGTGGAGTCAATAAAGCGGTGATGGTGGCGCTTTTTTTTTGTTGACCACACATTGACGGCTCTCATTTAATTTTACGTGGTGAGGAGTTAGCGGTGAACATTAGTTCGAATGCCGGTCTTGTCTTCTATTATACCATCGATCTGACAAGTCCATATCAAGATAAAATGAACATTCGTTTAACGTCTTTCCTATTTGTTTCACATACTTCATCTTAATGCAGTCTATGCATTTGGTCATAATCTAAAAGGTATGATGGTTGCAGAACTCTTATTTTATTAATCCTTCGATCCTTCTCGAAATACGGCTTAAATGGCGGTGCGATAGTTTCAACGACGATCAATCATCATTTCTCTTACGCTTATTATTAACACTTACATCACATGCATTCATAGAAGATATGTATTCATCTCATTCACATGACCGCAGTGGGGAAGAAATAGAGCTTGTCTTGTCAAACGACGAGATCAACATCGATCTTAATAGTACACTTCATGTTCCCAAAATAACAATTATTCTTGTTATTATCTAAACGCGACATAGAAATCAGATTCCTTGTTATTAAAGACATAAATAAAATATCACACAACTAGAGAACAAAATCATCATCTAATTACAAGGCGATGTATCCAAATGGCTCCAACGTAGGCTTAGAGCTCGTTAGCCACTCTAATATTTCTTTCTCCTCCCCTTTGAACAATCCTCGTCGTATGAAATCTCTATAAACAATTGGTGGTGTAAACAGTAGAACTAAAATCAATCCATCAAGTGTTAGTTGGCAAAATCTAAATATAGAGATCAATCTGTGAATGCAACTTCTATTCTTTTCTAGATGCATAGCTTGCGCTATATATTGAGATATACACTGTATGATTTTAAACGTATATAAGTAGAAACGAAAAGAAATGTATTCTAAAAAATACAAATCGTCTCTTGATTTAAATTACAGGGAGGGAGTATATTCTATCCCACCCGAATCAGACACGTCGGCATCCTACTAGCCGGTCCATTATATATTACACTGGTAGCATTTATTTATATATATGGAGCTCACAGATTCATTGACGCCGACTGATTCAGCTTGACTGGGTCTGTTCATTAACCATGCAAACCAAACCGAGCTGGCAGAAGAATAATTTTGTACGCGCATTCAGAACCTTGTTGAGAGCAGCAAGAGCAGAATAACGTACAGAACGGCAGCACAGCCGCAGTATTTTATAGGAGTATGTACTCAGGGTGGAGCTATATATACATAGGTGGTCCTAGTGTGGACAGCGGATCGGTGTTTGGTTTCTAGGGTCTAATTTACAGTCTCTTTATTTTATTCTATTTTTCTCTAAATTATGAAATACTGAAACTAAAACTTTATTTTAGTTTTCGTATATAGCAATTAAAGAACTAAAATGGAATTAAATGTATGGACTAAAAATTAGTCACTAGAAACCAAGCATCTTCAAAATATATGTCAATGTGTGCTCAACTTTTATCTGTTTCATTCTAATTAATAAAAATCATATTTAATCATATATATATATATATATATTGTGTGTGCGCGCGCGCGTGTTTACGAAGTCTTGTGAGTTGTCTGGTACTTGCAGTAATCAAGTGTTTGGTTTTGAAAAGAATGTTGTACGTGCAACAAACTTGCAGTAGTACTAGTAGTGAACCCCGTATTCCTTTTCACATAACAGGTAGTTAATCAAATGAAGAAAGAGAATACGAGAGAGAATTTATCTATTGTTCAAATGAAGCATACTATATGACTATATATATCTTGCAGATTTGTTAAAACATGAAGAGGGGAGTTAAGATATCGCCTTTATTTTTCAAAATACCCATAAAAAAGAAGGCTTTCTTCTTCTATATATATATCTCCTTCCGGGACTACTACAGTTAATAAGCAATCTGGAGTCTGGACTCGTATAGTTTTATGATGTCCACATATGTCCTACTTAACTTAATTTGACAGTAAGTAAGCTATATTATAGTAGCGTTTTTTGTTTGTTTGTTTAACAATGGACCTCCACCCCCTGTCAACGAATTCTGGGTACGCGCCGGCCTGCTAGCTGAGGCGTGCGGCCACGGGAGAGAGAGAGAGGAAGCGCCATGCATCATGCATGCATGCATGCGCTGCTGCACCGAGAAAAAACACTCCGAGTCCGAGATGACGACGACGACGCGCGCGGCGCGCCCTAGTAAGTAGTAACTGCGAGGCCCGGGCGGCGCTTCTGAGAGTGAGAGCCAAGCTACCCACCCAGCCAGCTGCCAGCCATAAATATGCAACGAGCCACGCCCCGCCGCGCCATTGCTTTCCCTCGCGCACAGGCGTGCGTGCGATCGAGCTAGCACGGCCTTCATACGCCCACATCTACTGCTATCTATCTTCCGTCGCGCCCTCGTCATTGTCGCGCGCGTGTCGGCATCGTCTTGGTGCATGCCCAGCCGATTTCCTGCCCGGGCCGGCCGGCCGGCCCGAGGGTTGTTCATCCATGTGAATCCAACCGGGGATCCTGTGATCTATCGATCGCCCGCCCGGCGCATGCATCCATCCAGTTATTTATGGCCACCTGGACCAAGCTCTGATGCGCCTGCGCATGCCTGTGTCCTATTAAGGCTATTATATACCCGCATGCAAGCACAAGCGTCCCCTCCCAAGTCCCAACTCCCAACTCCCAACTCTGATCGCTGGGTAGCTTTGCTAGCAGCTGTGTTTGGTCTCTCTCTTTCATTCTCCTCGGCATATTGTGTTTCTTGCCGTTCTACTAGCTCGTCGAACCACCACAGAGCACCTACTACCAGGAAAGCGAGGAATAATGAGAATGCGCGAGTCCTCTGCTAGTTGCGGGATATGGCGGGCTCCAACTCCGTCAGCCCCAGCAGCAGCAGCAGCGGTCGTGTTGGTGTTCCTGCTGCTCATCGTCAGTTCGTCGTCGTCGCACGTCGTTGCCGACGACGGCGCCAGAACGACGACACCACGTGAGTTGATGCATGATTATATCTGAGCTGTAGGCTGTAGCTACTTAATTTATTTTTTTGATTCCTCTGTCGGTTCACCTTCCATGCATGTTCCAGAACTTGGAAAAGCTTGCACAAACTTCACTTGCAGCAGTGTCGATCGGTCCGACGTACTGTAGCGTGTAGAGTACATGCGCAGCGCAGTAAGTACTGACGTGTCAGGTCGACGTGGCGCGCCTCCCGTTACCATCAGAGATGGCATGACACAGCACATGTGCCATCCGAACGACGACACACGCTGACGACGTTCTTTTCTTGTTGTTGTTCCTATGTATGTATATTGCATACAGCTGCCTGTGTAACTGAAAACAACCACACGCAGGTGACCACGCCGCCCTGCTCCACGCGGAGGCATCGGCTGCTGCTGGTGCTCACGCGAGCAGCGGCAGCAGCAGGGCAACCTACTACAGACCAGCGGGCCGGAGTGAGGACGGGTCGCCGTCGGTGGTGGTGGCGGCGGCGGCGGAGGAGGAGGAGGAGGAGGATAAGCTGTGGTGGCTCAAGGAGCGCGCGGCGGCGACGGGGTCGCGGCTGCCGGACTGCGCGCACGCGTGCGGGCCGTGCTCCCCGTGCCGGCGCGTCATCGTGAGCTTCAGGTGCGCGATGCAGGCCTCCGAGTCCTGCCCCGTCGCCTACCGCTGCATGTGCCGCGGCAGGTTCTTTCGGGTGCCTTCCCCGCTAGACTAGCCTAGAGGAGGACACTGGACTGCTGCTCATACATATGCATGGACACTCGTCGATCTTTGGTTAGGAGCTAGGCATGCATTTGGCGCCAAAGCTATGTGATGTGATATATGTCAGGGACACTCGTCGTCGGTGTTGTACTGTACTGTATATGAGTAGCCGTTTGTTCTCTCTCAGTGTCACACTAGTGCTACACTGCTAGGGGTTAAATGAGTACTAGGAGTTGTGATGCATGCTGATCTCGTTTGGTTGTACTTGTACTTCAATCCCGGCCCGTTGGAAACACGAGAAATCTCACGCTGCGAACAGGTCCTTAATTACCTGTATAAGGCTGTCTTGTGACTGCCTGCGCTGCATGAGTGACACTGTTGCAGATTGCATGGTCCGTTTCTGGGGAAACGACGGCCCACCACCGTACCACGAGCGGGATTGGTAGTGGCGTAGTGCCCAGCATGGACGTGCAGTAGCAGTGAGTGATCGGTGAGCGGCGGGCTGACCGGGGTCTACCACCGATGCATGACTGACAACCTGAGCGCGCGCGCCCAGCGCAGCAATGCTGTGCTTTGCTATGCCTGCCCGCCCAGCAGCCAGCACGATACAGTCGGCAGGTCACTGCTCTCTAACCCGTACGCGCGTCACCCCGCTGTTCGAAGCGAGCCTTCACCCAAACGCAGCCACAGCAACGACGTGCTCGCCAGCTACGGACCGGGACGCCATCGCCAAAAAAAAAAAACACAACTACTCCTATTAATAAACAAACGGCTTGGCTCAACAGAGGCTGGTGTCATACGGCTCTCTAATATCAGAAAAAAAATGTCAGAGATGTCAGGTACTCAGGTTACAGAAGACGAGCACACAATTTCATCTACAGTTTCGCAGCTATCATTAAAGACAGGACCAACCACCAAGCTACCTATCCGCTGTCATATTCACAGACGACAAGGATCCCGACGGCGATCATCTACCTCCCTACCTCGGGCCGGACAGTTCGACGGCCCTGAGGTTGTAGGTGGAGTCGACGATCCAGTCGTTGTGGCGCGGGGCGAGCTCCGCCTCCTGCCGCATCACCTCCACCTTCTGCCACTGCTCCCACCGCTCCGCCAGCCCGTCGCCCTCCAGCATCCGCGCCACCTCCGACATCTTGGGCCGCTCCATCGGGGAGCCCTGCGTGCACAGCAGCGCCACCTGGATCAGCGACTCCACCTCCTGGTCCACGTACCGGCCCTGCAGGTCCGGGTCCACCAGCTGCTCCAGCTTCTTCTCCTTCAGCAGCGCCTTCACCTGCAAGCACACAACACCCCGCCACAAGCATATGCAGCAGCAGCAGCAGCTTCTTCATTTCTTTCTTCCCTCCCTCTCAGGCCTTAGCACCGAGGCTAGGTACAAGGTACCTCATAGTGTACTCATACTCAAAGATCGACTCCACCTACCCAGTCAAGGAGCATGACGTCGTCATCGTTCGCGAGACGAGCGAGGTCGAACGCCCTCTGCCCGGTGATGAGTTCCAGGAGCATGATCCCGTAGCCGAAGACGTCCGTCTTCTCGGAGGACTTCCCCGTGGAGAGGTACTCGGGGGCGATGTGGCCGATCGTCCCACGGACGGCGGTCGTCACGTGGGTGTCCTTGTAGTCCATGAGCTTGGCCAGGCCGAAGTCACCCACGACGGCTTCGAAGTCCTCGTCCAGCAGGATGTTGGCGGCCTTCACGTCGCGGTGGATGATCTTGGGATCGCAGTGGTCGTGCAGGTAGGACAGGCCTCTGGCTGACCCCAGCGCGATCCGAGCCCTCGTTTCCCATTCGAGGGGGGGCTCATTTGGCGCGCGTTCTACGAAATCAAAGCATCAGGAACAGTAGACAATCAAAGCATCAGGAACAGTAGACACTCTGTTTCCAATTAAATGCAGAAGAAAAGATTTGAGCGGCGAGAAAGAATAAGGTCTGGTTACCTCGAAGGCGCGATGCGACGCTCCCGTTAGCCATGTATGGATACACTAGCAGCCGCTCTGTAGGGGTCATGCAGAATCCACGGAGCCGGAGAAGGTTCCTGTGCACCGCCATGCTAATCAGTTCAACCTCCGTTTGGAACTGGAGCTCTCCGCCGGGGGTGCGTTCCTCCTTCAATCTCTTCACGGCTACCAGTGAACCGTCCGTTAGTCTCCCTTTGTACACCTTTCCAAAACCGCCTCTTCCCAGGACATTCCTGTTGTTAAAATTGTCCGTGGCGACTTGCAGCTCTCTCAGCGAGAACCTCTTGAGCTGTCCAAGGTGAACTTCGGGATCCTCCTCGGCTGAATGGAAAGGAGACCACATATAGATGAAATGAGTGAATAGCACAAGATGGCAGCAACCGCACTGTGGTGTATAACTATAATACCGACCAGGGACATCGAAGAATTGCTCTTCGGGTTTTCGCCTCCGCCACAATGCGTACCCAATAGCAGGCACTGCGATCAGCAACGCTGTGCCAGCTGCAACGCCTCCAGCTACTGCTCCAGTGCTGGACACGCCTGAGGGAACAGAACAGAATTAACCCAGTCAGGATATGTCATGTACCAGAGTTTGATCGTGCCAGTGCTTCGCTCTTATGCATATCACATACAGTAGCATGGTATGACGGAATATACAGCCAATCACCGTACCTTTTGATGAAGTTGGTGCTGGGGGATTGTATGGAGGGGGTGGAGAAAATGGAGGAGCCCCAGGACAAGGCTTTGTAGTACCAGGGCCGCAAAGATTTGGGTTGTTAGCAAAACTGTTACAAAAAGGGTCAGAGTTGTCAACATCATAAGACACAGGTTTTTGTTTTCAACTGGCAGGAGAGCTGCATCAGAAGATGCAACTAAGCATCCAAAATTCATCCAGAGATTACCTTATAGGTGTAAAGAGAGAAAACGAACCGCTTGATGGCACCCCTCCCGAGAGATTGTTGTTTGATAGATCCCTGCAAGATTGTCAAAAACACTTTTGCTGTTATCTACCATCCTGGACAGCTGTAATGATGTATAAAAGGGCAACAGGTAACTTACAGAACTTGGAGAGTGTTGATATTGGTCAAGGTTTTCGGAATTTGACCAGAAAGACTGTTGTTATTAAGACGGCTGTCCTTGCAAGTAGATATCCAAGGAAATAAAAATGTTACAATCCCTCCAATAGTCAATAGATAAGCTTATAGATAATGTAATAAGTAACAAGACAAGAACTAGACAATGGATTTTGCCTTTTGCCTTTCATTTTAAGAATCAAGAGAAGGAGACACAAACGGACAAGTGAATGACTGAAGTTATGAAAACCTTAGTGTCTACTAACACAAACTGAAGAGTGCATTTGGAGGAAAACTTTGTGCAAATCTATTAATGGGCACATCATGCATATATTAATGTTATGTAAGAATTTTCTATTTCTCCACATCATTGTCAGATAAATCATGACCAAGACCGAATAACAACCAGATAATTTATACTAACAGGATCAACCTGTATTGATGGACAGTACCACATGAATATATCACTTCTGTTGCCAGGGCAATTGAATTAACTTACAGAAACCGCAACTTTGATAGTTGGCCCAAGGTGTCAGGAATACCGCCAGTGAAGTTGTTGAGGTACAGGTCCAAACTGACCAGGTTAGTCAAGTTCCCCAGTTCAGGTGGTATTGGCCCACTTATGTTGTTACTGTAAAGTTCCCTGTTGCAAAATGATGAAACATACATTCAACATGAAGACAGCCTATATATTTTAGGTTACTGGAGGGTACAATATTTATTGGAAAATAGTATACGGTAAGAACTAGTAAGAGTGAGAACTGTTGGGCGTCAGACAAAGTGAGACTATGCACCCAAAAGCATGTACACATGTTTCAGAAACTCCACAAAAACTAAGCAATCATGCTAAATCAATATTGGGATTGAAAGATACAGCTATACGTCATCATGAAACTATTAGCTCAGTTATCAAAATCATGGATGTGGAAACTTACAGATATTGCATATTTTTCAATTGCCCAAGCTGTGGCACCAATGGACCTGATAGTTGTGCATTTCCAAGATCACTAGCAAAAGGGAAACAGACAATATTCAAATGGTCAGTCTTTCACCTCCAAGGGAGAATGAACAAGATATTTGATCAACTTACAGTCTGATGACACTGTTATCAGGGTTACAAGTAACATGGAACCATGTACATGGATTAACCAGAGTTGGATCCCAACTCTGCAGCACGTTGTTGTTATCTTTCAGGCTTTGTCGTAGGCTGTATAGAGCATCACCTGCCATTGAGGTATCATCACAATAAGCAATAATCTACACACAAGACATTTAATAGGATGCATAAGCTTTCCCCTTCATTAATATGCCGTTAGTAACGATCTTATATGTGGTTAAATTCTAGTTTTTATTTTGACTTATGCAGATCTTTTATTTCGGCAGACAATACATTTTTCAATAGGTAGAAAAGAGTATCAAATGTTAAGCATCATGGATTCAACACATAATATGACTAGCATCAAGAGCACTCTTTTTATTTTGACTTATGCAGATCTTTTACTTCGGCAGACAATACCCTTTTCAATAGGTAGAAAAGACTAGAGTATCAAATGTTAAGCATCATGGATTCAACACATAATATGACTAGCATCAAGAGCACTCTATATTCAGCAGCTTACTCATCCACATCTCTTATTTCAAACTTCACTCTATAAACAGTGTAGTCTACAGTGCAAAAAAACAGTGTTTTGCACGGTCATATGCACGGTCTGCTGTCCTTACAAAGGTTCAGTTACCTTGGTGGTATCATATTTTAATCATGAGTACATACCCAAATGTACTATCCATTTCAAGGATTCAGACACCAGGTAAAAACCATTAGCATTTTAAGACAACATGGTTTCTTTCAACACATGTACTGGGAAGAATGATAAAAAAATATTCTATAAACAATGCACTCTTAATGATTAAACCATGCTTTCCGATTCTTCGCAATTAGTTCGCAAGACATTTAGTTTTAAGAAAGTAACGTACGCATTAATTTTTTCGTTATGCAGCCTCAGTTCATTCTAAATGGCACCACTTTATTTAAATAGCAAGTACAGGTTGTTCGTTAACAATTTACCGTTAATATATCAGTGCATATCTACGATGCCAGAACAAATTAATTAGGAATTTGTAACTAAGTACCAACCCAAACAGCAAAGGTTCGGTAATCAGAATTTCTTTCCTCCAGCTTCCATGAGTACTAATGTGCTATCTTTAGCCAAATAAACAAAAACAATCATCTTAGTTCAGATGCAATGGTGAAACAGAATGGAAATTTACTGTGTAGTAGTGAATGAAAGGCCAAAGTTTTGCATCAGGAAAAAAAACCCTGCATATGCACCTTCATAGAAAAAAAAACTTGAAGGAAACAATTTTGACAGAGCCTAAAATAGTTCCTTTGGAATATCGAGGCCCAAAATAGTTCTAGACGCTGACATGAGTAGAAAACAGAATCTACACTTCTGTGCATAGGCTGCATTTGTTCCGGAACGAGTTTTGTGCAATCGCCTTTCCAGATGTAACAGGGTAAGTCATGTCATACAAACATTGCTGCATAGTACAAAATGACAAAAACACCAGGAGAGACAAACACCCCGCGCCCCCAAAGCAATCGGTCAAAGCGCTGGAAATGAGAACTGTAGGCTACCGTTTCATCCCCTGTTTAGTCCCCGCCCACCAACAGAGGCTTGCAGAACGATAACAAACACTAGGTTTCTGGACGACATCCCCAGATTTTCAGCCATTATCGCCCCCTAGAAGGGAATTCACTCGCTGTGGGCAACTCGTCAAGCCTTGAAGAAAACAAAACACAAATTGCATGAAGCAGTGGCATACGCATACCCTCCGTGTTGGCGACAACCGGGATCACGCCGACCACCACCGAAAATACCACCGCCGACCACCACCACCTCAGCGACGCCGCCATCCCGCCGACGCCCGACCCGCCTCTCGGTAGCCAAAACCGCGCGCGCGCAGGTTGCCACAGCGCCACCCCTGAGCTGACGACGCCGCCAGGACCTCCCTCAGCTTCCGCCGCCGTCGGGACACATCGGTCACCGATACTCTCCGACGGGAGGCGAGAGATTTCTCTCCCTATATTTTTTTACCTTGTGTTTTTTTTTTCAGCTCGGGGGTTTTAAAAACTTGGCGAGGCTTGCGTGTGGAGGCCGACCCAAAAATGTTCCACTGGTAAACGCGGGACTTGCGAGGGGGAGGAGATCACAGCTACGCCGCGTTATCCGGGTAACTTTACTGACAGGTGGGGTCAAATAGGTAAGTCCCACATGTCGGACGGGGAAACCTATCCGTCCGGTGCGGGGGTTCGTTTGCTTGAGTTTGAGTGCGATGCGACTATGCGAGGGCTGCGGGAAGGTGACGGCGCTGACGTGGGCGTGATGGAGGTGTTGGGGATTCCGTGGACGCGGTCCTCGTACACTCGTCTCCAGATCACTCATTCATCACTTGATCGAGGAAGCTTGTGTCTTTTTTTCTGAAGGGCTTATTCAGAAAATTCCGTTTCTTTTCTTCTACCATTTCGGCGTTTCTAAGGAAAAGGTGACAAGGGTGTGATCGTCACACATTGCATTTTTCCCTCTACGATCTGCGACCCGAGTACCCGACGATCGGTATGGTTAAGGACAGATCTAGAATTTTCTCATGTCCCATGTCCCGAGCTGAGACTACTAAATTTTCTTCTGTTCTTTTTATCTTGACTATTTTCAACTAGATCAAATATGTACTTATATACAGTTAATTGGATCATACCCTCGATTTCTTTTTATCTTGACTATTTTCAACTAGATCAAATATGTACTTATATAAAGTTAATTGGATCATACCCTCGATCACAGACCGGGTAGCTCGGGTGTAGATCCACCCCTGGGTATGATTAACGAATTTTGGATCAATTCGGCCTCAAAATCATTATTGTTATTTTGTTTATTATCAAATATACTTTATATATGACTTACTTTTTTGATTTTTCATTATTTTTTGATAAGATAAGTGGTTAAGTTTAGGGTTAAAAAGTCAAACAAATTATATTTTTAAACTAATGAAGTATTATGTAATATCGCATTCGGGGGAGTGCCACGTGTTACCAAAGGTGTACATAATTTGAAAAGAATCAAAACAATCCATGTTTGAAACACATTCATCCGTGCGCGTGTGTAAATTGTAACCTCGTGTAGATACGGTTCTTACGAAACTTCGGTTGTCGCTTGATAATGTACCGCATAGCAATGCGTTCATAGTTTCATACACACACTCGGGTACATGTTGTGTCGCCGTGCAAATTTAGCACCGTTTGAACTTCTCGCAAAAACATGGATTATCGGGTATGTGAACTGCGGTTACCAATAGGAAACATGCCATCTAGAGAGCCTTTCGTGAGCACTATCGGTTTGATTGGTTGTTGACAGCCTCTGCGACTAGCTTGCACGGGTCTGCACGGTTGAGACGCTCATGTTTGGCTTCTTCACACATGCAGGCTAACGAATGTAAAAAAAGCCTTGCCTGGCTCTGGCACTGTTGTGCAGGCAACCAATCAAAGACACAAACACGGTCAACGCATACGGGAACTCTAGGCGCTAGGAGCTGGGCAATCAATCACGTTGTATGTAAATGTATAAATTGGGCTTCGGTCGAGCGTAGATAGAGGATTCCACATAGTTACCAACAACAATGTATTATAGAAAGTTAAAAATGAATATGTAAACTTATCCACAACAGGGTGATATTGAACCGCCCCTAGACCTTGCCATTATCGAATTTCCTTCCATCGTTTAATTAAAGGACAACAAAAGAAACAATTAAGAGACTTTATTATATAATAGAGTGTCTACAAATATAGTCTATTAGTAAATACAGAAGTAAATGCGTTTGTACAACACCAGATTGATACAAACAATAAATTCGTACAATAGAAATGGGACATCTGTTGCTACTTAGGTTACGGGCTAAAAGTGTGTCACGAACAAACAACTCCACAATTTTATATAATTATCTCGTTAGACACCTCAAAAATCTCTATATTAAAAATCACTTAATGCATATAGGGCAGCGGACTAGCTTACATGTGCAGCACGCGCGAGCATAGCAGTTTCCGTTCTGCTCCTACTACCGCGCGAGCATAGATTGCACGCTGCCTACCATTGACGCGATTCCTCATGCCGCCAGCTTGGGCAGTTAATACACAGGCTTGAATGCACTCCAGTACTTGCATGCTTGCATTTTGGCAGCATACGTCACTGCCCTTGTTTTTTTTCCCGTATACAGACAAGAAAACGTACAGTACGTTATTACCGGAAACAAGGCGTACGGAGTACTACCGTTCCCATACGACCCGGAGGCCGGACCGGACCAGTCCACTACTGCCCCTCGGACCCGCCAGTCAGAGGCCGCGGCGCGGCCGAAGACCGTCCCCGTCCCCTCGTGACGCCCGTACGTACTCTCGTGTCCCGTACCCCTGCAGGTGCAGCCAGAGGCGTGGACAGGCCCACCGTGCGCTCCGTCCTGTCAGAGCCCGGGCCAATGGGGAGGCGTCACGCAAAGGGTCGAGTACTCGAGGTCGAGGCGGGGGCCTTGGCCGTTCCGGATGACGCAGCGGGCGCGCGGAGGGCCACGGCCACGGCCACGTCTTTCAGTTCCAATGATTGCGGAGGCCAACGAGGCGCCAGCTCGGATCTCGGTCAAAAAATGTTGGACCACACGCAGTCAACATCCACGTTCCACGGACCACGCCTTAGCTTTTCTGAAACTGGACCGGAGTGCATGCATGCACATGACATGAGGACTGAGGTGACCGGTTTTGGAGCCAGGGTTTTGGCGCATAAGATAACTACCAAAAATTTCTTGTTGGGCCTATACTAATCTCCTCGGGCCGCCTGTCTCCTTCGGCCCTAGAGAAATGTCTTAGCGTCCAGTTGATGATATTACCCCACCTGCTTTAACTAGGTACTATACCACCATGACCACGTCTATTTAATTTGCATTTTCCCCACAACTCTAATCGGCGTCCATCCTACCAACGAATTGGTGTTATCACTAGCTGGCTTGCCTCCCCCGAACAACTTTTTAGGGCAAAAGATTGTACAAGTGAAACTCTCTCAATCTAGCCCCCACTTGAACTAGTCTGCATGCATGTAGCAAAGCTGTACTGGAGGTAATAATAATCGGTACGTCGTAAGCAATAGAAAAGACAAGCACAAAAACGAATGTTATGTGGAATTTCATGCTCGATCCGAGCAACATCAGGAAAAAGTAAGCATAAAGTAATGTAATTTGACAAGTTTATTTGTATTGCAAGAGAAATGAACGAACCTAAAGTTGGGAACGAATCTCGTGGGCCATCCATGAACCCTATGTTCTACTCAAACAAGATTTAAGTTTATACGAAGATATACATTGGTTCATTTGGTCAGTGGCCAACTTAGATTGATCGTATTCTTCCCTGATCCCAACTAAAATCAATTGGATTGGCATAAGCACACAACAAGGTCTTTGCTTGAGATATTAGATTGTTGCCGTTACCAAACTTCAAGGATATTGATATGAGTTTTGCAAAACCACCACTCTCTCCCATAGTCAGTCTTAGCAAATTTGTTGGTACCAACGGTTCACTATTTCACCTCATGGTGTTCTCGTATGTCGGCCTACTGAATTTCCTTTTGTATTTTTGGTCATTTTTTTTTGTAAAAAATCATGTTGAACCCCGAAAGGAACTAATACTAATTTTTTGACCCATGGGTCAACGATGTGCCCCCATGGTGTTAAGCGGGGGTGGACCGACATTGGGGTGCCACTCAATTTTCTTAGTTTAGTGGTCTTTTTGCTTTATTTACTGTAGTTACAAAGGTTTATTTATTAACATCACTTTATTTCGTCCTCCACTCACATTTGTGCCCCCACTCAATATTTAGGCTGGATCCACCCCTGATTTTAAGAGTATATGTCCTAGTGCCATAGTCTATGGCACCAAAATATTGCGCCAACCACCATTATGGATGATGATATGGCAGGACCTTGTGCCGTGGGCCATGGCGTCGACCTCAACACTATGAATCTTAGCACTGAAGTCCTACCACTCGGGTCGAGCCTTCTCCTTTCCCTGTTCAGTGTTGCTCACTCGCTCAACCTTTATTTGTTTCTCATCTCTCTTCTGGTATCCCTCGTCCTTGTTCGAGTGTGGCAACAAGAATGAATAAGTGTATCTGTCGGGTACCCAGGAACCTGGTGCCCAATATAGGCCCAAGACTCTTGATGGCCCATTTGTTGCCCTAGTCTCTACCGAGCAACCTTGCAAGGTGGAGCGGCCGACCAAGTCCCTGTCGAGCAACCCTGTGAGGCGGAGCGAACAACCAACCCTCTGTCGAGCAACCCTGCGAGGCGGAGCGGCCAACCAACCCTCTGTCGAGCAACCATGTGAGGTGGCGTGGCCGACCAAGTCCCTGCCGAGCAACCCTACGAGGTGGAGTGACCGACCATCTTTTTGTCGAACAACCCTACGAGGCGGAGCGGTCGACCAACTTTCTGTCGAACAACCCTACGAGGTGGAGCACACAACCAAGTCCCGGCCAAGCAAATCAGCGAGACGGAGATCTAAAAGGGAAATAAGGTCAAACCTTTTCCTAAATGATTTTGGTAGTTGAATTGCCCAACACAAATAATTGGACTAACTAGTTTGCTCTAGATCATACATTCTATAGGTGCCAAAGGTTCAACACAAACCAATCAAAAGAACAAGTTAGGCTTCAAAAGAAAGGAGCAAAAAGGAAACCGAAGTGTGCCCTGGTCTGGCGCACCGGACTGTCCGGTGTGCCACCGGACTGTGTCCGGTGCACCAGGGTGAATCAGCTCAAACTCCTCAGCTTCGGGTTCTCCAGGCGTAGCTCCGCTATAATTCACCGGACTGTCCGGTGTGCCACCGGACTGTCCGTTGTGCCACCGGACTGTCCGTTGCACCAGCGGGGCAACGACTACCTGAGCGCAACGGTCGACTCTGCAAAGTGAACAGTGCAATTCAGATGTCAGAGCAGATGGTCAGAGGGGCACCGGACTGTCCGGTGTAGCACCGGACTGTCTGGTGCCGCATGAGGACAAAGCCTCCAACGGTCGACCAGCTCCAAGCCCTAACGAGAGGATGACGTGGCGGCACACCGGACACTGTCCGGTGGCGCACCGGACTGTCTGGTGCACCCATCGCCAGCAGCCTTCTCCAACGGCTACAATTTGGTTGGTGGCTATAAATTCCACCCCAACCGGCCACTTCAAGGTGTGGGAGCCCAAGCAACATTCCAAGTCATATAGTTGACATACTCAAGCCATCCCAACCACCTCTATTCATTGATCCATCCTATACACAAGATTTAGACCACTACAAACCACACAAGTGCCACAAAAGAGAGAGCAAGCAAAAGAAAGCCTCTTGTGAGAGTTTAGCTCTAGTGCCTTGTGAGATTCATTGAGAGAAAGTGTGTACTACATCTTGCGTTTATTTGTGCGTGGAGTTTTGACTCCCATTGAACTTCCTCCAAAGTTTTGGAGGCTTGTAAAGCTAGCAAGAGACACCTAAGTGTGTGGTGATCCTTGCGGGGTCTTAAGTGATCCTTGAGAAGAAGAAGAGCTCGCTGATCTTGGTGATCGGTTGAGAGAGGGAAAGGGTGGAAAGAGACCCGTCCTTAGTGGACTCCTCAACGGGGACTAGGCCTTTGAGGGTCGAACCTCGGTAAAACAAATCACCCGTGTCTCGTGTGCTTATTGCTTGTGATTTGTTTTTTCTTTCCCTTTCTAAGTTTTTCTTGCACTATTCTTTGCTAATACTATTTGGTGTTTCTTTAAGTTAAATTCTCATTTAGTGAAGCAACACCTTGCAAGAAAGAACTTGTGTTATTGCTCTTCTTATCTAAGCCTTCTTGACTTATTCTCATAGACTTATTAGTAGTATTGATTTATCTATTCCGCATTATTTGAAAGCAATACTCCTTACAAGCGAAGGACTTAGTTTTTATACTCCAACAATTGTGTATCTTGTTCTAACCACTAATCAAGGGATCTAGTTGGGGTGTAAAGTTATAATTTTCAGGTTTCGCCTATCCACCCCCTCTAGGCGACTTTCAATTGGTATCAGAGTTAGGCACTTCATATTGAGTCTAACAACTCGAAGTGATGGCTCGTAGAAGATCCCAAAAGAACAAGAAGACAGCTCCGAAGGAGAACAAGGAGGTAACTCTTGAGATATTACTTTCCGATTGCTCTAATTATGATTCATGGTCTACTAGATTAATAAATGCTTTTAGAACCGTAGATCCACAATTAGAACTAATTTTAGACAAGAATATTATTCCTCCTAGTTATGATAGGAAAAATGCTTCCGAGGAAGATCAAAGATGTATATGCTTAAACTATCTAGCTTATGACATCTTAAGTAATTCTCTTAGCAAAGAAGATTATCATGCCTTCATAATGAATTATAATGAATCTATTCATGATGCACATGATATTTGGACTAGAATTAAAACTAAATTTAATGAGTCTAAACATGATAGTTCATTTTGTGCTTCTACTTCTTTTAGTATTTGTGAAACTAACCCTTTGAAGGAAGAAGAAGAAAATGAACGATGGAGACCAAACGATGAAACCACCTCTCCAAAAGGTTTGTCTTCCCATTTCGATTCTTACATATGTTGTGTGGCTAATGAAAATAATAACGGAAGCACAAACGAGGATGAGGAGGAAGAAAGAAGCTTCATGCAACTCTACGCTCGCCTAAGCCAAGAAGATAAGGCGGTCATGCTCAAACTTCTAGAAAGAGCGAGAGAGCAAAGCGAAGCTCGTCAAAGGCTAGAAAATATTCTCTCCATGAAAATGCTATACTTTGACGAGTTGACTAAAGAACATGAGGAGCTAAAGTGCTCTCATGTTGATTTGGTCCAAAGGTATGAAACTATTTCAATTGAGCAAGATAACGCTTTACATTGTATCACTCAATTAGTAAATAGGAATGCCTTGCTTAAGTACCAAGTAGAAAAGCTAAATGATGAAAAATCTAGCTTTTCAAGAAAAATATGATATGCTCCTATGTTCTCATGAAAATCTTATGGATGATCATATCATATTAAATATTGCTCATGAGGTTGTGATAGAAAACTTAAAATCCCAACAACCTCACTCATGCACATGTATTCAAATTGAAACTACATTACCATGTGCTAATGCTTGTTGTCCGTCGACAAGCAAATCTTCCTTTGAGCTAGAATTTGCAGGAACAAGCGATGATACATATCAATAGCTCAAAGAAGAAAATGAGAGGCTAAAAATGAGCTTGACACAACTAAAAGGGAAGTGCATTGCTCAACCTTCTCAAGATAATCGTGATCACATGGTGAAGAAGCTTGAGACGGGAACAATCGTGGCATGCACTAAATCCCTTGAAGAAAATGTCAAGGATGTGAGGATTATCAAGAGGAAGGAACAAAAGAAGAAAATCAATACCTCTTCCAAAAGCCTCAACCACGCCTCCATAAAAGGTAACATCCAAGGTAATAATCAAGTCACACTTCACACTAAGAGAAGTAAGAAGTGTAGTGAATGCTCAGAAAAGGGGCACTCTATTAGGTCATGTCCCTATATTAAAAATGACTTTATTATTAACAAGGATGATAAACTTTGTTTTAAATGCTCCAAGAAGGGACACTTGTTTAGGTCTTGTCCCCATTTAAAACAAAAAGGCATAGTGTTAGAAAAGAAAATATTCACTAACCATGTAGCAAGAAAGAAACAAGGAAAGAAAAAATCTTCAAGACTTGAGGATCGCCTATGCTACATATGCCGAAAGAAGGGACATCAATGCAAGGATTGTCCCATTGGTAATAATCCCACTCCTAGCTTGTCAATTAATTTTCATGTAACCAGGCAACCCAAAATTGCAACTTGTGCTAGAAAGGTAATGAGTTTACCTAGTGCTAGCACAAAGGACGTTTGGGTTCCTAGATCTTTGTTGACTAACCTTGATGGACCCATCAAGGATGGGTACCAAAATATGCTTGACAAGTTTTGTAGGAAAAGGAGATGATATAAAGCTTTGGGGTGCTCGAGAGAATCAATTCAATTTCTATTAACTCAAGTTATCAATCTTCAATGATCTATATCCAAGATTGACTCAAAGTTATTTTGAATTGTTATATCTAAAACTCATATCATCTCGGGGAAGATATTGATGTTGTAGGAAATAAAGATTTAGTCCTATGCCGAAAAGTCAAGGTCTACAACATGGAGGAAAGCCAAAGGATGGTAACAATTATGCTTTTAAGTGCAAGTATCTTAAATTATCATTTCTTATGTGTCTTGTGTAGTCACATAGAAAAAGAAAGCACTTCAAAACGTTCTTAAATCATGTCACCATTCTTTGAAAAAATTCCTCTCATATGGTAGGTTGTATATTCATCATTTCTATACCATGGCTATCTACATGCTTTAAATTGTTGTAAGTATCTCATGGCATGCTCTACACTAATCATCCTATTATTGCCATGTTCTAGATATAGAGAGATATTCCATGTTCTTAAAAGAATAAGGTGTCATGTAAGGAATTCAATTCCTTAGGACACTTATAAAGGGAATCTCTCTTTATGTCTAGAAATCGTGAGACTAATGTTTCTATTTAAATAACCTAAGTAGTCTCACATGTAGAGAATAAGTTTCTCTTTGGAGATGCGTAATCTAACATGAAAAGAAAAGTCAATCCAATGATTTATGTTGTTTTGCGTCTTGCTTAAATTGGATATGATTCTTCTATATTTATCGCTCTCCATGTTATGAATTAGATTTATTCCCATAATCTTTAAAGAATTAACTATGTTTGTTTTGAAAGCAAAATTAAGCATACATCATGGAATAACCTAGTTCATATTATAAAGTTTTCATGCTTTAAGTAATCTATTTTTCATTCCTTATCAAAATGATTACACAAAGTAAAACTAGTGCATGTATTACTAATGACATATCCCTTGAGCTTTCTTTTGAATATCTACAAAAGAGTAAGTGCAAGCCGCAAGCCTCAAGGGTTACTATTCACCCAAAGGAAGAAAGGTAAAAGCAAAGGTATGGGAACTCATCTTCTTAATTAAATATAGTTCCCATCAATGGTTATTTACTCTAAGTTCTACCTATGTGAAGTACATTTTCTTTATTGGACTTAAGTCAGCTAGATGTGCATTCAATCTCATTCTCATAAATGCACTTGTCCATTAGAATCTAATTCATGTCTTTGCTATATCCGTTCTCATATTGATATGCTTTTAAGTTGCAATAATTAAATCAATATGAAGAAGTAAAATTCCTATGATTGATCAAAATGTTCAAAAGGTGCATATTCCTCTTTTCTAATAAAGTGCACTAATGTTAAGGATTTTACTTCATATCTGTGTGACTTGTGAATGATGAATTGTTTATATTCCTTATCTAAAAGAAATCATTCTTCATGATATACTCCCTTATGCTATTAACATCTCTCTTGAATATTTTCAATAAGTTTGGAAGGAAAAAGAGACAACTACAAAGGGAAGACACTCAAATGAAAGAGGAAGACATCAAGAGCAACAACACCAAATTGGATAATGAGATCCTCAAAACAATCATGGTGTCGTTGTAAGCTTCTAAATTTTTTTCATTGTGAGAATAACTAGGCATAAGTTATTTATTGCAAATCTTATAAGCCTTGATCAAAATGAATAATGCTTCTCCCTATTTGTCGGGGACCATAATTAGGGGTACCCCAAGGCTCCTAATCTCAGCTGGTAACCCCCATCAGCACAAAGCTGCAAAGGCCTGATGGGCGCAATTCGGGTCAGGGCTCAGTCCACTCAAGGGACACGATCTTGCCTCGCCCGAGCCCAGCCTCGGGCAAAGGCAGCCGACCCAGGATGATTCACGTCTCGCCCGAGGGTCCCCTCAAGCAACGGATGCACCTTCGACTCGCCCAAGGCCCAGCTCGGGCAGGCTTCGCGGAGAAGCAACCTTGGCTAGATCGCCACGCCAACCGACCGTATCGCAGGAGCATTTAATGCAAGGATCGACTGACACCTTATCCTGACGCGCGCTCCTCAGTCGACAGGGCTGAAGTGACCGCAGTCACTTCGCCGCTCCACTGACCGACCTGACAGGAAAATAGCGTCGCCTGCCCTGCTCCGACTGCTGTGCCACTCGACAGAGTGAGGCTGACAACAGCTAAGTCCAGCCTCGAGCACCATAGGAAGCTCCGCCTCGCCCGACCCCAGGGCTCGGACTCAACCTCAACGCCGGACGACGGACTCCACCTCGCCCGACCCCAGGGCTCGGACTCAGCCTCGACCTCGGAAGACGGACTCCGCCTCGCCCGACCCCAGGGCTCGGACTCAGCCTCGACCTCGGAAGACGGACTCCGCCTCGCCCGACCCCAGGGCTCGGACTCACCCTCGACCTCGAACGACAGTCTCTGCCTCGCCCGACCCCCGGGCCCGGACTCAGCCTCGACCTCGGAGGAGTCACCGCCTCGCCCGACCCCGAGCTCGGACCGACCACGTCACAGGGGGGCCATCATTATCCTACCCCTAGCTAGCTCAGGCTACGGGGAACAAGACCGGCGTCCCATCTGGCTCGCCCCGGTAAAACATGTAATGATGACACCCCGCGTGCTTCATTACGACGGCGGTTCTCAGCCCCTTACGGTAGCAAGGAGACGTCAGCAAGGATCTGACATCCCCGACAGCTGTACTTCCACAGGGCTCAAGCGCTCCTCCGACGGCCACGACGACATGTAATTAGGGCTCTGGCTCCTCTCTGCTAGACACGTTAGCACATTGCTACACCCCCCATTCTACACCTGGGCCCTCTCCTTACGTCTATAAAAGGAAGGTCAGGGGCTCTCATACGAGAGGGTGGCCGCGCGGGAGAACGGGCCGACGCACAAGGCTCTCGCTCTCTCTCTCTCTCATGCGAACGCTTGTAACCCCCTACTACAAGAGCATCCGCCCTGAGCGCAGGACAACACGAAGGTCGCGGTTTCCCCTTTGCTGTTTCTCCCCCCTTTGTGTTCCGTCTCGCGCCGACCCATCTGGGCTGGGACACGCAGCGACAATTTACTCATCGGTCCAGGGACCCCCCGGGGTCGAAACGCCGACAGTTGGCGCGCCAGGTAGGGGCCTGCTGCGTGTTGACGAACAACTTCCCGTCAAGCTCCAGATGGGTAGTCTCCAGCAACCTCTCCAACCCGGAACGATGCTCCGTTTCGGGAGTCTTGAGTTCATGTCCCTCGACGGCAGCTATGACATGATACTCCTTCCTCCGCCGCGCGACAACGACAATGGCGGCCGTCAGCCCGCCCGCCGACGGCGGAATCGACGACGTCTTCCCCACGTGGCGGAAGAGCAACATCCGGGTCTATCTCGTCACCTTCCTCGCCGACAGAGGAGGTGGCGGGGCAGGCATGGCCAAGCAGGAGGCGGCACCTCGTCGGCTGTCGAGCGAGTCGATGGCGCCGACGCCCCATTGGGGGACACGTCAGGCGTTGACCTCGCGTCTGAGACGAAGACGAGTGTCGTTTCCCCACAACACGCCAACCCCAAGCAGACGGACGACGCCAGCACGCTCGCGAAGGACTTGCTGGGCGTTAGCCTCGTACCTCAGACAACGGTGTAGTCCGTCCCTGACGCGACTTCGTCACCACCCGTCGATCAAGAGGTACCGTCTGTTTTCCATCCCATGCATTTTAGATTCAGCTGCGACCCACCAAGCGACCCCGCTTCGGTGGACGCTTTCATAAAGGCATGTCCGAACCCTCCGGGGTATCACATGCGGTCAACCTAGGACCGACTGATGGCCGTCTCGACCTATGGGCCCCTGGGTTCTGAGGAAGATGACGAGCCCGACTCTGGTTGGGATTTCTCCGGGCTCGGTGACCCCAGTGCCATGCGGGACTTCATGACCGCATGTGACTACTGCCTCTCCAATTGCTCCGATAGTAGCCACAGCCTCGGCGACGAGGATTGTGGCCCAAGTTGCGAATGCTTCCACGTCGATCTAGGGGGTCTCGACGAAGGCAACCATCTTGGTATGCCAGAGGACGGTGATCCCCCTAGGCCCGCGCCTCAAGTTGACATCCTTCGGGAGCTACCTGTGGTCCCAGTCCCTGCGGGGGGTCAGGACGCACAGCTCGAGCAAATCCGCGAGATGCAGGCCAGGCTCGACGAGGAAGCAGGACAACTTGTGCAGCTTCGGCAAAATATCGGGCAGGAGTGGGCAGGCCGGGCACCGACCGGAGAAGCGCGTCATCTGGCCCAGGACGTCCAGCACCGCATCGTCGATGATGCCAGAGCGAGGCCACCCCCGGCTTCCAGTGGGGTCGGCCAGAACCTGGCTACAACAGCAATACTACTCCGAGCAATGCCAGAACCATCCACCACCGAGGGGCGGCGTATCCAAGGAGAGCTCAAGAATCTCCTGGAAGATGGCGCGGTCCGACGGGCCGAAAGCTCTACCTCCCGAAGGCAGGGGTACCCCCCAGAGCATCGTGCCGCGACTTCCCGATTCATGCGGGAAGCCTCGGTCCACGCCGGACGCACGCGGAACACAGCGCCTGCGGCCCCGGGTCGCCTCGGCAACGAGCACCATCGCCGCGACCGTCGATCCCACCTCGACGAGAAGGTGCGCCGAGGCTACCACCCCAGGCGTGGGGGACGCTACGACAGCGGGGAGGATCGGAGCCCCTCGCCCGAACCACCCGGTCCGCGAGCTTTCAGCCGGGCCATACGACGGGCGCCGTTCCCGACCTGGTTCCGAACCCCGACTACCATCACTAAGTACTCGGGGGAGTCAAAACCGGAACTATGGCTCACGGACTACCGGCTGGCCTGCCAGCTGGGTGGAACGGACGATGACAACCTCATCATCCGCAACCTTCCCATGTTCCTCTCCGACGCCGCCCGAGCCTGGCTGGAGCATCTGCCTCCTGCGCAGATCTCCAACTGGGACGACCTGGTCAAAGCCTTCGTCGACAACTTCCAGGGCACATACGTGTGCCCTGGGAACTCCTGGGATCTCCGAAGTTGCCGCCAGCAGCCGGGAGAGTCCCTGAGGGACTACATCCGGCGATTTTCGAAGCAGCGCACCGAGCTGCCCAACACCACCGACTCGGATGTCATCGGCGCGTTCCTCGCCGGCACCACTTGCCGCGACCTGGTGAGCAAGCTGGGTCGCAAGACTCCCACCAGGGCGAGCGAGCTGATGGACATCGCCACCAAGTTCGCCTCTGGTCAGGAGGCGGTCTAGGCCATCTTCCGAAAGGACAAGCAGCCTTAGGGGCGCCAGCCGAAAGACGTCCCCGAGGCGTCCGCTCAGCGCGGCGCAAGGAAGAAGGTCAAGAAGAAGTCGCAAGCGAAACGCGACGCCGCCGACGCAGACCTTGTCGCCGCCGCCGAGCACAGGAACCCTCGAAAGCCTCCCGGAGGCGCCAACCTATTCGACAAGATGCTCAAGGAGTCGTGCCCCTATCATCAGGGTCCCGTCAAGCACACCCTTGAGGAGTGTGTCATGCTTCGGCGCTACTTCCACAAGGCCGGTCCACCGGCGGAAGGTGGCAGAGCCCACAACAACGACAAGAAGGAGGATCACAAGGCGGAGGAGTTCCCCGAGGTCCACGACTGCTTCATGATCTACGGTGGGCAAGTGGCGAACGCCTCGGCTCGGCACCGCAAGCAAGAGAGCCGGGAGGTCTGCTCGGTGAAGGTGGCGGCGCCAGTCTACCTAGACTGGTCCGACAAGCCCATCACCTTCGACCAGGGCGACCACCCCGATCGCGTGCCGAGTCCGGGAAAGTACCTGCTCGTTGTCGATCCCGTCATCGGCAACATCAGGCTTACCAAGGTCCTCATGGATGGAGGCAGTAGCCTCAACATCATCTACGCCGAGACCCTCGGGCTCCTGCAGACCAATCTGTCCTCGATTCGGGCCGGCGCGACGCCCTTTCACGGGATCATCCCCGGGAAACGCGTCCAACCCCTTGGGCAACTCGATCTGTCCGTCTGCTTCGGGACTCCCTCCAACTTCCGAAAGGAAACCCTCACGTTCGAGGTGGTCGGGTTCTGAGGAACCTACCACACAGTGCTGGGTAGGCCATGCTACGCCAAGTTCATGGCCGTCCCCAACTACACCTACCTCAAGCTCAAGATGCCGGGCCCCAACGGGGTCATCACCGTCGGCTCCATGTACCGACACGCGTACGAATGCGACGTGGAGTGCGTGGAGTACGCCGAGGCCCTCGCCGAATTCGAGGCCCTCATCGCCGACCTAGAGAGCCTCTCCAAGGAGGCGCCAGATGCGAAGCGCCACGCCGGCAACTTTGAGCCAGCTGAGACGGTTAAGTCCGTCCCTCTTGACCCCAGCAACGACGCCTCCAAGCACGTCTGGATCGGCTCCGGGCTCGACCCCAAATAGGAAGCAGTGCTCGTCGACTTTCTCTGCGCGAACGCCGAAGTTTTTGCGTGGAGTCCCTCGGACATGCCTGGCATACCGAGGGATGTCGCCGAGCACTCGCTGGACATCCGAGCTGGAGCCCGACCCGTGAAGCAGCCTCTGCGCCAATTCGACGAAGAAAAGCGCAGAGCCATAGGCGAGGAGATCCACAAGCTGATGGCTGCATGGTTCATCAAAGAGGTATTCCATCCCGAATGGCTTGCCAACCCTGCGCTTGTGAAAAAGAAAGGAGGGAAATGGCGGATGTGTGTAGACTACACTGGTCTAAACAAAGCATGTTCGAAAGTTCCCTACCCTCTGCCTCGCATCGATCAAATCGTGGATTCCACTGCTGGGTGCGAAACCCTGTCATTCCTCGATGCCTACTCAGGGTATCACCAAATCAGGATGAAAGAGTCCGACCAGCTCGCGACTTCTTTCATCACACCCTTTGGCATGTACTGCTACGTTACTATGCCATTCGGTTTGAGGAATGCGGGTGCGACATACCAAAGGTGCATGAACCACGTGTTCGGGGAGCACATTGGTCGAACGGTCGAGGCTTACGTCGATGACATCGTAATCAAGACGAGAAAGGCCTCCGACCTCCTCTCCGACCTTGAAACGACATTCAAATGTCTCAAGGCGAAAGGCATAAAACTCAATCCCGAGAAGTGTGTCTTCGGAGTCCCCCGAGGCATGCTCCTGGGGTTCATCGTCTCCGAGCGGGGCATCGAGGCCAACCCGGAGAAAATCGCGGCCATCACCAAAATGGGGCCCATCAAGGACTTGAAAGGAGTGCAGAGGGTTATGGGATGCCTTGCGGCTCTGAGCCGTTTCATCTCGCGCCTCAGCGAAAGAGGCCTACCTCTGTACCGCCTCTTAAGGAAGACCGAGCGCTTCACTTGGACCCCCGAGGCCGAGGAAGCCCTCGGGAACCTAAAGGCGCTCCTTACAAGCGCACCCATCTTGGTGCCCCCCGCTGCCGGAGAAGCCCTCTTGATCTACGTCGCCGCTACCACTCAGGTGGTCAGCGCCGCAATCGTGCTCGAGAGACGAGAAGAGGGACACGCATTGCCCGTCCAGAGGCCAGTCTACTTCATCAGTGAGGTACTGTCCGAGACCAAAATCCGCTACCCGCAAATTCAGAAGCTACTGTACGCGGTAATTCTGACTCGACGAAAGTTGCGACACTACTTCGAGTCTCATCCGGTGACTGTGGTGTCATCCTTCCCCCTGGGAGAGATCATCCAGTGCCGAGAGGCCTCGGGTAGGATTGCAAAGTGGGCGGTGGAGATCATGGGCGAGACAATCTCGTTCGCCCCTCGGAAGGCCATCAAGTCCCAAGTCTTGGCGGACTTTATGGCTGAATGGGTCGACACCCAGCTTCCAGCAGCTCCGATCCAACCGGAACTCTGGACCATATTTTTCGACGGGTCGTTGATGAAAACAGGAGCGGGCGCGGGCCTGCTCTTCATCTCACCCCTCGGGAAGCACCTCCGCTACGTGCTATGCCTCCATTTCTCGGCGTCCAACAACGTGGCCGAGTACGAAGCTCTGGTTAACGGGTTGCGCATCGCCATCGAGCTAGGGGTCTGACGCCTCGACGCTCGTGGCGACTCGCAGCTTGTCATCGACCAAGTCATGAAGAACTCCCACTGCCGTGACCCAAAGATGGAAGCCTACTGCGATGAGGTTCGGCGCCTGGAGGACAAGTTCTACGGTCTCGAGCTCAACCACATCGCCCGATGATACAACGAGACTACGGACGAGCTGGCTAAGATAGCTTCAGGGCGGACAACGGTCCCTCCGGACGTCTTCTCCCGAGACCTACATCAACCCTCAGTCAAGACCGATGACACGCCCGAGCCCGAGAAGGTCTCGGCCCTGCCCGAGGCGCCCTCGGCTCAGCCCGAGGCACCCTCGGCCCCCGAGGGTGAGGCACTGCGCGTCGAGGAAGAGCGGAATGGGGTCACGCCTAGTCGAAACTGGCAGACCTCGTACCTATAATATCTCCACCGAGGAGAGCTACCTCTCGACAGAGCCGAAGCTCGGCGACTGGCGCGGCGCGCCAAGTCGTTCGTCTTGCTGGGTGACGGAAAGGAGCTCTACCACCGCAGCCCCTCAGGCATCCTCCAGCGATGCATATCCATTGCCGAAGGTCAGGAGTTATTACAAGAAATACACTCGGGGGCTTGCGGTCATCACGCAGCGCCTCGAGCCCTTGTTGGAAACGCCTTCCGACAGAGTTCTACTGGCCAACCGCGGTGGCCGACGCCACTAGGATTGTACGCACCTGCCAAGGGTGTCAATTCTACGCAAAGCAGACCCACCTGCCCGCTCAGGCCCTGCAAAAAATAGCCATCACCTAGCCATTTGCTGTGTGGGGTCTGGACCTCGTTGGTCCCTTGCAGAAGGCACCCGGGGGCTACACGCACCTGCTGGTCGCCATCGACAAATTCTCCAAGTGGATCGAGGTCCGACCCCTAAACAGCATCAGGTCCGAACAGGCGGTGGCGCTCTTCACCAACATCATCCATCGCTTCGGGGTCCCGAACTCCATCATCACCGACAACGGCACCCAGTTCACCGGCAGAAAGTTCCTGGAGTTCTGCGAGGATCACCACATCCGGGTGGACTGGGCCGCCGTAGCTCACCCCATGACGAATGGGCAGGTAGAGCGTGCCAACGGCATGATTCTGCAAGGACTCAAGCCACGGATCTACAACGACCTCAACAAGTTTGGCATGCGATGGATGAAGGAACTCCCCTCGGTGCTCTAGAGCCTGAGGACGACGCCAAGCCGAGCCACGGGCTTCACGCCGTTTTTTCTAGTCTATGGGGCCGAGGCTATCTTGCCCACAGACTTAGAATACGGATCCCTGAGGACGAGGGCGTACGACGACCGAAGCAATCGGACCAACCGAGAAGACTCACTGGACCAGTTGGAAGAGGCTCGGGACATGGCCTTACTACACTCGGCGCGGTATCAGCAGTCCCTGCGACGCTACCACGACCGAGGGGTTCGGTCTCGAGACCTCCAGGTGGGCGACTTGGTGCTTCGGCTACGACAAGACGCCCGAGGGCGCCACAAGCTCACGCCCCCCTGGAAAGGGCCGTTCATCATCGCCAAGATTTTGAAGCCCGGAACATACAAGCTGGCCAACAGTCAAGGCGAGGTCTACAGCAACGCTTGGAACATCCGACAGCTACGTCGCTTCTACCCTTAAGATGTTTTCAAGTCGTTCATATACCTCGTTTACATACACAAATAAAGTCTAACCATCAAGGAAGGGTCAGCCTTGCCTCGGCAAAGCCCGACCCTCCCTCGGGGGCTAGAAGGGGGGCACCCCCTCTGCGTCAAAATTTTCCTCGGAAAAAGTCTTTCTGCCAGAACATCTTTCGTGCTTTTCGACTACTTCGAAAGTGGGATCCTGAAAACGACAGAGTACACGTAAGCAGCAAGGCCGACCAAGCCGAGGGACTCCTACGCCTCCGGGATACGAATACCTCACTCATCACCTTCTGCGATAAGTAACTCATGCTCGGATAAGCGATTCCGCTGACCGAACAAGTCTTAACGCTCGAAAACTTTTCTGCCGAAATGATTTTTCGTGCCTTCTCGACTATATCGATAACAGAATCCTACGGACGAGTAAGAGTACACGTAAGCGGCAAGGCCGACCGAGCCGAGGGACTCCTACGCCTCCGGGATACGGATACCTCACTCATCATCTTCCGTGAAAAGTAACTCTCGCTCGGACAAACAATTCTGTTACCGGCAAATAAGTCCTGATACTCGAAACAAGGGGAAAAGAAACGCAGCTTTACAACACGATGACGGTATGTTTGGGCCTCGGCGGACACAAAAAACATACGCACACTACAGATAAACTGTTCCTGCAGGATCAGACATCAGTAGGGGAGCAGCAGCACCCTCGGCGTCGACTCCACCTTCGGTGGGATCCGACCCAGCCTCGACGACGACACGATCAAAGGATCTCCGCCTCGAAGGAAGATGTCAGCACCGCGCCTGGGCCATCGTCGCCGGGGTCTCCTCCAGGAACCCGGCCCGAGCAGACGGCTCGACCGGCCGCTCCGTAGCCTCAGCCAGTTGTCCCCCGAGGACATCAGCCCGACTCATGGCCTCGGCAGCCCGACTCCGGCGCTGGTCCCGCCAGTGGACGGCCCGGCCCGGCTCCGGCCGACGAAGCCTCTTTTCGAGCCAACTCCGCCTCTGTCCATGCTGACACCGCTGCCTCCAGCTCCGGCTCATCGCAGAGCGGCCGAGGGTTTCTTTAACTGAGCAAGAGAAGCCTCGGGCGGCAAGGCCGACCGAGCCGAGGGACTCCTACGCCTCCGGGATACAGATACTTCACTCGTCACCTTCTGCACGAGGCAACTCACACTTGGTTAAGCGGTCCAGCTAGCCGACAGGCGAGTCCTAGTGCTCGAAATGAGGAAAAAACATGGTATTACACCCAAAATACCTAGATATTCAGGCCTCGACAGCCGCAATGAACAAGACACCGGCACTCAAGGTGCCATTACAAACGGAACTCCGGTTCCACTCCCGCGGGTATGAACAACCTCCACATCGGAGAGCCTGCGGGACGACAAACTCCGGGCGACTCGCCAGCGACCTCTGCAGCAGCAGCGATGGTCCTAGGACGGACGCTGCCACCGGAAGGCTCTCGTTCGCGTCCCCACTCAAGGGACAAGAACCAGATATTAAAGCCAAAGAGCCGGAGGTCGGTCCGCAGGTGGCGCTGACGGTCTCGACGGCGGAGAAGCTTTCTCCAGCCGCCACCACCTCAGCCCCGACGGCGGCGTCCACCTATCCACCAGCACCACACCAGCGAGCGTCGGCCGCCCCAAAGCGCACCGGCAGGTCCTCACTCCCGTCCTCGCCACGAAAACGAGGACAGAGGATGGAATGTTTCACCCTAGCTGGGCAGCAACAGTTCGCCTTCCCCGACATGGCTGGAGGGCGCCTCCTCCGCAGAGTTGGAGGATGGTTTCCACCCCTAGAAGCTGGAGGAAGAAGCGGGACGCCGGCCCGCACGGGAGGTAGAGCCCTAGCTCGCCTCGCCCTCCTCCCCAGCAAGGATGATGAAGATCCTTGAAGCTGAGGGCGGGGTAGAGGTCGTAGCCCGGCTTGCTTCTCCCCACCATCAAACTGGTGGTCACCGTCTTGGATGACCATCGGCAAGGGGATGCAGCCGGGCTGCCTGATGAAAATCCTTGAAGCCGAACGATGGCTGAAAGGTACCAACTTCCGCGAAGTTGCGTTCCTCCAACGACGACAAGACGAAAGCAACGCGGGCGCTCCCCATCCGGGGGCTCGGAAGGTGGAAGGGCGCGATGCATGAGAAGAGTGCAAAGACATGGTTGCCATCCAAGGGGGTCGCCCTCCTTTTAAAGGCGATTCTCCCCACTTGCGTCCTCAGCCGCCGCGGACTGAGTCTTCACCAACACGCTCCAAGGTCCTCCCCCTACGACACGGGGGCTAGGTCCCACGCGTCGTGCAAGCTGGCCCAGGACAGAAGGAGCCAAACCACCGCGCGTGGAGCGTGCAACTGCCCAGCAGTTACAAGCACTCCTCCACCTTCGCCCAGACCAGCGGGTGAAAGGGCAGACCGCCATGCAGGCGGCATGCAACTGCACCAAGGGGGCGCACCCTTTCGACTTCGACGCGTCCAGCATGGAGGCCCAGGCCCACACGTCATGTAATCGGCGCTCCGATTACTACGTGCGAGAAACTGCACCGCCACTTGCGCCAGTACCGTGCCTTCTCGACTGCGGAACCGGTGCCGCAACTCGAGGCAACCCTGCGCATGGCCCAACAGTGCCAACCGAGCACATCGGTCACGGGTCAGCCAGCCGCAGGAGAAGGCGCGACGATCGATATGGCCAAAAGTGGGCCGGCAGTAATGGCGACGGCACGCGGGCGGAAGCAGCAGTCAAGTCGTCTGCAGGCTCACGTCCCCTCCTGGGATAGCGAGAGAGCCCTCTCCCACGGCGTAAAGACGATGTGCCCGTGTCCCGTTCCTCGAGCGGCTCGCGCACGCACAACGGCCGCCCCGCCAACCACTCGTCCTGTCGCATCAACTCTGCGGCAGAACAGGCGACACCTTTGGCAGGAGAAGCGGACGACGCTTCACCTCCGCCATAATGACCGCGTCAAAAAAGGTGTGCCACGTTGTTTAAATTCATATCCCTTTTTCTCTTCCCCTTTCTCTCTCTTGCTACAGGGACCGGGAAAGGGGATACTCCGAAAGGGATCCTTCTCCGCGAAAAAAGCGGGCCCCGAGCCCTCCTACTGATCAGAGGTTCAAAGGCTGGCCCCTCGGAAGGGTTCGACAGCCGCCTCAGAGCATTCGGGCTTCGCGCCTACTACTGATCAGAGGTTCGAAGGCTGGCCCCTCGGAAGGGTTCGACAATCGCCTCAGAGCACTCGGGCTCCACGCCCACTACTGGTCAGAGGTTCGAAGGCTGGCCCCTCGGAGGGGTTCGACAGCCGCCTCAGACCACTCGGGCTCCGCGCCCACTACTGATCAGGGGTTCGTAGGCTGGCCCCAGAAGGGTTCGACAGCCGCCTCAGAGCACGCAGAGTGAGGGATGACTCTGGGTACGTCCGATACATGGCCGAGGCTCGGGCTATGCTCCCGAGGTACCCTACGACATTTCCGAGACCAGCAGGAGCGATTATGTAACGGAATCCCATCAGAGGGAGGCATCGAGCCCTTGGACCCTATCAAACGGGACCGGGTCTGGCAAATCACCTGCAGGTACTTTTGGAGCACGCCTCTGGGCCACTAGCCGACCCTTATCGAACGGGGCACGGGCGTCCACTCGGATCACCCGTTAGCAACTCACTGGAGACACCATGTTCGGCGCCCTCCGAGGGCAACATGGCGCTTTCCCCCCTCCTCCTTGCGGAAAGGCGACGCAAGGGCGTATGAAAAAAGCCGAGCCAGTCCTTGACCGTCCTCTCGCTCTGTGCGGAGGCTCGGGGGCTGCTCTCGCAAAACCGGCTCCGGCAAAACCATTGACAGCATCAACATACCAGCCCAAGAACTCGAAACCTGACTATGCACCCGGGCTACGACCAGTTCGCATGAGGGAACAACTAGACCGTCCGAGGCGTCACGAAAAGCGCTAAGACCTCGGAGGAGTCAAACCACTCCTCCGAGGCCTCGGGGGCTACACTCGGCGGGTGCGCTCGCGCGCACCCACCGGAACGAAATGCAACCGAGAAAGGTCGGTCCCCTTGCAAAAAAGTGCGACAAAAGCCTCCAAGCGAGTACCAACACTCCCTTCGAGGCTCGGGGGCTACTGTCGGAAACCATAATTAGGGGTACCCCCAAGGCTCCTAATCTCAGCTGCTAACCCCCATCAGCACAAAGCTGCAAAGGCCTGATGGGCGCGATTCGGGTCAGGGCTCAGTCCACTCAAGGGACACGATCTCGCCTCGCCCGAGCCCAGCCTCGGGCAAAGGCAGCCGACCCAGGATGATTCACGTCTCGCCCGAGGGTCCCCTCAAGCAACGGATGCACCTTCGACTCGCCCGAGGCCTAGCTCGGGCAGGCTTCGCGGAGAAGCAACCTTGGCTAGATCGCCACGCCAACCAACCGTATCGCAGGAGCATTTAATGCAAGGATCGACTAACACCTTATCCTGACGCGCGCTCCTCAGTCGACAGGGCTGAAGTGACCGCAGTCACTTCGCCGCTCCACTGACCGACCTGACAGGAAAACAGCGCCGCCTGCCCTGCTCCGACTGTTGTGCCACTCGACAGAGTGAGGCTGACAGCAGCTAAGTCCAGCCTCGGGCACCATAGGAAGCTCCGCCTCGCCCGACCCCAGGGCTCGGACTCAACCTCGACGCCGGACGACGGACTCCGCCTTGCCCGACCCCAGGGCTTGGACTCAGCCTCGACCTCGGAAGACGGACTCCGCCTCGCCCGACCCCAGGGCTCGGACTCAGCCTCGATCTCGGAAGACGGACTCCACCTCGCCCGACCCCTGGGCTCGGACTCACCCTCGACCTCGGACGACGATCACCGCCTCGCCCGACCCCCGGGCCCGGACTCAGCCTCGACCTCGGAGGAGTCACCGCCTCGCCCGACCCCGAGCTCGGACCGACCACATCACAGGGGGACATCATTATCCTACCCCTAGCTAGCTCAGGCTACGGGGAACAAGACCGGCGTTCGATCTGGCTCGCCCCGGTAAAACATTTAATGATGGCACCCCGCGTGCTCCATGACGACGACGGTTCTCAGCCCCTTACGGAAGCAAGGAGACGTCAGCAAGGATCCGACAGCCCCGACAGCTGTACTTCCATGGGGCTCAAGCGCTCCTCCGACAGCCACAACATCACATGAACAGGGCGCCAAAACCTCTCCGACAGCCACGACGGCATGTACTTAGGGCTCTGGCTCCTCTCTGCTAGACACGTTAGCACATTGCTACACCCCCCATTGTACACCTAGGCCCTCTCCTTACGTCTATAAAAGGAAGGTCAAGGGCTCTCATACGAGAGGGTGGCCGCGCGGGAGAACGGGCCGACGCACAAGGCTCTCGCTCTCTCTCTCTCTCCCACGCGAACGCTTGTAACCCCCTACTGCAAGCGCATCCGCCCTGGGCGCAAGACAACACGAAGGCCGTGGTTTCCCCTTTGCTGTTTCTCCCCCCTTTGTGTTCCATCTCGCGCCGACCCATCTGGGCTGGGACACGCATCGACAATTTACTCGTCGGTCCAGGGACCCCACGGGGTCGAAACGCCGACACTATTTGTCTTTAAAAGTGAGTCCAATTCTTTCAAACCTTGATGCATGTCTTTAGGGGGAGCATATTTCTATATCTTGATCATTTTGAGACTAATTCTTCATCTCAATATTCTCATATAGTCTCAAGTATGAGAATAAGTTTCTCATGTAGTATGCTTCTACATTTCAATCCATCTTAGTAAAGTAATGTGATCTTTTTCAAGGATTGTAACTTTCAATGTTAAAGTAGCATATGTAATGGATTCTCCTATTTTAAGCTTATCTAATGCATATGTTGTTCTTTTGATCACATCTGTTATTTGGTTGATCATTGAAATAACTTCAATTAACACTCATGTCTCTTAGTGCCACATATTCTATCAATCAACATCTATCTTGGTATGCACTAAGTTAAAAGGAGAATTCATGATACATCTATGCAATTTGTGATCCATTTGATATATGCTGACAATGACCTAGAAAAGGATCACTAGTTGCAAAACTCTCTCTTGTGCAAAATATTTCCATTGAGTATAGGTCTTAAGCGACTAAGACTAAGGACGAAGCACAATGAAGAGAGCGTCTCTATGTGAAGGTACAAAAGGGTAAAACAACTTCCCTTCATTTTAACTTGTACCCAAATCTTCTTTTTTCATACTTTCTTTGCATATCTTGTATAAAAGGAAGAGAAAACATGTTCATACATTAGCCCTGCTTCATACCTAGTTTAACTTCTCAAACATTCATTCTTGCATCTTTGTTAAAACTGGGTGAAGTAATTTTATTGTCAAAGAGCTTAAAGCTTAACCTTGTAACGAGGATAAGTTGTCTTTGTTCCAAAGGTGGATGGTCCTTAAGCCTCTTTGAAATCCTTAAGGGTAAATGCTTAAGATGTTTCTAACATATTTTCATAAGTGCATAAACTGTCATGAGCATCACACTTATACTATGACACAATGCACTTCACATTATGTATGATATAGATATGCTCTCATTAACCTAATTATGTGCAATTGGCATTTAAGGCCAAAATATGTGTTCCTCTAAAGGCACATATTTAGGGAGCAACCTATATTATATAGAACTGTTTAAGCTTAATTGACATATCCTTTTAATCAGGTCTCTTTCCTTTGGTACATTTGCATATTTCCTATCTCTATTGTGCCAAGGCTAAGACTAATTTGTTTTCATGAGCATCTCATGTATTAAGTCTTAGATTGAAAGGGAAATGGAGTATTCGGCAAAGACATCGCTTCCACTCAACTCCATTGGTATTATCCACTCTTTGCCGGTATTCCGTCGTCTCTCCAAATTTGGTATAATCCTCACTCATATCTTGTTTGCCAAAGGGGGAGAGAAAGTAAAAAGGGCTTATATTTCACTCACAAGTATCCGTTTTTGGCGATTCATGCCAAAGGGGGAGAAAGTATTAGCCCAAAGCAAAAGGACCGCACCACCACCAATTTCAAAAATGTAGTCTTTCAAATTAGAGTTAAGAAAAGATTTTTCAATTGGTATCTTATTTTTGATATAATTTCAAATTGGTATACCCTCTTTAAAATTAATATCTAAAACCCTCTTGAACACTAAGAGGAGGATTTCATTAAGGGGGAGTTTTGTTTAGTCAAAGGAAAAGCATTTGAAACATAGGGAGAAAACTTCAAATCTTGAAAATGCTTCTCAAAATCTTATTCATATACCTTTGACTATTTGCAAAAGATTTTTGAAAAAGAATTTCCAAAACATTGCAAAACAAAACAAGTGGTGCCAGCGTGGTCCAAAATTTTAAATAAGAAGAAAGCCATCCATGCATATCTTATGAAATGTAAATTGGTTTAATTCCAAGCAACCTTCGCACTTACCTTATTCAAACTAGTTCAATTATGCATTCATATATTTGCTTTGGTTTATGTTGGCATCAATCACCAAAAAGGGGGAGATTGAAAGGGAAATAGGGTCAAACCTTTTCCTAAATGATTTTGGTGGTTGAATTGCCCAACACAAATAATTGGACTAACTAGTTTGCTCTAGATCATACATTCTACAGGTGCCAAAGGTTCAACACAAACCAATCAAAAGAACTTCAACACAAACCAATCAAAAGAACAAGTTAGGTTTCAAAAGAAAGGAGCAAAAAGGAAACCGAAGTGTACCCTGGTCTGGCGCACCAGACTGTCCGGTGTGCCACCGGACAGTGTCCGGTGCACCAGGGTGAATCAACTCAAACTCCTCAGCTTCGGGTTCTCCAGGCGCAGCTTCGCTATAATTCACCGGACTGTCCGGTGTGCCACCGGACTGTCCGGTGCACCAGCGGGGCAACGGCTACCTGAGCGCAACGGTCGACTCTGCAAAGTGAATAGTGCAGTTCAGATGTCAGAGCAGATGGTCAGAGGGGCACCAGACTGTCCGGTGTAGCACCGGACTGTCTGGTGCCGCATGAGGACAAAACCTCCAACGGTCGACCAGCTCTAAGCCCTAACGAGAGGATGACGTGGCGGCGCACCGGACTGTCCGGTGCACCCATCGCCAGCAGCCTTCTCCAACGGCTACAATTTGGTTGGTGGCTATAAATTCCACCCCAACCGGCCACTTCAAGGTGTGGGAGCCCAAGCAACATTCGAAGTCATATAGTTGACATACTCAAGCCCTCCCAACCACCTCTATTCATTAATCCATCCTATACACAAGGATTAGACCACTACAAACCACACAAGTGCCACAAAAGAGAGAGCAAGCAAAAGAAAGCCTCTTGTGAGAGTTTAGCTCTAGTGCCTTGTGAGATTCATTGAGAGAAAGTGTGTACTACATCTTGCGTTCATTTGTGCGTGGAGTTTTGACTCCCATTGAACTTCCTCCAAAGTTTTGGAGGCTTGTAAAGCTAGCAAGAGACACCTAAGTGTGTGGTGATCCTTGTGGGGTCTTAAGTGACCCTTGAGAAGAAGAGCTCGCTGATCTTGGTGATCGGTTGAGAGAGGGAAAGGGTTGAAAAAGACCCGTCCTTAGTGGACTCCTCAACGGGGACTAGGCCTTCGAGGGCCGAACCTCAGTAAAACAAATCACCCGTGTCTCGTGTGCTTATTGCTTGTGATTTGTTTGTTCTTTCCCTTTCTAAGTTTTCTTGCACTATTCTTTGCTAATACTATTTGGTGTTGCTTTAAGTTAAATTCTCATTTAGTGAAGCAGCACCTTGCAAGAAAGAACTTGTGTTATTGCTCTTCTTATCTAAGCCTTCTTGATTTATTCTCATAGACTTATTAGTAGTATTGATTTATCTATTCCGCATTATTTGAAAGCAATACTCCTTACAAGCGAAGGACTTAGTTTTTATACCCTGACAATTGTGTATCTTGTTCTAACCACTAATCAAGGGATCTAGTTGGGGTGTAAAGTTATAATTTTCAGGTTTCACCTATCCACCCCCCTCTAGGCGACTTTCAAGATCCCAATCCAGTACTATTGACCCACGTCAGCCACGACGAGACGCGTCACCATCAAGCCACGTGTGGACATGCATATGCGGCATACCGAAGGGGCACCGAGAAGTCCCTGTCAACATGATGGCACAAAATGTACGGTCTCAGACATATCCCCATTGCCTTGTGGGGCCAGTCAACACCAGTCATGGGGGACCTAAGCACCAGAGTTTCTATAATGACTCTCATACCAGGAAGGTCGAGACGATACGCCATACCCGGTATACGCCTATGGACGACGGAGGGTGACACAGGGTTCATGACGACACACCAGGAAGAACCGCTTAGATGTTGGGTACGCATTTGTCGGGGACCATAATTAGGGGTACCCTCAAGACTCCTAATTCTCAGCTGGTAACCCCCATCAGCACAAAGCTGCAAAGGCCTGATGGGTGCGATTAAGTCAGGGATCGGTCCATTCGAGGGACTCGATCACGCCTCGCCCGAGCCTAGCCTCGGGCAAGGGCAGCCGACCCCGGAGGATCTCTGCCTCGCTCGAGGTCCCCCTCCAGCGACGAACATACTTCCGGCTCGCCCGAGGCCCTGTCTTCGCCAAGAAGCAACCCTGACCAAATCGCCGCGCCAACCGACCAAATCGCAGGAGCATTTAATGCAAAGGTGGCCTGACACCTTTATCCTAACGCGCGCCCTTCAGTCGACAGAGCCGAAGTGACCGCAGTCACTTCGCCGCTCCACTGACCGGCCTGACAGAAGGACAACGCCGCCTGCGCCGTACCGACTGTAGTGCCACTTGACAGAGTGAGGCTGACAGGCAGTCAGGCCCGGCCTCAGGCACCATAGGAAGCTCTGCTCCGCCCGACCCAGGGCTCGGACTCGGGCTAAGCCCTGGAAGACGGTGAACTCCGCTCCGCCCGACCCAGGGCTCGGACTCGGGCTAAGCCCCGGAAGACGACGAACTCCGCTCCGCCCGACCCAGGGCTCGGACTCGGGCTAAGCCCCGGAAGACGGCGAACTCCGCTCCGCCCGACCCAGGGCTCGGACTCGGGCTAAGCCCCGGAAGACGGCGAACTCCGCTCCGCCCGACCCAAGGCTCGGACTCGGGCTAAGCCCCGGAAGACGGCGAACTCCGCTCCGCCCGACCCAGGGCTCGGACTCGGGCTCAGCCCCGGAAGACGGCGAACTCCACTCCGCCCGACCCAGGGCTCGGACTTGGGCTCAGCCCCGGAAGACGACGAACACCGCTCCGCCCGACCCCAGGGCTCAGACTCAGCCCTGGCTTCAGCTGACGATCTCCGCCTCGCCCGACCCGAGGGCTCGGACTCGACCTCGGCCACGAAAGACAGACTCGACCTCGACCTCGGAGGAGCCTCCACATCGCCCAACCTAGGGCGCAGACCAGCCACGTCAACAGGAGGCGCCATCATCACCCTACCCCAAGCTGACTCAGGCCACGGGGAACAAGACCGGCGTCCCATCTGGCTCGCTCCGCCAGATAGGCAATGATGGCGCCCCGCACACTCTGTGATGACGACGGCTCTCAGCCCCCTTACGGAAGCAAGAGGACGTCAGCAAGGACTCGACAGCTCCGACAGCTGTCCTTCCTCCAGGCTCCAGCGCTCCTCCGACGGCCACGACACCACATGAACCGGACGCCAAAACCTCTCCGGCCGCCACGATGGCGTGTACTTAGGGCGCTAGCTCTCCTCCGCTAGACACGTAGCACTCTGCTACACCCCCCATTGTACACCTGGATCCTCTCCTTACGCCTATAAAAGGAAGGACCAGGGCCCTCTTACAGAGGGTTGGCCGCGCGGGGACGAGGACGAGACAGGCGCTCGCGTAAGGCCGCTCGCTCCCTCTCCCGCGTGGACGCTTGTAACCCCCTACTGCAAGCGCACCCGACCTGGGCGCGGGACGAACACGAAGGCCGCGGGATTTCCACCTCTCTCACGCCCGTCTCCGGCCACCTTTCTCCCCCCTTCGCGCTCGGCCTCGCGCCGACCCATCTGGGCTGGGGCACGCGGCGACATTCACTCGTCGGCCCAGGGACCCCCCGGTCTCGAAACGCCGACAGTTGGCGCGCCAGGTAGGGGCCTGCTGTGTGTTGACGAACAGCTTCCCGTCAAGCTCCAGATGGGCAGTCTCCAGCAACCTCTCCAGCCCGGGACGGTGCTCCGTTTCGGGAGTCTTGAGTTCATGTCCCTCGACGGCAGCTACGACATGATACTCCTTCCCCCGCCGTGCGACAGCAGCAATGGCGGCCGATAGCCCACCCGCCGGCGGCGGAATCGACGACGTCTTCCCCGCGTGGTGGAAGAACAACCTTCGAGCTCACCCCGTCCTCTCCCTCGCCGATGGAGGAGGAGACGAGGCAACCAAGGCCAAGCAGGAGGCAGCGCCTCGTCGGCTGTCGAGCGAGCCGACAGCGCCGGCACCTCAACGGGGGGTGCGCCGGGCATCGACCTCGCGTTTGAGACGTAGACGAGCGTCGTCTCCCTGCAACGCGCCGATTCCAAGCAAACGGACGACGCCAGCATGCTCGCGAAAGGCTTGCTGGGCGTCACCCTTGTACCAGAGACAGCGGTGCAGTCAGTCCCTGACGTGACGTCATCACCGCCCGTCGACCAAGAGGTACCGACCGATTCTCATCTCACGCCCCTTGGATTCAGCCTCGACCCGCCAAGCGACTTCGCTTTGGCGGGCGCCCTCGTAGAGGCGAGTCCAAACCCTCTAGGGTTTCGTATGCGGTCACCTTGGGACCGGCTGACGGACGTCTCGACCTACGGGCCCCCTGGGTCCGAGGAAGACGACGTGCCCGACTTCTGTTGGGATTTCTCCGGACTTGGCAACCCCAGTGCCATGCGGGACTTCATGACCGCATGCGACTACTGCCTTTCTGACTATTCCGACGGTAGCCGCAGCCTCGGCGACGAGGACTGCGGCCCGAGTCGCGAATGTTTCCACGTCAATCTAGGGGGTCCCTCCGAAGGCAACCATCTTGGTATGCCGGAGAATGGTGATCTCCCTAGGCCTGTGCCTCGCGTTGACATCCTACGGGAGCTAGTAGTGGTCCCCGTTCAGGCGGGGGGTCATGACCCACAGCTCGAGCAAATCCGTGGGGTGCCGGCCAGGCTCGACGAGGGAGCAGGAGCACTTGAGCCGATCCACCGGGACGTCGGGCAGGAATGGGCGGGCCAACCTCCGGCCGGGGAAATGCGTCATCTACCCCAGGGCTTCCAGCACCGCATCGCCGACGATGCCAGGATGAGGCCGCCGCCCGCTTCCAGTGGAGTCGGCCAGAACCTGGCCGCAGCGGCAATGCTCCTCCGTGCGATGCCAGAGCCATCAACCACCGAGGGGCGGCGAATCCAGGGAGAGCTCAAGAATCTCCTGGAGGGCGCCGCGGTCCGACGAGCCGAGAGCTCCGCCTCCCGGAGGCAGGGGTACCCCTCAGAACATCATGCCACGACTTCCCGATTCATGCGGGAAGCCTCGGTCCACACCGGGCGCACGCGCAACACAGCGCCTGCGGCCCCGGGTCGCCTCGGCAGCGAGCACCATCACCGCGACCGACGGGCCCACCTCGACGAGAGGGTGCGCCGAGGCTACCACCCCAGGCGTGGGGGGCGCTACGACAGCGGGGAGGATCAGAGTCCCTCGCCTGAACCACCCGGTCCGCAGGCTTTCAGCCGCGCCATACGCCGGGCGCCGTTCCCGACCCGGTTCCGACCCCCGACTACTATCACAAAGTACTCGGGGGAGACGAGACCGGAACTGTGGCTCGTGGACTATCGGCTGGCCTGCCAACTGGGTGGAACGGACGATGACAACCTCATCATCCGCAACCTCCCCCTGTTCCTCTCCAACACCGCTCGCGCCTGGTTGGAGCACCTGCCTCCGGGGCAGATCTCCAACTGGGACGACCTGGTCCAGGCCTTCGCTGGCAATTTCCAGGACACGTACGTGCGCCCTGGAAACTCCTGGGACCTCCGAGGCTGCTGGCAGCAGCCGGGAGAGTCTCTCCGAAACTACATCCGACGATTCTCGAAGCAGTGCACCGAGCTGCCCAACATCACCGATTCGGATGTCATCGGCGCGTTCCTCGCCGGCACCACCTGCCGCGACCTGGTGAGCAAGCTGGGTCGCAAGACCCCCACCAGGGCGAGCGAGCTGATGGACATCGCCACCAAGTTCGCCTCTGGCCAGGAGGCGGTTGAGGCTATCTTCCGGAAAGACAAGCAGCCCCAGGGCCGCCCACCGGAAGATGCCCCCGAGGCGTCAACTCAGCGCGACGCCAAGAAGAAGGGCAAGAAGAAGTCGCAAGCGAAACGCGACGCCGCCGCCGAGTACAAGAACCCTCGGAAACCCCACAGAGGTGCCAACCTCTTCGACAAGATGCTCAAGGAGCCGTGCCCCTATCACTAGGGGCCCGTCAAGCACACCCTTGAGGAGTGCGTCATGCTTCGATGCCACTTCCACAGGGCCGGGCCACCCGCGGAGGGTGGCAGGGCCCGCGACGATGACAAGAAGGAAGATCACTAGGCAGGAGAGTTCCCCGAGGTCCGCGACTGCTTCATGATCTACGGTGGGCAAGCGGCGAACGCCTCGGCTCGGCACCACAAGCAAGAGCGTTGGGAGGTCTGTTCGGTGAAGGTGGCGGCGCCAGTCTACCTGGACTGGTCCGACAAGCCCATCACCTTCGACCAAGCCGACCACCCCGACCACGTGCCAAGCCCGGGGAAATACCCGCTCGTTGTCGACCCCGTCATCGGCAACGTCAGGCTCACCAAGGTCCTCATGGACGGAGGCAACAGCCTCAACATCATCTACGCCGAGACCCTCGGGCTTCTGCATGTTGATCTGTCCTCGGTCCGGGCAGGCGCTGCGCCTTTCCACGGGATCATTCCCGGGAAGCGTGTCCAGCCCCTCGGACAACTCGACCTTCCCGTCTGCTTCGGAGCACCCTCCAACTTCCGAAGGGAGACCCTCACGTTCGAGGTGGTCGGGTTCCGAGGAACCTACCACGCGGTACTGGGGAGGCCATGCTACGCGAAGTTCATGGCCGTCCCCAACTACACCTACCTCAAGCTCAAGATGCCGGGCCCCAACGGGGTCATCACCGTCGGCCCCACGTACCGACACGCGTTCGAATGCGACGTTGAGTGCGTGGAGTACGCCGAGGCCCTCGCCGAATCCGAGGCCCTCATCGCCGACCTGGAGAGCCTCTCTAAGGAGGTGCCGGACGTGAAGCGTCACGCCGGCAACTTCGAGCCAGCGGAGACGGTTAAGCCCGTCCCCCTCGACCCCAGCGGCGACGCCTCCAAGCAAGTCCGGATCGGCTCCGAGCTCGATCCAAATAGGAAGCAATGCTCGTCGACTTTCTCCGCGCGAACGTCGACGTCTTCGCGTGGAGTCCCTCGGACATGCCCGACATACCGAGGGATGTCGCCGAGCACTCGCTGGATATCCGAGCCGGAGCCCGACCCGTCAAGCAGCCTCTGCGCCAATTCGACGAAGAAAAGCGCAGAGCCATAGGCGAGGAGATCCACAAGCTAATGGCGGCAGGGTTCATCAAAGAGGTATTCCATCCCGAATGGCTGGCCAACCCTGTGCTTGTGAGAAAGAAAGGAGGGAAATGGCGGATGTGTGCAACCCTCCGTCAAGATCGACGACACGCCCGAGCCCGAAGCACCCTCGGCCCAGCCCGAGGTACCCTCGGCTCAGCCCGAGGCACCCTCGGCTCGGCCCGAGGCACCCTCAGCTCGGCCCGAGGCATCCTCGGTTCAGCCCGAGGTACCCCCGGCCCCCGAGGGTGAGGCACTGCGCGTCGAGGAGGAGCGAAGCGGGGTCACGCCTAATCAAAACTGGCAGACCCCGTACCTGCAATATCTCCACCGAGGAGAGCTGCCCCTCGACCGATCCGAAGCTCGACGGTTGGCGCGACGCGCCAAGTCGTTCGTCTTGCTGGGAGATGGGAAGGAGCTCTACCACCGCAGCCCCTCAGGTATCCTCCAGCGATGCATTTCCATCACCGAAGGTCAGGAACTCCTACGAGAGATACACTCGGGGGCTTGCGGCCATCACGCGGCACCTCGAGCCCTTGTCGGAAACGCCTTCCGGCAAGGTTTCTACTGGCCGACGGCGATGGCCGACGCCACTAGAATTGTCCGCACCTGCGAAGGGTGTCAGTTCTACGCAAGGCAGACCCACCTGCCTGCTCAGGCTCTACAGACGATACCCATCACTTGGCCTTTCGCTGTGTGGGGTCTGGACCTCGTCGGCCCCTTGCAGAAGGCACCCGGGGGCTACACGCACCTGTTGGTCGCCATCGACAAATTCTCCAAGTGGATCGAGGTCCGACCCCTAAACAGCATCAGGTCCGAACAGGCGGTGGCATTCTTCACCAACATCATCCACCGTTTTGGGGTCCCGAACTCCATCATCACCGACAACAGCACCCAGTTCACCGGCAGAAAGTTCCTGGACTTCTGCGAGGATCACCACATCCGAGTGGACTGGGCCGCCGTGGCTCACCCCATGACGAATGGGCAAGTAGAGCGTGCCAACGACATGATTCTACAAGGACTCAAGCCTCGGATCTACAACAACCTCAACAAGTTCGGCAAGCGATGGATGAAGGAACTCCCCTCGGTGGTCTGGAGTCTGAGGACAACACCGAGCCGAGCCACGGGCTTCACGCCGTTCTTTCTAGTCTATGGGGCCGAGGCCATCTTGACCACAGACTTAGAATACGGTTCCCCAAGGACGGGGGCCTATGCTGACCAAAGCAACCAGGCTAATCGAGAAGACTCACTGGACCTGTTGGAAGAGGCTCGGGACATGGCCTTGCTACACTCGGCGCGGTACCAGCAGTCCCTGCGACGCTACCACGCCCGAGGGGTCCGGTCCCGAGACCTCCAGACGGGCGACCTGGTGCTTCGGCTGCGACAGGACACCCGAGGGCGGCACAAGCTCACGCCTCCCTGGGAAGGGCCATTCGTCATCGCCAAAGTTCTGAAGCCCGGAACATACAAGCTGGCCAACAGCCAAGGCGAGGTCTACAACAACGCTTGGAACATCCAACAGCTACGTCGCTTCTACCCTTAAGATGTTTTCAAACTGTTCATATACCTCGCTCCCATGCAAAGTTTAGTCATCAAGGAAGGGTCAGCCTTGCCTCGGCAAAGCCCGACCCTCCCTCGGGGGCTAAAAGGGGGGGTACCCCCTCTGCGCTGAATTTTTTCCTCGAAAAAAGATCCTTTCTGCCAGAATGTCTTTTGTGCTTTTCGACTACTTCGAAAGTGGATCTTGAAAACGACGGAGTACACATAAGCAGCCAAGGCTGACCGAGCCGAGGGACTCCTACGCCTCCTGGATACGGATACCTCACTCATCACCTTCTGCGATAAGTAACTCACGCTCGGATAAGTGATTCCACGGACCGAACAAGTCTTCATGTTCGAAAGCTCCTCTGCCGAAGCGGTTCTTCGGGCCTTCTCGACTGTGTCGGTGACAGAACCCCATGGACAGGCAAGAGCGCGCGTAAGCGGCAAGGCCGACCGTGCCGAGGGATTCCTACGCCTCCGGGATACGGATACCTCACTCATCACCTTCCGTGAAAAGCAACTCTCGCTCGCACAGACAATTCTGTTACCGACGAAAAAGTCCAGATACTCGAAACAAGAGGAAAAGAAGCGCAGCTTTACAACACGGCGAGGGTGTGTTTGGGCCTCGGCGGCCGCAGAAAACACACACTACAAGATAATCCGATCCTGCAGGCTCGGATCTTGACGGTTGAAGGGAGCAGCAGCACCCTCGGCGTCGGCTACACCTTCGGCGAAGTCCGACCTAGCCTCGGACGGTGACCCGGTCCGAGGGTCTCTACTCTGAAGGACGACGTCATCACCACGCACGGGCCATCGCCGCCAGAGTTTTCTCCGAGAATCCGGCCCGAGCAGGCGGCTCGGCTGGTCACCCCGAGGCCTCGGCCAGCTGTCCCCCGAAGACATCAGCCCGACCCGAGGCCTCGGCAGGACAACTCTGGCGTCGGTCCCGCTAACGGACGACCCGGCCAGGCTCCAGCCGACCAAGTCTTCTTTTCGAGCCAACTCCGCCTCTGTCCATGCTGACACCGCTACCCCTGGCCTCGGCTCATCGAAGAGCGACCGAGGGGTTCCTTTAACTAAGCAAGAGAAGCCTCGGACAACAAGGCTGACCGAGCCGAGGGACTCCTACGCCTCCGGGATACGGATACCTCACTCGTCACCTTTACACGGGGCGACTCACGCTAGGTGAAGCGGTTCAGACAACCAACAGGCGAGTCTTAGTGCTCGAAAATGAGGAAAAAACACGGCTCCACGCCAAAAATACATACATGTTCAGGCCCCGACAGCCATAATGAACAAAAGATCGGCACTCAAGGTGCCATTACAAACGGAACTCTGGTTCCACCTTCGCAGGTACGAACAACCCCACTCGATGGGGGGGGGGGCTGCGGAGCAACAGAAGACCGACGAACAGCACGCCGTCACCCGCTCCAGCAGCGGCGACGACGACGACTTCTGCTCCGGGGGGCCGAACAGCGACATCGATGACCTCAGGGCGGATGCTGCTGCCAGGAGGCCCCCGCCAATGCCCAAACTCGTGAGGCAAGGACGGGCAGAAGGCCGTAGAGTTGGAGGTCGGTCCGTAGGCGGCCCTGGCTATCTCGTCGGCGGAAGAACCTCTTTCAGCTGCCATGGCGGAAGCCGGCGCCGAGAGCGGCTCCGAAGCCACTCGGGTCCGAGAGCCAAGCACGCGGCAGCTGCCAGCGCCACGGACAGCAACCGCCCTCCCCCCCCCCGATCACTGAGGGAAGGAGCGGGCCACCGCCCACGTAGGGGCCGACCCCAACTCGACACTCTCCCCTCCCCAGCACTGGTGATGAAAATACTTGAGGCTGAGGGAGGGGCAGAGGCCGCAGCCCGGCTTGCTTTCCCCCGCCATCAAACTATAGGTCACCGTCTTGGGTGACCACCGGCGGAGGGGTGCAGCCGGGCTGCATGATGAAAATCCTTGAAGCCGAACGATGGCTGAAAGGTACCAACTCCCATGGAGTTGCGTTCCTCCAACGACAAGGCGGAAGGACTGCGGGCATCCCCCATCCGGGGGCTCGGAAGGTGGAAAGACACGATGCATGAGGGAGCGCGAAGACATGGTCGCCTTTCAAGGGGGTCACCCTCCTTTTAAAGGCGACTCTCCCTACTTGCATCCCCAGTCGTCACGGGCTGAGTCTTCTCCGGCACGCTCCAAGGTCCTCCCCCTACGGCGCGGGGGCTGGGCCCCACGCGTCATGCAAGCTGGCCCAGGGCGGAAGAAGCCAAACCGCCGCGCGCGCGGTGCATGCAACCGTCCAGCGGTTGCAAACTGAAAGGGAATTAGGCTTACACCTAGTCCCTAATTAATTTTGGTGATTGAATTGCCCAAACACAAATTATTGGACTAACTAGTTTGCCCAAGTGTATAGATTATACAGGAGTAAAAGGTTCACACTCAGCCAATAAAAAGATCAAGAGTTGGATTCAACAAAAGAGCAAAGGGCCAACCGAAGGCACCTCTGGTCTGGCGCACCGGACTGTCCGGTGTGCCACCGGACAGTGTCCGGTGCACCACCGGACATGTCGGGTGCACCAGAGGACTCCAACGCAAACTCGCCACCTTCAGGAATTTCCAGAGGCGACTCCGCTATAATTCACCGGACTGTCCGGTGTACACCGGACAGTGTCCGGTGCGCCAAGGGAGGTCGGCATCAGGAACTCGCCAGCTTCGGGAAACTCCAACGGCTAGTCCGCTATAATTCACTGAACATGTCCGGTGTGCACCGGACTGTCCGGTGCAACCCCCGGAGCAACGGCTACTCGGCGCCAACGGCTACCTGCAGCGCATTTAATGCGCGCTCTGCGCGCACAGAAGGCAGGCGCGCCCATTCCGGCGCACCGGACAATGAACAGGAGTTGTCCGGTGTGCACCGGACACCTGGGCGGGCCCACAAGTCAGAAGCTCCAACGGTCAGAATCCAACGGCAGTGATAACGTGGCAGGGGGCACCGGACTGTCCGGTGTGCACCGGACTGTCCGGTGCGCCATCGAGCAGACAGCCTCCCAACGGCCACATTTGGTGGTTGGGGCTATAAATACCCCAACCACCCCACCATTCATTGCATCCAAGTTTTCCACTTCCCAACTACTACAAGAGCTCTAGCATTCAATTCTAGACACACCAAAGAGATCAAATCCTCTCCAAATTCCACACAACGCCATAGTGACTAGAGAGAGTGATTTGCTTATGTTCTTTCGAGCTCTTGCGCTTGGATTGCTTTCTTTCTTCTTGATTCTTTCATTGCGATCAAACTCACTTGTAATTGAGGCAAGAGACACCAAACTTGTGGTGGTCCTTGTGGGAACTTTGTGTTCCAAGTGATTGAGAAGAGAAAGCTCACTCGATCCGAGGGATCGTTTGAGAGAGGGAAGGGTTGAAAGAGACCCGGCCTTTGTGGCCTCCTCAACGGGGAGTAGGTTTGCGAGAACCGAACCTCGGTAAAACAAATCCTTGTGTCACACTCTTCATTTGCTTGCGATTTGTTTTGCGCCCTCTCTCGCGGACTCGTTTATATTTCTAACGCTACCCGGCTTGTAGTTGTGTTTATATTTGTAAATTTCAGTTTCGCCCTATTCACCCCCCCTCTAGGCGACTATCACAAACGTCCCTCCACTTTCGCCCAGACCAGCGGGTGAAAGGGCGGGCAGCCATGCAGGCGGCATGCAACCGCGCCAAGTGGGTGCACCTCTCCGACTTCCAGCGCGCCTAGCATGGAAGCCCAGGCCCACGCGTCATGCAACTAGTGCGCCGGATGCTACGTGCGAGCAACTGCACCGCCACTCGCGCCACTGCCACGCCTCCTCGACTGCGGAACCAGTACCGCGACTCAAGGCAACCCTACGCATGACCCAGCAGCGCCAGCCTGGCGCGATGGTCAATACGGCCAAAAATGGGCCAGCAGTAATGGCGGTGGCAGGCGGGCAGGAGCAGCGGTCACGTCGTCAGCCAAGCTTACGTCCCATCCGGGGGCAGCAAGAGAACCCTCTCTCACGGCGTGAAGACAACGCGCCCGTGTTTCGTTCCTCGAACGGCTCGCGCACGCGCAACGGCCGCCCCGCGAACCGCTCGCCTCGTCGCATTAACTCCGCGGCGGGACAGGCGGCGCCTCTGGCAGGAGAAGCAAGCGACGCTTCACCTTCACCATAATGATCGCGTCAAAAGAGGTACGCCACGTCATTCGATTTCGTATCCTTTTCCTTTTTCCTCTTTCTCTCTCTTACAACAGGGACCGGGAAAGGGGGATACCCCGAAAAGGATCCTTCTCTGTGAAGGAACCAGGCTTCGAGCCTCCCTACTGATTAGAGGTTCGAAGGCTGGCCCCTCGAAGGGTTCAACAGCCGCCTCAGAGCGCGTGGGCTCCACACCCACTACTGGTCAGAGGTTCGAAGGCCGGCCCCTCGGAAGGGTTCAACGACCGCCTCAGGCTACTCGGGCTCCGCGCCCACTACTGATCAGGGGTTCGAAGGCTGGCCCCCGAAGGGTTCACAGCCGCCTCAGACACAGAGCGAGGGATGACCATGGGTACGTTCGATACATAACCAAGGCTCGGGCTACGCTCCCGAGGTACCCTAGGACATTTCCGAGACCAGCGGGAACGATCTTGTAACAGAATCCCATCAGAGGGAGGCATCGAGCCCTCAGACCCCGTCGACAGGGGACCGGGTCCGGCAGATCACCCGCAGGTACTTTTGGGCGCGCCTCTGGGCCTCTAGCCGACCCCTAGCGAATGGGGCACGGATGTCCGCTCGGATTACCCACCAGCAGCTCACCGGAGACACCATGTTCGGCGCCCTCCGAGGGAAACATGGCGCTTTCCCCCCTCCTCCTTGCGGAAAGGCGACGCAGGGGCGTATGTAAAAAAGTCGAGTCTGTCCCTGACCGTCCTCTCGCCCTGTGCAGAGGCTCGGGGGCTGCTCTCGCAAACCCGGCTCCGGCCAAACCGTTGACAGCGTCAACATACCAGCCCGAGAACTTGGGACCCGACCGTGCACCCGGGCTACGGCCAGCTCGCATGAGGGAACGACCAGACCAGCCAAAGCATTGCGCAAGGCATTAAGACCTCGGAGGAGTCAAACCACTCCTCCGAGGCCTCGGGGGCTACACCCGGCGGGTGCGCTCGCTCGCACCCACCGGACCGAAACGCAACCGAGAAAGGCTGGTCCCCTTGCAAAACAGTGCGACAAAAGCCTCCAAGCGAGTGTTAACACTCCCTTCGAGGCTCGGGGGCTACTGTCGGGGACCATAATTAGGGGTACCCTCAAGACTCCTAATTCTCAGCTGGTAACCCCCATCAGCACAAAGCTGCAAAGGCCTGATGGGTGCGATTAAGTCAGGGATCGGTCCATTCGAGGGACTTGATCACGCCTCGCCCGAGCCTAGCCTCGGGCAAGGGCAGCCGACCCCGGAGGATCTCCGCCTCGCCCGAGGTCCCCCTCCAGCGACGAACATACTTTCAGCTCGCCCGAGGCCCTGTCTTCGCCAAGAAGCAACCCTGACCAAATCGCCGCACCAACCGACCAAATCGCAGGAGCATTTAATGCAAAGGTGGCCTCCGCTAGACACGTAGCACTCTGCTACACCCCCCATTGTACACCTGGATCCTCTCCTTACGCCTATAAAAGGAAGGACCAGGGCCCTCTTACAGAGGGTTGGCCGCGCGGGGACGAGGACGAGACAGGCGCTCGCGTAAGGCCGCTCGCTCCCTCTCCCGCGTGGACGCTTGTAACCCCCTTGTCGGCGTTTCGAGACAGGGGGGGTCCCTAAGCCGACGAGTGAGTGTGCTGCGTGCCCCAGCCCAGATGGGTCGAGCGCGTGGGCGAGCGCGAAGGGGGGAGAGGCGAGGTGGCCGGAGTCGAGCGTGAGAGAGATGGAAGTCCCGCGGCCTTCGTGTTCGTCCCGCGCCCAGGTCAGGTGCGCTTTCAGTAGGGGGGTTACAAGCGTCCACGCGGGTGAGGGAAGCGAGCGGCCCCAAGAGAGCGCCTGTCCCGTCCTCGGTCCCGCGCAGCCAACCTTCTCTAAGAAGGCCCTGGTCCTTCCTTTTATAGTCGTAAGGAGAGGATCCAGGTGTACAATGGGGGGTGTAGCAGAGTGCTACGTGTCTAGAGGATAGAGAGCTAGCGCCCTAGGTACATGCCAATGTGGCAGCCGGAGAGGTCTTGGCACCTTGCTGGCGTGATGTCGTGGCTGTCGGAGGTGCGACGGAGCCTGGCGGAGGGACAGCTGTTGGAGCGGTCGAGTCCCTGCTGACGTCGCCCTGCTTCAGTAAGAGAGCTGGGGGCCGCCGTCGTCACAGAGCTTGTGGAGCGCCATCATTGCCCATCCGGCGGAGCTGGCCGGATGGGACGCCGGTCTTGTTCTCCGTGACCCGAGTCGATTCGGGGTAGGATGATGATGGCACTTCCTGTTGACGTGGCGGGTCTGCGCCCTAGGCAGGGTGACGTGGGGGCTCCTCCGAAGCCGAGGTTGAGTCTGTCCTCTGTTGCCGAGGCCGAGCCCGAGCCATGGGGTCGGGCGAGGCGGAAGTCGTTCGGCCGAGGCCAGGGCTGAGTCCGAGCCCTGGGGTCGGGCGAGGCGGAGTTTCGTCGTCTTCCGGGTCTTAGCCCGAGTCCGAGCCCTGTGGTCGGGCGGAGCGGAGTTCGCCGTCTTCCGGGTCTTAGCCTGAGTCCGAGCCCTGGGGTCGGGCGGAGCGGAGTTCGCCGTCTTCCGGGCCTTAGCCCGAGTCCGAGCCCTGGGGTCGGGCGAAGCGGAGTTCGCCGTCTTCCGGGTCTTAGCCCGAGTCCGAGCCCTGGGGTCGGGCGGAGCGGAGTTCGCCGTCTTCCGGGTCTTAGCCCGAGTCCGAGCCCTGGGGTCGGGCAGAGCGGAGTTCGCCGTCTTCCGGGTCTTAGCCCGAGTCCGAGCCCTGGGGTCGGGCGGAGCAGAGTTCGCCGTGGCGCCTTTGGCAAGGCCTGACTGCCTGTCAGACTCACTCTGTCGAGTGGCACCGCAGTCGGAGTGGCGCAGGCGGCGCTGTCCTTCTATCAGACCGGTCAGAGGAGCGGTGGAGTGACAGCGGTCACTTCGGCTCTGCCGGGGGGGCGCGTGTCAGGATAAAGGTGTCAGGCCACCTTTGCATTAAATGCTCCTGCAATTTGGTCAGTCGGTGTGGTGATTTAGTCAAGGTTGCTTCTGAGCGAAGCCAAGGCCTCGGGCGAGCCGGTAATGTGTCCGCCGTAAAAAAGGGGGGCCTCGGGCGAGACGGAAGTCTCTCGAGGTCGGATGCCCTTGGCCGAGGCTAGGCTCGGGTGAAGCGTGATCGAGTCATTCGTGTGGACTGATCCCTGACTTAATTGTACCCATCAGGCCTTTGCAGCTTTATGCTGATGGGGGTTACCAGCTGAGAATTAGGCGTCTTGAGGGTACCCCTAATTATGGTCCCCGACAGTAGCCCCCGGGCCTCGAAGGGAGTGTTAGCACTCGCTTGGAGGCTTTCGTCGCACTTTTTTGCAAGGGGACCAGCCTTTCTCGGTTGCATTTTGTTCCAGTGGGTGCGCGCGAGCGCACCCGCCGGGTGTAGCCCCCGAGGCCTCGGAGGAGTGGTTACACTCCTTCGAGGTCTTAATACCTCGCGTAACGCTTCGGCTGGTCTGGTCGTTCCCTCATGCGAACTGGCCGTAGCCCGGGTGCACGGTCGGGGCCCAAGCTCTCGGGCTGGTATGTTGACGCTGTCAACGGTTTGGCCGGAGCCGGTTTTTGCGGGAGCAGCCCCCGAGCCTCTGCACAGGGCGAGAGGACGATCAGGGACAGACTCGACTTTTTACATACGCCCCTGCGTCGCCTTTCCGCAAGGAGGAGGGGGGGAGTGCGCCATGTTACCCTCGATGGGCACCGAACATGGTGTCTCCAGTGAGCTGCAAGCGGGTAATCCGAGTGGACGTCCGTGCCCCGTTCGTTGGGGGTCGGCTAGGGGCCCAGAGGCACGCCCAAAAGTACCTGCGGGTGATTTGCCGGACCCGGTCCCCTGGCGACGGGGTCCGAGGGCTCGATGCCTCCCTCCGATGGGATTCCGTTACAAGATCGTTCCCGCTGGTCTCGGAAATGTCCTAGGGTACCTCGGGAGCGCAGCCCGAGCCTCGATTATGTATCGAACGTACCCCTGGTCATCCCTCGCTCGGTGTCTGAGGCGACTGTGAACCCTTCGGGGGCCAGCCTTCGAACCCCTGATCAGTAATGGGCGCGGAGCCCGAGTAGCCTGAGGCGGCCATGGAACCCTTCGGGGGGCTAGCCTTCGAACCCCTGACCAGTAGTGGGTGTCGGGCCCACGCGATCTGAGGCGACTGTTGAACCCTTCGGAGGGCCAGTCTTCGAACCCCTGATCAGTAGGGGGGGGGCTCGGAGCCCGGTTCCTTCGCGGAGAAGGATCCTTTTCGGGGTATCCCCCTTTCCCGGTCCCTGTTGCAAGAGATGGAGAAAGAGGAAAAAAGGAAAAGGATATGAAATCGAACGACGTGGCGTACCTCTTTTTGACGCGGTTATTACGGCGAAGGCGAAGTGTCGCACGCTTCTCCCGCCAGAGGCGCCGCGTGTCCCGCCGCGGAGTAAATGCGACGGGGCGGGTAGTTGGCGGGGCGGCCGTTGCGCGTGCGCGAGCCGTTTGAGGAACGGCTGTTCCGCTTCGCGCTTTTTGAATTCCACGTCCGGTCCGGGCGGTGTGCTGGAAACGGTTTCACCCCGGCCTTCATATACTTGAGAGGGGGTCCGGTGACGGTTCTTCGCTCTGCTCCCTTCTTTTCCCTTTAGGTTTTCGTAACCCGGGAAACTTTAGTCGGAGAAGAGAGAAACCGCTCTCCCTGCCCCCTGCGCCGCCATCTTCTCCACTTTGGTGATGGCGGATCGAGTGACCATAATCCCCCCGCGCGATCCGTGGCCCTTCTCCACAGTGACGGCGAGTGATCTGGAGGAGCTGGTCGGCGAGGGTTTGCTCCGCCCCCTCACCGACAAGCAGCGGCCAGAGTGGATTCCTCCCGCGGGCGGAGCCACTCCGTCCCCACCGCCGGGGTATGTCGTGAGCTTCGTCTCCTTCCATGAGCGGGGATTTGGTGTGCCGACGAGCCGCTTTATGCGGGCCATCCTATTCCACTACGGGGTGGAGTTGCACAACCTCTCCCCCAACTCCATCTGGCAGGCCGCTATCTTCGTAGCGGTATGCGAAGGGTACTTGGGGATCGCTCCTCATTGGGATTTGTGGACTCATCTCTTCCTCGCCGAGCCTTTCGCCTTATCGACGGGGGAGAGGAGGATCCGTGCAGCGGTGCGGGCCGGCGGCTGCATTCTCTTGTTGAGGCAGTCGCGGGCATCACCCGGCGTTCGTCACCTCGCAGGCCTGAGGTCGCTCGTACCCTCGGGGACGGAACCGGAGTTCCGTTTGTGATGGCACCTTGAATGCCGGTGTTCTTTGTTCATTATGGCTGTCGAGGCCTGAACATGTATGTAATTTCGGCACGGAGCCGTGTTTTTTCCTCATTTTCGAGCACTAAGTCTCGCATGTTGATTATCTGAACCGCTTTACCAAGCATGAGTCACCCCGTGTCAAGGTGACGAGTGAGGTATCCGTATCCCGGAGGCGTAGGAATCCCTCGGCCCGTCCGGCCTTGTTGTCTGGGGCTCCTCTAGCTTAGTTAAAGAGACCCCTCGGCCGCCCTTCGATGAGCCGAGGCCAGGGGTAGCGATATCAGTATGAACAGAGGCGGAGTTGGCTCGAGAATGGGAACCTGGTTGGCCGGAGCCTAGTCGTGTTGTCCGTCAGCGGAGCCGACACCAAAGTCGATCAGCCGAGGCCTCGGGTCGGGCTGGCGCCCTTGGAAGCCGGTTGGCCGAGGCCCCAGGGGTAACCGGCCGAGCCGCCTGCTCGGGCCGGATTCCCGGAGGAGTCCCTGAACCGCGTCGCCGTCCGAGGCTGGGTCGGACTTTGCTGAAGATGTCGTCGATGCCGAGGGTGCTCCGGCTCCCTTCAGCGTGAAGACCCGAGCCTGCAGGATCAGATCGTCTTGTAGTGTGTGCCTTCTGCGGCCGCCGAGGCCAAAAAACACACCCTCGCCGTGCTTGCGAAGCTGCGTCTTTTTTCCTCTTGTTTCGAGCATCTGGACTCTCTGTCGGTAACAGGGATGTTTGTGTGAGCGAGGGTTGCTTCTCGCGGAAGGGACGAGTGAGGTATCCGTATCCCAGAGGCGTGGGAATCCCTCAGCTCGGTCGGCCTTGCCGCTTACGCGTACCTTCACCCGCTCATGAGGCCCTGTCCCCGACTTAGTCGAGAAAGCTTGAAGGACTGCTTCGGCAGGAGAGCTTCCGAACGTGAAGACATGTTCGGTCCACGGAGTCGCTTTATTCGAGCGTGAGTTACTTATCGCAGAAGGTGATGAGTGAGGTATCCGTATCCCAGAGGCGTAGGAGTCCCTCGGCTCGGTCAGCCTTGGCTGCTTACGTGTACTCCGTCGTTTCCAGGATCCGCTTTCCGAAGTAGTCAAGAAGCACGAAAGCAATCCTGCTAAAAAGAGATCCTTTTTCGAGGAAAAATTCGACGCAGAGGGGGTCTCCCCCCTTTTAGCCCCCGAGGGAGGGTCGGGCTTTGCCGAGGCTAGGCCGACCCTTCCTTGACGACTAAACTTTGCGTAGGTGCGAGGTATATGAACAACTTGGAAACATCTTAAGGGTAGAAGCGACGTAGCTGTTTGATGTTCCAAGCGTTGCCGTAGATCTCGCCTTGATTGTTCGCTAGCTTTTATGTTCCGGGCTTCAGAACTTTGGCGATGACGAATGGCCCTTCCCAGGGGGGCGTGAGCTTGTGCCTCCCTCGGGCGTCTTGCCGCAGTCGAAGCACCAGATCGCCCACCTGGAGGTCTCGGGACCGGACCCCTCGAGCGTGGTAGCGTCGCAGGGACTGCTGGTACCGCGCCGAGTGTAGTAAGGCCCTGTCCCGAGCCTCCTCCAGCTGGTCCAGCGACTCTTCTCGGCTAGCTTGGTTGCTTTGATCGGTGTAGGCCCTCGTCCTCGGGGAGCCGTATTCCAGGTCAGTGGGCAAGATAGCTTCGGCCCCGTAGACCAGGAAAAACGGCGTGAAACCCGTGGCACGACTCGGCGTCGTCCTTAGGCTCCAGACCACCGAGGGGAGTTCCTTCATCCACCGCTTGCCGAACTTATTGAGGTCGTTGTAGATCCGAGGCTTGAGCCCTTGTAGAATCATGCCGTTGGCACGCTCTACTTGCCCATTCGACATGGGATGAGCCACGGCGGCCCAGTCCACCCGGATATGGTGATCTTCGCAAAAATCCAAGAATTTTTTTGCCGGTGAACTGGGTACCGTTGTCGGTGATGATGGAGTTCGGGACCCCGAAGCGATGGATGATGTTGGTGAAGAACGCCACCGCCTGCTCGGACCTGATGCTGTTCAGAGGTCGGACCTCGATCCACTTGGAGAGTTTGTCGATGGCGACCAGCAGGTGCGTGTAGCCCCCGGGCGCCTTCTGCAAGGGACCGACGAGGTCCAGACCCCATACAGCGAAGGGCCAGGTGATGGGTATTGTCTGCAGAGCCTGAGCGGGCAGGTGGGTCTGCTTCGCATAGAATTGGCACCCTTCGCAGGTGCGGACAATTCTAGTGGCGTCAGCCACCGCCGTTGGCCAGTAGAAGCCTTGTCGGAAAGCATTCCCGACAAGGGCTCGGGGTGCTGCGTGATGGCCGCAAGCCCCCGAGTGTATTTCTTGCAGCAGTTCCCGACCTTCGGCGATGGAGATGCATCGCTGGAGGATGCCCGAGGGGCTGCGATGGTAGAGCTCCTCTTCATCGCCCAGCAAGACGAATGACTTGGCGCGTCGCGCTACCCGCCGAGCCTCGACTTGGTCGGGGGGTAGCTCTCCTCGGCGAAGATACTGCAGGTACGGGGCCTGCCAGTCTCGATCTGGCATGGCCCCGCTCCGCTCTTCCTCGACGTCCAGTGCCTCGCCCTCGGGGGCTGAGGGTACCTCGGGCTGTGCCGAGGGTGCCTCGGGCTGAGCCGAGGGTACCTCGGGCTGAGCCGAGGGTACCTCGGGCTCGGGCGCGTCGTCGATCTTGACAGAGGGTTGATGCAGATCCCGGGAGAAGACGTCCGGGGGGACCGTCGTTCGCCCCGAGGCTATTTTAGCCAGCTCGTCTGCGGTTTCGTTGTAGCGCCGATCGATGTGGTTGAGCTCGAGCCCGAAGAACTTGTCTTCCAGGAGCCGAACCTCGTCGCAGTAGGCCTCCATCTTCGGGTCGCGGCAGTGGGAGTTCTTCATGACTTGGTCGATGACGAGCTGCGAATCACCGCGGGCGTCGAGGCGTCTGACCCCTAGCTCGAGGGCGATCCGCAACCCGTTGACCAGAGCTTCGTACTCGGCCACATTGTTGGACGCCGGGAAATGGAGGCGCAGCACGTAGCGCAAGTGCTTCCCGAGGGGTGAGATGAAGAGCAGGCCCGCGCCGGCTCCTGTCTTCATCAGCGACCCGTCGAAAAACATGGTCCAGAGCTCCGGTTGGATCGGAGCCGTCGGCAACTGGGTATCGACCCATTCGGCCACGAAGTCCGCCAACACCTGGGACTTGATGGCCTTCCGAGGGGCGAACGAGATCGTTTCGCCCATGATTTCCACCGCCCACATTGCGATCCTGCCCGAGGCTTCTCGGCACTGGATGATCTCCCCCAGGGGGAAGGATGACACCACAGTTACCGGGTGAGACTCGAAGTAGTGTCGCAGCTTCCGCCTTGTCAGGATCACAGCATACAGCAGCTTTTGAACTTGTGGGTAGCGGATCTTGGTCTCGGACAGCACTTCGCTGACGAAGTAGACCGGCCTCTGAACGGGCAATGCATGCCCTTCCTCTTGCCTCTCGACCACGATCGCGGCGCTAACCACCTGAGTGGTCGCGGCGACGTAGACCAAGAGGGCTTCTCCATCCGCCGGGGGCACCAAGACAGGCGCCTTCGTAAGGAGCGCCTTCAGGTTGCCGAGGGCTTCCTCGGCCTCAGGGGTCCAAGCGAAACACTCGGCCTTCCTTAAGAGGCGGTACAGAGGCAGACCTCTTTCGCCGAGGCGCGAGATGAAGCGGCTCAGGGCCGCGAGGCATCCCATGACCCTCTGTACACCTTTTAAGTCCTTGATGGGTCCCATGCTGGTGATGGCCGCGATCTTCTCCGGGTTGGCTTCGATGCCTCGCTCGGAGACGATGAACCCTAGGAGCATGCCTCGAGGCACCCCGAAGACACACTTCTCAGGATTGAGCTTGACTCCTTTCGCCTTGAGACATCGGAATGTCACTTCAAGGTCGAAGAGGAGGTCAGAAGCCTTCCTTGTCTTGACTACGATGTCATCGACGTAGGCCTCGACTGTGCGACCGATGTGTTCGCCGAACACATGGTTCATGCACCGCTGGTACGTCGCGCCCACATTCCTCAAACCGAACGGCATGGTGACGTAGCAGTACATGCCGAACGGCGTGATGAAAGAAGTCGCGAGCTGGTCGGACTCTTTCATCCGGATCTGGTGATACCCTGAGTAGGCATCGAGGAAGGACAGGGTTTCGCACCCAGCGGTGGAATCCACGATTTGATCGATGCGAGGCAGAGGGTAGGGAACCTTCGGACATGCTTTGTTGAGACCAGTGTAGTCTACACACATCCGCCATTTCCCCCCTTTCTTCCTCACAAGCACAGGGTTGGCAAGCCATTCGGGATGGAATACCTCTTTGATGAACCCTGCTGCCATTAGCTTGTGGATCTCTTCGCCAATCACTCTGCGCTTCTCCTCGTCGAATCGGCGCAGAGGCTGCCTGACGGGTCGGGCTCCGGCCCGAATATCCAGCGAGTGCTCGGCGACATCCCTCGGTATGCCGGGCATGTCTGAGGGACTCCACGCAAAGACGTCGGCGTTTGCGCGGAGAAAGTCGACGAGCACTACTTCCTATTTGGGGTCGAGCCCGGAACCGATCCGGATCTGCTTGGTGGTGTCGCCACCGGGGTCAAGAGGGACGGCCTTGACCGTCTCCGCTGGCTCGAAGTTGCCGGCATGGCGCTTCACGTCTGGCACCTCCTTGGAGAGGTTCTCCAGGTCGGCGATGAGGGCCTCGGACTCGGCGAGGGCCTCGGCGTACTCCACGCACTCCACGTCGCATTCGAACGCGTGTTTGTACGTGGGGCCGACGGTGATGACCCCGTTGGGGCCCGGCATCTTGAGCTTCAGGTAGGTGTAGTTGGGGACGGCCATGAACATCGCGTAGCATGGCCTCCCTAGTACGGCGTGGTAGGTTCCTCGGAACCCGACCACCTCGAACGTCAGGGTCTCCCTTCGGAAGTTGGAGGGCGTCCCGAAGCAGACGGGGAGGTCGAGTCGCCCGAGGGGCTGGACGCGCTTCCCAGGGATGATCCCGTGGAAGGGCGCAGCGCCTGCTCGGACGGAGGACAGATCGACGTGCAGGAGCTTGAGGGTCTCGGCGTAGATGATGTTGAGGCAGCTGCCCCCATCCATCAGGACCTTGGTGAGCCTGACATTGCCGACAACGGGGTCGACGACGAGCGGGTATTTCCCCGGGCTCGACACATGGTCGGGGTGGTCGGCCTGGTCGAAGGTGATGGGCTTGTCGGACCAGTCTAGGTAGACTGGCGCCGCCACCTTCACCGAGCAGACCTCCCGGCGCTCTTGCTTGCGATGCCGAGCCGAGGCATTCGCCGTATGCCCTCCATAGATCATGAAGCAGTCGCGGACCTCGGGGAACTCTCCTGCTTGGTGATCTTCGTTCTTGTCGTCGTCGCGGGCCCTGCCACCCTCGGCGGGTGGCCCGGCCCTGTGGAAGTGACGCCGAAGCATAACGCACTCCTCGAGGGTGTGCTTGACGGGCCCCTGATGATAGGGGCACGGCTCCTTGAGCATCTTGTCGAAGAGGTTTGCACCTCCGGGGGGCTTCCGAGGGTTCTTGTACTCGGCGGCGGCGACAAGGTCCGCGTCAGCGGCGTCGCGTTTCGGTTGCGACTTCTTCTTGCCTTTCTTCTTGGCGCCGCGCGGAGCAGACGCCTCGGGAGCCTCTTCCGATGGGCGGCCCTGGGGCTGCTTGTCCTTTCGGAAGATAGCCTCGACCGCCTCCTGGCCAGAGGCGAACTTGGTGGCGATGTCCATTAGCTCGCTCGCCCTGGTGGGGGTCTTGCGACCCAGCTTGCTCACCAGGTCGCGGCAAGTGGTGCCGGCGAGGAACGCGCCGATGACATCCGAGTCGGTGATGTTGGGCAGCTCGGTGCGCTGCTTCGAGAATCGCCGGATGTAGTCCCGGAGCGACTCCCCCGGCTGTTGCCGGCAGCTTCGAAGGTCCCGAGAATTCCCGGGGCGCACGTATGTGCCCTGGAAATTGCTAGCGAAGGCCTGGACCAAGTCGTCCCAGTTGGAGATCTGCCCCGGAGGCAGGTGCTCCAACCAGGCGCGGGCAGTGTCAGAGAGGAACAGGGGGAGGTTACGGATGATGAGGTTGTCGTCGTCCGTCCCACCCAGTTGGCAGGCAAGGCGGTAGTCCGCGAGCCACAGTTCCGGTCTCGTTTCCCCCGAGTACTTCGCGATAGTAGTCGGGGGTCGGAACCGGGTCGGGAATGGCGCCCATCGGATGGCCCGACTGAAGGCCTGCGGACCGGGTGGTTCGGGCGAGGGACTCCGATCCTCCCCGCTGTCGTAGCGCCCCCCACGCCTGGGGTGGTAGCCTCGGCGCACCCTTTCGTCGAGGTGAGCCCGACGGTCGCGTCGATGGTGCTCGTTGCCGAGGTGGCCCGGGGCCGCAGGCGCGGTGTTGCGCGTGCGCCCGGTGTAGACCGAGGCTTCCCGCATGAATCGGGAAGTCGCGGCGTGAGGTTCCGAGGGATATCCTTGCCTTCGGGAGGCAGTGCTCTCGGCCCGTCGGGCCGCAGCGCCTTCCAGGAGATTCTTGAGCTCTCCCTGGATTCACCGACCCTCGGTGGTTGATGGCTCCGGCATCGCGCGGAGGAGCATCGCTGCGGCTGCCAGGTTCTGACCAACCCCGCTGGATGCGGGCGGCGGCCTGACCCTGACATCGTCGGCGACGCGGTGCTGGAGACCTTGGGGCAGGTGACGTATTTCTCCGGCCAAGGGTTGGCCCGCCCATGCCTGTCCGACGTCCCGACGGATCGGCTCAAGCGCTCCTGTTCCCTCGTTGAGCCTAGCCTGCGCCTCGCGGACTTGCTCGAGTTGTGGGTCGTAACCCCCCGCCGGAGCGGGGACCACAGCTAGCTCCCGTGGGATGTCGGCGCGAGGCACCGGCCTAGGAAGATCACCGTCCTCCGGCATGCCGAGATGGTTGCCTTCGGAGGGATCCCCTAGCTCGATGTGGAAACATTCGCGGCTTGGGCCGCAGCTCTCGTCGCCAAGGCTGCGGCTTCCGTCGGAACAGTCGGAGAGGCAGTAGTCACATGCGGTCATGAAGTCCCGCACGGCACTGGGGTTGCCAAGTCCGGAGAAATCCCAACAGATGCTGGGATCGTCATCTTCCTCGGACCCAGAGGGCCCGTAGGTCGAGACGTCCGTCAGCCGGTCCCAAGGCGACCGCATACGAAACCCCAGTGGGGTTGCACTCGCCTCGATGAGAGCGCCCGTCAAAACGAGGTCGTTTGGCGGGTTGAGGCCGAGTCGAAATGACGCAAGATGGGAGTTAGTTGGTACCTTTTGGTCGACGAGGAGTGACGTAGTCACATCGGGGACTGGTTGCACCGTCATCTCAGGTACGAGGGCGACGTCCTGCAGGCTTTCCGCGAGCGCGCTGGCGTCGTCTTCTTGTTCGGGGTCAGCGTGTCGCGGGGGGACAGCGCTTGCCTCCGTCTTGAACGCGAGGTCGACGTCCGGCGTGCCTTCCGTCGGGGCGTCGGGGGCGTCGATTCGCTCGACGGCCAACGAAGCGCGGCCTCCCGCCTGGCCTTGACGGCCCCGCCTCCTCCTCCGTTGGCGGGGGAGAGAACGGAGCGAGCTCGAATGTTGCTCTTCCACCACGCGGGGAAGATGTCGTCGATTCCGCCGCCGGCGGGCGGGTTGTCGGCCGCCATTGTCGTTGTCGCGCGGCGGTGGAAGAAGTATCATGTCGTAGCTGCCGTCGAAGGACATGAACTCAAGAGTCCCGAAACGAAGCACCGCCCCGGGCCGGAGAGGTTGCTGGAGACTACCCATCTGGAGCTTGACGGGGAGCTGTTCGTCAGCACGCAGCAGGCCCCTACCTGGCGCGCCAACTGTCGGCGTTTCGAGACAGGGGGGTCCCTAAGCCGACGAGTGAGTGTGCTGCGTGCCCCAGCCCAGATGGGTCGAGCGCGTGGGCGAGCGCGAAGGGGGGAGAGGCGAGGTGGCCGGAGTCGAGCGTGAGAGAGGTGGAAGTCCCGCGGCCTTCGTGTTCGTCCCGCGCCCAGGTCAGGTGCGCTTGCAGTAGGGGGGTTACAAGCGTCCACGCGGGTGAGGGAAGCGAGCGGCCCCAAGAGAGCGCCTGTCTCGTCCTCGGTCCCGCGCAGCCAACCTTCTCTGAGAAGGCCCTGGTCCTTCCTTTTATAGTCGTAAGGAGAGGATCCAGGTGTACAATGGGGGGTGTAGCAGAGTGCTACGTGTCTAGCGGAGAGAGAGCTAGCGCCCTAGGTACATGCCAATGTGGCAGCCGGAGAGGTCTTGGCACCTTGCTGGCGTGATGTCGTGGCTGTCGGAGGTGCGACGGAGCCTGGCGGAGGGACAGCTGTTGGAGCGGTCGAGTCCCTGCTGACGTCGCCCTGCTTCCGTAAGAGAGCTGGGGGCCGCCGTCGTCACAGAGCTTGTGGAGCGCCATCATTGCCCATCCGGCGGAGCTGGCCGGATGGGACGCCGGTCTTGTTCTCCGTGACCCGAGTCGATTCGGGGTAGGATGATGATGGCGCTTCCTGTTGACGTGGCGGGTCTGCGCCCTAGGCAGGGTGACGTGGGGGCTCCTCCGAAGCCGAGGTTGAGTCTGTCCTCTGTTGCTGAGGCCGAGCCCGAGCCCGAGCCATGGGGTCGGGCGAGGCGGAAGTCGTTCGGCCGAGGCCAGGGCGGAGTCCGAGCCCTGGGGTCGGGCGAGGCGGAGTTTCGTCGTCTTCCGGGTCTTAGCCCGAGTCCGAGCCCTGTGGTCGGGCGGAGCGGAGTTCGCCGTCTTCCGGGTCTTAGCCCGAGTCCGAGCCCTGGGGTCGGGCGGAGCGGAGTTCGCCGTCTTCCGGGTCTTAGCCCGAGTCCGAGCCCTGGGGTCGGGCGAAGCGGAGTTCGCCGTCTTCCGGGTCTTAGCCCGAGTCCGAGCCCTGGGGTCGGGCGGAGCGGAGTTCGCCGTCTTCCGGGTCTTAGCCCGAGTCCGAGCCCTGGGGTCGGGCAGAGCGGAGTTCGCCGTCTTCCGGGTCTTAGCCCGAGTCCGAGCCCTGGGGTCGGGCGGAGCAGAGTTCGCCGTGGCGCCTTTGGCAAGGCCTGACTGCCTGTCAGACTCACTCTGTCGAGTGGCACCGCAGTCGGAGTGGCGCAGGCGGCGCTGTCCTTCTGTCAGACCGGTCAGAGGAGCGGTGGAGTGACAGCGGTCACTTCGGCTCTGCCGGGGGGGGGGCGCGTGTCAGGATAAAGGTGTCAGGCCACCTTTGCATTAAATGCTCCTGCAATTTGGTTAGTCGGTGTGGTGATTTAGTCAAGGTTGCTTCTGAGCGAAGCCAAGGCCTCGGGCGAGCCGGTAATGTGTCCGCCGTAAAAAAGGGGGGCCTCGGGCGAGACGGAAGTCTCTCGAGGTCGGCTGCCCTTGGCCGAGGCTAGGCTCGGGTGAAGCGTGATCGAGTCACTCGTGTGGACTGATCCCTGACTTAATCGTACCCATCAGGCCTTTGCAGCTTTATGCTGATGGGGGTTACCAGCTGAGAATTAGGCGTCTTGAGGGTACCCCTAATTATGGTCCCCGACACCCCTACTGCAAGCGCACCCGACCTGGGCGCGGGACGAACACGAAGGCCGCGGGATTTCCACCTCTCTCACGCCCGTCTCCGGCCACCTTTCTCCCCCCTTCGCGCTCGGCCTCGCGCCGACCCATCTGAGCTGGGGCACGCGGCGACATTCACTCGTCGGCCCAGGGACCCCCGGTCTCGAAACGCCGACAGCATTGGTGCACACCGCAGCCCTGCTCTTGTCATCCCGCACAGGCGTGCACATAGCAATGAAGCATCACCGTGTGCTGATGCAGTCCCACACACACCGCCACACGACCACGTGCGTTGTTGTCCACTCATGGTGGATACTACTAGTGTATGCCGCGCGCCCTGTTTACGATGTAAAAAATGATTTTGGATTCTTAAATTATATATAAATAGTGTATATGACTTGACATAAAACATATTCAAATCACTGTGCCATTGCAGGCTTTATCTAGTTTCTGCTCACTGTCACAAACCACTTCTCATATGGGGACAATAAAGCCCATGGAGGTAAATCTGTGAAAAGCTTTTCAGATGCAATGTACGAACAAATATCCTAACTCGACATGGAAAAGTGACATCACAAGACTTCAAATAAGCAACTTTGAAAGCATTTTTTTAAAAAATACATCTATCTCTGAGCAACATACAAAGCAATGAACATTACGGCGGCAGTAATAATAGTCCACATAAAAAAGCACATAATCATAAATGTTCACGATAAAATGAAACACTATTTTGAACTTACCTACGGAGGAGGAAGACTGTACACGTAGAAGCTGTCAATCGAATGAGAGCGCAGCTCCGCGAAAATTGTCTATATAAACAGGAAAAACATGTATAAGTGCTCATGTAATTAACTAAGGTATAACGCATTGTCAAATAGAAAGTCCCAAATGCTAGTTCATCGACAGGAAACAGAAGTCCATACAGAGCTTGTTTGTAAGACTGTTTAGTTAGTCTAACTTTTTTCTAACTTGGTATGTTTATTATTGATGTATGACGTGCGTAAATAGGAGATTTACATCGCAAATAACAGTGTTTGTGGTGTGAAATTTGAAATAGTGGATGAGATAGAATAGATGTTAGAAGGTTCCACAAAAGTGAGAAATCTTAGGGAGATCTCTAGCACAAGGTTCCACAAGGCCTTTCACTGATCACGGGTTCGACCTCTGTCCTTGCATAAAAAAAATTCTCTTGCTATTTCTTGCTCGCTCTTGGTTTACAGCTTGGCTGTACGCCACCTTCGAGCGGCCCTTTAAAAGTTGGCAACGTATCGTGTGCAACCAGCTACACCATTGCAGCTGTGCAAACGACTGATGTATCGTGTGCAACGTATCTTTTGCTGCTAACCCCCTCCAATCTATACACATGAGTTGTCCCCTCGCTTGCCCAGCGGTGCCGTTAGCTTCGTTCTCCTCGGAGCGCTCTTCTTTCTCATCGCACCCCCATCATGGCTGCCAAGGAGTCGCTTGCCCAACGGTGCCATCAGCTTTGTTCTCCTCGTCGCCATCATTGCCGCCAAGGAGCCGCCTCCCAGGAGCCTCGCTGCTCCTCCATGTAGTGAATTGTTTGGACTTTGCACTAATCCAACGATGAAATGTTCTAATCAGGGTACCTGCTTGTGAATTTGGTAATTTTATTTCTGTGTAGGCTCAGTGTTCCGTGTATTATACTAGTTACAATATGTAGATGGCGGTGTTGGGCAGGCGGCCGCTTGGCGACAATGATGGGGGACGAGGAGAAGAGCACTCCGAGGAGAACGAAGCTGGGCGGTGCCGTTGGCGACAATGATAGGGGACGAGAAGAGCGCTCCAAGGAGAACGAAGCCGCCGTTGGGTCAGCGAGGGGATGGCTCGTGCGCATAGATTGGAGGGGGTCAACAGCAAAAAGACGTAAGCTAGCTGGCATCTAAGTGCAAATCTACCGGACTTCACGCTGCAGCCCTTGCCTTAAGAGTTTTACTTTCTGTTATAATAATTTATAAGATTTTGTTGCAAATATATAGTAGAATTGTAGAAACACGTAACATGCCCCACTTATATACTCCCGCAACTATTTTATCACCATTAGTGACCGAATTATATGTTTTTAGTGTTATTGAGCTAGGTCGCTTTAGTTTGTACTCTCTCCATCTCAAAACGAACGCACACCACGTTTCTTAAGGAGTCAAATTTGACCAGGCATATAAAAAACAGTACCAATATTTATAACTTCGAATAAGGTTTTTTTTTTGTAAAAAAAAACATGTTCTCTGAGATATATCATTATGCTTATTACACATTGTGAGCATTTGTATTTTTTATATAAATATTTAGTCAAATTTGAAAAATTTTAAATTACTGATAAAAATACGCCCCGGGAGGCGGGAGCTCGGGACAGCCGGATCTGTATTTTTTTGGGCCTAGACGAGGCGACCTAGGAGTCTGTTGTCAGAGCATGAGGTGGGGGAGGGGGAGAGAACTTGAAGCCAAGTCAAAGGCAAAAGGCGACAATTGAAAATTAGTGCTCACCGGCGAACAGCTGGACAGCCGTTGTTTGGTGCCGCGGAGCCGGCCGCCAGCAGGCTTGACAGGTAACTCCGTCGTCATCCACCCGTTCCGCCGTCCCACTCCCACCCCACGTCCCCACCCGCACCGAGAAGGAGCCCTACCAATCTCGCCCCCGTTTCGTATCAGCTGCATTCCAATTCCATTCGTGGTCCCTGCCCTGCTCAGCTCATCAGAACACAGAAGGCAGGCCACAGCCCGCAGGTAGGTAGTCCACCGAAACAAAACACCACCCCGTCTCTCCTCTTCCCAGCGGTTTCCTGATCCCCCCACCTCGTTCGCCGAGGCCGCAGCGAGCCCGCCCGTCCTCCGTCCCCGCGGGAGGTGATGCTTACTCCCGCCTCCTACCGTCCCAATCCCTCCCTCCTCCTTTCTTCCTTTCCTTCATTCCTTAGGCCACGATGCGCATGCATGCTTCTACGCCAGGGTGTTACCTGTTACGTGTACGAGAGCTTTCGGGATTAAGGGTGCCAGGTCCCCTCTTCGGGGTACCTCGTGTGCTTGGGGAATTTTCTCCCGCGTTCCATCTAATGGTGGGCGGTGGCGCTATTCGCCTATTAGATCTGCTGTGTGACCGTGCCCGTGACTCCGTGCCCTCTCCTTGTACACTTTTGCGAGGAGAACGATAGCTGCGAGATTTAGGGTCCTAGGATGGAGTAGGCGGCCTCTGCTTTGGGGGGTGTTCTTTAATTCGGACGGTACTGCTTTTGTTCTCAGCTGGCTGTACTCTCTGGTCAACAGTTTCATGGTACTGCTAAGCACTTCTGAGTTCTTGCAAGCAAATCCTATTTTTGTCAGCCCCCAAAATGTTATCTTCTTACAACTAGCTGTTCATCTTATTGGGCATTCTTTTTAGTGGCTCCTAAATCCCAAGAGCTTCAGTTTGCCCATCGTCTAAGCAGACATTTGAGCTCATTTAGTCAACCTGTTAGCTCGCGTTCCGATGGACTCTCGTTTTATGTTCCTTATGGAGAATTGAGAACCTTATTTTGTGTGCTGAACTCTAGGTAGCTTCAGTTGTTCTTACTTATCCTGTTTCCAATTTTTCTTGAGAAATATGTGGTATGTGCATACGGCACAGTGGTTTGCTGATTCTATCATTATCAAACCCTGACAGAGAGCACTGAGATAGAACTAGGCAGGACTCCTTTCTGGATTAAGCTAATAAAGATAACATCCAAGTGCCGGAAAACAAAACAAATTCTGTCAAAATTTACACTCCTTTAGATTCCATCTGTGCAAATTATTGTTCCGGGTATCTCAAGGGGATATGCCTGAGAAATAAAGGTTCCGCTCATGTTAGTTACCTCTGTTAAATGATTTTGAGTACAGAAAAAAATCAATCTGTTGAACACTGTTACTGATGGGCTCTGACTTAATTTTAGTTCAGTTCAGAATAATATTATTTCCGAAGTCCCAGGCTCTAGCCCTCGACTGTTTCTTCTATCATGTATTGTTCACTTTGTATTGACTTAAGCTTTGTAAACATTACAACCAGGATTTCACTTGCTTGAGCTTTGGCAAACTCTGTTACTGATAATCAGTAAATAAGATCATGCCTACTATATATGGATCTTATCTAACATTATTTTTTCTTGTAACTTTAAGATTGTGCGACCGCAGAGTTTGGATGCTCCTGCCTATGCAAGCAAGATGTCAACCACCAGAGATATTGTTTAGTGCTGGGCAAGTTATGCAATTTTGGATCATAAATTACACAGGGACAAGATAATTATGGACCGCGCAGACACATCAGGCTTTGTCAGTGGTGGTTGCTTTGGTACTACACTCCTGCTGATATTCTTCCATTTTGTCTATTCTACGATCCATGTCTGAAAGACCCTCAGGAACCCTGCAGCTGTCTGGGCAGAAATATCATCAGGCCCCTGTTCTTTGAGATCTCTGGTGTTTTATCTCATTTTGTTTTCCACCATTGTTATATTGTCTCAACTGTGATGGATAACGGCTTCATGGACATCCCTCATCCGCCTCTGGTGAATGACCCCTTTGTGTTAGTGGGATGCCCAGCGCCAGCCTCCACGATGGAGAACATGGGCCAAAGCACAATCTGTATGGATGGCCTGAACCCAGCAATGGTTAGTTGCAGCCATGTTAATGGAAACACACATATAATGAACGGCTTAACAGCAAGAGATGATGGCAGCAGGTTACTCCTTGGTTTGGGCCCAACACCGAATTTTTATTCTGCAGTGTCCACGGGCTCAAAACAAGCTCAGAGATTGTCTGGCCAGAGTTCAACTTCCATTGATTCAGGGATGCTGAAGCTTGGCCTTCAGACGGATGACAGGGAAGCAATTCAATATCTGCAACAAGCACCGAATGGAGCACTCCATTCTTTAGATATTGTTGACGAGGCTTCAACATCTGCTGCTGTAAGGAACATGGGTGGTTACATGCCATCCCTACTCTTTGCTCCCTGCTCCAATTCTATTGCCAATGAGACACAAGTAGAAAACCAAGATTCTCTAGACCTCACGCACAGCACCAGCAACAGTCAGCACCTTCAACATGACCTCCAGCTCAGCCCCGAACCTTCTGCAACGACCGAGTCATCATTTGGTATGAGTTCTGATGTTGTCACTGCAACAACTACATCAGAGCGTAGCCATTCCCGACATCCTAAGAAATGCAGGTTTAAGGGATGTTCCAAAGGTGCAAGAGGAGCATCAGGATTGTGTATTGCTCACGGAGGTGGGCAGAGATGTCATAAACCTGGATGCCATAAAGGTGCCGAGAGCAGCTCCGCGTACTGCAAAGCCCACGGTGGCGGTCGTCGGTGTGAGGAGCTTGGTTGTACCAAAAGCGCGGAAGGAAAAACAGATTATTGCATCGCTCATGGTGGAGGCTGCCGCTGCCAACATCCTGGCTGTCCTAAAGCTGCCCGGGGTAAGTCTGGGCGGTGCATCAAGCACGGTGGTGGGAAGAGGTGCTCGGTTAAAGGTTGCATCAGGAGCGCTGAGGGGAAGGCTGGGCTGTGCATTTCTCATGGCGGCGGCCGACGGTGCCAGTATCCTGATTGCGGCAAGGGGGCTCAGGGCAGCACATTGTACTGCAAGGGGCATGGTGGCGGCAAGAGGTGCATCTTTGATGGTTGCAGCAAAGGCGCAGAGGGTAGCACACCTCTGTGCAAAGCACACGGTGGTGGGAAACGATGCATGTTTGAAGGAGGCGGCGTCTGTGCAAAAAGCGTGCACGGGGCTACTGAATACTGCGTGGTGCATGGAGGAGGGAAGCGCTGTTCCGTGCCCGGCTGCACCAAAAGTGCCCGTGGCCGCACTGACTGCTGTGTGAAGCACGGTGGCGGCAAGCGGTGCAAGGTTGACAGCTGTGGCAAGAGCGCCCAGGGGAGCACGCACTTCTGCAAAGCCCATGGCGGAGGGAAGCGGTGCACATGGAGCACAGGCTGCGAAAAGTTCTCCCGTGGCAAGAGTGGCTTCTGTGCAGCACATGGTACCTTGATGGCCAGGCAGCGAGAAGAAGAGGTGGTGAAGAATGTAGGGAGCATGATTGGACCAGGTCTCTTCAGCGGCATTGTGGCGTCATCTGCCACCGCAGCAAGCAGCATGACGAACGAGCACTCGGCCTCTGGTGTCAGCACCGCTTCCGACTGTGACGGCACGGTGAGGAGCCAATCAATGATTCCTCCGCTGGTGCTGGTTCCTCGCTCTATGATGCCTTCATGGTCGACTGAGCCTGTAGATGGAGGCAGAGAGGGAGGTCATGTTGTTCCTGAGGGGAGGGTCCATGGTGGTGGCCTACTGTCACTTCTCGGTGGCAGCTTCAGGGACGCCGACGTGGAAAAGCTTTGAAGATTTTGTCAGTTTGTTTGTACATAAACAGGCCGCGTTCCCGCCTATAGAATTGTTATTGTGCCTTTTCTTGTCTAGATAAACATTTCAACCTTCATGTACCGGTTAAATCAATACTGGTTTAGTCCATTGTAAAGTGGTGACTGTCAATTGTCGTGAACACTTTTAGCTTGTTGGTTCGGTTCGGTTGTAGTCTGTCTGTTTGTGCGTATTCTTAAGAAACTCGTCTGGACTTTCTATTGCAAATTGTCGAATGTCAATTTTCTGAAATCTGGAATTTTTCAGCATATAGGTCCAGGTTAGTCTGTCTCAAGTAGCCTTTATATTCCACTCTTTATTTCAAACCTCACTCTTTAAACAATGCACTCTACAAATGCAAAGTTGTATTTAAACGACTTTCTATTTGTGCACTGTTATTAATTTTATTGGACTTCGTTTGCGGTGGTCATGAATTCCATATAACCGATCCTGCCTTTTTTTGACGTTTCATTCTTCTTTGGCACTATGGTTTTATAATGATAAGCGCAAAATGTTAATAATACCGTTTGGCACAGCTACTACTTGTTAGAAACACACCACGCTTACATAGCTCATGCTTAAATATGCGAAGAATTTGTAAAATAATTACGCCAAACATAGCAATTGTTGGAACTTGCGTTCCCGGGCAGGTTGATTCCAACAGGGGAGTGAGAGAGATGTGAACACGGTTTAACTTGAGGCGGCAATTGCTCTGTTAATCTAGCCCCTTAAGGACACTGTAGGGGGTATTTATAGGTGCCTGAGTGTCATGCGTCTTAGAGTAAAGATGCATGTGCCCTCAGACGCCTTGGTTATCCCCGAAATATTCCCACAAAGTGGGGTTACAGACTGTCATTACAGAGAAGCCCCTACAAATCGGGCCCGTAATGCACTTAGCCGTGCGGGGCCTGTTACAGTGGGCCGAATTCACCGTGGGCTTCCAGGCCGAACGAGACCCTGTGGCGGGATGACCTCGTCGTAGGCCTTCGTCTTGCAGCGTGGTGGCCGAAGGGTGGAAGCCGCCGGTCACTTCGCCTCTTTGGTACAGCGAGTTTGGCGAAGGCCTCGAGCGAAGGGTAGCGTCTTCGCCTTCGCCCCAACATTTGCCCTCCGAGGGACCAGTTCGACTAAGTCATCTGGTGCTGAAGACTTCGCCAGATGGTGGAGACGCTGCCCTCGCTCGAAGTGGTTCCGCGGGGGTTTTTGATGTGACTGTTGATGGACGCCGTACTGTTGGAGTGCGGGTTTCCCGAAGCGTCGCATCCTGTGTATAAAAAGGGGGGCCGACGCGGGTCAAGTACTCTTTTTGCACGCCGCCAAACCCTAGCCTCCTTTTGAAATCGTTCGTGCGCTCGCCTGCCCTCCTTGCTTCTGCTCGTCGGAGATCTGGCCCGCGTCAAGCAAACCGCCCGCCGCCGCCGCCGGTACGTAGCCATGCCGTCCCCTTCCTCATCTGCTGCCAATACGTCGCCGGCTGGCGCGTCATCCGAGGATACTTTGAGCAATGTGGCGGCGGAGGAGTTACATCCTGGGGATACAGTGGAGTTTGGCGTGTCGCGGATTTCCTCGGTCCACGTTCAGGATATGCAGCAGCTTGGATATTTTGGCAGCGGAGTGGGGCGTGTCTCGGGGGTGGAGGAGGTCCCCGAGCCAGAAGGCGAGTTGGTCGTTTTGAGGCTTTTTTTACCGCTGGTCTTCGTCTGCCTGCACATCGATTCATGGCGGAGGTCCTGCGGAGATTCGAGGTCCAGGTCCACCAGCTGACGCCGAATGCCGTGGTGGCCCTGGCGAAGTATGTTTGGGCGACGACTTCGTATGGCGGTCGGCCCTCTGTGGAGGTCTTTGCAAAACATTACTGTCTGCACTGACAAAAGAGAAAAATTGGAGATGAGATTGCACAATTTGGATCGTGCACATTTACTCCGAAGACCGGCAAGACTTCGATGGAAGTGGTGGAGTTGGTTCCTTGTGCCCGCAATAAGTGGGGCAACTGGTGGGATTTCTGGTTTTACGTTTCCGAGGGCACAGTCGAAGACCACCCAGGACTCCCCGTGGCCGTCATGTGTTTCCACTATTACATAGCGTATCCGCAGTTTGAGGTGGTGGAGGACGATGAAGACGAAGGGGCCCTTCGGTGCGCTGCCCGCATGAGTAGCGGGCGCGGTTTAGTTGAGGAATTTATCAGGTATGGGGTATGGCCCTTGGCGCATGGTTGGGCGCTGGGCGAGGTGTGCCCTCGCGAGATGCCCTCCCAGGGCGGGCAGCGGGTGCGATGTCCTGCCTTCGCGTTGGATCTACGTGGCCGGGATCCTGCCGCATTCGTGCGGGAGGCGGAAGATGGTGCGGCGAGGATCATGGGGCGCTACGTGTCGAAGACGGAGGGTCTGCGGAGCTGGGATATCCGAGGGTCCAACGACAGATTGAATCGGGTCTTCGAACTGAACCGCTTGCCATACGGTGTTTATCCTGGGGAAGATGCCGCCGACCGCCGTGGGAAAAAACCGATGGGCGTGACCGAGGAAGGGCCTTCGCAGGAGGCTGCCCCGGCCACTAAGAAGAGAAAGTTAGGTACTGTAGTGGGGGAAGTGGGGGTGTCTGATGGTTTTGTTGTGGAGTTGATGGGGACATGGTTGTATGGTTGTGGGAGTTGCTGATATGTGTGCGCGACAACTCTTGGGTTGTCAATTGGTTGCGCCCGAGACATCCTGTCCCTGGTGGCCTTCGTTTCCGGGCAGTCCCTTGTTGGGTGCGCACAGTCTTCGCCGTGAAACAAGCAGTAGAAACGGCGCGACTATTGTGCTCGTCCTCGGCCCCGACCACAGGTTCCGTTACCGCGGCCCTAGGGGGGATAATCTTGGCGGCGAGGGGCCTCACCAGCGGGGTGCTGGTTGGCAATGTTGTGTACCTGCTGCTGACTATGGCCGTCCTGACCGGAGTCTGACTGCGAAGGTCTTGTCCACGTCCAGCTGGGCTGCAGAGGGTCCTTGGGTTTCCTCTGGGACTCGACCTTGCGCTGGTGGAGCTCCTCAGATCTGGCATATTTTTCGAACAGCTGATACAGCTCCTGGAGGTTCTTGGGTGGATCCCTGATGCAGTGGCTGTAAAGGACGCCAGCCCGAAGGCCGCTGATGGCGTAGTGAATGGCAATTTGGTCATCAACCGAAGGCAGTTGTGACTTAAGGGTCAGAAACTTGCGGTAGTACTCCCGCAGAGTTTCTCTCTCCAGCTGCTTGCAGAGTGACAATTCAGCCAAGGCATCGGTGTCTGGGCGGTACCTTGGAAGTTGAGCAGAAATTTGTCCCGGAGACTTCTTCAGGAGTCAATGGACAATGGGGGCAACCTGGTGTACCAGGTGAGAGCGGGGTCTTCGAGGGCGATGATGAATGACTTCGCCATCATGGCGTCGTCCCCTCCAGATGATGCAACGACGACTTGATAGCTCATGATATACTGTGCTGGGTCAGTGCTGCCGTTGTACTTGGGGTAGGTCCCTGCCCTGAAATTGGCGGGCCATGGTGACACTTGCAGTTGCGGCGCCAGGGGGCTTCGCTCGTCAAGGTGATTGATGCCTTGGAAAGCTGCAGCGTGCGGGATGAAGGGCCCGCGCTGAGGGGCGAATAGGTCTCCGAGTGGCGCACGCTGCTGGAGGGGCGGGCCGTGCTGCAGATCATGTTGGCCTTCGCGCTGCAAGAGCGCAATCTCTTGCTCAAGCTCCTGAGCCCTCTGCTCCTCATCTCGTATCATTTGGTGCAGCTTGGCCTGCGCAGAGACACGTTGGCGCTTGGCCTCGAGGATTTCCTTCTGCTTCTGAAGGTTGCGATTTTTGAGGCGTAGGGCCCGTATCTGTAGCTGTTCTTCTGCGGAGACGCCGAGGACCTCGCCGTCCTCTGCTGCGTCCTCGCCCTCTGGTGGTGCGAAGCCTGGGGGTGGCACTTGTGGCTGCCCTTCGGAGCTGCAGGTGCGAAGGGTGCCTTCTAGAGTGTGTTGATCGTTGTGCTATCTCTTACTGTGTGCTTCGTCTTTGCCAGCTCCTTGGTGGGTGTTGTCAGCGAGGGCCTTGCCCTTTTTCTCAGCTAGCAGGGCTGCCTTCGCTGCTTCGTCGATGGATGGAGCTGCCTTCGAGTTAGCTCTTTTGGGTGCCATCGCGGGTGGTTTTCTCGTAGCACGAACGGTGGGCGCCAATGTTGGAACTTGCGTTCCCGGGCAGGTTGATTCCAACAGGGGAGTGAGAGAGATGTGAACACGGTTTAACTTGAGGTGGCAATTGCTCTGTTAATCCAGCCCCTTAAGGGCACTGTAGGGGGGTATTTATAGGTGCCTGAGTGCCATGCGTCTTAGAGTAAAGACGCATGTGCCCTCAGGCGCCTTGGTTATCCCCGGAATATTCCCGCAAAGTGGGGTTACAGACTGTCATTACAGAGAAGCCCCTACAAATCGGGCCCATAATGCACTTAGCCGTGCGGGGTCTGTTACAGTGGGCCGAATTCACCGTGTGCTTCCAGGCCGAACGAGACCGTGTGGCGGGACGACCTCGTCGTAGGCCTTCGTCTTGCAGCGTGGTGGCCGAAGGGTGGAAGCCGCCGGTCACTTCGCCTCTTTGGTACAGCGAGTTTGGCGAAGGCCTCGAGCGAAGGGTAGCGTCTTCGCCTTCGCCCCAACAACAATATCATCCCGAGAACCTTATTTCTGCAAGAACTCATCACCTCCATGTTTTATTATTTTTAATGAATTGGGTGATTAGAAAGGCTAATTTATAGATCTTTTAGGGCTTGTTCATTTTGCTCTCAATCCATGTGGATTGAGTGGGTTTAAATTCCAAACAAGTCACAATCTTTCATATTTTTTTTCAATCTCATCCAATACGCATGGGATAAGAATAACCGAACAAGCACTTGAACAACAACCCCCACAATAATTGCTGGATTTGTTCAAGACGAGGTGCAACCTCACTGCCGGAATTTGGCTCTTTGCCGAGTACTAAATATTTTGCCGAGTGTTTTTTTTCAGGCACTCGGCAAAGAAGCTCTTTGCCGAGTGTCACAAAAAAACCCTCGGTAAAAGAAAACACTCGTCGAAGAAGCTCTTTACCAAGTGTTTTATTTTTGACACTCGACAAAGAGCTTCTTTGCCGAGTGTCAAAAATATAACACTCGGCAAAGAGCTTCTTCGCCGAGTGCTTTTTTCCAACACTAGGCAAAGACAATTTAAAAATCATATTTTAAAGCAGTAAATTAATTCAAATGAAAAAGTTTTCAACTACAATTTTGTATAACTCATCATGATGTACAATTTATATTTTGAACATTTCTTCATATGACAAAATAAAAATAAATTTGTTCATAAAATCTATATCTCTTTCGTAGTTTTTGAAACCACGAGAGAGATGTATAGAATTTGTGCATATTGTTAGAACCATCATGTGAGATGAACAAATTGTCACAGAACCTCCCAAGGTATTAGGCCCACCTATAGATGTCCTTGTCCTAAGGACCTCGGACAACCATGTAGGTGCACATAATCACTCGACAAGTTCGGTACTCTGTATCTTCATTACGTCGCCCAAGAGCGTTACACCCATCACACAGATATTACATCACATCAGAGGAAAGATTAAGCGAAAGCAGATTACAATAACTTAATTTACATTCATAAAATATAGAGAGAAAGTATTATTACAATACCGGGTGTTAAGAGTGCTTAAAGTATTATTACAAACTAGGGAGGCAAAACACCCTCCCGCACAAAAGTTTAGTGTTTTCAAACTGGGAGGCAAACATCCTCCCGCCTATACGATCACTGATCTGGCTCCTCCTTTGGTACCACCTTTGAGCAGAAACAGCAAAACTCCGCTGTTTCATTACCTACAACAACATGGGTTCAAAAACCCTGAGTACGGAGTGTACTTTCGCAAGTCTGACCCGATAAAAGAAAAAGAATCTCAAGGATATGTTGGCTTGAGGGAGTCAAGGTAAAGCTATTCAAGAATCAAAGACTCTGTTTGCAGAAATGCTTACTAACAGTGGATCCTTAAAATCCAGTTTTATTATCAGGTTAGGTCATTACCTGCACCTAGAGTTATTTCTACCCTAGTTCAAGCACTTGGCCTAAACTAGCCGTCTTTTATCACCCTTTGAGTTCACTGGAACGCTACATGTAAGTCAGTGACCAAGTCTTTATGTTCGAGAAGTAACGACGATCCGAATCGATTAATACTAAGCTAAGGATCTCCAACCACACGACATATGTAGCACTTAACCCTTGCATATGTCAACTCGCCACTGGGTTTCTTAAGACCAGACCGGGTTCACGCCAACCGAGAGCACAGATACACCACCGTCCTGCCTCTTGTCACGGAGGGTACATGCTACTCTCACCATCTTTCCACTCCCATTGCGTGTTGACCTTTCTGGTATTGGTCTGCCCGAGGCAAAGCTTACCCATGACGAGGCATGTGGCTAGTTAAAGGGTCCCCGGTCAGCAGGCCCACATCGGTACAGTTCTTAATCGACTCAGACAGAGACACTACACCGAGACTCTCTTCTCGTGCAAGTCACCCACTTGGTCTCATCTTTATTATTTGAAACCCCAAAGTTTTGGTACCTGGCAGAGGTACATCTTTTCCGATGTTGAACCCATCACGACCATGATGGATTCACCATCAAGTCTTATTTTTGAAAACTTCCCATTCCATATGAAGCATCATCTTTGTTTAAAAACAAAACATTTTGTTTTCTAAAGCACAACTAAGCATCAGAAAACTTTTAAGTAAAACATGTATTCAAGGAATGGTAATCAATTCCAAGGAAGGGAAATGCAACAATGGTTTAGCACACAACTCCTATCACCTAATGCATCATTTCAAGTGATAAAGATTTTAAAATTACAAGGAGAGGGTAAATGCACCGGGGCTTGCCTTCTGTTGTAGGGGACTCGGGATCTATTCCACAAATGTCAAAGTAGAAACTGTTCTCGACAGGTGGAATTTCAGCTGATGGGGTAGTTTCTTCTTCGACAATCACTTCTTCTTCGTTTTCTATACACAACAATACATATACATGAATGCTCATGTGATGCTATGACTATGCAATAAAAACACATTAATTTGTGTCTTGAATATAACTTTCCTTCACAGTATACCTGAGTCACTAGGGTTTCCTAAATTAGTGCCTTATTAGGGTTAGACAAATTCTACCTTAGGAAGCTAGGGTTTTAGGGTTTTGTGATCAAACAATGTCCATTACCTGCCAAACTTTACCCAAGGGTTTTATTTATCATATTAAGCCTACCCAAAAAGTTTTATGATTTTTGGAGCTAGTAATCAATATCTAAAATTCTAAAAGACTAGGTTTAGGCATTTTTAAATGCTAAATAATTCATGGTTGGGGCTAAAAATCTTGGAACTATTTTTATCAAATACTAGTGGAATTTAGGAGTCTAGTAAAATTGGTCCCATATTTTTAACATTTTTTCTACAATTTCTTATGGATTTCCAAACTTAATCAGAAAAAGAAAAGGAGAAACTGTCAACAGTGTTGGGCCAAAACCAGCCAGGCCGGCCCACAAACAGGGAAAATGCGCGCGCGCCCGCGCCTTCGCTGGTGACTTTGCGCAAAGGCCCCTGTCGATTTGAACAACCCAAAAAGAGGCCATGACACTATTCCTGTGTTTCACTGACATTTGCTTAAAGCCCCTCCTACTTCTATTTCTTCGCAAACCCAGGTCCCCGACGACGAGCGGTGGTGAGCGCGCCCTCCGACGAGCTTGTACCGACCGGGATGCGCAACGACTGACACCCTAACCCGGTCGACACCTTCTCCTACCCCTAGCGACCCTAATCCCTCCATCAATTGCACAAATCCGGCCCACAGTTCCTCTGTTCACGACGGCGGTGAAAACTGGAGACAAACCAAGGTGTTCTTGGTGATCAGTGTGGTCTAGCTCAATCAAACTGGTCTATGAGCAGTAGGAGGCTTAATGGATGCTAGAACATCAAGCAGAGAAGCTCGAACTAACCTGTAGAGGGCTAGCCACGATGAGATGTTCACGACGGCATTCTGACTGATTTGGGGGAAATTTGAAAGGGTAGTTAATCAGGAGCAAGGAAGGGTGCAGTACCTTCGTAACAAGATTGTGGAGTAGACAGGGGCGACAATTTATGGAGATCGACCATCAATGCTACGAATTTGAGCAAGGTTGGGCTTACAACGGTGAGAGGGTGAGTCACTGGAGTATGGCTACCGTGGCGCTCAGTGAGAGTAAAGTATGGGGAGTAAGTGGCTAGCTCACATGACCCACGACGAGGTGGAATACGGCTTATGGCGTGGCACAACCAAAGTGAACGGCAGCAATCGCTGTGATGGGCGCGCGACCACGTCGCCGGCAAGTGGATACGACAACAGGGCGGCCATAGTGCCCCGACCTCAGCCATGGCGAAGATCTTTTCACCCATGTCATTATCCGCATGTTCATCGAGCATGAATCATAGCGCCGGCGAGGATCGCGGCGCGGGGTCATCGGCGGTGAGTTCAGTGAATCTCTGATCTTTTACAGACACTATACCATGGTGATCTCCTTCAGTGTGCCTGACACAGCGATTTGAGGATCAATTTTCTCCAATTTTCATGTGACATCCCACTAATCCATCTGTATCAAAGTTATTGTCCTATAATCTAGCTTGGATTTTGTTATAGCACCCGCAATCGAATAGTCACGAGATCCTACTCAAAATTAACCTCAAAGTTCCTCTGACTTCACTGTGAGTCAGAATTCAGCCTTACGGCTGACTGATAGCCAGACTTCAAGCTCCTTTAACTTTATTTTTTGTATAGCACCAATGTATTGTCACTTAAGCAAAGTTGTACTCCTATCACAGCTCTACAAGATTGATGTATTGACTTAGAGCAAAATCTTCATGAATCAAAAGATACAAGGCTCCCAAGATGACCCAATTCCACTGAAATTCAGAGCTAGCCACTTTAGAGTTCTTGGGTCTTTTGCAATAAAGTCCAAATTTCTCCATACTACTTGAAAATCCTTCAATGTGAAAGTTACTTGGTTTTTGATGTTCTATTACTTTGATATTTGCACTTTGGTCCAAAAATATATAGAATTTGAATTTACCCCCTAGGGTTCCAATTAGGGTTTTCTAGGGTTTCTTTTAGGGTTTTGGGCACACTAGGGTTTTTGTGCCACAAAAGTTCACCAAATCTGATATCTTGTGAACATTTCTAATGACTTTTGAGATTTTACTCATTTTGGGCTTACTATTACATATATGCCCTAATCCCAGGGTTGGTTACCCTACCCTAGGATTAAGCACACTTCAAGTCACCACATTACACATGTTTTGAAATTTTACCTAGTGAATGCATTCTAGGTGGGACAACAAAATGAAATGTCAATGCATATAATGTCATGCTAAAGTTTTAGTGCCAGTAACACCAGGGGTGTTACATCCTTCCTCCCATAAAAGAATCACGTCCCAAGATTTAAGGTCCTAGGGCAAGTAGTGGAAAAGGAAACACATCACATCTTTATTTCCTTATTTGTCTTATAGAGCAGGGGGCGATATGGAGTTTATTCCAACTTTACAATCAGATACATAAATCTTACAGGTTACATGAAGCTAAAAACCTAGGAAAATTTTTCTCCAAGAAGTCTTGAGTCTCCCAGGTAGCTTTGTCTTCAGTATGCTGGTTCCATTGTACCTTATAGAATTTAAGAGTCCTTTTTTGGGTGATTCTGTCCTTCTGATCCAAAACTCGAATGGGATGTTCTGAATAAGTCAAATCTGGTTCCAAAGCAACATACACTACATCGATGGTTCAATTAGGAATCTAGAGGCACTTCTTCAACTAAGATACATGGAACACATTATGCACTGCAGACAATGTTTCTAGCAGTTGAAGTCGGTATGCCACTGGTCCGTATCGTTCAAGAATAAGAAACAAGCCAATATACTGGGGTGCCAATTTCCCTTTTACCCCGAATCGGTAACACCCTTCATTGGTGATACTTTCATGTATACATGATCATTAACTTGAAAGACGAAAGGTTGGCGTCGCTTATCCGCACAATTTTTCTGCCGAGCTTGTGCCTCTTTCAAGTTGTGTATTATCCGTTGAACTTTTTCTTCTGTCTCTTTGACCAAGTCAGGCCTGAAAAACCACAATTCCCCTGGTTCATACCAATTTAAGGGTGTTCGGCACCGTCGCCCGTACAATGCTTCAAATGGTGCCATCTTAATGCTCTCTTGATAGTTGTTATTATAAGAAAATTCTGCCAACGGCAGACAATCATCCCATTTTTGCGGGAACTCCAGGACACATGCCTGCAAGATATCTTCACGTATCTGATTTACTCTCTCAATTTGTCCACTTGTTTGAGGATGATAAGCCAAACTATGGAGCAATTTAGTACCGAAGGATTTATGCTGTTCACTCCAGAACTTGGATACAAATTGTGGTCCACGGTCCGATATTATCGTCTTTGGAACTCCATGTAAACTAAGAATATGAGCAATGTATAACTGGGCATAGACAACAACTGGGTGATCCATTTTAAGAGGAAGGAAATGTGCTATCTTTGTAAGCCGATCAACTATAACCCAGATAGAATCAAATCCTTTAACTGTCCTCAGTAATCCCACAATGAAGTCCATGCTAATATCTTCCCACTTCCAAGTTGGGATGGGCAAGGACTGTAATGGTTCAGCGGTCTTCATGTGTATGGCCTTGACACGTGTGCAGGTGTCACACCTTGTCACATAGCGTGCAATTTCAATTTTCATTTTTGTCCACCAATAATGTTGCTTTAAGTCTTGATACATCTTAGTACTCCCGGGATGAATGGAATATCGGCTAAGATGAGCTTCGTCCAAGATCTATTGGCGGACTTCCGCATCTTTGGGCACAACTATGCGACCATTAAACCATATTATTCCTTGGTCATCTTTCCTGAAGCAATTTGCCTTGCCGGCTTCTATTTTCTCATGAATATGCTTCATACCCTTATCGGTTCTTTGGGCATCAACGATTCTCTGTAGAAGATCTGACTCAAGCTTAACTGTGTCAAAGTTCCATGTTGTATCATTCCCAGATTTAACTTTTCCATTTCTTGACATAGTGTGGTGTCAGTGGTCCTTACTATAAGACAATGACAGGAAGCTTTGCGACTTAATGCATCTGCCACCACATTGGCTTTTCCTGGGTGATAATAGATTTCCAAATCATAATCTTTAATTAGCTCAAGCCATCTTCTCTACCTCATGTTTAGTTCTGACTGGGTAAAAATACATTTCAAACTTTTTTGATCCGTATACACATGACATATATTCCCCAGCAGATAATGACACCATATCTTGAGGGCATGAACGACTGCAGCTAGTTCCAAATCATGAGTTGGATAGTGCTCCTCATGCTGGCGTAGTTGCCGTGAAGCATAAGCTATGACTCGGCCCTCTTGCATTAGGACACATCTGAGTCCACTGCCTGATGCGTCACAATACACATCAAAAGGCTTCTCAATATCCGGTTGAGCCAACACCAGAGCAGTGGTTAACAACACCTTCAACTGCTCGAAGGCTTCATTGCATTTTGAGGACCAATCAAAGTTTATATCATTCTTCAATAATCCCGTAATGGGTTTAACAATCTTGGAGAAATCCGAAATGAACCTGCGGTAATATCCAGCCAGTCCAAGGAAACTTCAAACTTGATGTACTGTAGTAGGCGCTTTCCATTCTAGAATATCCTTGACCTTGCTGGGATCGACCGTAATCCCTTTTGCAGATAATACATGTACAAGGAACTGGATTTCCTCCAACCAAAACGTGTATTTGCTGAATTTGGCATACAACTGATGTTCTCTTAAGCGCGTTAGCATGATCTGCAAGTGCTTGTCATGCTCCTCTTCATTTTTGGAATAGATCAAAATGTCGTTAATGAAGACCACCACAAATTTATCTAACTCAGGCATAAATACCGAGTTCATTAAGTATGTGAAGTGGGCTGGAGCATTTGTTAATCCGAAAGACATGACCAAATATTCAAATAATCCATACCGCGTGGTGAATGCGGTCTTGGGTATATCCTCGGGTCGAATACGAATCTGATGATAGCCTGACCTGAGATCAATCTTGGAGAATACCCGAGCTCCAGTAAGTTGATCGAATAAGATATCGATCTGTGGAAGAGGGTACTTGTTCTTAATGGTAACCTCATTAAGGGGTCTATAGTCCACGCACATTTGTAGTGTTTGATCCTTCTTCTTGACGAAGATTGCTGGACATCCCCATGGTGATGAACTGGGTCTAATGAACCCTTTATCAAGCAAGTGTTGTAGTTGAGTCTTGAGTTCTGCCAACTCATTAGGTGGCATTCGATACGACCTTCTAGAAATAGGAGACATACCGGGCTTTAGTTCAATCACAATTTTCACATCCCTTTCCAGAGGCAACCCAGGCAAGTCTTCGGGAAAGACATCCGGAAATTCACATACCACCAGAATATCCTGGATTTCTTGTACTATAGCGTCATAAACTCGTCCAGATGCTTTGGACACAACTACATGGATGGACAATTGGAGCTCCTCATGACCATGGCTTAATTTAATGGTCCTTAAGTCTGTATTGATGACGACCTTATGTTGGGTGTTGGTGACTTGTTCTCAAATGCTAAGAATTAAGAACAAGGCAACATGAAAAGTGTTAAATGTTAAATTCCTTCGTCCTTATAAACATTATGTCCCTTCGGATATAATGAATCTTGGACGAAGGTTACAAAGGAAAAGATCTTCGTAAGATTAATAGATGATAAAAAGGAGCACACATATATAAAACATGAGTAATGATATGAGTATTATCATCAACTTATTTTTATTACCAAATTCATAAGAACAAATTACAAATGTACCTTCAGATCAATGGAAAGTAAAGGTACAGGGGTGATGCGAAAAAGCGTATGCCAAGTCAGCGTGAACAGTACGAGAGTATTGTTTGTCTATTTATAGGCACGTGACGCAGCCCGTGTAAAATTACATTGATGCCCTTTACATTTGACAATAACTTTATAGCAATCCTTCGAGGTTTAATTTGACTTTTCATCCTTAGGTCGGTTCCTCCTTTCTACCGTCATGCCGAAGCTTTTCTGCACGTAGCTTCGTGATCGTCTTATCCTTCGTTGTGGTTGCTTTTCACCCCAGTCAAGCTTCGTCTTAACCATGCTCTTGTACACCCACAACCTGACTCCGAAGATACCTGTACGCATGTTTCACTCGGAAAATATTGTCAAATCATGTTTTTGAGGACCTTCGGAAGCCGAAGGTCCCCAACAGTAGCCCCTCGCAATATTAATTTACTGTAATGATAAATTCATATTGCGACATGGACGAAGGCTTTAAGCCGAAGGTCCGAAAAACACCTTCCTTTTGCTAGAATAGCAACAGTCATTGACAAACGGGGCCCTCCAGTTTTCGGTATACTGGGTGTATAAATAAGAGCCCACCGCATGTTTATTTGGCACGCTCTTTTGCCATCTGCTTTTAATCACCCAACTTTTCAGCCTGCGCGCAACATCACTTGCTCGGTTTTAAATTTTTAAGCTTCGGTTTCGAGTGTGTTTTGTCAACATTTGCGAAGATGCCTGAAGATAAGAAAGTTGTTGGTGCTTCGAAGCTAAGCCTTTCTGAGGAGCACCTGGGCTTTCTTGAATCAATGTCAAAGACTAATACGGAGAAGATTACCAGGGAGACTTTGGAGGGTTTATCTGAAGATACTGGCGACAGTGAAAGTTACGATGTGGATAGTGGTGGTGAAGATTCCGAAGATCGACCCTGGCGACCAAGCCATGCAGTTTTTGGTAAGTCCAGTATTAAGGAAAATCATCTTGTCAATATGAGACGGAGATACTTTCGGGACTTGTCTGTTGTGAGAGCTGACGAAGGAGAGAAGACTTGTCCGACTCCCAAGGAAAATGAGGTCGTGATATTCCGAAGCTTCTTAAAAGCTGGATTACGATTTCCCTTGAGCAGTTTTGTCGTGGAAGTACTGAAGACATTCGAAATCTACCTTCACCAACTTATCCCCGAAGCAATCATAAGGATGAACATCTTTGTGTGGGCCGTGAGAAGCCAAGGTTTGGAACCTAACGCAAAAAGCTTCTGTAACATACACGAGCTATTGTATGAGACAAAACCCTGGGGCAAAGAGCAGTATCACAACAACTTTGGCTGCTACAGCTTCGGCGCTCGGTCCGGATCAAGCTGCCCTGTGCCAACCTTTCGAAAGAGGTGGCCCGGCGACTGGATGACAGAATGGTTTTACGTGAAAAATGACTTGAAATCACGTGAAGATATCAAAGGTATCATTATGCGCCCTATCTGGCAACGCTTCGGCCTCCGGAAGCCGAAGGTGGAAATGGATGAAGCAGCCGAAGAGTGCCAGAGAGCCTTCGGCGTGGTTTGCTCTTTTATTGGGACAAGGGATTTGGTCCAAGAGCATATCGCCTTCAGAGTATGGCCACTTGTAGAAAAGTGGGAAATGCCGAAGGAGACCGTCAAGGAAGCTGACGAAGGTGGACTAATTAGGCTAAAATACACATTCAAATACGGAGATAAGTTTGTTGAACCAGATGATGACTGGTTAAAAAGTATTGAGGCCATAAGAGACGAATTGCTTGGGGTATACTCGAAAGCCGAAGATACTGCATTATCAGCGGCCTTCGGAGGCCGAAAGAAGAAGAGACTTAACCGAGTATTCGATGCAATTGGGTTTGTCTACCCCGACTACCATTACGCAGTGCGAGGCCGAAAAAGGAAAGATACTTCTCCTGCAAAGGAAATTGCTTCAGCTGCTCCTAGCGAGTCATCGCCGAAGAGGAAAAAGGTAAAAGTGCTCACACACTGGCCATGTTATATTGAACCGGCCACAGTGCCTGAGTTTATTGGTGAAGCCTCTTCGGCCACCAAAGCTAGAGAACCAACTCCAGCGCCAAAAATCGGAGAAATGGCCGAAGTACCAGCAACAGAGAAAACAGAAGAACCGAGGACTGAAGAAGCAAAAACATTAGAAATTTTAAGTCCTTCAACAAAAATCCAAAAGGGTCCAGCAGCGACCCCGAAAAGAAAAAGGATGGTTAATGTGTTGGATGTTTTGGAAACAATTAAATCTTCAAGCATAACTCCGAAGAAAACTGTTGAAGCTTCTGAAGTGTCTACTGAAGCCTTTGCTGCTGAAGCTTTGAAGCAACAATTTGAAACTGAAGCTGGGCCTTCAGAGCCCATCAAGGTAAAACATTTGAAAGCTGAAGAAACAAAATTGACAGAGGCAACTTTGGAAACCGAAAAAACAAAAATGACAAAGCCGATTTTGATTGAGGAAATTGACATTGCCGCCCGCGAAGCATCTTCCAAACTACGTGATTATATTGTGCGGCATGCTTCGGGAAAGAAATTATCTGAAAAAGAGATTTTTGAAGCTAATCACTATGCCCGAGAACTGAAGTATCCGAAGGGGGCCATAGTGTTCAATGGGACAGACGAAGATGACTTCCTATACTGTCTCCCAGACAATAAAGAATTATCCGTCTGCCGGGAGATGGCTAGAAGCATGGGGTTCCCGAAGCTTGAAGCTGGCCTTTGCGCCATGACGAAGGAGGATCTTGCAGATAGCCTTGCATACAATAGTCTGAAGGTAAAAATTGTAAATTTTGAAGTTTATGGGTTTTAAATTAATCTTTTGTCCTTATGTTAATCCGTTCATTCTTTTGAATAGGGCTTAATACTTAGCAATGCCTTAAGGGCACAAAAGAATGCCGAAGATGAGAGCTGCACTATTGCTCTTAACAACCTTCGGACAGAGGTTATCAGGCTAAGAAACGAAGCCTTGGAAAAGGACAAAATTCTGCTTACATTGGTGGATAAGATAAAGGAAAACGAAGCTAATTCTAAAACTCAAGCCGAAGCTCAGAAGCGCGAAATCGAAGATCTTCGGAAACAATTAGCCCGGGCTAAAGAAGAACACATTCTTGAAGAAACAAAACGAGAACTAAGTGATCAATGGGCAAATCATTTGGAAATAAATGTTGAAGAGCTTCGTGCTTCCAAGAAAAGGTGCTATGATAAATCCATAGAGTGTGTTAAGAAGATAAAATCCAGCTTCGCCAGCGTTGGCGCGTTCTCTAGTGAAGAAAATTTCACAAGGGGGAATCCAGAAGGCCCGATTGAATGGACCAGCCACAAAGCTGAGGCCTTCGAGGAAATCTTGAATAGTCGCGGGGACATTTGTGCTTTTTCGGGCGCCAGGGGAATTGTTACTATTTTGGAGAAGAAAGGGTGCGAGCATGTGAAATCTTTAGCACAATCTGAAGCTGCTTTATCCTCTGAAGATATTAAAGACCCTTCAGCTGAAGCAAGCCAGGTCGGTGGAAAATTTTTCACCGACATTTGGGACAATGGCGACCGAGAAATGGCTCAAGAAATCATTCAAAGAAGTGAAAAAGGCATCCATGGTGCTAGGAAGGTAGCCGAGGCTGCTGAGAAAAGCTCAGGGCCCGAAGGGCAAATAGGTATTAACTAGTGGGTTTTATTGTGTTGTAATTCTTGATTTCAAACTTTATTCATGGTTTGTAATAGTAATATAGCCGTATCCTCTCCTCCCTCAGAACCTGCTGAGGCGTCTCCGGGCCCCCACCCAAAGGGCGACGATGAAATTAGAAAAATGGCCGAAGCCATCATGGATAAAGTTGTCAATCAGCTACTGAACGAAGCTGCAGAAGTAGTTCTTAGGGAAGATTAAATACTATTGTAAAAATATTTGGAATGTGCCATGTGTTAAACTTTGTAACTTTGAATGTAATATATAATCTTTTTATGGTTCAATTCTTTACGATGCATGAAATTTTGCATACATACTGTTTTTTGAGCCTTCGGCGAAAAAACACCTTCCCTTCTTTTCATGCTTCGTGAAGAAAATCTTTTATGTATCACAAGAATTTCCATACTTCTCTGATGGAGAATATCCAAGCTTCGTGAAAACATTCTTCGAAGCTATAAAAAAGTTTTATGTTGTTTCTCTAATAAAGCTACACTTCTTCTCAATTTATCTTGTGCCTTAGCAGGATTTTCTCTTTTTCAAAACATTCTTCGAAAATCAATAGTGTGTCCCCTTCTTGTTCTACATGCGATATGATGTATGATGCTTATGTTATGCAAAATGATGTGATGATGTTATGCAAAATGATATTTATGCCGAAGATACACACATCCCTGCAATAAAGCACTGAATCTTTTTATCTCAGCGCTGACTTTTCGCTGTAAGCCTCCCTTAGGAGCTTCTTCGCCTTTTAGTTTCAGCGGAATCAGCGTTTATTTTTCGCTGTAAGCCTCCCTTAGGAGCTTCTTCGCCTTTTACTTTCAGCGGAATCAACGTTTATTTTTCGCTGTAAGCTCTGCATTCCCTTCGGAACGACTTTTGAGCAGAAAACTTACACTACGCTCCCTTAGGAACGACTTTTTACTATTTCGAAGAAGTTACAGTGCGTTCCTTAGAACAAGTTTTTGATAATTCGAAGGTTCTCCGTGCCACTGAAAATTCTTGTGCTTCGGCAACTCAAGCCTATGGAGAAGATATGTTTTCATTATGATAATAAGCTAAACTGTTACAAGAATTTGAAAAAAACGATAAAAGACACTTAAACTTCCCATAATTGTTCTTTACTACAAAGAAAGTAAAACTGAATGCGAAAATACAAAAAGCTGCTATCGAGGTAGGATATTTTGTCAGTAAATGTGCTTCGACTCTAGCACAGTGCTATTGACTGTGCGAGCTTCGGACTCCTCTCTGAAGTCCCTCTGGGGGTGAGAGTGCTGGCTCCCTTTTGGCTGCGGAGCTCGTTGTATTGGTGGTGGCGGTGGGAGCTGTTGCCAGGAAGCTTGGGGTTGGCTTGCCGAAGCAACAGAGGCTGCAGGGTGATTGCCTACATATTTTGGAATGTAAGGCGAATGGTCCGAAGCAGTATGCATAACATGCTTCGGCTGGCTCTGTTGCGCTGCAGCTTCTGCTAGCTCCTTTTGCTTCTGAATGGTAATATGGCACATCCTGGTGGTATGGCCCTTGCCTTCACCACAGAATAGGCAGTAAATTTTTCTTGGTTGATCTCCAAATCTTCCCCCGAAGCCCCTGGTGCCTCTGCCCCTTGGCGCTGGCGACCGGAAAGAGCTTTGCTGTTGCCCCGAAGCTTGTGAGGAGCACTGTGGCCTTTGCTGTTGACTCCCTTTGTCATCATTTTGATTAGAATTGTGAATTGACCTGACGTGCCTCGGATAAAATCTTCCTCCGAAGCCCCTGGTCATTTCAGAGAACCTGAAAGCTTCCTCCCTTCTTTGGCGAAAATCATTGTCGGCTCAAATATACTCGTCCATCTTCTGGAGCAGCTTCTCCAAAGTTTGAGGAGGCTTCCTGGCAAAGTACTGAGCTGAAGGTCCCGGTCGAAGTCCCTTGATCATGGCCTCAATGACAATTTCATTGGGCACTGTTGGTGCCTGTGCTCTCAGACGTAGGAACCTTCGGACATATGCCTGAAGGTATTCTTAGTGATCCTGGGTGCACTGGAATAAAGCTTGAGCAGTGACCGGCTTCGTCTGAAACCCTTGAAAGCTGGTTATCAACATATCCTTCAGCTTTTGCCATGAAGTGATTGTCCCTGGCCTAAGAGAGGAGTACCAGGTTTGTGCAACACTCCTGACAGCCATGACGAAAGACTTTGCCATGACCGCTGTGTTGCCACCATACGAAGATATGGTTGCCTCATAGCTCATCAGGAATTGTTTCGGATCTGAATGACCGTCGTACATGGGGAGCTGGGGTGGCTTGTAAGATTGTGGCCAAGGAGTAGCCTGCAGTTCTGTTGACAGGGGAGAAGTATCATCAAAAGTAAAATTTCCGTGATGGAAATCTTCATACCAGTCGCCCTCGTTGTAGAAGCCCTCTTGATGAAGCTCTCTGCGCGGGGGCCTTTGGTTCTTGTCATCTTGAGCTAGATGCCGAAGCTCTTCAGAGGCTTCGTCTATCTGCCTTTGAAGATCAGCTAGGCGAGCCATCTTCTCCTTCTTCCGTTGGACCTGTTGATTGATCATCTCCAAATTTTGGATTTCTTGATCCAAGTCGTCCTCTGGAGGCGTTGGACTGGTGACCTTCCTCTTCTGGCTTCGGGCCTCCCTAAGAGAAACGACATCTTGATTGGGGTCCAGCGACTGCAGAGTGGCAGCCCCTGTTGCTGAAGCTTTTTTAGGTGGCATGACGAAGGTGACGCTTGCTGAAGGTGTTCAAAACTCAAAAAATGGACATGAGTTCACCGGAGGTGGGCGCCAATGTTGGTGACTTGTTCTCAAATGCTAAGAATTAAGAACAAGGCAACATGAAAAGTGTTAAATGTTAAATTCCTTCATCCTTATAAACATTATGTCCCTTCGGATATAATGAATCTTGGACGACGGTTACAAAGGAAAAGATCTTCGTAAGATTAATAGATGATAAAAGGAGCACACATATATAAAACATGAGTAATGATATGAGTATTATCATCAACTTATTTTTATTACCAAATTCATAAGAACAAATTACAAATGTACCTTCAGATCAATGGAAAGTAAAGGTACAGGGGTGATGCGAAAAAGCGTATGCCAAGTCAGCGTGAACAGTACGGGAGTACTGTTCGTCTATTTATAGGCACGGGACGCAGCCCGTGTAAAATTACATTGATGCCCTTTACATTTGACAATAACTTTATAGCAATCCTTCGAGGTTTAATTTGACTTTTCATCCTTAGGTCGGTTCCTCCTTTCTTCCGTCATGCCGAAGCTTTTCTGCACGTAGCTTCGTGATCGTCTTATCCTTCGTTGTGGTTGCTTTTCACCCCAGTCAAGCTTTGTCTTAACCATGCTCTTGTACACCCGCAACCTGACTCCGAAGATACCTGTACGCATGTTTCACTCGGAAAATATTGTCAAATCATGTTTTTGAGGACCTTCGGAAGCCGAAGGCCCCCAACACTGGGCTAACCAGTTCATGCCCAGAATTACATCTATGTCTTACCCCTTTATAACAATCATATTTGTAGGAAATTCCCGTTCGGCCAATGTTACTGGGATATGGAAGACTACTTCCTTAGTAAATATCCGACCCCCAGGTGAGTGGGTAACAAATCCCTCCCTTGATTTAGTGCAAATTATGCAATATTTCTCCACAAAATTCTTGCTTGTGAAGGTATGCGATGCACAAGAATCGAAGAGGATAACTACTGGGTGATTGGCAACAAGGAACGTACCTATCATCACTGGTTCGCCCTCCCGTGTAGTAGCCACCTGGGTATAATAGACCTATCTAGTTTTCTTGAAATTCTTGCCCTTTGAAGAGTCAACCATGTTTCCCTTTGCTTGACTTGAGTTCCGAGGAGTCTGCTGAAAGTTGGATTTATTTTGCTTCGGGTATGGGCAGTCCTTGATGAAATGTCCGGACTTCCCACAGTTGAAGCAACCACTGGAGGAACTAGGAAGAGCAGGGAAACGAGTACCAGGGGCACTCGGCTGATTGGTACGAGTGGGGGCAGTAGTGGGATGAATAAAGACAGGCTGCTTGAATGGATATGAAGGTGGGCGAGGCGAAGAAAGATTTTGATTAAAAGGTTGGATCACCAACCTAGTTCTCTTCTCAGGTCCTTGATTTGACCTTTCACCTCCAAACCCCTTTGATTTTCCATGTCCCGCATTTTTGGCTTCCACTGCCAGTGCTGTACTGACAGCCTTACTTTAGGTGAGGTCCAAGCATGTTGCCATTTTCCGCTGAAGCATGTCATTGAGCCCCCTCATAAAACAATTCTTTTTCTTCAAGTCGGTATCCACCTGGTCAATGGCATACTGAGAGAGGTGGTTGAATTTGTTGAGATACTGCATCACCGTATCTCCTCCTTGCCTCAATCGGATAAACTCTTCTAGTTTCATCTGGAGTACTCCCTCTAGAACATAATGCTCCCGGAATGCTAACTTGAATTCCTCCCAGGTAATCTGATGCCCAATAGGTTGGATTGCTGAAAAATTTGCCCACCAGGTACTAGCAGACCCTCTTAGTTGCTGAGCTGCGAATAGGGGCTTTTGCGTCTCCATGCATCGAATTAACCCAAACTTTTGTTTCATTACTCTCACCCATTCGTTGGCTTCTAAAGGTTCCTCTGCTTTGACGAAGAGCGACGATCGAGTCTCAAAGAATTCCAAATAGGTAGTACACGCAGTCCTTGAGGGGGAACTCTGCCTCCGTGCTGTTGGAATTGGTTGCCCGCCATTTCGTGCAAGAAGCACGTATTTTCAGCGGTGGCGTTGACCAGGGCAGCGATAGCCTTGGCCAAAGTCGGTGGTACCGGTGGTGGGTTAGGAGTATCCTCCCTACCGCGAGATGTACCAGCCCCATCCTGCGCACGTGTCCGGGATGGCATCTGAGGCAAAGAAACATTTGGAAAAAATATGACATGCCAACATACACCATCTTTATTTCATTGCAGAACAGTAATAATTATACAGACTCCTTTATACAACTCAACTTCTCTTACTTATTTTACGTAAGTACAATACCTAAACTTTACTACTATAGTCTTCTTCATCTTTTGTTGTTCCGCTGTCTACTGCAGGAGACCTTCCGTCAGCAAGGTTCATGGAAGGAGGGGGCCTAAAAAGGTCCAGCTCCCCATCAAATCCTTCATTTTCTATTCCTGAAGGTCCGGCTCCCATTGCAGCAACATCTGGTGGCACATTCGGGTGCTGCCGTTCATACAATACATGCACTTCTTCATGTAAGGTATTATAGTACGCTTGCAGGTTTTCGAGGGATGCACTCAGTTCTGCCACGTGAACTAGAGCTTTCGCTTCGCAGTCCTAAGCGAAAGAGCGCAAGTTAACGACTCAATCAATGGTCGTATCGCATTCTGAAATTTCGTACTGCAGGCGACTCACTTCGGCTGACAGCTTCGCAATACGATGGCTATCCCGCTCACACACCCTATTCCTATGGCGTAGTTCTGACCGGAGTTGCTCCACCCTGGCTTCCAGGTCTCCAATTGGGTCATTACTGCCACCACTACTTCCTTTGTGCCTAGAGGCTAGCTGATGTCGCGGTACACCCTGAGGTCCAGTCGATTTGCGCTGGGTATGCTTAGTGCGTGCCATATCTCCATAAGAGGGGACAATTTATTAGTATAGTTTTAAACATGATGCATGCATAATCTAATAATTATGGAATCAACCTTCATTGATTCCCTACTTCCTACATATATTGCACTATGTTACCCAACTTTACAAGATAAGGGACTACCAGCGAGTGATAAGGTAAGAATGAAAGAATATTTCTAGGTGAGTGTTTGAAAATTCTTTTGAAGCACTACGTAATATATATGAGAAGATGGGTTTCGCTCCGATACCAGCTGTCATAGAACCTTCCAAGGTATTAGGCCCACCTATGGATGTCCTTGTCCAAAGGACCTCGGACAACCATGTAGGTACACATAATCACTCGACAAGTTCGGTACTCTGTATCTTCATTACATCGGCCAAGAGTGTTTCACCCATTACGCAGATATTACATCACATCGGAGGAAAGATTAAGCGGAAACAGATTACAATAACTTAATTTACATTCATAAAATATAGAGAGAAAGTATTATTACAATACCGGGTGTTAAGAGTGCTTAAAGTATTATTACAAACCAGGGAGGCAAAACACCATCCCGCACAAAAGTTTAGTGTTTTCAATTTGGGAGGCAAACATCCTCCTGCCTATATGATCACTGATCTGGCTCCTCCTTTGGTACCACCTTTGAACAGAAACAACAAAACTCCGCTGTTTCATTACCTACAACAACATGGGTTCGAAAACACTGAGTACAGAGTGTACTTTCGCAAGTATTACCCGACAAAAGAAAAAGACTCTTAAGGATATGCTGGCTTGAGGGAGTCAAGGTAAGGCTATTCAAGAATCAAAGACTGTGTTTGCAGAAATGCTTACTAACAGTGGATCCATAAAAATCCAGTTTTATTATCAGGTTGGGTCATTACCTGCATCTAGAGTTATTTCTACCCTAGTTCAAGCACTTGGCCTAAACTAGCCGTCTTTTATCACCCTTTGAGTTCACTAGAATGCTATATGTAAGTCAGTGACCAAGTCTTCATGTCTAAGAAGTAACGGCAATCCGAATCGATTAATACTCAGCTGAGAATCTCCAACCACATGACATATGTAGCACTTAACCCTTGCATATGTCAACTCACCACCGGGTTTCTCAAGATCAGACTGGGTTTATGCCAACCGAGAGCACAGATACACCACCGTCCAGCCTCTTGCCACAGAGGGTACACACTACTCTCGCCATCTTTCCACTCCCATTGCATGTTGGCCTTTCTAGTATTGGTCTGCCTGAGGCAAAGCTTACCTATGACGAGGCATGTGGCCAGTTAAAGGGTCCTCGGTCAGCAGGCCCACATCGGTACTGTTCTTAATCAACTCAGACAGAGACACTACACCGAAACTCTCTTCTCGTGCAAGTCACCCACCTGGTCTCATCTTTATTATTTGAAACCCCAAAGTTTTGGTACCTGGCAGAGGTACATCTTTTTCGATGTTGAACCCATCACGGCCATGATGGATTCACCATCAAGTCTTATTTTTGAAAACTTCCCATTCCATATGAAGCATCATCTTTGTTTAAAAACAAAACAATTTGTTTTCTAAAGCATAGCTAAGCATCAGAAAACTTTTAAGTAAAACATGTATTCAAGGAATGGTAATCAATTCCAAGGAAGGGAAATGCAACAATTGTTTAGCCCACAACTCCTATCACCTAATGCATCATTTCAAGTGATAAAGATTTTAAAATAACAAGGAAGGGGTAAATGCACCAGGGCCTACCTTGTGTTGTAGGGGACTCGGGATCTGTTCCACAAATGTCAAAGTAGAAACTGTTCTCGACAGGTGGAATTTTAGCTGATGGGGTAGTTTCATCTTCGACAATCACTTCTTCTTTGTTTTCTATACATAACAATACATATACATGAATGCTCATGTGATGCTATGACTACGCAATAAAAACACATTAATTTGTTTCTTGAATATAACTTTCCTTCACGGTATACCCGAGTCACTAGGGTTTCCTGAATTAGTACCTTATTAGGGTTAGACAAATTCTACCTTAGGAAGCTAGGGTTTTAGGGTTTTGGGATCACACAATGTCCATCACATGTCAAACTTTACCCAAGGGTTTTATTTATCATATTAAGCCTACCCAAAAAGTTTTATGATTTTTGGAGCTAGTAATCAATTTCTAAAATTCTAAAAAACTAGGTTTAGGCATTTTTAAATGCTAAATAATTCATGGTTGGGACTAAAAATCTTGGAACTATTTTTATTAAATACTAGAGGAATTTAGGAGTCTAGTAAAATTGGTCCCATATTTTCATCATTTTTTCTACAATTTCGTATGGATTTCCAAACTTAATCAGAAAAAGAAAAGGAGAAATTGTCAACAGTGTTGGGCCAAAACCAGCCCGGCCAGCCCACAAACGGGGAAAACGCGCGCGCGCCCGTGCCTTCGCTGGTGACTTTGCGCAAAGGTCCCTGTCGATTTGAACAACCCGAAAAGAGGTCGCGGCACTATTCCTGTGTTTCACTGACATTTGCGTAAATCCCCTCCTACTTCTATTTCTTCGCAAACCTAGGTCCCCGATGACGAACGACGGTGAGCGCGCCCTCCGGCGAGCTTGTACCGACCGGGATGCGCAACGACTGACGCCCTAACCTGGTCGACACCTATTCCTACCCCTGGCTACCCTAATCCCTCCATCAATTTGTAACACCCGGCTTTAAGGAACAAAGCCAGGTGCATCTCATACATGCGCCAAGAAGACAACATATATAATAACAGAGTGTATAGAGATAAATGTCAATAACATCAGAGTATTTATTACATAGCGGAAGACTTATTACAAAATAAAAGTGTAAACATAAAACAAACTAAGGATCGTCGGCGCCAATGTCGACTGAGAAACGCCACCTAGATCAGATCGTACTCCTCGCCTTGTGGCTCCTCCTGAACCACCTGCTCTTCTCCTGTGGGGGGGGTGTGAGACAGCAAGAGTGAGCTCACATACGTTCATCGCTCAACAAGTTGTGGGGAACCAGTGGACATAAACTCACAAAGGTGTGAGTTCATGTGATGTGTAAGGCTTAATCAATGATAGGGGTTAAAGCTGAGCATTGCTTTTAAGTAGTTGGTCAAAATTTTATTAGCAATTACTAAGTGTAAGTAAATACCAAACCATAAGTAAAGTAATAGAACACAATTAATAATAAACCCATGCAATGCAAATGACCAAATTGAATTTAAGTTCCATAATTTAAACATCAGAGAGTCCTGAGCTGCTCATGACCGTGAGCTCGGCTAGTATACCAGTTTTACACTCTGCAGAGGTTGTACCCTTTACCCACAAGTCATGTTACCCATCTGCCAAGGGGTCATGAATCCCATACACCTCTACCTAGGAAGCGCGGCAGGGCAACACTACGAGGCCTTTACAAAGTTCCACTAGCTTCCGAAAACCCGCTACAGTTTATGGGAAGATCCAGTACAGGGTTCCTGGCTGACAGCCATCGCAGCAAAATCAACCAGGGACCTCCCCGCACTGACCTCTCCCCTACTGCCCTTGCCCCTTTCGGGTAAGGTAGTCTTCCACTAGCTTTCCTAATTAGTCAGCCAAGGGCGTCCCATTAAACCCTTGTGGTGGCACGTGTTACTCAAGTTAAGCTCTATGTTCCAATTAACATTAATGAACTTGACATGAACATAAACAGAATAACATAAAGAATTGGAACATAGAGGTAATAAGTGATTATCCCAAAACCATGTAAAGCAATAGCAAACTACCCAAGTGATTCAGGGGTAAACAAGGTAATGAGATAAACAATTCTAGGGTGACCTATTGGGTCCCATCAAAATTAACCTATGCATGGATAAGTGATATTAAAGAGCATTATTAGGTAAAAAGTGGTCAAGGGCACAACTTGCCTTCAATGAGCTCCTGCTCAGCTACTTCAACCTGCTGCTCACCAGGCTCCTCAGTAACGGGCTCTTCTACTCGCCACAATACAAACAAGCACAGTGCATATAGAGAAATTAACATTACACCAAACATATAAACAAATTACACAGAGGTATTCTACATATTAAAATAAAATCCTAGGAACAGAAATCACTAAATTTGGAGTTATATAACTCAAGTTATGAACTTCCTAATGTTTAATGTGATTGAAATAGGATTAAATGAGAAATTAATTTTCTTACTGAGTTCATGCCAAAACAGTGATACTAAATGATAGAGAATATTATTACAAAATTTTAGAAATTGGAATGGTTCAATTTGGACCAAAAATGGAATTTCTATGAATTTTACAAGTTTCTAGATTTGTTTTTGTATTAAAAATGAATTTCTAATATTATTTCTCTGTTTTTAAATGTCTCTGGACTGGGCCTCGAATTCCAGAAAGCCCAAGGTTCTCGGTGTAAGTTTCCTAAGGCACAGAGCACAGACAGGGTGGACGGCGGGTTGATTTACTAATTTTAGGAGGGCTCTTATGCAAAGTCGTCGGCCGAAGGGGTATCAGTGGAGATGAGCCATTGGATCCGATTTGGATGGCTCAGATTAGATCAGGACTTAAGTGAACCGGTACACGATTACTACCGTCGGATCGGAGACCAACGGTAGAGATCTACCTTAATCCCAGACTCGTTTCAGCCGCCCGATTGAGATCAACGGCTAGATCTACGCGTTGAACCGGTATAAGCCCGTGACCGCCAGATCTTGATCCGACGGCCGCGGGAGCTTCGTCTTCAACTCAGCCCACGCCGTGCAAACAGCCACAGCGAGCGGCGGCAGGGTCACCGGAGCCCACGAATCCGGCCAACCCGAGCGCCGGACCCAAATTCGTTCGACCACCACGAGATTGACGACGCTATAAACTCGTTTCCCCCATCAATTTGTACTATCATCGAGCACAGGGCTCGGCCCACGGCGCACGGCGGAGATCCAACTCCGGTGAAGCGGAATCCGGTTACCCCGAGCGCCAATCCCAAATTAAAAGGCGCTATACGAACAGGGAAACGGCGCGAGCACGATGACCAAGAACTCACCAGCACGGAAGACACGTCGGGTTTGGTCCACGGCGCAGAGCGGAATTGCGGCGGCGGTGACGAACTGGAGGCGCCTAGATCGCTCCCCCTTCTAGATTCCGCCGCGAATGCGATTCGGGTGACTGGGCGGACCCCCCCTCAACTACACTCCGAGTCTTCGCCGGCGATGTTGACACACGGCGGCTGCCCCTTTCCTTCACGGCGATCCGCGCGGACGGGACAATTCTCCCCCTATCTCTCAACGGCAGTGGTTCTCGAGTTGTTGGTCAAGTGCGCAAAGCGCCCAGGATAGAGCCGCTGTAGAGGCTTTATGCGCAGGGAGAAAACGGAGCTCCGGGTCAGCCGGCGACGTTCTCTCGCGCACGGTTGCGTCAGCGCTGAGAGCTCGAGGAGACGATAGCGCTGATAGAAGGGGCCCACATGCCAGTGTAACGGACGCCTGGCGCACGCACGGGAGCGGATGACTGGTGTGGCCCACCGGTCGGCGCACGATGGTGAGCGGTGGGCTGCGCGGGTGGGTTTGCATATTGGGCCGAAATGGAGGTATGGCGCCCAGGTAAGGCTTTTTCTTTTTCCCTTTTTTTATTTTCTGTTTTCTTTTCTTTTACTTTTGAATCTAAGTTTTAAATTTCAAATTTGTGATGAACTTGTACTCAAATTTTTCTAAGTATATGATTTGGATAAAGCATTGTGGAACAAATCTATCCATTTATAAGTTTTATTTCTTTGTATTACATAGCATTTTTCTTTCTTTCTTTCCCAATTTTAGCATTTCTTTTAGGATTTAATTTCTCATTTGGATATTTAATATTTTTCTTGTCACAAAATGCACACAAAAATAAAAATATCCAGCATGATGCAACAATTCAGTAGCATATCTTTTTATTAATTGTTCTTTTGGGTATGATGTTCACATAGGATGATGCTTAAAGATCAATCTTCACATAAGGAGAGAAATTGTTTTCTCTATTGGTGTTTTAACTAGCAATTACAAAGTGGGTGTTACAAATCCTACCCCCCTTAAAAATAATCTCGTCCTCGAGATTTAAGATGAACTAGAGAAAAGGTGGGGAAAATCTATACGAAGCTCTTCTTCTTTTTCCCAAGTTGCTTCATCTTCACTGTGGTGCCTCCATTGGACTTTGCACATCTTTATCACCTTATTTCTTGTAACTCGAGTCAATGTATCCAAAATCTTGATCGGGTACTCCGTGTAAGTCAAATCACCTTGAACACTGAGCTCTTCCGAGGGTAACTGTTCCTCGGGAACACGGAGACACTTCTTTAGTTGAGACACATGGAACACATTATGCACATCCGATAGACTATCCGGTAACTCGAGTTGGTATGCCATCTCCCCAACTCTTCTAAAGATCCAGAATGGTCCAATATAGCGAGGGGACAATTTTCCCTTGACTTTGAATCTCCTCATTCCACGAAGTGGTGACACTTTGAGGTACACATAATCTCCTTCTTCAAATTCCAGTGGTCTCCTTCTATTATCAGCATAGCTCTTTTGCCTGGTTTGAGCCACTCTCAAATTCTCTCGAATTATACGAACTTGTTCTTCTGCTTCTTGAATCAATTCAGGCCCAAAGAACTGTCTCTCTCCAGTCTGATCCCAATATAGAGGAGTCCTGCACTTCCTCCCATATAAAGCTTCAAAAGGTGACATCTTCAGACTGGCCTGATAACTATTATTATATGAGAATTCAGCATAAGGCAGACTTTTATCCCAACTTCCTCCATGCTGAAGGGCACATGCTCTCAACATATCTTCCAATACTTGATTAGTCCTTTCAGTCTGTCCATCAGTCTGAGGGTGATAAGCTGTACTAAAATTCAACTTTGTACTCATGTTCTCATGAAAGCTTCTCCAAAACCTTGAGGTAAACTGCGAACCTCGATCAGACACGATCTTCTTTGGTACTCCATGTAAGCACACAATTCGAGCCATATATAACTCTGCTAGCTGAGAACCTTTATAAGTAGTCTTCACAGGAATAAAGTGAGCCACTTTAGTCAATCTATCCACAATCACCCATATAGCATCATATCCTTTCTGGGTGCGAGGCAATCCAGTAATAAAATCCATACCAATCTCTTCCCACTTCCACTCGGGTATCTTCAGTGGGTGCAATAGTCCAGCTGGCCTCTGGTGTTCAGCCTTAACTCTTTGACATACATCGCACATAGCCACATGTGCAGCCACATCTCTTTTCAATCCATACCACCAATACTTCCGCTTCAAATCCTGATACATCTTAGTACTACCAGGATGAATAGAATAATCCGAATCATGGGCCTCCTTTAAAATAGTCTCTCGAAGGCTTTTAATATCAGGAACACACATTCTGTCCTTGAACCATACAGTGCCTTGCTCATCTTCCGTAAATTCCGGAACTCGACCTTCAGTAATCAGATCCTTAATCTCTTTTATTTAGCATCACCAATTTGTCCTTTGCGGATCTCTTGCTCCAAAGTAGGTTCCACATCAATAGTAACTCCTTCAGTATGAGCAACTATCCCCAGGTTAAGTCTCCTGAAATCCTCAACAATCTCATCGGGTAGCTGGGCAACAATAGCTGAATGAACATGCTCTTTGCGACTCAAGGCATCTGCAACCAAATTTGCCTTGCCCGGGTGATAGTGAATCTCCAAATCATAATCCTTAATAAGCTCCAACCAACGGCGTTGCCTAAGGTTGAGATCCTTCTGAGTGAATATATACTTCAAACTCTTATGATCCGTATATACTTGGCACTTAGTCCACATAATATAATGTCTCCAAATCTTAAGAGCATGCACAACTGCTGTTAGTTCCAAGTCGTGAGTGGGGTAGTTCAATTCATGTTTCCGCAACTGACGGGATGCATAGGCGATCACATGTCCTTCTTGCATGAGCACACATCACAATCCTTGGCCACATGCATCACAATAGATATCAAATCCTTTCTGTAGGTCTGGCATAACCAATACTGGTGGCGACATCAATCTTTTCTTCAATTGATCAAAGCTATCTTGGCACTTCTCGTCCCACTTAAATTCTCTCCCTTTCTCTAGAAGCGAAGTCATAGGCTTAGCAATCTTAAAAAATCCTTCGATAAATCTCCGGTAATATCCTGTTAATCCCAAGAAACTCCGAATCTCAGTAACTGTAGTGGGTACTCTCCACTCCATTATCTCCTTAACCTTAGCAGGATCCACTGCTATTCCTCCATTAGAAATGATATGACCAAGAAATGGCACCTCGCCAATCCAAAACTCGCACTTGCTGAACTTGGCATATAGCTGGTTATCTCGTAGTTTCTGTAGCACCATCCTTAGATGTTCCTCGTGATCACTATCACTCTTAGAATAGATAAGAATATCGTCGATGAATACCACGACGAACCTGTCCAAATACTCCATAAACACCTTATTCATTAAGTTCATAAAATAAGCTGGTGCATTGGTTAATCCAAACGACATAACAGTAAACTCATATAATCCATATCTAGTCGAGAAAGCCGTCTTGGGAATATCCGATGGTCTAATCCTCATCTGATGGTATCCCGATCGGAGATCAATTTTCGAGAATACTCTTGCACCTCTCATCTGATCAAATGAATCCTCAATACGGGGCAACGGATACTTGTTCTTCACTGTAACATCATTAAGAGATCTATAATCCACACACATCCTTTGCGATCCATCCTTCTTCTGTACAAACAGTACCAGTGCTCCCAAGGTGAAGGCTCGGACGAATGTACCCAGCCTCTTGTAATTCCGTTGAGTGCTTCTTGAGTTCTTTTAACTCTTCTACAGACATCCTATATGTCCATTTAGAAATAGGAGCAGTTCCAGGTAAGAGATCTATGACAAACTCAACTTCCGTATCGGGTGGCATCCCTTGGTAACTCTTCTGGAAAGACATCCGGAAAATCTCTAACCACCCGGATGTTGACACCAACAAACTTCTCATCTACTAAGAATGCCGCTAGTCTGGTGGCGGTAGTTACTGCAATTCCAACTTCAAATCTTTGTCCTTTGGAAGTGGTGAGTTCTACGTTTCCCTTAGCACAGTGTCTATACTATCTTTGCCTTGCTTAACCATGACATACCAAGGATCAAGTCTATAGTGCTCTCTTCTAACACTATAGGAGTAGCCCATCTGGGTTAGAAATACAGGGTAGGAAAGGAAGAATTCTAGACAAGGCGAGTAATTATGAGGAATGTTACTGCAGAGGATTTATTAGCTAAGTAGATTAGTGTGTCACCCACTAAAGCTAATTCATTACCTTATGGTGGTACATGCTAAGATGCCCGTCTATACTATTTCAATCAATCAAAGAAGCAAATCAGACATTTATCATCAGAACAATCACCCAACATTTTTTTAATAGCGAAAATAGTTTTAATTTTTTTTTGTCTTAGGTCTCCTATCTCTTAAAAAGTTCATAAATGTAGGATTCCAAGGTGTGAAATCCATATTGTCTTAGAGTAGAAAAGAAAAGAGTAATCAGAGCAGAATAGCAAAAGGTGAGACAAGATCAAGATAAGTATAGAATGAATCAGAATGAGATAAGTAGGTAAGGGTTCTATCCATTTCTATCTAGGTTTCGTCCTACAGTCAACATTTGCTCTGATACCACTTCTGTAACACCCGGCTTTAAGGAACAAAGCCAGGTGCATCTCATACATGCGCCAAGAAGACAACATATATAATAACAGAGTGTATAGAGATAAATGTCAATAACATCAGAGTATTTATTACATAGCGGAAGACTTATTACAAAATAAAAGTGTAAACATAAAACAAACTAAGGATCGTCGGCGCCAATGTCGACTGAGAAACGCCACCTAGATCAGATCGTACTCCTCGCCTTGTGGCTCCTCCTGAACCACCTGCTCTTCTCCTGTGGGGGGGGGGTGTGAGACAGCAAGAGTGAGCTCACATACGTTCATCGCTCAACAAGTTGTGGGGAACCAGTGGACATAAACTCACAAAGGTGTGAGTTCATGTGATGTGTAAGGCTTAATCAATGATAGGGGTTAAAGCTGAGCATTGCTTTTAAGTAGTTGGTCAAAATTTTATTAGCAATTACTAAGTGTAAGTAAATACCAAACCATAAGTAAAGTAATAGAACACAATTAATAATAAACCCATGCAATGCAAATGACCAAATTGAATTTAAGTTCCATAATTTAAACATCAGAGAGTCCTGAGCTGCTCATGACCGTGAGCTCGGCTAGTATACCAGTTTTACACTCTGCAGAGGTTGTACCCTTTACCCACAAGTCATGTTACCCATCTGCCAAGGGGTCATGAATCCCATACACCTCTACCTAGGAAGCGCGGCAGGGCAACACTACGAGGCCTTTACAAAGTTCCACTAGCTTCCGAAAACCCGCTACAGTTTATGGGAAGATCCAGTACAGGGTTCCTGGCTGACAGCCATCGCAGCAAAATCAACCAGGGACCTCCCCGCACTGACCTCTCCCCTACTGCCCTTGCCCCTTTCGGGTAAGGTAGTCTTCCACTAGCTTTCCTAATTAGTCAGCCAAGGGCGTCCCATTAAACCCTTGTGGTGGCACGTGTTACTCAAGTTAAGCTCTATGTTCCAATTAACATTAATGAACTTGACATGAACATAAACAGAATAACATAAAGAATTGGAACATAGAGGTAATAAGTGATTATCCCAAAACCATGTAAAGCAATAGCAAACTACCCAAGTGATTCAGGGGTAAACAAGGTAATGAGATAAACAATTCTAGGGTGACCTATTGGGTCCCATCAAAATTAACCTATGCATGGATAAGTGATATTAAAGAGCATTATTAGGTAAAAAGTGGTCAAGGGCACAACTTGCCTTCAATGAGCTCCTGCTCAGCTACTTCAACCTGCTGCTCACCAGGCTCCTCAGCAACGGGCTCTTCTACTCGCCACAATACAAACAAGCACAGTGCATATAGAGAAATTAACATTACACCAAACATATAAACAAATTACACAGAGGTATTCTACATATTAAAATAAAATCCTAGGAACAGAAATCACTAAATTTGGAGTTATATAACTCAAGTTATGAACTTCCTAATGTTTAATGTGATTGAAATAGGATTAAATGAGAAATTAATTTTCTTACTGAGTTCATGCCAAAACAGTGATACTAAATGATAGAGAATATTATTACAAAATTTTAGAAATTGGAATGGTTCAATTTGGACCAAAAATGGAATTTCTATGAATTTTACAAGTTTCTAGATTTGTTTTTGTATTAAAAATGAATTTCTAATATTATTTCTCTGTTTTTAAATGTCTCTGGACTGGGCCTCGAATTCCAGAAAGCCCAAGGTTCTCGGTGTAAGTTTCCTAAGGCACAGAGCACAGACAGGGTGGACGGCGGGTTGATTTACTAATTTTAGGAGGGCTCTTATGCAAAGTCGTCGGCCGAAGGGGTATCGGTGGAGATGAGCCATTGGATCCGATTTGGATGGCTCAGATTAGATCAGGACTTAAGTGAACCGGTACACGATTACTACCGTCGGATCGGAGACCAACGGTAGAGATCTACCTTAATCCCAGACTCGTTTCAGCCGCCCGATTGAGATCAACGGCTAGATCTACGCGTTGAACCGGTATAAGCCCGTGACCGCCAGATCTTGATCCGACGGCCGCGGGAGCTTCGTCTTCAACTCAGCCCACGCCGTGCAAACAGCCACAGCGAGCGGCGGCAGGGTCACCGGAGCCCACGAATCCGGCCAACCCGAGCGCCGGACCCAAATTCGTTCGACCACCACGAGATTGACGACGCTATAAACTCGTTTCCCCCATCAATTTGTACTATCATCGAGCACAGGGCTCGGCCCACGGCGCACGGCGGAGATCCAACTCCGGTGAAGCGGAATCCGGTTACCCCGAGCGCCAATCCCAAATTAAAAGGCGCTATACGAACAGGGAAACGGCGCGAGCACGATGACCAAGAACTCACCAGCACGGAAGACACGTCGGGTTTGGTCCACGGCGCAGAGCGGAATTGCGGCGGCGGTGACGAACTGGAGGCGCCTAGATCGCTCCCCCTTCTAGATTCCGCCGCGAATGCGATTCGGGTGACTGGGCGGACCCCCCCTCAACTACACTCCGAGTCTTCGCCGGCGATGTTGACACACGGCGGCTGCCCCTTTCCTTCACGGCGATCCGCGCGGACGGGACAATTCTCCCCCTATCTCTCAACGGCAGTGGTTCTCGAGTTGTTGGTCAAGTGCGCAAAGCGCCCAGGATAGAGCCGCTGTAGAGGCTTTATGCGCAGGGAGAAAACGGAGCTCCGGGTCAGCCGGCGACGTTCTCTCGCGCACGGTTGCGTCAGCGCTGAGAGCTCGAGGAGACGATAGCGCTGATAGAAGGGGCCCACATGCCAGTGTAACGGACGCCTGGCGCACGCACGGGAGCGGATGACTGGTGTGGCCCACCGGTCGGCGCACGATGGTGAGCGGTGGGCTGCGCGGGTGGGTTTGCATATTGGGCCGAAATGGAGGTATGGCGCCCAGGTAAGGCTTTTTCTTTTTCCCTTTTTTTATTTTCTGTTTTCTTTTCTTTTACTTTTGAATCTAAGTTTTAAATTTCAAATTTGTGATGAACTTGTACTCAAATTTTTCTAAGTATATGATTTGGATAAAGCATTGTGGAACAAATCTATCCATTTATAAGTTTTATTTCTTTGTATTACATAGCATTTTTCTTTCTTTCTTTCCCAATTTTAGCATTTCTTTTAGGATTTAATTTCTCATTTGGATATTTAATATTTTTCTTGTCACAAAATGCACACAAAAATAAAAATATCCAGCATGATGCAACAATTCAGTAGCATATCTTTTTATTAATTGTTCTTTTGGGTATGATGTTCACATAGGATGATGCTTAAAGATCAATCTTCACATAAGGAGAGAAATTGTTTTCTCTATTGGTGTTTTAACTAGCAATTACAAAGTGGGTGTTACACAATTGCACAAATCCGGCCCAGAGTTCGTCTGTTCACGACGATGGTGAAAACCGGAGACAAACCGAGGTGTTCTTGGTGATTCAGTGTGGTCCAGCTCAATCAAATGGGTCTACAAGCAGTAGGAGGCTTAATGGATGCTAGAACATCAAGCAGAGAAGCTTGAACTAACCTGTAGAGGGCTGGCCATGGTGAGATGTTCACGGTGGCATTTTGACCGATTTGGGGGAAATTTGAAATTTGTGAGCTACGATAGTTAATCGGGAGCGAGGAAGGGTGCACTAGCTTCGTAACAAAATGGCGGAGCAGTCAGGGGCGACAATTTATGGAGATCGACCATCGATGCTACGAATTTGAGCAAGGTTGGGCTTACGGCGGTGAGAGGGTGAGTCATTGGAGTACGGCTACCGTGGCGCTCAGTGAGGGTAAAGTCTGGGGAGTAAGTGGCTGGCTCACACAACCCACGGCGAGGTGGAATACGGCTTATGGCGTGGCACAACCGAAGTGAACGGTGGCAACCACGGTGATGGTCGCGCGGCCACGTCGCCGACAAGTGGGTACGACAACAGGACGGCTACAGTGCCCCGACCTCAGCCACGACAAAGATCTTTTCACCCAAGTCATTATCCGCGCGTTCACCGGGCACGAATCGTAGCGCCCGCGAGGATCATGGCGCGGGGTCATCGGCGGTGAGTTCAGTGAATCTGCGATCTTTTGTAGGCACTGTACCATGGCGATCTCCTTCAGTGTGCCTGACAAAGCGATTTGAGGAACAGTTTTTTCCAATTTTCATGTGACATCCCACTAATCCATCTGTATCAAAGTTATTGTCCTATAATCCAGCTTTGATTTTGTGATAGCACCCACAATCGAACAGTCACTGGATCCTACTCAAAATTGACCTCAAAGTTCCTCTGACTTCACTGTCAGTCAGAATTCAGCCTTAGGGCTGACTGACAGCCAGACTTCAAGCTCCTTTAACTTTATTTTTTGTATAGCACCAATGTCTTGTCACTTAAGCAAAGTTGTACTCCTATCATAGCTCTACAAGATTGATGTATTGACTTAGAGCAAAATCTTCATGAATCAAAAGATACAAGGCTCCCAAGATGACCTAATTCCACTGAAATTCAGAGCTAGCCACTTTAGAGTTCTTGGGTCTTTTGCAATAAAGTCCAAATTTCTCCATACTACTTGAAAATCCTTCAATGTGAAAGTTACTTGGTTTTTGATGTTCTATTACTTTGATATTTGCACTTTGGTCCAAAAATATATAGAATTTGAATTTACCCCTTAGGGTTCCAATTAGGGTTTTCTAGGGTTTCTTTTAGGGTTTTGGGCACACTAGGGTTTTTGTGCCACAAAAGTTCACCAAATTTGATATCTTGTGAACATTTCTAATGACTTTTGAGATTTTACTTATTTTGGGCTTACTATTACCTTAATGCCCTAATCCCAGGGTTGGTTACCCTACCCTAGGGTTAAGCACACTTCATGTCACCACATTACACATGTTTTGAAATTTTACCTAGTGAATGCATTCTAGGTGTGACAACAAAATGAAATGTCAATGCATATGATGTCATGCTCAAGTTTAGTGCTAGCAACACCAGGGTGGTTACACAAATGACCAAACAACCAAAATAAACTTTGTAGATCTTGAGAAGTTATAGAATTTTGTAGTTGGCAACTTTTTCATTTGAAGTTATATTATCAACGAAAACTACGTCTGGATTTAAAAATTAAATTTTGAAAACGACCTCGAAAGAAAAAACTACCAACATGAAAGTTGTAGGTATTGAAGAGTTATGAAACTTTGTAGTTGACAATATTTTTTTTAAAATCATCTTGTCATGCAAAATTATGTTTGAATTTTTCAAACTACCTCGGAAGGAAAAACTACCAAAATAAAAGTTGTAGGTCTTGAAATGTAATGAAACTTTGTAATTGACAACTTTTTGATTTGAAATCATCTTATCATTGAAAAATTCGCGTGAAGTTTTCAAATTTAAAATTCAAATTTTGTAAACGACCTCGGATGTAGAAACTATTAAAATAGAACTTATAGACCTCAAAAAGTTATGCAACTTTACAGTTGGTCACATTTTCAAATGAATTCATTTAGTGCCTTAAATAATCAAATTACTCTCGATTTGTTATATTAAATGAGAAATGAAAACGTAATATAGACATAATTGATGTAGTAGTGTAGTGATATAGGAGGGTATGCGTGAGAGAGAGGTTGCGAGTTCGAATCTCACCATTCAACAAAACATGTAAATTTGATTCAAAATAGTAGTGGAAAATAATAGGGTGATGTCTATGGTAATAGGTAGGGTTGGAGAGTTGTTCCTAGAATTTAAAAAATGTTTTGCTGTTTTTTTGGATTTTTTTCGATTCTTAATTTGCCGAGTGCTTGTCCGATAAAAGTACTCGACAAAGAACCCTTTGCCGAGTATTCTTTGCCGAGTGTTATACTCGGCAAAGGCTTTGCCGAGTGTAAAATGCACTCGGCAAAGAACGCGATTCTGGTAGTGCTTTAACCACATGCTTTAATAGATCTAGGAGCTGCACACGACTAACGTACTACACCACCTCAAATCTATACAAAACGAAAAGTGAATCGAAAAAGAGATGATTAAGGCCGTGTTCGGTTTTCAGGGATTGAAGCTCCGGAATGATTCCTAGCCGGATTACTTCTATAATTTATATAAATTTTGATGAGCTAGAACGAATTCCAGTTTATTCCTGACAAGCGAACGGGCCCTAAACGAGTATCATGAGACTGACAACCATAAATTATTAGTGGATCTGATACCTCAGATCATCAACTTATCATCTGCCTAAACTATGAGCAGATCTCGGATCTCTAGGGAAAAAAGAAAGAAACACCGGATGCCAGCAGCCCAGCATAGTAGTGGAGAGATCTAACTTGTCATCTTCCTACACACATCTGCGGCTACTCGTCCTAGCTGTGCCAGGCAGCCAGCCGTGTTGACGATAATGGATAGAACTGCGTGCTCTGTTCATTGGCCAGTAGTGCGATTGCAGCGAGGAAGACGATTGGGGCATATCCCTACGACTGCAAGGACAAGAAGGGGAACTCGAAGGCACTAGGTGGAGAGTAGGGCTGGAAAAATAGCTTGAGGCTCGTGAGCCGGCTCGGGCTCGAGCAGGCTCGGCTCGGCTCGTGAGCCTAAACGAGCCTGAGCCGAGCCTAATTTCATGGTTCGCTACACTACCGAGCCGAGCCGAGCCGGCTCGGTGAGGCTCGTGAGCCGGCTCGAGGCTCGGCCCAACCAACTTACCAGAGGCCCAAGAAGAGCAAACCCTAGACATCCCGAGTCCAGGAGGAAGCCTACTTGGCTGAGTCGCTGCACTACTCGCTCGGTCGACGCCTGGTCGCCTGCAGTCCTGCTCCTGCACGCCGCCACAGTGGCGCCATTGGCCACCAGCACCCAGCGGTCCAATCCAGGCGTCCAGCAGCGCTCAGCCGCCCACCGCGGCAGCAGCCAGCAGCCACCAGCGGTCCTCCGCCGTTCTCCGGTCTGGACGTCCGGTCCTCCCTTCTCCCGTCCAGCAGCGCGCCAGTGCCCACCACGACACGTCTCTCGTCCAGCAGCGACCATCAGCGTGCCAGCGCCCACCGCAGCACCAGGAGGAGGCAGGAGCAGAGGGGCCTTGCCCAGGAGTCCAGGTCGCGCGGCCAGGAGGCAGGAAGTCAGGAACAGGTCTGCAGACTACAACCTACAGCCTACATGTTTGCTCTATTATGCCTGGTAGAAAGAGACAGCAAAATTGCAAAATATGCCTCGTAGATGTGTAAATGCTTATACTACATCTTGATATTCTGCTTATCAGTCAAAATTCAAACTCAAGCATCATGACTCATGAGGGATTTATTTTTACTGATTGTAGCCTGCAGATTTGTAAGTGATGGAGTCAGCTGTAGAAGGGAAGGGGACTGACAGAAAGTAATTCATTTGACAAGAGGGATGACATGTCTGAAGATGAACTGACAGTGCTAGGTGGAAAAATTGGTTATGTGGACAATGTCACAACTGATGAATCTGATGATAGCAAAAGTAAAAAGGAGGGGCCAAAAGAAGGCGCAAGAAGGTGAAGACTGCTGAAATGGGCAAAAGGGGAAAATCTAAAGTTTGGGATGTCTTTACTAAGGTGAATGTGTCAGATCCATCTGAGAAGGGGAAGATGATACCAAAGGCAAAATGCAACTATTGTAAGAAGCTATATTCTTACATACAAGGATCAACAACATCTCATTTGTCAAGGCACATGAAAATTTGTGATGGGTATTTGAAGCATGTGGCACAGAAGTTGGATCAATCTCTTCTAAACTTTGCTCCATCAACGACAGGTGAATCTGGATCTAGCCTCCCTCCTATCACTTCTTCTAAAGATTATAATCATGAGAAAGTTAAAAAATTAATTGCTAAGATGATAATAGTTCATGAGTATCCATTTAGGATGGTCGAGCATACTTGGTTTAACATTGTCTTGAGATGTTTGAATCCTTCATATGAGTTCATTGGTAGGAAGACCATAAGAGTTGAATGTTTAAAGGTGTATGAGTCTGAAAAAGATTCTCTGGCAAAGGTCCTTAAAGGTGTGGAGTACATTTCCCTAACCACTGATTTGTGGACATCAAATCAAACTTTATCATATATGTGTTTGGTTGCACACTACATAGATAGTGATTGGAAAATGCAGTGTCGAGTGCTAAATTTTTTTGAGTTAGACCCCCTCACAAAGGCCCTGTCATAGGACAAGCAGTATATGAATGTGTTGCTGCATGGAAAATAGAGGATAAAATTATTTCTATCACTCTAGATAATGCCGCAAACAATGATGGTGCTATTCGAGGTTTGAGGGCCAGATTTTCTGCTAGACAAGGAACTGCTTTTATTGCAAAATATTTCCATGTCAGATGTTGTGCACACATAATTAATTTGGTTGTTAAGGACGGAACTGCAGTATTGGAATCTTTAATAAGCAATCTAAGATCTACTATGAAGTACATTAAGAAATCTCCTTCTCGCCAGCATAAGTTTGTTGAGATTTGTAGATCTCTAGCTTTGAAAATAGAAGAAGGGTTGAGTCTTGATGTTTCAACTAGATGGAGTTCAACATACAAGATGTTGCATACTAGTGTAGCTTATAAAGAAGCCATTCAAACATATGCTGATGCAGATTTGAACTATAAATGGGAACCTACAACCGAAGAGTGGGATTTGTTTGTTATAATTGAACCAAATCTTGCATCTTTAGCTAAAGTTACCACTGCACTGTCTGCTTCTTCATATCCCACTGCGAATTTATTCTATCCTCACATTGTTGACATCAAAATCGCATTGAGGGCAGCAATGGTTTCCAATAATTTGAATTTGAGGAAAATGGGTAATGCAATGATAGAGAAGTTTAACAAGTATTGGGAAGAAAAGAATAATGTTATGGTGATTGCTACTATTCTTGATCCAAGGTATAAGATGAGATTTATTGAGTGGTGCTTCGAGAAGCTATTTGATGGAGACCTAGTTGTGTTTGAGTTAGATGATGTTCGCTGCGAGTTAGAAAAGTTATATGAGGATTTTGAGGTGCATCATAGAGAGACAAAAGATGCTCAAAACAGATCTAATGCTTCCTCATCTTTGAGTATTGAAAGATCATGTAGTTTGCCATCTGCTTCATGTGAATTTCAGTCATTCTTGTCTTCAACTCAATCTAACCCATCAAAGAGCGAGTTGCTAATCTATTTAGAGGAGACTAATGTGAGTCTGAGTAACAAGGAGTTTGATTCGTTGAATTGGTGGAAGGTTAATTCACATAGATTTCCAGTGGTGTCCAGAATGGCAAAAAAGTTCCTAACTATACCGGCAATATCTGTGTATTCGGAGTCTACTTTTAGCACAGGGGGTAGAACTCTAGATGATTACCGTAGTTCTCTAAGCCCTTCTATGGTGGAGGCATTGATATGCTCCTCTAGCTGGATTCGAGGTGCACATGATGGAAGCATGCCTTATGTGGTGAGGTCTTTTATTATTTCTTATACTTGTCCTTTTCATGTAACACTTTAATTGAACTTTGTATTTTATCAGGAACAAGATGGTGAGGATGATGTCAAGAATGTTTGGTTTCCAAAAAGTTTGGTGGAAAGCAACTAGTAAGAGATCATGCGCTATGAATAAATAGTTTAAGCATGTGATACTTTATCTATGATTGGACTTGCAAAGATGAAACTGAAATAAGCCCTCAAATCTTAGCATTTTTTCTTGTGTTGTGTTTGGCTGTTTGCTGTAGGTACTGTCGTGATGTCATCTGTCGACATGACAGTCACTCGCTGCTTGGAGTTGGAGCCTTGGATGGCTATCACATGGTGCTCTGGAGTCTAGTCACTGGTCAGGAGAGGACTTAGGACTCAGGACAATGGACTGGACTACTCACTACTGGACTTAGTCTCTTACTCTATTAGATGCTGGCTGAGTGGTTGTGTACTTGTGTTGTGGTCTGTGGTCTTTTGCATCAATGACACTGACATCATTTGTATTTTGCATAATACTTTTGTGCGTATGGCACTGCTATAGTGTTGTTGTGGACTTGTGGTCTTGTGGACATGTGGTCTCTTTTACTCTTTTGAATGTGAGGCAATGATACATATTGTGCTTCAAATTTTAGCTAATGACTGTAAATTGCTGTTTTACTCTTTTACTCTTTTAGCTAATGACTATAAATTTTAGCTAATGACTGTACAGGCTCGCGAGCCTAAATCGAGCCGAGCCTCGTTACCGTGCTCGTGAAGTGACCGAGCCGAGCCTGGCTCGGCTCGCTATTACACCGAGCCTGACCGAGCCGAGCCTGGCTCGGCTCGGCTTGTTTCCAGCCCTAGTGGAGAGGTAGGGCTAGGGCGAATTTTGCCACGAATGCAGCCTTCATACAAGGAAGATCCCTAGTTCGTGTCATGGGCTACATGATGGGCCAAATACCAGAGGTTGGGGGCAAGCCCCTGCACACCCCTGGCTCCGCCCCTGTCAAACTTCTTAGTGGTGAATCTTGTCAACCATAGTACATCAATTTTCAACATGTACCTATTATGCAAAATGTGATGATCGACAGTGCATATGAAGTCAAAAGTCGCTATAATTTTTACAGATATTAGTTAACTTATTGGTGCACATCTCCGCCAACTTTTGTGATCATTGGACCTGTACATTCGAAGATATAGATTTTCTTTAGTGTGTATAGAATCTATCGGAAAAGTGACAAATATTGGCTTAATCAAGGGTCACTTCAAATTTGGAACTCTCGAGTTGGAAACATATTTACAAGATATTTACAGTCTTAATTTTGGTTTTGAATTGAGCTTGCAGATGACAATCAATGGGTACAAGGGCATTTGGTTGAATGATATATTTGGCATAAATGGTACTCCAAGTGAAGATCAAGACTAAACACTTAATGAAAATTGAAGATCAAATGGTAGAAAGAAAATGTACTCAAATATGTAGTCAAGGTTTACATTTAAATTGAGTTCACGACACTCAGATCAATCAAACAAGTGGATTTTAATTAGAGACCTAAGTGGGATAACTAAGCACATGGCTTGGAAGGATAAATGGAATGGTGATCTAATGAACAATAGTGGTATCCAGTTGAAGCTATCAAAAGGATTGATCAAAAGCAAGCAATGCACCCAAAGGCAAGCAAAACTGGAGAACCAACGTCTCCATAAGTAGTATCAATTCATAGTTCTCCTACATACAAGTGGTGTTAAAAGAACAAATGTAACCCAAGCACAACATTGAAATAATGCACTTGGTGGTAAGTAGTTTTCAACTTAATATGAGTGAAGAATGGATTTCTTATTAATAATTGGTCTTCACCAAGTACTTCAATTGAACTTCATATTGCCATTGAGGAGCTAAATTAGAATCTTGTTGACCATCCCTGGCCCTTCTAAGACAAAGACATGTTATATAGCACTTCTTCATTCATGGCATATTTGACGACCACTTGGAAGGGAGTAGATAGAGTTGTCAGAGCCTTTCGAATCAGCTTCTGGGAGAGCTCTCGGTCCCTAAAGCCCTTGTAGAAGACTTAGACAGTTGTTTCCTCAAACATGCTCAAGACGTTGGCCTTAACATCGCACCAGTGCTTGATGTAGCCATGCAGAGTTTCATCCTCCTTTTGCATGACTTGCTCAAGGTCATACTATGTTTTCTCCTACTCACATGACATGCCAAAGTTGTTTACAAACATGTGCTTCAGCTCTTCTCATGAATTGACAGAGTTGGTTGTGAGGCCAAACAACCACCTCCTGATGTTGGACCCTAGTGTCACACCCGGATTTTAGGGGAACCAAAACCCGGGCGTGAAGTAATCAACAAGTTGCTAGGACCAAGTCTTACACATATGATGACTCATGGTACAGAAACGAATGTCAGAACATTAATATATAACAGAGTTATGTACAAAATAGTTAAATAATTACATCATATGAAGATAACGATCCAGCAACCGAAGTTGACTGGGAGACGACGGCCTAGACCTCTCACGATTTCATCGTAGCATCCTCCATGCGCCTCATCCTGTGGTACCTATTCTTGACTGGGGGGTGGATGTGAGTACAACAAGGGTGAGCTCACATACGTTCATCGCACAACAAGTTGTGGGGAATAATGTGCATGAACTCACCAAAGGTTGGAGTTCATGTGAAGTGTAAGGCTTACCAAAGAGGATGGTTAAAGCTGAGCATTGCTTTTAAAGCTGGTCAAAATTTTATTAGCAGTTACTAAGTATAAGTAGATACCAACCCAATTAAATAAGAGATCAAGATTAATAACAACACCCACAATGCAATGCAAATGATAAATTGAGTTTAATTCCATAAGTTAATCATGTGAGTGTCTGAGCCACTCATGACCGTGAGCACGACTGATATACCAGTTTTACACTCTATAGAGGTTGCACATCTTTACCCACAAGTCGTGTTACCCATTTGCCACGGGGTTGTACGGACCCCATACACCTCTACCAAGGAAGCGAGACAGGGTAGCACTACAAGGCCTTTCCAAAGTTCCACTAGTTCGAGAAAACCCGCTGCGGATTCAGGAAGAAGGAAGCATAAAAGTCCCTCGTCCGAAAAGCTTTACAGACAGTTCAACCCGAGGACCTCCCTATACTCTAGCAGCGATTCTTCCCCGCTTGCCCCCTAACCAGGTAAGGTAATCTCTCCCTAGCTTTCCTAATTACTTGGCCAAGGGCGTCCTATTTCACCCTTGTGGTAGCACTGTTTTCCCGGGTGGTTCTCCATGTTCCAATTAACAATATGATCTTATCATGAACAATAATTAAACAACAACATAATTGGAACATGATCATAATAAAACATTAGTTTCCCAAAATCAGGTAGAGCAATAGCAAATCTACCCAATAATTCATCTGTTTGCAAGGTGGGGGATAAACAATACTAGGGAAACCTATTAGTTCCCATCAAATTAACCTGAGCATGTCACAGTGATTAACAGGAACATTATTAGCTAAAGAAAAGTGATCAAGGGCATAACTTGCCTAAGACTCGAGATTCCAGTTACCAGGATGATCTTTAGATTCTCGCGACCTCACTACTAATCGTAGCAATACAAACAAACATGGTATAGGAAAAATTAACATCACACCAAACATAAGCACAATATGCATAATAATATTCTACGCGTCGCTACGAGATCGCGGGTTCGAGCACCACTAAATTCGGAGTAACAGTTATAAAGTTACGATTTTTCGAAGATTTATTATATTATAAATTGGTTAATATACAATATATGAGAAATATAATCTAAATAACTAATTCAACTTTAATCTAGATTATAACTTGATTAGGGATTTCATTTTAATTAGATTTTAATTTTAGAGTGATTAACCTAAATTAGTGGAGTTAATCTACGGAATACAGATTGAACACTTATCTAATTATAAACATATGGAATATGGTACACATGATGTTGCTACTGTGTAGAAAATATTTTTATGAAGCTAACTCAATTGGAATGGGTTAAATCGGAGTTATATCGAAGAAGTTTTTGAATTTCAAAGTATTTTATATTATTTTAACTCTAAAATTATCTCTGGGGTGTTTCTGCTAATACCAGGGACCCTGATGTAAGACATTCCTACCACTATGGGACAACGAGTTAATTTACTAAGTCCATAGGGTTTCTTTTGTAAATCAGGACGACCGAAGGGGTACGGTGAAATACTGGCCGCCAGATCTATTTTCAACGCCCCGGATTAGATCCCCACACCCCGCGAATCGGTACGCGCCCAGAGCCATTGGATCCAAGATCGATGCCCAATATCTAACCACGCCAGCGGAAACTCCTAGCCCTCGGATTACAAATAACCGGTCACGATTAGATCCCCCACACATTATTCCACGAACGAATCACAACCACCTGTTTCCGATCCAACGCTTGGGGAGTCATCCTCAACCTCACGACAGAACCTGCCCAGACCCCTGTTCACCCGACAGCAGACTCACCGGCAGAAGGGCCAATTCGTTTCCTAGATTGCCGTCACACTATCCGAGAGATGCTAATCGACCAGTAAGGTACGACGAATTGAATGGCGGAGTTATTACCTACGACGGCGTGGTCAAGTGCCCGATCCATGAAGAGACCTTGTAACACCCTAAATTTGGGGGTATAAAATTTTTCTGATATCCACCAAATTCAGGTGTTACCCTCTTTCTTTCCTTCTTTTCTACATTTTTTTCTAAATATTGCAGAGTTACTTTGTTTTATATATGTGTAATCCTAGTAAAATAAAACCCTAGGGAAGTTTCGATTGTTGCATCATGCTGGAGTACATATTTCTTTTGATTGATGAATTTGCTTGTTGTGAATTATTCTCATTTGTGAGTTTGTGCTCGAGCTTGAAATTAAATCGGAGGAAGTAGAAACAAAAGAAAGAGAGAAAATAAAAGAAAAAATGAATAAATAAAGAAAAAAGCCCAGACCATGCCCCTAGCCCATTGGGCGTGCCCCCTCCTGGGCCGCTCGGCCACCCCGACCCATGCGCCCTGGCCTCCCCTCTCAGCCTCGCGGCCTGCCTCGTCCCCGCGACCTGCGTCCCGACCCACTTTGGCCCGCTCCCCTTCCCCCGCCTAGCCAGCGCTTTAGCGGCCCACACCGCGCGCACGGCCCACTCCGTTCCGCTGGCCTGCGCGCGTCCTGGCCACGTGGCCGGCCCAGTGCCGTGCCCCTCTCCTCAGGCTGCCTGCGCTCCACCCTGGCCGTGTGCCAGGCCCAAGCGCTCGCTCGCTCCCAGCCGCACGCTCGGCGGCCCAGCACTTGAGTCGCAAGCTAGTTGGCCCGGCGCCCCACATCTTTCCCCTGTCGCGTGCTGCGTGGCCCACACGGCCACAGCGCGTGCACACTCCTCCCCTGCGTCACCAGCACCCAGCCACCGCTAGACCCATCGGTCAGGCCTCTTCTTCCTCGTAACAACTCCCTCACATAACGCACGCCCATGATCTCGCCTTATTCGCTACCGCATCCTCTTCCTCGCTTTCCCCCACGCATAACCGCCCCACGCAGTGGTCGGTGGCTAGGACACGGCGGCCGGCGGTGCGGCCCAGCCAGCTGCCCCTGCTCCACCCCCGGCGCGGCTAGCCTGCGCGGGCGCGCGCGAGCTCGGGGCAGCCAGCGCGGCGGCCAGCCAGCGCGGTAGCACGCCCGTGCACCCAGGCGCGACAGTGTCTCTAGGCGAGCCCCAGGTCGTGGCAAGGCAGGGCATGGCCAAGTCTGGCGGCTCGGTGCAGTCAGCGCGGCCAGCCTGACGTTCCCCTGCTAGCGCGGCCTCTGCCCGACACGGCGATAGGATGGCTAGCCAGCGCGGCGCGCGTAGCCCGGATCCCAGCCCGCTGTCGAGCCCTCCCCTGCGTGCAAGGTTATTAAAATGGTAAAACGTTGGAACACTCATGGGTCAAATTTTGACTTTTAAATGTTTAGACTTTGTTTAAACGTAGTTTTAAACAACACAAGAAAAATACCAATACATCATAATTTCAGACAATAATATAAAGTTAAATACCAAAATAGAGAGGTTAGTGGCTTACCAAAACTTCACCCATGAGCTGGATTGAACCTCAAAAGTAACTAATAGACTGGACCCAAAAGTAGCTAATGGTCTAAAATGCATAAAACACTGCGTTTTATAATTTAGAACGTCAAAACGCTAAAACGTGGTTTTAACCTCTAATTAGAGTTTTGACGTTTAAACGTAGTTTTAATAACACTGCCTGCGCGCCTACCCCGGTGTGGCCCGTGCGTGTGCCCCCGGCGCGGCCTCGCGCTCGCGTTCGGCGTGGCCCGCATGTGTGCCCTCAACGTGGCCTACGTGTTGCCGGCGTGCCCGCGACTTGCTCGCGTGTTCCCGGCACAACCTCGCGCGCATCCTATGTAACCCCAGCGTGTCGTCGTTGCCATCGTCGTTCGTGCCCGCAGCACCCCCGGCGTAATCTGCGCGGCATAGCGGTAGCCTCGTCGTTGCTTCGTGTCGTGCGCGCAGCACGTCCTCGTGCTTCGCCGCGAGCTCGTCCGGCCGTCCGCCATCGTCGCGGGGTGAGCATTGTCTACGCGTTAGTAACATCGTTTCGCCATGTCTCACGTTTTAAATAATTAATTATATTTTTGTTTAACTAACATTAATTAATTAGACTTTTCAATTAAACTAATTTATAGTTATTAACTTGCGCTTTATAAATGCACGTCGACGTGATTAATATTAACTCAAATGTTTTGCCATAATGTTCGTTTAATATAAATACGACGTTTATTTAGTTTATCTCGCGTATCGCACGTGCGGTTGTGCACGTGGTTACGCGCTGATCCGCGTGTCGTTCGCGCTCGTCGTTTACGTTGTTTCGCGCAGTTGCGCGTGTTATTAAATCCGTTATGACCCCTTTCGCGTTACGTATTTTGTCTCGCTCTGCTAATTCGTTCCGCTTAGAGTCGCTAATGTTATTTAAATTACTTATTTAACTAAGAATTGTTAGTGTGGTCAGCTAATTAAAACCGCGCGATATCTCTAGTTTCATTTTAAATAAATATCGATGAATATAAGCAGATCAAACAAAATGTTATGATTAATACTCGTTTAGTGTAGATGTGATAACATCTCGATCGCCTCGCGTGACCGTAGTAACGCGCTCTATTTTGGTTTGCATATTTTATTATGTTTTTATTTAAATGGTGTAATGTTCTTATGCATATATATGTTTGTTTGTTTGTGCCTGTTTGTATTCGCTGTGCGTCGCGAATAGATCGCGATTCGCTTCCGAGCTTCGGTGAACCAACGATCAAGCTTTGGCGACCAAGTGATCAAGCTCCTCAAGATCTATAAGGTTGAAGACCCTGAGCATCTGTTTGGTGAAGGCAATATCCTCTGACCTATTACGTCACATTTACTTTATAATTCATCAACCCGTATACCATGATCAACCTAAGGATTGACTAGTATTCTGTTTTCCTTTCCTTGTTTACCTTTTGGGAATTGATTATTATGATTAGTTCTATGCTAGCGCTTTACTTTAATCAATGAACATGATGAGATACAATAATGATACTATGATTTTATTCTGTATATGATGATATACTTGTGGCATTTAAGGGGACTCGAGCGGTTTCTCGAGTGCCACCCTGTAAGGACTGGTTCATTGGATGACCGCCCGGGAAAACAGTGCAGCCATGAGGGTGGTATGGGACGCCCTTAGTTGAATAATTAAAGGAACTAGGGTGTAGTTCGCTTCGCCGTTGTGCCATCAATGGGGCTCAGTGTATGCGGATCGCTCTACCGAGGGTGGATTGCCCCTTGGGGAGGAGTGCAGTACATTTAGGAAACCTAACGGGCAGCTACAACCTTAGGGAATCTTTGTAAAGGCTTCGTAGTGAATCTCTGGCCATTCACCTCGGGAGTGAACAAGGGTCTTGCAAGCCCGGGCTAGAGAGGTGTCACACCCGGTTTTAGAAGGCAAACCGAATGCGAACCATGTACGTGCCAGGATCAGTTATTCACGTACACAGCAGTTACATAATATGGACATCATCACACAGTGCTCAAAATAGTATTAAAAGGGAATAATAGTCGATTACATCGTACGTCTGAGACGTCCATATAGTTCTTACAATAAATCAAAGTACGGAAAAGAAACGTAGATAACTGCGGCCTTCACAGGCAGCCGACTGGGGGTTGCCGCTAACCCACGCCTAGAACTCGTCGTAGTCTTGGAACTCCTGGAAGTCTCCTTCCACAGCTTCATCTTCGCCTGAGCAGTGGTTGCAATGTTGACAACCTGGGGGGGGGTTTGGTGTGTAGAGCAAGGGTGAGTACACATCAACATACTCAGCAAGTATCCTGTTTGGCTGTAGTGGACTAGCTTTATGTGGGGATAAGTCAAGCAGTTGCTTTTAGTTGGTCAGATTATTACTTACTAGTAGAAAGCCAAGTTTTAGCATTAACCCAAGTTATTAACCCGATGTACCCTTTCCAAACGGAAAGAATACCACTTACCAGCACCATAGTCATAACCAAAACCATCAATCTCATAGCCACCTGTACCACAATGTCTCTGATCAAGTACCACTAATCATTGGAGCTCCCTTGGCCGCTCATAACCGTGAGCACGGCTGATATATCAGTTTTCAAACACTCTGCAGAGGTTGTGCACTTTACCCACAAGCCGGGATTCCCATTTTGCCCGGAGAGAGCTACTCCCCATTGACCACTACCTAGGTGGCCTAGCAGGGCATCACTACGTAGCCTTTACAAAGATTTCCCGGGACTGTAGCCACCCGTTAGGTTTCCTAAATGTACCTCACTCCTCCCCAAGGGACAAATCAACCTTGGCAGAGCGAGCCGCATACACCGAGCCCCATTGACGGCATGACGGCTAAGTGAACTACATCCCGGATCCTCTAATTATTCAGCTAAGGGCACCCCATTCTACCCTCATGGTTGCACTGTTTTCCCGGGCGGTCATCCATAGAACAGGTCCTTACGGAGAGGCACTCGAGAAACCGCTCGAGCCCCCTTGAAGGTCACAAGTACAACATCATAATAAGAGAAGGGAAAACAACGTATCATAGATAATCTCATCATGTTCATTGATTAGAGTTGAGCAATAGCATAAAGCTAAACAATAATAATCCAACCCAAATAGGTAAGCAAGGATAGGGATAACAAAAGCTAGTCAATCCTTAGGTATAAATGTGTAAAGCGGGAGGTGAATTAAAGAATGAATAGGACAGAGATAGGTCAAAGGACACTTGCCTCCACCAACCGACTGCTGCTCAGGGGCTTCTCCTGCGAGTTCCTCGGGCTCTTCGACCGGATCGTTCTCTATGCGATTGCAAGCATACATACATTCATCCATTCAAATTGGGAAACAAACAGTACATCATACAAGGGAACAAATAAAGTGAATATGCATCAAGTATGACATTCGATATCGCATTCATTATGGTTAGAAAGAAACGGGAAAAGGTCTCGCAGGGGTTAAAGCTTATGCACTAACGATTAGTTACAATTGGTTCTAACAAAAGAATTTAGTTATATGCACTAATGGGAACCTAGTCATTTTTAGTTGATCAACATTGAACTGGATAAACAATTGATTATATGAATCAACTAGCGTAACGGAATTCCAAATTAAATTTCCTGTTTCAATAACACGAACAATGATCAACCTACCTAAAATAAAATACATAACAGTAATAAAGTAAAATGAAAAAGATAAAATAAAAAATAAAAAAAGGAAGGAGGGGGGGGGGCGGTTGAACCGGCCTGGGGCAGGGGCGGCTGGGTAGGGCGCGGGCGCGGGGCGGGGGGCGGCCGAGCTGGGGCGCGCAGGGGGCGGCCGGGCTGGGCGGCCGAACCGGGCGGGCGGCCGAACCGGCCAGGGGGCGGGGCAGGGCGCGCCGGGGCGGCGGCGGCCGAGCTGGGCGGGCGGGCGGCCGAACCGGCCAGGGGGCGGGGCAGGACGCGCCGGGGCGGCGGCGGCCGAGCCGGCCAGGGGGCGGCCGAGCTGGGCGGCGGGCGGCTGGACCGGGGCGCAGGGGCGGCCGAGCGGCGGGGCCGAGCCGGGTAGGGGGAAGGGGAGGGGAGATGGGGGAGGGAGGAGAGGGGGAGGGGGACCTCACCGGGGACGGGGACGGGCGGCCGAACCGGCGACGAGCAGGGGCTGCGGCTAGGGCAGGGGGGCGGCGGCTGGGGTGGGGAATAGAGAGAATGAGAGGGAGGGAGAGGGATTGGGGGGATTGGGAGGGTAAGGGAGGGGGCGGCTGGGCCAAAGGGCCCAAAGGGGGCGCGAGTGGGGGGCGGCTGGGCCGGCCGGGGCGGCCCACGGCGCGGGAGAGAGAAAAAAAAGAGAGAGAAAGAAAAAGAAAAAGAAAGAAAAGGTTTTTTCTCCTTTTCGAAATCCGATCTTTCTAGATGAATGCACCTACATCTCTAAGCAATCAAAGAATGCATAGTTCAGCATGGTGCATCAAGCAACATAAAGTAATTTAGGGTTTTTCTTTACACGGGAATTCCAAGCCGAACTCCGCTAACTTTGGAAAAGATCAAGGTTTAGCGAGGGAATGAGAAAAAGAAAAGGGTAACACCTGAATTTGGTGAAAGAAAAGAAGAAAAAAAATTCTACCCCCAAATTCAGGGCGTTACAAACCTATCCCCCTTAAAAGAATCTCGCCCTCGAGATTCAGGGTTGGCTAGCAAAGAGCTCAGGGTACTTAGCCATCAGATCATCTTCACGCTCCCAGGTTGCTTCTTCCTCAGAGTGGTGATTCCATTTGACTTTGCACATTCTGATGGTCTTCCTTCGGGTGACTCTGTCTGCAACCTCAAGGATTTGCACTGGCTTCTCAACGTAGGTCAAGTCCTCCTGGACTTCAAGGCCTTCCACTGGCAACTGCTCTTCTGGCACACGCAAGCACTTCTTCAACTGAGACACATGAAAGTCATTATGCACAGCAGACAAATTCTCTGGTAGACTGAGCTGATAGGCCACTTCTCCACGTCTTGCAAGAATCTGATACGGACCAATGTAGCGGGGTGCTAGCTTGCCTTTCACTCCAAATCTTCTGACTCCTCTGATCGGTGACACTTTCAGGTAGACAAAGTCTCCGACTTCGAAACTCAGCTCTCTTCTTCTTGTGTCTGCATAGCTTCGCTGCCTCGATTGCGCTATCTTCAGATTCTCTCGGACCATCTTGATGTTCTCTTCAGCTTCAAGTAAAATGTCTGGCCCAAACACCTGCTTTTCTCCAGGTTGATCCCATTGCAACGGAGTTCTGCAACTCCTTCCATAGAGCGTCTGAAATGGTGACATCTTCAAACTGGCCTGGTAACTGTTGTTATAGGAAAACTCTGCATAAGGCAATCTCTTGTCCCATCCGGACTGATCTTGCAACGCACAGGCTCTCAACATGTCTTCAAGAATTTGATTGGTCCTTTCGGTCTGGCCATCTGTCTGCGGATGATAAGCTGAACTGAAATTCAGACGCGTGCCCAAGGCTTCATGCAACTGCTGCCAGAAATGAGAGGTGAACTGCGTTCCTCTGTCTGACACTATCTTCTTTGGCACACCATGAAGACAAACGATCCGAGACATATACAATTCTGCCAATACTGCACTGCTGTAGTTGGTCTTGACAGGTATGAAGTGGGCTGACTTGGTCAAGCGGTCCACTACTACCCAAATGGAATCGTAGCCGGCTCGAGTGCGAGGCAATCCGACTATGAAATCCATACCGATTTCATCCCATTTCCACTGAGGGATCTACAACGGTTGCAACAATCCAGCAGGTCTCTGGTGCTCTGCCTTAATTCTTCGACAACTATCGCACATAGCCACATGCTCTGCAATTTCTCTCTTCATTCCGTACCACCAGAATTTCTTCTTCAGATCCTGATACATCTTCTCACTGCCAGGGTGAATCGAATAGGCTGTCTCATGAGCTTCCTTGAGAATCAACTCCCGAATGGACTGGACATTGGGAACACACAAGCGGTCTTTGAACCATATCACACCTTCTGCATCTTCTCGAAAATCTTTGCCTCTGCCATCTAGAATCAGTCGCCGGATCTCACTGATCTTCTCATCATTCTTCTGCGCTTCTTTGATTTCGCGCTCCAAGGTAGGTTCCAACTCAACTGTGACTCCTCGCGAATTGTTCAGAAATCCGAGACTCAACCTGTCAAACTCCTTGGCCAACTCATAAGGCATCGGACGAGCGACCATCAGATTGACTTGACTCTTTTTGCTCAAAGCATCTGCCACTACGTTTGCTTTGCCTGGATGGTAATGAATCTCCAACTCATAGTCTTTGATCAACTCTAACCATCTTCGTTGCCTCATGTTCAACTCTGACTGAGTGAATATGTACTTCAGACTCTTGTGGTCTGTGTATACATCGCATTTCTGTCCATACAGATAGTGCCTCCATGACTTCAGTGCATGAACCACTGCTGCCAACTCTAGGTCATGGATTGGGTAGTTCTTCTCATGAACCTTCAACTGTCGGGACGAGTAAGCCACAACTCTTCCCTCTTGCATCAACACGCATCCCAAACCTGTGTAACAAGCATCACAATACACCGAGAAGGGCTTGTGCACATCAGGCAAGACTAGGACAGGCGCTGTAGTCAACTTCTCTTTCAGCGCTTCAAAGGCCTCTTGGCATTTCTGGGTCCACTTGAACTCAACTTTGTTGCCTAGCAACGCTGTCATTGGTTTCGCAATCTTCGAAAACCCTTCAATGAATCGCCGATAATATCCGGCCATTCCAATGAAACTCTTGATTCCTCGAGCATCTGTTGGCGCTTTCCAGTTCAAAATGTCTGCCACTTTCTTCGGATCCACAACCAATCCTTCTTTGTTGATTATGTGACCCAAGAACAGGACTTCATTGATCCAGAACTCACACTTGCTCAATTTTGCATACAACTGGTGCTCTCGCAATCTCTGCAACACCATCTTCAAATGTTCTGCGTGCTCTTCTTTGCTTTGAGAATAAACCAGAATGTCATCAATGAATACCACCACAAACTTATCAAGATAATCCATGAATACACTATTCATCAAGTTCATGAAGAACGCTGGCGCATTGGTCAAACCAAAAGACATCACTGTGAACTCATACAACCCATACTTGGAAATGAATGTCGTCTTCGGAATGTCCGAAGGTCGGATCCTGAGCTGATGATAACCTGACCTCAGATCAATCTTGGAGAACACACTGGCTCCTCTCAACTGGTCGAACAGATCTTCTATTCTGGGCAAAGGATACTTGTTCTTGATCGTGACCTCATTCAGAGCTCGGTAATCGATACACATTCTCTTGGTGCCATCTTTCTTTTCCACAAACAAGACAGGGGCGGCCCAAGGCGAGGTGCTTGGCCGAATGTAACCTTTCTCTGACAGCTCATCAATTTGCTTCTTAAGCTCAACTAACTCTGGTCCGGATATTCTGTAAGCTCTCTTAAAGATGGGGGCGGTTCCAGGAAGAAGCTCTATAGCAAACTCAACTTTCCGCTCTGGTGGCATACCCGGTAAGTCCTTTGGAAACACATCTGGGAACTCAGACACAACCTTGATACTCTCAATTGGGTCTGCTTCACTGCTATCAACGGCTATCTGATAACAACTTCATTTCTTTGGCTCAGGCGGGACTAACTCGGTCACCACTTCCTCTCCTAGTGGAGACACCAACTTGATTGTCCTCTTATCACAACTAATATCTGCCTGATATTTATCTAGCCAATTCATCCCTAGGATGACATCTATTCCCTGAGTACCCATTACTATAAGGTTGGCGGGAAACGCTATCCCCCTTATTTCCACACTTATATTCAAACAAATGCTATCGGCTCGAATTCTACCACCGGCTGAGTCAATTTGAATGGGGGTTGACATGGTAGTAATTGGAAGATTATGTGCTTCTACCCATGATGCAGTAATGAAAGAATGTGTTGCTCCAGTATCAAATAACACTTCTGCAATATGGGAGTCGACTGGGAACATACCTACTATCATGCCGGGGGTCTCCTGAACTGCTTCAGCCTCCAAGTGGTTCAGCCTTCCATGATTATAGCGCGGCTGAGAGCGATTGCCTGCTCCAGGCTGAGGCACATTCTGCTTTGCTGGGGCATTTGGGCCTGACTGCTGCTGGGCTGCCTTCTTCGGACATTACATCACCCAATGGCCTTGCTCTCCACAGTGGAAACATGCCCTGTTTCCAACCTGAGCTGGTGCTGCCTGATTGTTCTGCTGATTTGCTGGGGCAGGAAGGCGAGGTGCCTGCTGATTCTGCTTCTGAAACTGACCTCCTGACTGATTGCTCTGACGGTTCTGGTACTGGTGCTGAGGATACTGCCTTTGGAACTGCTGATGCTGAGGTGGACGCTGGTTCTGCCTGAACTGCTGAGGTTGATTGCTTGAGAAACGAGGACGATTGCTGCTTCCAGGCTAGGGTCCACTGATCTTGCGCTTACGATCCTCCATCTCTTTACGCTTCCTTTCTGTCATGATTACTCTATCAATCAGGTGCTGGAATGTCGGAAAGGTGTGATTCATCAGTTGGTACTGCAGAGGGTCAACCAAGCCTCTCAGGAAACGGTACTGTCGCTTGGCGTCGGTGTTGACATCTTCAGGAGCATAACGAGACAGCTGCAGAAATCTGTCTCGGTATTTACTGACAGACGATGACCCTTGCTTGAGAGCCAGGAACTCCTCCTTCTTCACTGTCATCAGACCTGCAGGAACATGGTACTGACGAAAGCTACCTCTGAACTCTTCCCAAGTGATGGCGTCGGGGTGGGCATGGGTGGCGAGGTAAGACTCCCACCATGATTGGGCTGCTCCTCTCAACAGACGGGGACCATACAAGACTTTCTCCCTGTCATCGCACTGAGCGGTGTGCAACTCCCGCTCCACAGTGCGCAGCCAATCTTCAGCATCCATGGGGTCAGAAGAATGAGCGAACGTTGGTGGATGACCTCTCATGAATTCAGCAGGCTTGTCTCTGGGCATCTGAGGCTGAGGCTGAGGTGGGGCCTGCTGCTGTTGCTGCTGCTGCTGAATGGCGGCCAAAGTCTGACCGATGGCTTGAACTGCCTGAGTCTGCATCAGAAACATCTGCTCGATGGACATCGGGGGCGGGGGCGGCAGGTGCTGCTGCTGGGGCACCTCATCCTGCGGAGCGGCTCGCTCCTGCTGAGCACGCCTTCCTCCTCTGCGCCTGTTCTCTGACATCTGCAGAATGCAACCACGCATCAGAACTGATCTGGCAAATCTTGCAGCATAAGAAAAGAGTAGAGGATTCTTCAACAGCACTGAACAGATGAGCATCTTCACTGATCTCCAACACAGACCACACAGCTTCTCAGATAAAGAGGAAAGTAGAATAAAGGGTTTCCCAACTATATAACTATCTTCATTAACATATTAGGTAAACCAAAATGCAGGGGATACCCACACTCTGGTGACAATCATTACAAAGATCCAAACCAAACATAGTTCATCATGACAAACATGAATGCACAGGATGTAGCAAACTACCCTGTCTAACTAAGATTAACTAAGACCGGGACTAACGCTAAGACTGAAACTTCTATGTATATATATTTCGTATTAATTACAAGATCCAACTCTAACGATCTATGGTTCTAGATTTATCTTGGTCTTGCAGTCGGGATTGCCATAAGACTGGTGTCCACGCCGAGGTGAGTGGTACAGGTGCTGAGTCCCGACGGGAGCGGGGGAACCACCATCCAAGTGACGACGTTCCGCGCGCTCAGCCCGCAGCTGGGCGATCTCAGCACGAGCCCTACTCAGCTCGTCCAATGCATGGTCCAGTTCCGTGTTTAGCACGGCAGCTAGGTTGACTGTGCTGCTCAACCTAGGATTGCCCTCACCGACAGGTGAGACAATCACGCCTCCTGTGCTGCCAGATGGACGGCGGGGGTAATACTTCAGGTCAAGACCGTCAGCTACCCCACCGAAAACCGAGCAGTAGTGCGAAAGCGCACGCCGTGCAGCATCTTGCATGGCTGCCTCAGCTGAGTCCCGCTCAGAGATAGAATAGTGCTCTGAGCAGGCCTCTGCACCCTGGAGACTGTTCTCCGGACAGCGCACCAAGCAGGTTGCCTCCCAGCGGTCCGGGTAGACCCCGCGACTGTGCTGGTAGACCACACAGCGATACTTGACGGACCAAGTATGCCGGTCAAATGCCCGACGTAGCAGGGTGTCGAGCGCATCGTGGAAGTGACACCCGCGAGCAGCGTCGCGAGTGATGGGTCGAGCAACCCATCCTTCTGGCTCATGGTTAGCAGAGAAGTCGGTGTCGTGGCTCGAGCTGTCGTCGCCACCTCCGTCGTCTGGGTCTCCTCCAGCAGCTACTCCAGAAGCTGGGACGCCCAGTGGTGGTGCAGGGGGCGGCTCCAGAGGAAGCACAGGGGAGCAGCTCCTCACAGACTCTATCTCCTGGTGGAGCGAGAAAGAAGAGCCCTGCTGCTCCTGTCGTCGACGCTCCTGCTCCTCACGCAGGCGGTGGTGCAGTCTCTCCAAGTGGCTGGACTGTCCGGCCACGGGACGGCGAAGCGGACGCTCAGCAAGGCGGGAAGGTAAGAAGGGGATGACTGACTTTCGTGCAGTGTGTCTAAGTCGAGCCATCTACAAAAGACATCGCAAGCAAAAGGGTGAGAACAGAATTAATATGACCAGCAAATAATGAATCATGAGTGAATGAAGGATTAGAATGAAACATGATTTTCAGCAAGGTATAATATATAGTAGAACATAGGTTTGGTCGGTATGACCAACTTTTGAAGGGATATCAAAGTCAAGGCAGAGACAGAGGTCTATAGTCCTTAGAACGACCATTCTATTCTAGGTTAGCGGTCCTACAGTCAGCACGGCCTTTGATACCACTTATGTCACACCCGGTTTTAGAAGGCAAACCGAATGCGAACCATGTACGTGCCAGGATTAGTTATTCACGTACACAGCAGTTACATAATATGGACATCATCACACAGTGCTCAAAATAGTATTAAAAGGGAATAATAGTCGATTACATCGTACGTCTGAGACGTCCATATAGTTCTTACAATAAATCAAAGTGCGGAAAAGAAACGTAGATAACTGCGGCCTTCACAGGCAGCCGACTGGGGGTTGCCGCTAACCCACGCCTAGAACTCGTCGTAGTCTTGGAACTCCTGGAAGTCTCCTTCCACAGCTTCATCTTCGCCTGAGCAGTGGTTGCAATGTTGACAACCTGGGGGGGGGGGGGGTTTGGTGTGTAGAGCAAGGGTGAGTACACATCAACATACTCAGCAAGTATCCTGTTTGGCTGTAGTGGACTAGCTTTATGTGGGGATAAGTCAAGCAGTTGCTTTTAGTTGGTCAGATTATTACTTACTAGTAGAAAGCCAAGTTTTAGCATTAACCCAAGTTATTAACCCGATGTACCCTTTCCAAACGGAAAGAATACCACTTACCAGCACCATAGTCATAACCAAAACCATCAATCTCATAGCCACCTGTACCACAATGTCTCTGATCAAGTACCACTAATCATTGGAGCTCCCTTGGCCGCTCATAACCGTGAGCACGGCTGATATATCAGTTTTCAAACACTCTGCAGAGGTTGTGCACTTTACCCACAAGCCGTGATTCCCATTTTGCCCGGAGAGAGCTACTCCCCATTGACCACTACCTAGGTGGCCTAGCAGGGCATCACTACGTAGCCTTTACAAAGATTTCCCGGGACTGTAGCCACCCGTTAGGTTTCCTAAATGTACCGCACTCCTCCCCAAGGGACAAATCAACCTTGGCAGAGCGAGCCGCATACACCGAGCCCCATTGACGGCACGACGGCTAAGTGAACTACATCCCGGATCCTCTAATTATTCAGCTAAGGGCACCCCATTCTACCCTCATGGTTGCACTGTTTTCCCGGGCGGTCATCCATAGAACAGGTCCTTACGGAGAGGCACTCGAGAAACCGCTCGAGCCCCCTTGAAGGTCACAAGTACAACATCATAATAAGAGAAGGGAAAACAGCGTATCATAGATAATCTCATCATGTTCATTGATTAGAATTGAGCAATAGCATAAAGCTAAACAATAATAATCCAACCCAAATAGGTAAGCAAGGATAGGGATAACAAAAGCTAGTCAATCCTTAGGTATAAATGTGTAAAGCGGGAGGTGAATTAAAGAATGAATAGGACAGAGATAGGTCAAAGGACACTTGCCTCCACCAACCGACTGCTGCTCAGGGGCTTCTCCTGCGAGTTCCTCGGGCTCTTCGACCGGATCGTTCTCTATGCGATTGCAAGCATACATACATTCATCCATTCAAATTGGGAAACAAACAGTACATCATACAAGGGAACAAATAAAGTGAATATGCATCAAGTATGACATTCGATATCGCATTCATTATGGTTAGAAAGAAACGGGAAAAGGTCTCGCAGGGGTTAAAGCTTATGCACTAACGATTAGTTACAATTGGTTCTAACAAAAGAATTTAGTTATATGCACTAATGGGAACCTAGTCATTTTTAGTTGATCAACATTGAACTGGATAAACAATTGATTATATGAATCAACTAGCGTAACGGAATTCCAAATTAAATTTCCTGTTTCAATAACACGAACAATGATCAACCTACCTAAAATAAAATACATAACAGTAATAAAGTAAAATGAAAAAGATAAAATAAAAAATAAAAAAAAGGAAGGAGGGGGGGGGCGGTTGAACCGGCCTGGGGCAGGGGCGGCTGGGCAGGGCGCGGGCGCGGGCGCGGGGCGGGGGTCGGCCGAGCTGGGGCGCGCAGGGGGAGGCCGGGCTGGGCGGCCGAGCTGGGCGGGCGGGCGGCCGAACCGGCCAGGGGGCGGGGCAGGGCGCGCCGGGGCGGCGGCGGCCGAGCTGGGCGGGCGGGCGGCCGAACCGGCCAGGGGGCGGGGCAGGGCGCGCCGAGGCGGCGGCGGCCAAGCCGGCCAGGGGGCGGCCGAGCTGGGCGGCGGGCGGCCGGACCGGGGCGCAGGGGCGGCCGAGCGGCGGGGCCGAGCCGGGTAGGGGGAAGGGGAGGGGAGATGGGGGAGGGAGGAGAGGGGGAGGGGGACCTCACCGGGGACGGGGATGGGCGGCCGAACCGGCGACGAGCAGGGGCGGCGGCTAGGGCAGGGGGGGCGGCGGCTGGGGTGGGGAAGAGAGAGAATGAGAGGGAGGGAGAGGGATTGGGGGGATTGGGAGGGTAAGGGAGGGGGCGGCTGGGCCAAAGGGCCCAAAGGGGGCGCGAGTGGGGGCGGCTGGGCCGGCCGGGGCGGCCCACGGCGCGGGAGAGAGAAAAAAAAAGAGAGAGAAAGAAAAAGAAAAAGAAAGAAAAGGTTTTTTTCTCCTTTTCGAAATCCGATCTTTCTAGATGAATGCACCTGCATCTCTAAGCAATCAAAGAATGCATAGTTCGGCATGGTGCATCAAGCAACATAAAGTAATTTAGGGTTTTTCTTTACACGGGAATTCCAAGCCGAACTCCGCTAACTTTGGAAAAGATCAAGGTTTAGCGAGGGAATGAGAAAAAGAAAAGGGTAACGCCTGAATTTGGTGAAAGAAAAGAAGAAAAAAAATTCTACCCCCAAATTCAGGGCGTTACAAGAGGGAATCACGGCTTGTGGGTAAAGTGCGCAACCTCTGTAGAGTGTTATGAAACTGATATATCAGCCGTGCTCGCGGTTATGAGCGGCCAAGTGAGCTCCATTGATTAGAGACACATTGAATCAGGGCTACTTTGTTTACAGATGATGATGAGGATAATGCTGGTTTCTATTGTGATTATGATTATGATTATGGTTTTTGGTATTCTTTCCGTTTGGAAAAGAGTACTTTTGGGTTAACAACTTGGGTTACTGTTAAAACTTGGCTCTCTACTAGTAATAATTACCTGACCAACAAAAAGCAACTGCTTGACCTTAACCCCACATAAAGCTAGTCCACTACAGCCAAACGGGACATTTGCTGAGTACGTTGATGTGTACTCACCCTTGCTTTCATAAAACACCAGGTTGCCTTTGATGCAATCTATGCTTAGGTAAAGAAGAAGGAGAACGATGTCGAGGCGAATCTCCAGGAGTTCCAGGACGTCGATGAGTTCGAGGATTAGGCTAGCGATCTCCCCTAGTCAGCTGCCTGTGGTGGGTTTGTTTATGTTGGCTACGTTTTGATTCTGTGTACTTTGATTTATATTATGTAAATGGCTCTAGTCTGTAATATTATTACTTACTTTTATTGTTATTCGAAGCATTGTGCTATGATGAGTCATTTATGTAATCGCTGTGTATGTGAATTTCTGATCCTGGCACGTACATGATTTGCATTCGGTTTACCTTCTAAAACTGGGTGTGACATAAGTGGTATCAAAGCCGTGTTGACTATAGGACCGCTAGTCTAGAGTAGCATTGCCCGTTTTAAGAACTTATTGACTATTACTTCACCTCATCCTTGATTCTGCTTCAAAATATTAGTCACCTAGTATAATTCTATGTTGTGCTCCTATATGTCCCCTTGCCAAAAGTATTTTATTCTACTATGGTCTATACTTCTCTCAATCTATTAGATCTGATCTCACTCTTGTGCTTGCGACATCTTTGTAGATGCCCCCTGACCATAACTGTAACACCCCTGGTGTTACAATTACTAAAACCTAAGCATAACATCATAAGCATTGACATTTCATGTGATTGTCACACCTACGATGCATTCACTAGACAAAAATTTCAAACAAGTTGTATTGGTATGACATTTTGTGGATAAAACCCTAGAATAGGGTACTTAACCCTAAAAAGGGATCAGAAGGGTAAAACAAAGTCCAAATAGAGAAAACTCTAAAGCTCAATTGAAATAGTCATAAAATGTTACTGAGAATGGACCTAAGTTACATCCAAACCCCTGAAATGTCTAAAACCCTAAAAAGGACCCTAGAAAGCCCTAAACCTAAACCCTAGGGGGCTAAGTGCAAAATTAGTGCACTTTTGGACTAAAGTGCAAAAACCATGATAATAAGGTGTCTTAAGTCATATGGTTCACAATTATGAAGATTTGCAACCCAAACCTTGAGATTTGGACTTAATTGCAAAAGAGCCACACTTGAACTCTTTTGGTTAAGTCTGAATTTCAGTGTAATGGGTTCATCTTTGGGGCCTTGTAACTTCCAAACAAAAAGGATTTTGCCCTAGGTCACCACATCAATTTGGTAGATCTATCATAGGAGGATAACTTTGATACAGACATCCTCTTCGGTTGTTACACAAAAATTGGAGAAAAGCAAGCCCAAAGTTGCTCTGTCAGACTGGTATCGAGTTAACTGAAACTGCAATCAGGAATGGTCACCGTGATATGGGACCAATTTGAGCATGCCATATCTTTGAATTCGTTCGGTTTTGACCCAAGAATCCTATAGTAAGTTTGTAGACTGATGTTTAGTGAACAAATTCTGTTAAGAAAGGTTGCTCAGTCCTTAACAAGAATCAAGAGAACCAGTAGATTAAAGGGAGCCGGTTCAGAAGAACGCTGAAGATCAAACACTAAAAAATCTGAAGAACACCGAAAAGATCTACGTCACTGTGGATTCAGATGAGCTCGAGTGATCCGGGGGGGGGGGGGGGGGAATTGATCCGGGATGGATAACTTCGAACGTGGTGCGATTCTGTGAACCCAGTCGAGCGTGGCCGGAGTTAGTCACCGGCGGCCGCCGTGACTCAGATAATTCCGCCGCGGTGTCACCCGTACCTTGCTCCTTCCTCACTATGTCTCTTCCCTACGTGGTAACCATGTGCAAACAAAGTTATCCATGGCCGTAGATAGCTAGCTGGACCACCGTGGCTATAAAGGGCACCATGAACCACGGCGGGGTATGCACACCTCCACCCAGTGAGTTGATCGAAATCCAAAATTTGCGCTGCCTCTGCCCCCTCCTCCCAAATTGAATGTGCACGGTGAAACTATAGTTCCTTACGGCCGTATAGCCCCAATCTCCACCCCCCCAATTTCACCCAGAGCCACCGCGACACCATTTTCCCCCTTTCTCTGTCACCGACAAGCCCAGGTCCTCCGTGCTCCGTGGCCAGACCACTCTGGTAAGGCTCTGTACATCTTGAGTGTTGTTTTAGTAGCTCTGTATGCTCGTGAAGCTTTCCGGCAACCGTTGGACCAATTCAAGCATGATTGAACGGGAACACGGGGTTTGATGTCACGGTTTCCGCCGTGCACATGGGCAGGCCATTCTCAATGTGTTCAAGCCGAAATCAACGAGTGTTCCAAGGTCACCTTGAGTCGGTTATGCCTCCCCTGTAGCTAGACTAGACAGCCACCACCGGTCATGGCCAGAACGGGCCGCGTCAGTGATGAACGGCGAGCGCACCGTGGTCAGGGACCTATTTGGAGAAGAAACGAAGTTCTGGGGACCTCTGTGTAAGATGTCAGTGACTCTTAGAATATTCTGTAGAACGTTTTACAAATTAGTTAAGACCTCGGGGGCATTTTCGCAAGTCAGTCGTGTAGACGCGCGTGCGGGCACGCGTGGGCGCGTTCCCGCCTGTGGATGGGCCGACCTGGGCCCGATTCTGTCGAGTACTGTTCATATTCTTTTCTTTTTCCTTTTCTACCAGAGCTAAAACAATTCTAGAAAAGTGTAGAAAAATGGTAAAAATGCCAAAGCAATTTTGCTAGGTTTCTAATTTCCTGTAGAATTTAATAAAAATAGTTCCATGATTTTTAGTTTAAATAAGAAATTATAGGGTATTTTAAACATCTCAAAACCATGCTTCTGGATTTTTAGAAAATAAATAATAAATCCAAAATTCACTAAATTTTTAGGATAAACTTTAAATAATATTTAGAAACCTTGGGTAGAGTTTGGTATGTTTTGAACCATGTTTGATACTTAGAACCCAAAACCCTACCCCTTGCCCCGTGAACTTCACTTTTGACTCTAGAAACCCTAAGTTCTCGGAGATCCGTGAAGGAAAATTGTATTCAAGACTTTAGATAATAAACTTTTATTATCTTTGCACTCTCATGAGCATTACATGAGCATTCATTATTATGTATGGTGATATTTAGAAAACGAAGAAGAAGTAGAAGAAGAGAAGACTCCACCACCACCACCTGAGGAACATCAGGCAGGCAACTGCTTTTATTTTGATATCTGCGGATCTGAGCCTAATTCACCAGTAAAACAAGGCAAGCCCCGGTGCATTTGCCACCTCCTTGTTACTTTTAAACTCTTTCTCACTTACTTGATGCATTAGGTGATAGGAGTTGTGTGCTAAACTATTGCTGCATCTCCTTCCTTGGATTACTTCCTAATCCCTGTTTTACAAAAGGTTTTCTTATGCTTAGCTTTGCTTTAGAAAAACAAAATGTTTTGTTTTCTCAAAGATGATGTTGCAAAGTGGGTGGGTTGTTTTCAAAAATAAAACTTGATGGTGGATCCATCATGGCCATGATGGGTTCAACATTGGAAAAGATGTACCTCTGCCAGGTACCAAACTTTGGGGTTTGAATTGATTAAGCTGAGACCGGGCGGGTGAGTTGCACGAGAAGAGAGTCTCGGTGTAGTGTCTTCATCTGAGTCGATTAAGGACCGTGTCGATGTAGGCTTGATGACCGAGGACCCTTTAACTGGTCACATGCCTCGTCATGGGTAAGCTTTGTCTCGAGCAGACTAATACCGGAATAAGATACTACACAATGGGAGTGGAGAGATGGCGAGAGTAGCGTGTACCCTCCGTGGCAAGAGGCTGGACGGTGGTGTATCTGTGCTCTCGGTTGGCGTGAACCTGATCTGGTCTTAAGAACCCCGGTGGCGAGTTGACATATGCAAGGGTTAAGTGCTACATATGTCGTGTGATTGGAGATCCTCAGCTGAGTATAATCGATTCGGATCACCGTACCTTCACGGTTATGAAGACTTGGTCACTGACCTATACGTAGAAATCCAGTAAAGATGAAGGGTTGTTAAGAAATTGGCTAGTGCAGGTCAAGTGACTGAACTAGGATAGGGAGAACCCTAGTTGCAGGTAATTTTACTGAACCTGACAAATAAAACTGAATTTTTAAGGATCCACTCTTAGTAAGCATTTCTGCAAACAAAGTCATCGATTATTGAGAAGCCTTACCTTGACTCCCTCTAGCCAGCATACCCTTGAGAGTCTTTTCTTTAGTCGGGTAAGACTTGCTGAGTAATTCCATACTCAGGGCTTCATCCGATGTTATTTTTAGGTGAGGAAGCAACCAACTTTTGTTGCTTCTGTTCAAAGGTGGTACCAAAGGAAGAGCACCAGGAGTAAAGCTGCGGGAGGAAAGGATCCTCCATAAAACTTTTGTTTGATACTTATCGGGTGGGGTTTTTGCCTCCCATGGTTTGTAATAATAATAATACTCAGCACTCGTATATTTGGTTCTGGTATGTAACTATATAACTCTGTCTTACTTTTTAATAAAGGTAAGTTAATGTAACTGCTTCCGCATTTTTGTATCTCTGATGCCTGTAATGTCTGCGTGATGGGTGAAACGCTCTTGGGAAAGGTAAGGAAAGCAGATACCGAACTTGTCAAGTGATTCAGGGGCACCTGCAGGGTTGTCTAAGGTCCGTTGGACAAGGACAACTATAGGTGGGCTTAATGACTTGGAGGTTCCATCACAGCTGGTATTGGAGCTAAGCCCATCTCTGCAGATGTTATGAGGTATTTTCAAAAAGAATTTTCTAAGGCTTATCTAGAAAATTTCTTTCTTTCTTATCTAGCTTCTTTCTGAAGAACTTATTTGAAAGACCAGATATAGAGTGCAATGTATAGAAGGTGTGAATCGACTAAGGTTGATTCTGTAATTACACATGCATCATGCTAAAAACTATGCTAATAAGATTTTCCCCCTTAAGAAATGCCATCGCGCACGAGAAAGACCGCATGCAAATCTACCGGGCCAATCGGTGTACCCCGTCATCAACTTGCCCCACGGCATGAAGATAGCAGTAGTGGTAGCAACGATCCAATCGGGGATCTGGAAGCCCAAGTGGATCAACTTCGAACAGAACTCCGTCACAGGAATGACATATGGGTTGCGGATGGTGAAAGGATAAACGAATTAAGAGCAGACATCCGCTACCTGCAAGATCAGCTCGCGGAACGAGATCTAGCGCTCGACTGGGCAGTTAACTCTCGTTCGCTTGCCTAGGCTAAGGAGGCAAAGGCTCGAGCTCGTGTGGAGGAGCTTAGCTCAACCGTAGATAACTTGCAGGTTTATTGTAAGACATTACATGAAGAAGTTCATGTATTGTATTCCCAACTGCACCCCAACGTGCCTGTGGATCCTGTCGGGATGGAAGCCGGACCTTCTGGAGTAGCGAGAGAAGCACTCGGTGGTGAACTGGACCTTTTTAGGCCCCCTCCCTCTATGAAGTTGGTGGATGAATGGTCTCCTACGCCCGACAGCGAGGCTACTAAGGGTGACAAGAAGCAAGAGTAGTATAGTGTAGAAGTAGTAATAATGTATAATAGGTAATGTAATCCTGTTGTAAAATTCGAGTATGTAACATTACCCTTTTCAGTAATGTATAATGGATGGTTTTCTTTGGCATATTATATTTTTTCCAAATGTTTGTTGCCTCAGATGCCTTCCAAGACTCGTTCACAGGATGGAGCAGGAACCTCCAGTGGGAGGGAAGCAACCCCGAATCCACCTCCAGTACCTCCCACGTTAGCCGAGGCCATCGCTGCCTTGGTTAACGCTACAACCGACAATACCCGCTTTCTGCGGGAAATGGCAGGGCAACAGATGCAGCAACAAGGCGGGCGGGCGGGCGTATCCACAAGGACCCCACGAAACACCATACCTGGATTTCTTAGAGACACACCCTCCATTGTTTATCAAGGCAGAAGATCCTCTAGAAGCGGATGAATGGATCCGCGTCATTGAACAGAAGTTCGGGCTTCTCCGGTGTTCGGAGATTCAAAAGCCCCTATTCGCAGCACAACAATTGTGTGGCCCTGCCAGTACCTGGTGGGGAAATTTTGTAGCCGTTCAACCGGCTGGTCATCAAATAACTTGGGATGAGTTCAACTTGGCTTTCCGCGAGCACTATATACCTGAAGGGGTGCTCCACATGAAGCAGGAGGAGTTCATGAAGTTGAAACAAGGCGGAGATACAGTTACCCAGTATCTCAATAAATTTAATCACTTATCCCAATATGCAATCGATCAAGTCAACACAGATATAAAAAAGAGGAATTGTTTCATGAGAGGCTTGAATGATCGAATGCAAAGAAAGATGGCCATCTGCATCGACCTTACTTACGGAAGGGCTGTCAGCACAGCGCTGGCAGTTGAGGCTAAATATACAGGTTCCGGAAAATCCAAGGGTTATGGAGGCGACAGGCCCAATTAGGGCCTCGAGAAAAGACAAAGGTTGGTAATCCGACCTTTCAATCTGAATCGCTCTTTCCCATGCCCACCCTCCTACCCTTTCAAGCAACCGGTTTTTATTCGCTCCGCCACTGCCCCTACTCCAACAAATCAGCCGGGTGCCCCTAGCACTCGTTTCCCTGCCCTCCCCAGCTCTTCGACTGGTTGTTTCAACTTTGGAAAGTCCGGACACTTTATCAAAGACTATCCATATCAGAAGCAGAATCGCTCAAGTAATCAGCAAAGTTCTGGGAATTCCGCTCAAGGGAAGGGAAATGCGGCAAAAAATACCGCAGGCAAAAATACAAGGAAAACGGGACGAATTTATTATACTCAAGTGGCCACAACACCGGACGACGAACCAGTTATGATGGGTACGTTTCTAGTGACCAATCACCCAGCAATTATTCTTTTTGATTCGGGTGCCTCGCATACGTTCATAAGCAAAAAATTGTGGAGCAACATTGCATTCCATACCATGAATCAAGGGAAGGGTTTAAAATTCATTCGCCTGGGGGACAAATATTTACTAAAGAAGTGGCTTTCCAAGTGCCCGTAACATTGGCTGGACGGGACTTTCCTACTAATATGATTGTTCTGAAAGGCCAAGACATAGATGTAATTTTAGGCATGAATTGGTTGGCCCAGCATAAAGCAATCCTCAACACTGATCAGAGAACCATCAGGTTGAGTCATAACCAAGAAGTTCTTTTGTCTATCCTTGTAGCCATTCTAGCTAAACCATTTGGCAGAGTATATGAAGCCATCATACCAGAGATTAAAGATATTCTGGTAGTATGTGAGTTCCCAGACGTCTTTCCAGAAGATTTACCCAGATTACCTCCAGAAAGAGATGTAGAATTTGTGATTGAGTTGAAGCCCGATACGGCTCCTATTTCTAGAAGATTGTACCGAATGCCTCCAAATGAACTGGCAGAGCTCAAGACCCAATTACAAGATCTACTGGAGAAGGGATTCATCCGGCCAAGCTCATCACCCTGGGGTTGTCCAGCCATCTTCGTTAAGAAGAAGGACCAAACACTCCGGATGTGTGTGGATTATAGACCCCCTAATGAGGTTACCATCAAAAATAAGTAACCTCTCCCATGGATTGACATTCTATTTGATCAATTAACTGGAGCGAGGATCTTCTCCAAGATTGACCTCAGATCGGGCTATCATCAGATCTATATCCGGCCCGAAGATATACCAAAGACCGCATACACTACGCGGTATGGTTTATTTGAATACTTGGTTATGTCTTTCGGACTAACAAATGCTCCTGCCCACTTCACCTATCTTATGAACTCGGTATTCATGCCCGAACTAGATAAGTTTGTGGTGGTATTCATTGACGATATCTTGATATATTCCAAGAATGAAGAGGAGCATGCCCAGCACTTACGGATCGTGTTGACGCGCTTAAGAGAACACCAATTATATGCTATGTTCAGTAAGTGCGCATTCTAGCTGGAAGAAATCCAATTTCTGGGACATGTATTATCTGCCAAGGGGATTGCGGTGGATCGCAGCAAAGTCAAGGATATTTTGGAGTGGAAACCCCCAACCACTGTACATCAAGTCCGAAGTTTCCTTGGACTAGCTGGCTATTACCGCCGATTCATACCAGATTTTTCCAAGCTTGTGAAACCAATCACAAGTTTATTGAAGAATGATACTAAATTTATTTGGTCTTCAAAGTGTAATGAAGCCTTTGAACAATTGAAGGTATTATTAACCACTGCTCCGGTATTGGCTCAACCGGATATTGAAAAGCCCTTTGATGTGTATTGTGACGCATCAGGCAATGGTATCGACTGTGTTTTGATGCAAGAAGGCCGAGTGATAGCTTATGCTTCAAGGCAGTTGCGCCGGCATGAGGAACACTATCCCACTCATGATCTGGAGTTAGCTGCAGTGGTTCATGCCCTAAAAATCTGGCATCATTATCTACTGGGGAATGTCTGTCACATCTATACAGATCATAAAAGCTTGAAGTATATCTTCACCTAGTCAGAATTGAACATGAGACAAAGGCGATGGCTCGAGCTTATTAAGGATTATGAATTGGAAATTCATTATCACCCAGGCAAGGCCAATGTGGTGGCAGATGCACTCAGCCTTAAGGCTTCCTATCACTGTCTTACAGTGAAGACTTCTGACATTACCTTATGCCAGGAGATGGAGAAGTTAAACTTGGGAATGATCCAACGTGGAGCCTTAAATCAACTAAAGCTTGAGTCAGTCCTTTTACAACGAATAATGGATGCTCAAAAGGATAATGAGGGTATGAAGCACATCTGTGAGAAAATAGAGGCCGGAAAAGCCAATTGCTTTAGAAAAGATGATCAAGGTATTGTATGGTTCAACAACCGCATAGTTGTGCCAAAGAATGAAGAAAACCGCCAACAAATTTTGGATGAAGCACATCTTAGTCGCTATTCTATTCATCCCAGAAGCACGAAGATGTATCATGATCTAAAACAACATTATTGGTGGACAAAGATGAAAATCGAGATTGCGCGTTATGTGGCAAAATGTGACACCTGTAGGCATGTCAAAGTCATACAAATGAAGACTGCTGGTCCATTAAAATCTCTACCAATACCAACATGGAAATGGGAAGATATTAGTATGTACTTTATTATGGGATTGCCTAGAACAACAAAGGGATATGATTCCATCTGGGTTATTGTTGATCGGCTTACGAAAATTGCTCATTTTCTGCCAGTCAAAACATATTACCCGATCCTTACATATGCAGAACTGTACATTGCTCGCATTCTCAGTTTGCATGGTATTCCAAAGACTATAGTATCAGATCGTGGACCTTTATTTGTATCCAAATTTTGGGAAGAACTTTACAAATCTTTAGGTACTAAGTTGCTCCATAGTTCGGCCTATCATCCTCAAACAAGTGGACAAACTGAAAGGGTAAATCAGATACTTGAAGACATGTTGCGAGCATGTGTTCTAGAATTCCCACAGAAATGGGATGATTGTTTGCCATTAGCGGAGTTCTCATACAATAATAGCTATCAAGAAAGCATTAAAATGGCACCCTTTGAAGCTTTGTATGGCCGACGGTGTCGTACTCTGCTAAATTGGTCTGAACCAGGGGAAAGGAGTTTCTTCAGGCCAGATATGGTAAAAGAGACCGAAGCAAAAGTTTAGTGAATAATTCATCACTTGAAGAAAGCCCAAGCTCGATAAAAAGGTTATGCAGACAAGCGACGAATGCCCTTGTATTTTCTGGTGGGAGATTATGTCTATCTGAAAGTCTCCCCAATGAAGGGTGTAACACGTTTCGGGGTAAAAGGGAAGCTTGCACCTCGATACATTGGTCCTTTCCCTGTGCTTGAGCAATGTGGACCAGTGGCGTACCGACTTCAATTACCCGAAACCTTGTCTGCTATACATAATGTGTTCCACGTGTCTCAACTAAATAAATGTCTTTGGGTTCCCGATCGAACTATTGAAGTAACGGATGTTGCCTTAGAACCAGACTTGACATATTCAGAACACCCTATTCGAGTCTTGGATCAAAAGGACAGAATTACCCGAAGAAGAACTCTCAAGTTTTACAAGATACAGTGGAACCAGCATTCAGAAGATGAGACTACATGGGAAACTCGAGACTTTTTAGAAAAGAATTTCCTAGACTTTTTAGCCTTATGTAATTTGTAAAGTGTATACAATTGTTGTAATAAAGGAGTGAGCCCCATACCACCCCTGCCTTGTACCAGAAATAAGGAAATAAAAATGTGAAGCATTTCCTTTTCCATTACTTACCACAGGATTTTAATCTCGGGACGAGATTCTTTTATGGGGGAAGGATGTAACACCCCTGGTGTTACTATTACTAAAACCTGAGCATAACATCATAAGCATTGGCATTTCATGTGATTGTCACACCTAGGATGCATTCACTAGGCAAAAATTTCAAACAAGTTGTATTGGTATGAGATTTTGTGGATAAAACCCTAGAATAGGGTACTTAACCCTAAAAGGGGATCAGAAGGGTAAAACAAAGTCCAAATAGAGAAAACTCTAAAGCTCAATTGAAATAGTCATAAAATGTTACTAGGAATGGACCTAAGTTACATCCAAACCCCTGAAATGTCAAAAACCCTAAAAAGGACCCTAGAAAGCCCTAAACCTAAACTCTAGGGGGCTAAGTGCAAAATTAGTGCACTTTTGGATTAAAGTGCAAAAACCATGATAATAAGGTGTCTTAAGTCATATGGTTCACAATTATGAAGATTTGCAACCCAAACCTTGAGATTTGGACTTAATTGCAAAAGAGCCACACTTGAACTCTTTTGGTTAAGTCTGAATTTCAGTGTAATGGGTTCATCTTTGGGGCCTTGTAACTTCCAAACAAAAAGGATTTTGCCCTAGGTCACCACATCAATTTGGTAGATCTATCATAGGAGGATAACTTTGATACAGACATCCTCTTCGGTTGTTACACAAAAATTGGAGAAAAGCAAGCCCAAAGTTGCTCTATCAGACTAGTATCGAGTTAACTGAAACTGCAATCAGGAATGGTCACCGTGATATGGGACCAATTTGAGCACGCCATATCTTTGAATTCATTCGGTTTTGACCCAAGAATCCTATATTAAGTTTGTAGACTGATGTTTAGTGAACAAATTCTGTTAAGGAAGGTTGCTCAGTCCTTAACAAGAATCAAGAGAACCAGTAGATTAAAGGGAGCCGGTTCAGAAGAACGCTGAAGATCAAACACTGAAAAATCTGGAGAACACCGAAAAGATCTACGCCACTGTGGATTCAGATGAGCTCGAGTGATCCGATGGGGGGGAATTGATCCGGGATGGATAACTTCGAACATGGCGCGATTCCACAAACCCAGTCGAGCATGGCCGGAGTTAGTCACCGGCGGCCACCGTGACTTAGATAATTCCGCCACGGTGTCACCCGTACCTTGCTCCTCCCTCACTGTGTCTCTTCCCTACGTGGTAACCATGTGCAAACAAAGTTATCCGTGGCCGTAGATAGCTAGCCGGACCGTCGTGGCTATAAAGGGCACCATGAACCACGGCGGGGTATGCACACCTCCACCCAGTGAGTTGATTGAAATCCAAAATTTGCGCTGCCTCTGCCCCCTCCTCCCAAATTGAATGTGCACGGTGAAACTATAGTTCCTTACGGCCGTATAGCCCCAATCTCCACCCCCCCCAATTTCACCCAGAGCCACCGTGACACCATTTTCCCCCTTTCTCTGTCACCGACAAGCCCAGGTCCTCCGTGCTCCGTGGCCAGACCACTCTAGTAAGGCTCTGTACATCTTGAGTGTTGTTTTAGTAGCTCTGTATGCTCATGAAGCTTGTCGTGGCAACCGTTGGACCAATTCAAGCATGATTGAACGGGAACACGGGTTTGATGTCACGGTTTCCGCCGTGCACATGGGCAGGCCATTCTCAATGTGTTCAAGCCGAAATCAACGAGTGTTCCAAGGTCACCTTGAGTCGGTTATGCCTCCCCTGTAGCTAGACTAGACAGCCACCACCGGTCATGGCCAGAATGGGCCGCGTCAGTGATGAACGGCGAGCGCACCGTGGTCAGGGACCTATTTGGAGAAGAAACGAAGTTCTGGGGACCTCTGTGTAAGATGTCAGTGACTCTTAGAATATTCTGTAGAACGTTTTACAAATTAGTTAAGACCTCGGGGGCATTTTCGCAAGTCAGTCGTGTAGACGCGCGCGCGGGCGCGCGTGGGCGCGTTCCCGCCTGTGGATGGGCCGACCTGGGCCCGATTCTGTCGAGTACGGTTCATATTCTTTTCTTTTTCCTTTTCTACCAGAGCTAAAACAATTCTAGAAAAGTGTATAAAAATGGTAAAAATGCCAAACCAATTTTGCTAGGTTTCTAATTTCCTGTAGAATTTAATAAAAATAGTTCCATGATTTTTAGTTTAAATAAGAAATTATAGGGTATTTTAAACATCTCAAAACCATGCTTCTGGATTTTTAGAAAATAAACAATAAATCCAAAATTCACTAAATTTTTAGGATAAACTTTAAATAATATTTAGAAACCTTGGGTAGAGTTTGGTATGTTTTGAACCATGTTTGATACTTAGAACCCAAAACCCTACCCCTTGCCCTGTGAACTTCACTGTTGACTCCGGAAACCCTAAGTTCTCGGAGATCCGTGAAGGAAAATTGTATTCAAGACTTTAGATAATAAACTTTTATTATCTTTGCACTCTCATGAGCATTACATGAGCATTCATTATTATGTATGGTGATATTTAGAAAACGAAGAAGAAGTAGAAGAAGAGAAGACTCCACCACCACCACCTGAGGAACATCAGGCAGGCAACTGCTTTTATTTTGATATCTGCGGATCTGAGCCTGATTCACCAGTAAAACAAGGCAAGCCCCGGTGCATTTGCCACCTCCTTGTTACTTTTAAACTCTTTCTCACTTACTTGATGCATTAGGTGATAGGAGTTGTGTGCTAAACTATTGCTGCATCTCCTTCCTTGGATTACTTCCTAATCCCTGTTTTACAAAAGGTTTTCTTATGCTTAGCTTTGCTTTAGAAAAACAAAATGTTTTGTTTTCTCAAAGATGATGTTGCAAAGTGGGTGGGTTGTTTTCAAAAATAAAACTTGATGGTGGATCCATCATGGCCATGATGGGTTCAACATCGGAAAATATGTACCTCTGCCAGGTACCAAACTTTGGGGTTTGAAATGATTAAGCTGAGACCGGGTGGGTGACTTGCACAAGAAGATGTCTCCGTCTGAGTCGATTAAGGGCCATGTCAATGTAGGCTTAATGACTGAGGACCCTTTACCTGGTCACATGCCTCGTCATGGGTAAGCTTTGCCTCGGGCAGACTAATACCAGAATAAGATACCACATAATGGGATTGGAGAGATGGCGAGAGTAGCGTGTACCCTCCGTGGCAAGAGGCTGGACGGTGGTGTATCTGTGCTCTCGGTTGGCATGAACCTGATCTGGTCTTAAGAACCCAGGTGGCGAGTTGACATATGCAAGGGTTAAGTGCTACATATGTCGTGTGATTGGAGATCCTCAGCTGAGTATAATCGATTCGGATCGCCGTACCTTCGCGATTATGAAGACTTGGTCACCGACCTATACGTAGAAATCTAGTAAAGATGAAGGGTTGTTAAGAAATTGGCTAGTGCAGGTCAAGTGATTGAACTAGGATAGAGAGAACCCTAGTTGCAGGTAATTTTACTTAACCTGACAAATAAAACTGAATTTTTAAGGATCCACTCTTAGTAAGCATTTCTGCAAACAAAGTCATTGATTATTGAGAAGCCTTACCTTGACTCCCTCTAGCCAGCATACCCTTGAGAGTCTTTTCTTTAGTCGGGTAAGACATGCTGAGTAATTCCATACTCAGGGCTTCGTCCCATGTTGTTTTTAGGTGAGGAAGCAACCAACTTTTGTTGCTTCTGTTCAAAGGTGGTACCAAAGGAAGAGCACCAGGAGTAAAGCTGCGGGAGGAAAGGATCCTCCATAAAACTTTTGTTTGATACTTATCGGGAGGGGTTTTTGCCTCCCATGGTTTGTAATAATAATAATACTCAGCACTCATATATTTTTGTTTTGGTCTGTAACTATATAACTCTGTCTTACTTTTTAATAAAGGTAAGTTAATGTAACTTCTTCGCATTTTCGTATCTCCGATGCCTGTAATGTCTGCGTGACGGGTGAAACGCTCTTGGGAAAGGTAAGGAAAGCAGATACCGAACTTGTCAAGTGATTCAGGGGCACCTGCAGGGTTGTCTGAGGTCCATTGGACAAGGACAACTGTAGGTGGGCCTAATGACTTGGGAGGTTCCGTCAGAATAACCTTCTTGTCTTTTTGGGATTCTTTCCTATTTTGTCATTAAATTTCTACCATCTGGCAAACTCTAGTTCTTTGGTATTGACATGCTTGTATCCCTTTAACACTCTTGTTTTGAATACTTGCCTCTAAATTTCTACTGCTTACTTAGACATTTCAGTTTATATGTGAAAGTCGCCTAGAGGGGGGGTGGATAGGCGGAAACTAAAATTTACAAACTTTAAGCACATTTCAAGCCGGGGTTAGCGTTAGAATAAAAGTTAATTCCGAGAGAGAGGGGAAAACAAATCAACCAAGAAAATAAAGGTGGATGACACGGTGATTTGTTTTACTGAGGTTTGGTTCCAATGAACCTAATCCCCGTTGAGGTGGTCACAAAGACCGGGTCTCTTTCAACCCTTTCCCTCTCTCAAACGGTCACTTAGACCGAGTGAGCTTTCTTCCTTGATTTCCCGGGTCACTTAGACCCCGCAAGCACCACCATACAATTGGTGTCTCTTGCTTCGCTTACAAGGCTTTGAGAGTAAGAATGAGAGAAAGAAGAAAGCCAACCAAGCAACAAGAGCAACAAAGAACACAAGATGATCTTCTCACAAGTCCTAAAATACTAGAGTTGAATTGTGGACTTTGATTGGATTGGAGGCTTTGATTTGTGACTTGGAGTGTTGTATTTTGCTCTTGTATTGAATGAGAAGTAGTGAATGCTTGGATGGTTGGAGTGGAGGTGGTTGGGGGGTATTTATAGCCCAAAACCACCAATTCAACCGTTGGGGCAGGCTGCTGTCGATGGGCGCACCGGACAGTCCGGTGTGCCACCGAACACTGTCCAGTGCGCCAGCCACGTCACTCAACCGTTAGGGTTCTGACGGTTTCGACCGTTGGAGCTTTGTCCTCATGTGGCACCGGACAGTCCGATGTCGCACCGGACAGGTACTGTGCACTGTCCGGTGCGCCTCTGGCGGCTGCTCTAACTTATGCGCGCACGGTTCTTCATTGTTCACGTTGTAGGCGGCCGTTGGAGTCGACCGTTGCGCTGGCTAGCCATTGTTCCGCTGGTGCATCAGACATTCCGGTGGCACACCGGACAGTCCGATGAATTATAGCGGAGCGGCTCTTCTGAAACTCGAAGGTGGCAAGTTTGAAGCTGTACGGCCCTGGGCACCGGACACTGTCTGGTGGTGCATCGGACACTGTCCGGTGGCACACCGGACAGTCCGGTGCGCCAGACCAGGGTTCTCTTCGGTTTCTTTTGCTCCTTTCTTTTTGAACCCTAACTTGATCTTTTTATTGGTTTGTGTTGAACCTTTAGCACCTGTAGAATATATAATCTAGAGCAAACTAGTTAGTCCAATTATTTGTGTTGGGCATTCAACCACCGAAATCATATATAGGAAAAGGTTAAACCCTATTTCCCTTTCAATCTCCCCCCTTTTTGGTGATTGATGCCAACACAAACTAAAGCAAATATATAAGTGCAGAATTGAACTAGTTTGCATAAGGTAAGTGCAAAGGTTGCTTGGAATTAAACCAATTTATAGTTTTACTAGATATGCATGGTTGCTTTCTTTTATTTAACATTTTGGACCACGCTTGCACCACTTGTTTTGTTTTTGCAAATTCTTTTGGTAAATAATTTCAAAGTATTTTTGCAAATAGTCAAAGGTATATGAATAAGATTGTGAGAAGCATTTTCAAGATTTGAAATTTTCTCCCCCTATTTTAAATGATTTTCCTTTGACTTAAACAAAACTCCCCCTGAATGAAATTCTCCTCTTAGCTTTCAAGAGGGTTTTAATAAATATCAATTGGAAATATATTTAGATACCAATTTGAAAATACTAACCAATTGAAAACATACTAATTTGAAATATGATTTTTGAAAGGTGGTGGTGTGGTCCTTTTGCTTTGCGCTAATACTCTCTCCTCCTTTGGCATGAATCGTCAAAAACGGAGACTTAGTGAGCCCTTAATACTTTTCTCTCCCATTGGTACAAGTAAATACGAGTGAAGATTATACCAATTGAAGAGTGGTGTGGAGTGATGGCAAAGGGTAAATGATACCGATAGAGTGGAGTGGAAGCCTTGTCTTTGCCGAAGACTCCATTTCCCTTACAATCTACGACTTAGCATAGAAATGCACTTGAAAACACATTAGTCGTAGACATAAAAGAGATATGATCAAAGGTATATGCATGAGCTATGTGTGCAATGTTTCAACCAAAATTCCGAGAATCAAGAATGTTTAGCTCATTCCTAAGTTTGGTAAAGGTTTTCTCATCTAGTGGTTTGGTAAAGATATCGGCTAATTGTTCTTTGGTGCTAACATAAGCGATCTCGATATCCCCCCTTCGTTGGTGATCCCTCAAAAAATGATACCGAATGTCTATGTGCTTAGTGCGGCTGTGTTCAACGGGATTATCCGCCATGCGGATTGCACTCTCATTATCTCATAGGAGAGGGACTTTACTTTTGTAGCCATAGTCCCTGAGGGTTTGCCTCATCCAAAGTAATTACGCACTGCAATGGCCTGCGGCAATGTACTCGGCTTCAGTGGTAGAAAGAGCTACTGAGTTTTGTTTCTTTGAAGCCCAAGACACCAGGGATCTTCCCAGAAACTGACAAGTCCCTGATGTGCTCTTTCTATCAATTTTACACCCTGCCCAATCAGCATCTGAATAACCTATTAAATCAAAAGTGGATCCCTTGGGGTACCAAAGTCCAAACTTAGGAGCATAAACCAAATATCTCATGATTCTTTTTATGGCCCTAGGGTGAATTTCCTTAGCATTGGCTTGGAACCTTGCACACATTCATACAGAAAGCATAATATCCGATCGAGATGCATATAAATAGAGTAAAGATCCTATCATCGACCGGTATACCTTTTGATATACGGATTTACCTCCCGTGTCGAGGTCGAGATGCCCATCAGTTCCCATGGGTGTCTTGATGGGCTTGGCATCCTTCATTCCAAACTTGTTGAGTATGTCTTGAATATACTTGGTTTGGCTGATGAAGGTGCCCTCTTGGAGTTGCTTGACTTGAAATCCTAGGAAATATTTCAACTCCCCCATCATAGGCATCTCGAATTTTTGTATCATGATCCTACTAAACTCTTCACAAGTAGATTTTTTAGTAGACCCAAATATGATATCAACAACAACAACAAAGCCTTTTTGTCCTAAGCACGTTGGGGTAGGCTAGAGATGAAACCCCATATGAAAACCTCAGAGCTCAACCCCCAAAGAAAAGAAAAGGGAGACAAAGGCAAAGGAGAACCGAAAAACGACGAAACGGAGAAACACATAAAAAGAGATAAAACCCACAAGAACCAGCAAGATCTAAAGGGGCATAAGAAAAGGTCAAACGATTAAGGAGAAAAAGCGAAACTACAAATCAGGGTTTTGGCACGTGAAGTGCACACTTCCACCCCTTCCTATCCACGGCGAGCTCTTTATCAATATTCCACTCCTTCAGGTCCCTCTTCACAGCCTCTATCCACGTCAAGGTTGGTCGACCTTTACCTCTCTTCACATTCTCGGGACGCCTAATTATTCCGATATGCACTGGTGCCTCTTCAGGTCTTCGTTGGATATGTCCAAACCATCTCAAACGATGTTGCATAAGCTTCTCCTCAATTGGCGCCACTCCTACTCTCTCTCGTATATCATTATTCCAGACTCGATCTCTCCTTGTGTGGCCACATATCTAGCGCAACATACGCATCTCTGCCACACTTAGTTGTTGGACATGTCGTCTTTTAGTGGGCCAACATTATGCTCCATACAACATAGCCGGTCGGATTGCTGTCCTGTAGAATTTGCCTTTTAGTTTGTGTGGCACCCAGGGGTCGCATAAGACACCTGCACCTTGTCGCCACTTCAACCATCCAGCTTTAATTCTATGACTGACATCCTCATCGATGTCTCCCTCCTTCTGAAGCATTGATCCTAAGTAACAAAAAGTGTCTTTCTTGGGTACCACTTGCCCATCAAGACTAACATCGCCATCCTCATACCCCATGGCACTGAAATCGCACTTCATATACTCTATTTTAGACCTAATAAGCCTAAAACATTTTGCTTCCAGCGTCTGCCTCCACAATTTCAAATTTTGTGAAACACCACTCCTACTCTCCTCAATAAGTACCACATCATCAGCAAAAATCATACACCACGGTATATCTCCTTGTATGTCCCTTGTGACCTCATCTATCACCAAAGCGAAAAGATAAGGGCTCAAAGCCGACACTTGATGTAGTCCTATGTTAATTGGAAAGTCATCGGTGTCTCCATCACTTGTTCGGACACTTGTCACAACATTAGTGTACATATCTTTAATAAGATTAATGTACTATGTTGATACATTGTGTTTTTCCAAGGCCCACCATATTACACTCCTAGGTACTTTGTCATAAGCCTTCTCCAAGTCTATGAAGACCATATGCAGGTCTTCCTTTTGTTCTCTGAATCTCTCCATAAGTTGTCTTAGTAAGAAAATGGCCTCCATAGTTGATCTCCCAGGCATGAAACCAAACTGATTGTGGGTCACGCTCGTCATCTTCCACAGGCGGTGTTCAATGACTCTCTCCCATAGCTTTATTGTATGGTTCATGAGCTTAATTCCACGGTAACTAGTACAACTTTGAACATCTCCTTTGTTCTTGAAGATTGGTACTAACGTACTCCGCCGCCACTTGTTGGGCATTCTATTTGTCCGAAAGATGGTGTTGAAAAGCTTAGTCAGCCATACTATCGCTATGTCTTCAAGGCATCTCCATACCTCGATAGGGATACCATCAGGCCTTTCCTACCTTCATCCTTTTTAGCGCCTCCTTAACTTCATATTCTTGTATCCTTCATACAAAACCCATGTTGTCGTCATCGAATGGTTTGTCCAATTCTATTGTAGAACTCTCATTCCCTCCATTGATCAATTTGTTGAAGTACTCCTTCCATCTGTTCTTGATCTCTTCATTCTTCACTAATAGTTGGTTTGCTTCATCCTTGATGCATTTGACTTGGTTGACATCCCTTGTCTTCCTTTCATGAATCTTGGCCATCCTATAGATATCCTTTTCTCACTGCTTTGTGTCCAACCGTTGATAAAGGTCATCACAGGCTTGACCCCAGGCTCTACTAACCGCTCGCTTTATAGACTTCTTCGCTATCCTATACTTCTCTATGTTGTCTGCACACTTGTCATGATGTAAGCGTTTGTAGCAATCTTTCTTCTCCTTGATAGCCTTTTGGACATCTTCGTTCCACCACCAAGTGTCTTTAACTTCCCTTCTATTTCCTTGACTCAACCCAAACTCTTCTGAAGCTATCTTTCAGATGCATGTCGCCATCTTCCTCCACATGATGTTTGCGTCTCCCTCTTCTGCCCAAGGGCCCTCCTCGATAACTCTCTCCTTGAAAGTTTGGGCCACATCCCCTTTAAGCTTCCACCACTTTGTTCTAGTGACCTTGTTATGCTTATTCCGTTGTAAACGAATCTTAAAACGGAAGTCAGCTACGACAAGCTTATGTTGGGTTACCACACACTCTCCAGGTATAACCTTGCAATCTAAGCATGCATGCCTGTCCTCTTTTCTCAAGAGGACGAAATCAATCTGGCTAGTGTGTTGGCCACTACTGAAGGTCACCAGGTGGGATTTCCTCTTCCTAAAGAAAGTGTTTGCTATAAACATGTCATAGGCTAGGGCAAAGTTCAGGATTTCCTCTCCTTCTTGATTCCTAGTCCCAAAGCCGAAGCCTCCATGCACACCCTCGAAACTAGTGCTAGATGTACCTAGATGGCCATTGAGATCTCCTCCTATGAAGAGCTTCTCGCTAACTGGCACACTACTAACCATGTCCTCCAGGCCTTCCCATAACTCCCTCTTTGAGTTCTCATTAAGGCCTACTTGAGGAGCATACGCGCTGATAACATTGAGAACCAAGTCCCCAATGACCAGTTTGACTAGGATGATTCTATCTCCTAGCCTCTTAAAATCTACTACCCCATCTTTAAGGCTCTTGTCAATCAAGACGCCTACACCATTCTTGTTTGCTGCAGTCCCCGTGTACCACAACTTGAAGCCTATACCTTCCACTTCCTTCGCCTTTTGTCCTTTCCACTTGGTCTCTTGAACGCATAAAATATTTACCTGTCTCCTCACCGCAACGTCGACTATTTCTCGTAACTGACCTGTTAAGGAACCTACGTTCCAACTACCTACACGGACCCTAGTTGGCTCGACTAGCTTCCTTACCCTTCGCACCCGCCAAGGAAGATGCAAAGACCCTTGCTCATTTTCCACTACACCTAGGTGCCGATGTAGCGCGCCACTAAGGATGCGACAACCCGATCCTTGCTCACTTATCATCGGGTCTAGATCAAGAGATGGCACGTCACTTAAGGGGTGACGGCCTGACCCTTGCTCATTTAATACCATACCCGGGTTCCGATATGGCGCGTTGCTAAGAGAGTTACGCCCCAACGATTTTCTTTGTGGTTTCATCTCCATAAGATTTGGCTGGTTTTTACGTTGGTTTGCCAGACCTAACACAACCCTCCTCCTTTATCGGGCTTGGGACCGGCTATGTTGAAATGACACAAGGAAGTCTTCCAATCAACATAGGCGGAGTTACCCAAATATGATATCGTCAACATAAATTTGGCATACGAACAAATCTTTTGCAATATTTTTAGTAAAGAGTGTAGGATCGGCTTTACCTACTTTGAAGCCATTAGTGATAAGAAAATCTCACAGGCATTCATACCATGCTCTTGGGGCTTGCTTGAGCCCATAAAGCGCCTTTGAGAGTTTATACACATGGTTAGGGTACTCACTATCTTCAAAGCTGGGAGGTTGCTCCACATAGACCTCTTCCTTGATTGGTCCATTTAGAAAGGCACTTTTCAAGTCCATTTGATAAAGCTTAAAGCCATGGTAAGTAGCATAGGCAAGTAATATACGAATTGACTCAAGCCTAGCTACGGGTCCATAGGTTTCATCGAAATCCAAACCTTCAACTTGTGAATATCCTTTGGCTACAAGTCGGGCTTTGTTCCTTGTCACCACACCATGCTCATCTTGCTTGTTGCGGAATACCCACTCGGTTCCTACAACATTTTGGTTAGGACGTGGAACTAAATGTCATACCTCATTCCTCATGAAGTTGTTGAGCTCCTCTTGCATTGCCAACACCCAATACGAGTCTCTTAGTGCATCCTCTACCCTATATGGCTCAATAGAGGAAACAAAAGAGTAATGTTCACAGAAATGAGCGACTCGAGATCGAGTGGTTACCCCCTTATGAATATCGCTAAGGATGGAGTTTACGGGGTGATGTCTTTGAATCGCTTGGTGGACTCTTGGGTGTGGCGGTCTTAGATCCTGTACTTCTTGATCATCTTCCTTGTCTTGATCATTGTCATCTCCCCTTGATCATTGCCCTCCTCTTGAGGTGGCTCATCTTCTTGATCTTCTTCTTCATTGTCTTGAGCTTGATCCTCATCTTGGGTTGGTGGAGATGCTTGATTTGAAGATGATGGTTGATCTTGAGCTTGTGTGGGCTCTTCGGATTCCTAAGGGCACACATCCCTAATGGAAATGTTCCTTAGCGCAACGCACGGAGCCTCTTCATCATCTAGCTCATCAAGATCAACTTGCTCCACTTGGGAGCCATTAGTCTCATCAAACACAATGTCACAAGAAACCTCAACTAATCCAGTGGATTTGTTGAAGACTCTATATGCCCTTGTGTTTGAGTCATAACCAAGTAAAAAACCTTCTACAGCCTTAGGAGCAAATTTAGATTTTCTTCCTCTTTTAACAAGAATAAAACATTTGCTACCAAGGACTCTAAAATATGAAACATTGGGCTTTTTACCGGTGAGGAGTTCATATGATGTCTTCTTGAGGATTCGGTGAAGGTAGAGCCGGTTGATGGAGTAGCAGGCGGTGTTAATCGCCTCAGCCCAAAACTGGTCCGGAGCCTTGTACTCATCAAGCATGGTCCTCGCCATGTCCAATAGAGTTCTATTCTTCCTCTCCACTACACCATTTTGTTAAGGTGTGTAGGGAGAAGAGAACTCATGCTTGATGCCCTCCTCCTCAAGAAAGCCTTCAATTTGAGAGTTCTTGAACTCCGTCCCGTTGTCGCTTCTTATTTTCTTGATCCTTAATCCAAACTCATTTTGAGCCCGTCTCAAGAATCCTTTTAGGGTCTCTTGGGTTTGTGATTTTTCCTGCAAAAAGAATACCCAAGTGAAGCAAGAATAGTCATCCACAATTACAAGACAATACTTACTCCCGCGGATGCTTATGTAAGCAATCGGGCCGAATAAATCCATGTGGAGTAGCTCAAGCGGCCTGTCGTTCGTCATGATGTTCTTGTGTGGATGGTGGGTGCCAACTTGCTTTCCTGCTTGACATGCGCTACAAACCCTGTCTTTCTCAAAATGAACATTTGTTAGTCCCAAAATGTGTTCTCCCTTTAGAAGCTTGTGAAGATTCTTCATCCCTGTTGGTACTCGCCTTCCTGGACAAGTGGATCCAACGGGAGAGTGGAGAGAGTGCTTGCAAAGTTCAACGGGGAATGGCAATAGCTTGGTTAATCTGGCCTCTCAAGGGCATTGTACAGGGGTATTTATAGGTACCTGAGTGTCTACTGTCCTCTGGTAAGGACGTTTATGCCCTCGGGTACCCGGACTATCCCTAGAATATTCCCACATGGAGAGGTTACAGACCGTCATTACAGAAAAGGCCATTACAGATGAGGCCCGTAACACGCTTATCTGCGCGGGGCCCGTTACAGTGGGCCGAATCCCTCATGGGCCTCCGGGCGCGACGTGGGACTAGCAGACTTCGTCGGAGTCTTCCCTTCGTCTTGCAATGGAGAGGACGAAGGGTGACCACGCCGGTCATCATCCGGCCAGCGCTCTTGGCTCGCTCGGGCGTGGTCTTCGTTGATGTAGGGAGGCGACGAAGGCGTCGAGCGAAGGGTAGCGTCTTCGCCTTCGCCCCAACATTTGACCTCCGAGGGACCAGTTCGACTTGTCATCTGGTGCCGAAGACATCGCTAGATGGTGGAGACGCTACCCTCGCTCGAAGTGGTCCCGCAGGGGGTTTTGAGGTGATCGTTGATGGACGTGGCACTATTGGACTGCGTGTTTCCTGAAGTGCCGCGTCCTGTCTATAAAAAGACGACACGGCTGGGGCTGTTGCTTACCCTTGCGTGCGCCAAAAAACCCTAGCTTTTTCAAATTGCTCGCCCACTCGCCTGCCCTCCTTTGTTCTTCTGCTTCGGAGATCTAGCCCGCGTCAAGCAGACCGCGTGCCGCCGCCAACGGTACATAGCAATGTGTTCCTCCTCATCCGCTGCGAGTGCGCCGTCGATCGATCCGTCATCCGAGGATACCCTGAGCGATTTGGCAGCGATGGAGTTACAGCCGGGCCACACGGTGGAGTTCGGCACCTCGAGGATTTCCTTGGTTCGCGTGCAGGACATGCAGCAGCTGGGGTACTTTGGTGACGGTGTTGGGCACGTCCCGGGCGCTGAGGAGATTCCTTAGCCTGAGGGCGAATTAGTTGTGTTCGAGGCATTCTTCATCGCCGGCCTTCGCCTTCCGGCGCATCGTTTCGTGGCGGAGGTCTTGCAGAGGTTCGATGTCTAGGTCCACCAGTTGACACCTAACGCCGTGGTTGCCCTTACGAAGTATGTCTGGGCGGTGACTTCGTACGGCGGTCAGGCATCCGTAGAGGTCTTCGCCAAGAAGTATTGTCTGCACTAGCAAAAGAGGAAAATTGGAAATAAGATTGCATAAGTTGGATCATGCACCTTCACGCCGAGGACCGGAAAGACTTCAGTGGAAGTCGTGGAAATAGTTCGTTGCGCTCGGAATAAGTGGGGCAACTGGTGGGACAATTGGTTTTATGTTTCGGGAGGGGAAGTCGAAGACCTCCCAGGGCTCCCTGCGGCCGTCATGTGCTCCCACTGTTACATGGCATTCCCATCGTTTGAGGTGGCGGAGGACGATGAGGACGAAGGGGCCCTCCGGTGTGCTGCCCGCATAAGTAGCGGGCGTGATTTGGTTGAGGAATTCATCGGTTATGGAGTATGGCCCTTGGCGCACATCTGGGTGCTTGGCGAAGTGTGCCCTCGCCAGATGCCTACCTTGGGCAAGCAGTTGGTGCGAAGTCCTACCTTCGCTTTGGATTTGCGTGGCCGGAACCCAGCCGCGTTTGTGCGTGAAGTAGAGGATGGAGCAGTGAGGATTGTGGGGCGATACGTGCCGAGGACGGAGGCTTTGCGGAGTTAGGATATTCGTGGTTCCAATGTTCGTTTGAACCGTGTCTTCGAGTTAAACCATCTGCCATATGGCGGTTACCCTGGAGACGACACTGCTACTACTGTCGATCGCTAGGGAAAAAAGCCAGCGGCTATGACTGAGGAAGGCCCTTCACGGGGAGCTGTGCCGGCCATTAAAAAGAGAAAACTAGGTACTGCAGCTGAGGTGTTGGGGGTCTCCGACCGTTTTGCTGTGGATTTAATGGGAACTTGTGTGGCCCTCGGGGGAAGGATGTCTTCGCCCGAGCTCTGGGAATCTACAGCGCGAATGCTGGAGGTTACCGAGGATCTATGGCCGAAGAACGTTCGATCCCCTGAGCGGCCGACGAGGACATGTTTACGTCTTGTTTGGCCCGTGAGATGAAGATTTTTCCTTATGGACGGAATATTGCTGCTGTTGTATCGGTAGTGATTGACAAGGATCACCAAGATGCGACGCGGAAGTGCCGGGCGTTCACTAGGGTTGGGGACCCTAGTCGTGAGGTCAAGAGGGCGCGGGGAAGCATGAAGTCCCCCGCCCCCGGTAGCAGCAAACCACCACCGGCTGCGAAGCCAGCCGTCCCTGGGCCTAGCAAATCTTCGTCGGGTGCGAGGGCTATCACTTCCGGCTCGAGCAAGCCGCCTTCAGCTAAGCCCACGAAGGAGCAAGGGCCACCGTCTCTGCTGCGCACTGCTGAAGCTGCGGCGGGTGGGGCTAGCCTCGCCATGGACATCTGCGTGGATAACTACCACGTGGGTGGTGTCATGATGTTTGATGCCCACACGGGCCGGGGACTTGTTGGTGAGTGTTTGTTTATTGTTATTACTCTTTTTTCATACGAGGACTAGGTCTTGGACAAGATTGTGGTGTAGGGTTGGATGCTGGGCAACTGGCTGTTGTCTCGGCTCCAGTGGTGGCGGCCGAGGCGAAGGGTGCTTCGCAGGACCCATGGTCCATGTTTTGTGCCAGCGGCGAGATTACGTCGACCGCCACCGTTAAAGACGTGGCAGGTTCTGTTTCCCAACAGCTAAAGCATGCGATGCAGTAGCTGAAGCATGTATGTCGTCTTGGACTTCGTCGGTTGTTTTGTTTATGTGGTTGCTAATTTGATGGACCTTTCAAGGCAGGCGGCTGCCTTTGCCGATCATGTTGCGTCGGGCGCCCTGACCTCGGAGTTCGCTACCGAGAGGCAATGACTCGAGGGCAGGATTGAGCGCCTCTGGGCGCAGCATACGAAAGCTGTGCGGGACAAGTCAGCTATGGAAAACAAGAGCCACAGGCTGATGGAGAAGCTGGTGGCTGCGGAGGCCAAGAGGGAGGACCTCAGCCGTCAGTTGGCGGCGGAGAGGAAAGACGCAAACAGAGCCTGCACTGAGGCACAAGCTGCACAAACCGAGGCCAAACCTGCGCGAGCGGAAGCCAGTCTCGCCCGCCAATGCGCCGAGGAGGTGGAAACGAGCTACAACAGCCTGCTCGACCGCCTGGACAAAGAGGAGGCCGCTATTCACGCAGAGGTCGATCGGACGCATGCACAGCTTGTGGACGCGTACCGGGAGCTTGGTGCACGGACCGCTCCCTTTGATGCGTCCGGTAAGGAGGTGGGCCTTTGCTTCCTCGGATGGCTATAGGAGGAGCTAGAGGTTCTCCCAATGATTGTGATGGGCCTCATGTCCTTTGCCTCACTCATCACCTGCGAAGGGGCCGTGAATGCCCTGTCCCGCGAGGGATGTGGGCACTTCGAAGTCTTCGACCGATTGGACGAGGACTTCAAGCGCGGAATCTTCCAGGTTGAGGACCCGGTGCTGAAGCAGTCAGCCAGGGCACTTTATGATAGGATGTGGGGCCCTCACGACCATGAGACTGTCCGGGAGAGGTCCGACCGGGCGATGGAGCAGGTATGGAGTATATGTGTATATTTGTGATTGTATATATGGGTGTATGTGTATATTTGTGTGGTTTTTGTTGAATGAGTATGTCGTTTCTGTAGATGGCGCATGATGAGGAGGTCGAAAACCTCGGGGACCTGGATAGCGCACTGCCCGAGGCGTCGGGTGCGAAGGAGGGGAGTGGGGGGGAGCTGGCGCCGATATCCAATGTTGGCGAGGGCCCCTTGGTGACCCCCGCACCGACCTGTGCTGGCGAGGACCCCGTGCCAACCGCTGCACCGACTGGTGGGGACACTTTGGTGGTGGTAGGCGAACCAGCTGCCGAAGACCCTGCGACGTCGGCCGGCCCTTCACAGGTGGCGGGATAGGGGCTAGGGCTATCGGGTGTAAGATTTTGTTTTTGTGATACTGAAACTTGGTTGTTGCGCAGGTTCCGATGTATGGGCCTGCGTAAGCAACCGCTGCTGACGATACTAATTTTGTGGCAGCCGCAACCGTAGTGCCTGCCAATGACAATTTATCTGCTTCTGGATCTAGGTGTTTTTCGTCTGATGGTGAGTTTGGGAGTCCGTTTTCCTGGACCGAAGAGTCTTCGGATGAAGACTTGGATTATTTTGTTGCGTTAGATGTGGCCGCGGCGGAGTCCTCGCCGCGGGTGGAGGTTGGCGAGGTGGCTGATCTTCCTAGTGCGAGGACCAAGTGCCGACGACGAAGGGTGGTGTCGAAGCATAGCGTGGGCGAGGTTTCGCGGAGTGGTAGGTGCCGTCGGATGGGGATGGAGCGGGACCGTCTTCGAGTAGATTGTATTGGTAAACGAGAACTATTGTCTTTGCCGATTGGGACGAGCATTGGTGAGGGGGATCTGCGGAACCTTTTTGAGGGTGAGGAATTGAAAATAATGTTGTTCAATTATAGGGAGGCAGGCATCATCCCGAAGGTTGAGCCGATGTAGTATGTGGTGCCCTCGCTGAGTCTATGTAACTGTAACTTGTATTGTAATGTGGCCTGTTGGCCGTTTTCGCATACTTGTGCTAATCTGGCTGCACCCTTAGGCGACTTTTGCGTGGAGTGTCGATTGGCGTACTTATCGCGCTTATCCGGTTGCATCCTCGGGCGACTTTTGCGCGGAGTGTCTTTTTAGTAAAAGACTTTGATTGACGCACTTATTGTGCTTGTCCGGCTGCACCCTTAGGCGACTTTTGCATGGAGTGTCTTTTTAATAAAAGACTTCGATTGACGCACTTGTTGTGCTATTCCGGCTACACCCTTGGGCGACTTTTGCATGGAGTGTCTTTTTAATAAAAGACTTTGACTGACGCATGCACTTGTTGTGCTATTCCGGCTGCACCCTTGGGCGACTTTTGCATGGAGTGTCTTTTTAATAAAAGACTTCGACTGACGCACTTGTTGTGCTATTCCGACTGCACCCTTGGGTGACTTTTGCGCGGAGTGTCACACGCGAGGGTAGTCTACGCTACCTGTCACGGTGACTTCGAATTGGTTGAATGCCAAAGACCGTCGAAGCGGTCTTTTTCAATGTTGCATCTGAGTTTTTATTTTTGCGGGGGCTTTTGCTGTTGTATTACATGGCTCCGCCTCGTTAAAAACCTCACCCCTAGGGAGGAAAAGAGTGCAGGATGGAATAACATTGTTTACTGAATTACAAGGGCGCGTGGGTCCTGATGTTTAAACAAAAAATTCCAGAGATTGTCAATGTTCCAGGAGTGCTCTAAGTCTTCGCCGGAAGGCGTTACTAGCCTGTATGCGTTGGGGGATACCTTCGACTTGACGATGAATGGACCCTCCCATTTCGGCTCCAGCTTGCCCCATGATTCTGTCCGGGTGGTCCGGACGAGTATGAGGTCTCCTTTGTTGAACTCTCTTGGGACAACCGCGTTGTCACGCTAGGCCTTGGTTTGAGACTGATATTTGTTGAGGGCCTGTAGGGCGAGGACGCAGTCTCCATCGATGAGATCTTTGGACGTTGGTTCGTCGACATCGAGAAGTGCTAATGTGCTTGTCTAGGGCAACCCAAGCTTTATCTCTTGCGGCGTCATGGCCTCGTATCCATACAATAAACGAAATGGTGTGAATCCGGTTGCCCAGCATTCTGTCGTGTTTAGGGCCCAGACCACTTCAGGTAGTTGGTCGGCCCATTTGCCCTTTTTGTCGTCGAGAAGTCTTTTCTTGATGGCAGTGAAAATCTTGCCTGTTGGGGGCCTTCGTCTTCCGAAGGTCCTCAAAAACATGATTAACAATGTTTCCCAAGCGTAATATATGTACAGGAACCTTCGGACTCGGGATGAAGCTATACACAATATGGAAATCAGGGTCGGAACGAAGGTAAAACCAGCGCCGAAGCTGAGCGCAAGGGAGCTTCGGCTCGGCAACAGAAAAAGGAACCAACTTAAGGAGGAAAAGGCTATCTAGTCCTCGACAGATTATTATTGAGTTAATAGTGATCATGAAGGGCATGAATGTAATTTCACACAGGCTGCGTCCTGTGCCTATAAATATATGAACAGTACCCCCGTACTATTCACGCTGACTTGTACTCGCTCGTGCGTCACGCTTGTACCTTTGCCTTCTGTCAAGCCGAAGGTACAAATGTAATTCAATATTGTTCTTATTCATTCATGATTATATAATAAAAAATATATTAACAGTGTCATATGATTATTCATATTATTTCTCATGTTTCATATACTTCATCTTTCATTAATATATGCTGTGGTGATGAAGGTACGTCCTTCATGACCTTCGTCCGAAGATCGTTATATCCTTAGGGAAATAATGCTTCGAAGGATGAAGGGCATTAACCATTAACCTATTTTTGTGTTGCCTTGTTCTTAATTCATAGCATATGAGAACAAGTCCCCAACATTGGCACCCACTTCCGGTGTACTCACTTCCACAACCTTCGGCAAAGCATCAACCTTCGTCATGCCACCGAAGAAGATAACAGCGCCAGCGGCTGCACTGCAGCCACTGGACACAAACCAAGACACTCTCTCCCTCCGAAAGGCCAGAAGCCAAAAGAGGAAGGCCACCAGTCCAACACTTCAGGAGGAAGAGTTGGACCAGGAGATCAGGGACCTAGAAATCATTCACCAGCAGGTACAAAGGAAAAAGGAGAAGATGGCTCGGCTGGCCGACCTTCAGAAGAAGATCGACGAAGCTACCGAGGAAGTGCATCATCTTACTCAAGATGATCACGACCGAAGGCCCCAACACCGAGAGCTTCGTCAAGAGGGCTCATTCAATGAAGATGAATGGTACGATGATTTTAATCATGGTACCTTTGCTTTTGATGATGCTTCTCCCTTGGTAGCAGAATTGCAGGCTATCCCATGGCCACAATCCTACAAGCCACCCCAGCTACCCATGTACGATGGGCACTCAGACCCAAAACAGTTCTTGATGAGCTATGAGGCAACAATATCCTCATACGGAGGCAACACAACTGTCATGGCCAAGTCCTTTGTCATGGCAGTCCGAAACGTGGCCCAAACATGGTATTCTTCTCTTCGGCCAGGGACAATCACGTCATGGCAGAAGCTCAAGGACATGCTGGTTACCAGTTTTCAAGGCTTTCAGACGAAGTCAGTCACAGCTCAGGCCTTGTTCTAGTGCACACAAGACCATGAGGAATACCTTCAGGCGTATGTCCAAAGGTTCTTACAACTGAGAGAACAAGCACCCACAGTGCCTAATGAAATTGTCATTAAGGCCATGATCTAGGGTCTTCGACCGGGACCTACGGCTCAATACTTTGCCAGGAAGCCCCCAGACTCTGGAGAAGCTGCTTCAGAAAATGGATGAATACATCCGGGCTGACAACGACTTCCACCAAAGAAGAGAGGAAGCTTACAGATTTTCTGAGATGACTAGGGGCTTTGGAGTAAGAATCCATCCTAGGCATGTCAGATCAATCCACAGCTCCAGTCACAATGATGACAAAGGAAGCTAGCTTCAGAGGCCACAGCACACCTCACAGTCTTCGGGACAGCAGCAAAGTTCCTTCAGGCCACCAGCTCCAAGGGGCAGAGACGGCAGGGGCTTCGGAGGAAGATATGGCGATCAGCCCAGGAAAATTTATTGCTTATTCTATGGTGAGGACAAGGGCCACACTACAAGAACATGCTAAATCACTATTATGAAGCAAAAGGAGATCGTCGAAGCCGAAGCTCGGCAGAATCAGCCAAAGCAGGTCTTGCACATTGCTTCGTGCCACTCTCCTTACATACCAGAATACGTGGGCAATCAACGTGCAACCTTTGTTGCTTCAAAAAGCCATTCATAGGCTTCTTGGCCTCAGCTTCCACCGCCACCACCACTACAACCCACTTATTCTCGAAGCCGACAGCCAGAAGGGTGCCAACACTCTCAGCAACAACGTGACTTCAGAGAGGAGTCTGAAGCCCGTACAGTCAACAGTACCGTACCAGAGTCAAAGCACATATACTAAGCAATATCCTACTTCCTAAATGCTTTTATATTCTAGGTTATTTTGTTTTTTGAATAAGGAACAAGCAGTGACAACTTAGTTTTATTTTTCTTGTAATGATTTTGCTTCTACCAGAATGAAATATATCTTTTTCACAGACTTACGAAGTTTAAAAGTCACGAAGCTCAAAAGTTACGAAGCTCAAAAGATGTTCCTAAGGGAAAGCAGAGATAAAATTACCGAAGCTACAAAAAGTCATTCCTAAGGGAGCGCAGCGTAAGTCTTGTGCTCAAAAGACGTTCCTAAGGGAATGGAGCTAAAATTACCGAAGCTACAAAAAGTCGTTCCTAAGGGAGCGTAGCATAAGTTTTCTGCTCAAAAGTCGTTCCAAAAGGAATGCAGAGCCAAATACCGCCGAAATATAAGACGAAGAAGTTCAAAAGTCGTTCCTAAGGGGATGCAGAACTTATACCGCTGAAATAGAAGGCGAAGAAGTTCAAAAGACGTTCCTAAGGGGATGCAAAACTTATATCACCGAAATAAAAGGTTAAGAAGCTCAAAAGACGTTCCTAAGGGGATGCAGAGCTTGTGTGTTCCAGTGTGGATGTATGGGTGTGTGTCTTCGGCATCCTCTTCATTTTGCATCATATCATTACATCATTTTGCATAGCATCACATCATACATCATATTGCCTCAATGATACTAGAATTGAATACGAAGCTCATCTTCGACAAATGCTTCGTCAAAATAAAAAGGTGCTAAGGCACGAAGTAAGTTTTGGGAGATACAGTTTTATCAGCCTTGTTACAAGAAGGGATCTCTTTTTACAAAGCACAAGTATCTTTCTTTACGAAGCATGGATCTTTTTCTTTACGAAGCATGAAAAGAAGGGAAGGTGTTTTTTTCGCCGAAGGCTCAAAACGGTATGTGTGTAAATTTCATGCATCGCAAAGAAATAAACTGTAATAATTTACATATTCAACTTAGCATTACATACTCCAGATATTACAAAGTTTTGTCATAATAGAAATCTAATCTTCCTCCATTTGTTACATACATCAAGCTTTTCAAAGTGTTTATTACAATAAAATCTATTCCTCTTTAAGGACTTTCTCTACAACTTCGTTCAGCAATTTATTGACGACTTCGTCGACAATGGATTCAGCCATGTTTATTGTTCAACACTTCCTTTATTTTTGGATCAGCTAGGGGATCGAACGGTTTCGGCGGCGGAGATAATTCAGCTGAAGTAGGAAAAAATAATTAGTCTGAAGCTACAAAAACAAATGCCGAAGCTAAAAACCAAAAATAATACCTATACGCTTTTCGCGCTCAGCAGCTTCTTCAGCTCGCCTTGCTTTTGCTCGGGCGTCATGGGTGTCTTTTTCACTTTTATTTATAATTTCATGGGCCATCTCTCGACCACCATTCACCCAGACATTATTGTAAAATTTCCCGCCCATCAAGGTTGCTTCAGCTGAAGGATCCTTCGTGTCATCTACGGAGAAGGTAGCTTCAACCTAGGCCATGGTCTTAATGTGATCACATCCCGCCTTCTCTAAGATGGCTAAAATTCCCCACGCACCGAAAAACGCGCAAACATCCCCACGATCACTCAAAATCTCTTCGAAGGTTTCGGCTTCTCCACTTATCCATTCAACAACGCCTTCGGGGTCGCCTCTTATGAAGTTTTCTTCGGTAGAATAGGCGCCCACTTTGGCGAAGCTAGCTTTTATTTTCTTTACGCAGTCTAGAGACTTCTCAAAGCACCTTTCCTTGGATGCGTGAAGTTCTTCAACATTTTTCTCTAGATAATTTTTCCAGTATTCACTGATTTCTTGATTAGTTTGAGCGACTGCGCATTTTTCCTTAGCTTCAGCCAGTTGCCTCCGAAGATCTTCAATTTCTGTTTTCTGAGCTTCGGCCTGAGCTTTATAGCTAGCTTCGTCTTCCTTCACTTTGTTTACTAGAGAAATTTAGATTTTGTCTTTTTCAAGACCTTCGTTTCTCAATTCAATCACCTCTGAACGAAGGTTGTTCAAAGCCATCGTATAGCCTTCATCTTTAATATTTTTCTGCGTCCTAAGGGCATTACTAAGAATTAAGCCCTGCAAGAGGAGGAAAAAATTGAGTATGACAAATAAAATACTTCATTCTCAAATTCGAAATTAGCTTTTATACCTTTATACTAGTGTATGCTAGGCTGTCAGCAAGTTCATCCTTCGATAAAACTGAAAGGCCTTCTTCCAGCTTCGGGAATCCTATGCTCTTACCCATTTCCCGGCAAACGGATATTTCTTTGTTATCCGGGAGGCAGTACAGAAAATCTTCTTCATTACTACCATTGAACACTAACGCCCCCTTCGGATATTTCAATTTTTGGGCGTAGTGTTGGGCTTCTAGTATTTCTTCTTGCGATAGTCCTTTTCCCGAAGCATGACGAATGATGTAATCAGCGCTTTTGTTCGAAGCTTCGGGAGCAGCAGCTTCGATCTTTTCAGATGCAATCTGCTCTGACGTCTTTTCCTCAGGCGTAGCAGGCTCTGTCTCAGTGAGCACTGAAGGCCCAGCTTCGGATTCAGTTTGAATTTGCGTAGCTTCGGCTTCTGCTTGCCTAGTTTTGGCTTCGGCCTACGTTTTTGTAGCTTCAGCAACTTTCTTTGTAGCAGCAGGGCTCAAGACCTTCGTAGTTTCAAGCACAGCATCAAGCACGTTGGCCATCCTCCTCCTCTTGGGAGTTGCGGCAAAAGTTTTTTGCACCTTCGACAAACCTGCCGCTCCCGGTGGATTTAGGATTTCTGGCATTTTTGTCACTCTTTCCACCTATGGCTCTTTGGCCTTATTATCTTCAGCCTTGGCTAGCCCAACTGTAGTTACCTTCGGTACTACAGTCGGCTCTTCAGTGCTCTGCATAATTGGAACAATTTCTTTTACTTTGGCAGCTGAAGAGGTCCCTTCGCAAATTCAGGTATCACGGCTGGTTCAATATAACGCGGCCGGTGAGTCAGAACCTTCATCTTCTTGCCCTTTGGCTCAGCTGTGATAGCCAAAGCAGCAATCTTTCTCTTTTTCCCTTGCCCTCACAGCGGGTAGCAATAGTCCTCGAAAGCTTTTCTTGTTCCGACCCTCGAAAGCTGCAGACAAGGCATTGTCCTCGGCCTTGGAGTATGCCCCAAGTAGCTCGTCGCTAGTAGTTTCAATGCACTTCAGCCAGTCATCATTTGGCTCATCAAACTTATACCCAAACCTGAAGGTATACTTCAATCGGACTAAACCACCCTCACTGGAATCAGTGATGGTCTCCTTCGGCATTTCCCAGCTCTCCACAAGCGGCCATACCCTGAAGGCTATATGTTCTTGAATCAAATGTCTTGTACCAATGAAGGAGCAAACAGTGCTGAAAGCCCTCTAACACGCTTCGACAGCGTCATCAATGTCCAACTTTAGCCTTCGCAGGCCAAAGCCGGACCAGATGGGGCGCTGGATGATTTCTTTAATATCTTCCCTTGCCTTTAAATCATTCTTCACATAAAACCATTCTTCCATCCAGGCTCCGAGCCATCTCTTCTGAAATGTTGGCACTGTGTGGCTTGCGTTGGGGCGAGCGATAAATCCATAACAACCGAAGTTGTTGTGGTACTGTTCTTTACCAATGGCCTTCGTCTCATATAAAAGTTCGTGCATACTGCAGAAGCACTTCGCGCTTGGCTCTAGCCCTTGACTCCTTACTGCCCAGACAAAAATCCCCATCCTCATTATAGCGTCGGGGGTGATCTAATGAAGGAAGACCTGGAATATCTTCAGCACTTCAACAACAAACTTGCTTAAAGACAACCGAAGACCAGCCTTAAAAAAGCTTTGGTAGATAACAACTTCATTCTCCTCAGGGGCAGGGGCCGTGTTGTCTCCGCCAACTCTCACAATAAACATGTCGTGAAAGTACCTTCCTCTCATATTGTCAAGGTGACTCTGTTTAATATGTTTAATAGTCAATTTCCCGAAGACAGTATGGCTTGGTCGCTAGGGCCGATCTTCGGAATCTTCGTCTCCACTCTTCACATCATAACTATCACTGTCATCAGTATCTTCAGACAAACCTTCTAGAATCTCTTTAGTAATCTTCTCTGTGTTTGTTCTTGACATGGATTCAACAAACCCGGCGATAAAAGGATCCGCGGTTTTCTTTTCTTCAAACACCTTCGTCTCCTTAGTGGGTTTTGTTTCTGTAGTCATTTTCTTTTCCTCCATCATCTTCTCCCCAGACATGGTGAAACGCGGCTTTTAACCGAAGCTCAAAAAGCGTGAAAGTCTAGCAAGCGCTAGTAAGCAAGAGCTAAGAGTTTGAGAAAATAATGCAAATGGCAGAAACAGCGTATCAAATGCTGCCGGTGTGAGTTCATATTTATACGCCTAGCACGCTATAACTTGGAGGGCCCTGGCTGTCATTGATTGTTGCTATTCTAGCAAAGGGAAGGTGTTTTCTCGGACCTTCGGCTTAAGGCCTTCGTTCACGTCGCAGTCCGAATTCGTTGTTATAACAAATTAATACTGCGAGGGACTACTGTTGGGGGCCTTCGTCTTCCGAAGGTCCTCAAAAACATGATTAACAATGTTTCTCAAGCGTAATATATGTACAGGAACCTTCGGACTCGGGATGAAGCTATACACAATATGGAAATCAGGGTCGGAACGAAGGTTGAACAAGCGCCGAAGCTGAGCGCAAGGGAGCTTCGGCTCGGCAACAAAAAAGGAACCGACTTAAGGAGGAAAAGGCTATCTAGTCCTCGATAGATTATTATTGAGTTAATAGTGATCATGAAGGGCATGAATGTAATTTCACACAGGCTGTGTCTTGTGCCTATAAATAGATAAACAGTTCCCTCGTACTGTTCACGCTGACTTGTGCTCGCTCGTGCGTCATGTTTAGGGATGAAAACGATTTCGGAATTTTTCGGTATTCCGGAAACCGATTTCGAAATTTTTCGGTCGGATTCACCGGTAACGGTATTTTTTGAAAACGGAATCGGTTTTTGGAATTTTCTATCGGAATCGGTATCAGAATCGGCGTGGTGTTTTACCGACCGTTTCCTTCAGTTACCGGTTTTGTCGGAAATTACCGGATTTGTGTCTCGGAATTTTCCGGAACTGTGTCTCGAAATTTTTTGGAATTGTGTCGGAATTTTCCAGCATGTGATTTTTCGCATCGCCTATACGTCTTTAGATAAGAATTACTTATTTTTGTATTTTTTGGACGCCTTAAGATTTTTTTGGGATAGATGGTTTAAAAAGGCAGTTGAGATTAACGATTCGGTCTTTTCCACACACTAGGTTTTAGGATTTTCCTGTGAGGTTGTGAAAAACTCTTTATGTGAGGAAAATTTATTTCATAAGTAAGAATGCCATGTCAGCTAGATCGAGTGGATATTGTGAATTGTGAACTTTGAGTCTGTGAACATGTGATCTTTATGAGCTTGTTATACTGTGAACTTATTGTATCGTGAACTTGTGGTCTTTGTAAACTTTTTATATTATAAATTTGTGATCCTTGTAAACTTGTTATATTGTGAACTTGTTATATCATGAATTGTGAACTTGTGATCTTTGTGATCTTTTGTCAACTTTATTGTTTTGTGAAGTTTGATATGTTTACCGATCGTATTTTAGATTTCGACCGTTATCGGTGTATTTTCCGCACCAAACTTTCGTTTCCGATGTTTCCGAAGTACCGATATCGTTTCCATTTCCGGAGTTACCATTTTCGATTTTGTTTCCGATAAAAAATATGAAAACGGTAATGGTTTTAGTGTTTACCGACCGTTTCCATCTCTAGTCACGCTTGTACCTTTGCCTTCTGTCAAGCCGAAGGTACAAATGTAATTCAATATTGTTCTTATTCATTCATGATTATATAATAAAAAATATATTAATGGTGTCATATGATTATTCATGTTATTTCTCATGTTTCATATACTTTATCTTTCATTAATATATGCTGTGATGATGAAGGTACGTCCTTCATGACCTTCGTCTGAAGATCGTTATATCCTTAGGGAAATAATGCTTCAAAGGACGAAGGGCATTAACCATTAACCTATTTTTGTGTTGCCTTGTTCTTAATTCATAGCATATGAGAACAAGTCCCCAACATTGCCGTTGGCACGCTCGACGACACCGTTGGATTGCGGGTGGTACACTGAGGCGAAGACAGGCTTGGTGCTGATGGAGAAACAGAAATCCCTGAAGTCTTGGCTGTCAAACTGTTTGCCGTTATCGACTGTGAGTTCGGACGAGACTCCAAATCGGCAAACAATGTTTTGCCAGAAGAACTTTTGAGTGGTCTTCGATGTTATTGTGGATACTGCTCTGGCCTCGATCCACTTGGTGAAGTACTCGATGGCAACGAAGGTGAATTTGAGGTTCCCTTGAGCCGTAGGCAGCGGTCCGACAATATCCAGCCCCCAGCGTTGAAGTGGCCATGTGTGGGCATTTAGCTTGGTGAATTGCGAAGGGTTGCTCGAGCGAGGGGAAAACTTTTGGCATGCTTCGCAAGACCTCGTGACTCGATTTGTAGTATAGATTATTGCGGGCCAGTAAAATCCTTGACGGATCACCTTGGCAGCAAGGGCCCTGGGTCCTGAGTGGGAGCCGCAAGTTCCGCTGTGGACTTCGCGAAGGATTTGAATGCCTTCGGTTTCGGTCACGCACTTTAGCATGGGCTGACTGATTCCCTTCTTGTACAGCTGGCCCCCGACTAGTGCGAAGTCCTAGCTTCGGTGCTTGAGGTGTTTGGCCTCATTGATATCACTTGGGTGGTAATGTCCTTGCAGATACAAAGTTATTGGGGCCCGCCAATCTTTAGTCATGATGAGGTTGACAATGTGATGGCCTTCGGCGTCATTAGTTATTTGTAATTAGCCTTCTAGGTTGCGGACAGCTGGTGTGCTGATGACGTGGTAGAACACGTTGGAGGCAAGGCCTCGCCTTTGGTCGCTGCCTTAGCCAGCGCGTCGGCCTCTTCGTTCCTGGCGTGGTCCACATGCTGTAGGGTGAAGCCCTTGAATTGTTTCTCGAGATTGCGAACATCTATGAGATATTGCATGAGCGCGGGGTCTTTTGCTGAGTATTCTTTTTCGACCTGGCTAACAACTACTTTGGAATATGTCCTGACTATGCATGTGGTGACACCGAGTGCTCGTAGTTTGCGAAGGCCCAGGATGACGACTTCATATTCTGCTATATTATTGGTGCATCTATCGGACTCCAAGGCGAAGCTAAGGCGTGCTTCGTATCTGTACTTGACGCCTGTGGGTGACGTGATAATTGCCGCTGTGCCTGCCCCGCATGGCACCACACGCCGTCGTAGTGGATGGTCCACACCTTCTCTGGAGACTCCTCTTGTTGCCATGTTAGCTCTGTCCAGTCAACGATGAAGTCTGCCAGGACCTGCGACTTGATCGTTGTCCTGGGTTCAAAGGTGATGTGGTACCCGGAGAGTTCGGCTGCCCATTTGGCGATTCGGACGGACGCCTCCGGGTTTCTGAACAGTTCTCCCAGGCCCCTGTCCGAGGTGACCCGCACCTTGAACGCCTCGAAGTAGTGGCGTAGCTTGCGCGATGCCATGACAAATGCGTATGAAATTTTTTCTAGTTCAGTCTTGTTGCACTTGGAGGTCGTAAGGACTTCAGAGATGTAGTAGACTGGGCATTGCCGGGTCGTGCCCTCTCTGTCTTGCTCCTGGACTAGCGCTGCGCTGACTGCACATGGCGAGGCTGCAATGTAGAGTAGCAAAGGCAGCGAGGGGTTGGGGCTAGCAAGAGTTTCCAAGTCTGACAGGTGTTGCTTGAGTGTCTCGAAGGTTGCCGCCTGCTCTGGTCCCCACGCGAAGTCTTTTACGCCGCGCAGTGTTGAGAAAGGGTAGACTTCACTATGTGGACTTGGAAATGAATCTGTTCAAGGCAGCCAACCTTCCTGTCAGTCGCTGGACATCCCTGGCTGACTGCGGGGGTGTCATGTTGATGATTGCTTGAATCTTGGTTGGGTTGGCCTCGATCCCGCGGTGCGACACCAGGTAGCCAAGTATTTTTCCCTGGCGAACTCTGAAGACACACTTCTCGGGGTTGAGGCGAAGTCATGCGTCCCGCATATTAGCGAACGTCTATGCGAGGTCGGCCAGATGATCTTCTTTATTTTTGCTCGCGACAACGATGTCGTCCACGTATGTGAAAATGTTGCGGCCCACTTGGCTTTCGAGCACCGTCTTGGTGAGGCGAGAGAAGGTTGACCCGGCGTTCTTGAGTCCCTCTGGCATCCTGATAAAGCAGTACGTGCCGAAGGGTGTGATGAAGCTGGTGCTGGCCTTATCTTCCTCTTTCATGTATATCTGGTGGTAGCCGGAGAAGCAGTCGAGAAGGGACATGACTTCGCATCCGGCTGCGCTATCGACTATTTTGTCGATCCGAGGCAGCGGGAAATTGTCCTTGGGATAAGCCTTATTGAGGCTGGTGAAGTCGATGCACATGCGCCACTTGCCACTTTTCTTTTGTACCATGACCACGTTGGCGAGCCATGTAGGGTAGGTGATTGGTTCGATGAAGTTGGCTTCCAGCAGGCGGTGCACCTCGGCTTTGGCGGCTTCTATCTTTTCTTTGGACATTTTGCGCAGTCGCTGCTTTTTTGGGCACACCGAAGGGTCGATGCCCAGACCGTGCTCGATGATGGTGCGACTGACTCTGACCAGGTCGAGGGCGGACCAAGCGAAGATGTCCTTGTTTCGGGAGAGACAGGAGATGAGTTTCTCCTCGTCTCGTGAGGTCAGGTCTTTGCTTATCACGACCGTTTGCTTGGGCATCACCGGATCGAGGGGTACCGCCTTCATTCCGTCGTTGCTCTGTAGCTGCGCATTTACTTTTTCGTCGGCGACTGGGCGGGTACCTTCAAAGACTTTGCGTTGTGTTGTGAGGCAGTGTACATTCCATTGGCCTGGAACGAAGTCTCTCTCAATATTGTGCATAGTCTGCTGGTTACCATAAACTGTTATCACGCCTTGCGGACCCAGAATTTTCATGCAGAGGTAAAGTCCGTGAATGGCCGCTTCAAATTTATTGGAGTCCTAGCCCATTATAGCGTTGTACGGGTAAACCATGTAGACGATGTCGAAGGTGACCTGCTCACTCCACGCATTGGGTGCTACGCCGAATGTCAGGGGTAATTCTATCTTGCCGACGGGGAAGGTGCCCTTGCCGCCGAAGCCATATAGGGGGTTGTCCGAAGGCTTGAGTAAGCTGTGGCTGATGCCCATGCGGTCGAAGGCATGCACCAAGATGATGTCCGCTTGGCTGCCATTGTCAACCAGGACTTTGTGTAGGTCCTAGCTTGCTACGCTGCAGTTGATCACCATGGCGTCGACGTGAGGTGCGCTGCGCAGATCAACATCTCTGGCGTCGAAGGTTAGTGGCACATGTGACCACCTCATTTGTACCACTGGGCCAGTGAGAGCGACGTGGTTAACACTCCAGTAATGATCCCTCTTCTGTTGCTTCGTTTTGAAGTCGACGTTGGACCCTCCGGTGATCATGTGGATGACTCCACGATATGGATGCTCGGCAAAGTCTTCCTGCTTTGGAGCTTGGGGTGATTTTGGTGGTGTGGGTTCGGGTGATGCGGAGGCAGAGGTGGGGGTGGAACAACTTGTACTTCCTGATGGTGCTGATATGTGTGGTTGGGTGGATGCTAGACGTGGTCGTTGTTGTATGGTTGTTGTTGGTGGTGGTGGTATGTGTGCGCGACGACTCGCTGGTTGTCAGCTGGCTGTGCTCGAGACATCCTGTCCCTGGTGGCCTTTGTTTCCGGACAATGTCTTGTTGGGTGCGCGCAATCCTCGCCATGAAATAGGCAGTAAAATCTGCGTGGTTGCTGTGCCTGTCCCCGGCCCCGCCCTCTTGTGCCATTACCGCGGCCCTGAGGGGATATTCCTGACGGCGGACGGCCTCGCCTGCGGGGTGCTGGTTGGCTATGTTGTGCACCTGCTGCTAACTGCGGCTGTCCCGTCCGGAGTCTGGCTGCGAAGGCCTGGTCCAGGTTCTGCTGGACTACGGAGGGTCCTTAGGCTTTCTCTGAGATTCGACCTTTCGCTGATGTAGCTCTTCGGATCTGTCGTACTTCTCGAATAGCTGATATAACTCTTGGAGGTTTTTGGGTGGGTCCCTGATGCGGTGACTGTATAGGACGCCAGCCCGAAGGCCGCTGATGGCGTAATGGATCGCGATGTGGTCGTCGACCGATGGCAGTTGTTACTTGAGAGTGAGGAACTTTCGGTAGTACTCCCAAAGGGTTTCCTTCTCTTGCTGCTTGTAGAGTGATAGCTTGGCCAAGGCGTCAGTATCGGGTCGGTACCCTTGGAAGTTGAGTAGGAACTTGTCCCGGAGTCCTTTCCAGGAGTCGATGGACAATGGCGGCAACCTGGTGTACCAGGTGAGGGCCGAACCCTCAAGCGCGATGATAAAAGACTTGGCCATTGTGGCATCATCCCCTCCGGATGATGCGACAGCGACTTGGTAGCTCATTATGTATTGTGCTGGGTCAGTGCTGTCGTTGTACTTGGGATAGGTCCCTGCCCTGAAGTTGGTGGGCCAAGGTGACGCTTGAAGTTGCGGAGCCAGGGGGCTTCGCTCATCGAGGTAGTTGATCCCTTGGAAAGCAGTGACATGCAGGATGAAGGGCCCGCACTGAGGTATGAAGAGGTCTCTCATTGGGACACGTTGTTGGAGGGGCGATCCGTGCTGCAAGTCATGCTGGCCTTCGCTCTGCATGAGCGTGATTTCTTGCTCGAGCTCCCGAGCTCTCTGCTCTTCATCTCGTATCATCTGGCGCACCTTGGCCTATGCGGTGACACGTTGGCGCTTGGCCTCGAGGATGTCTTTCTGTTTTTGGAGGTTGTGGTTTTTGATGTGCAGGGCCCGCAACTGTAGCTGTTCCTCGGCTGATATGCCGATGACTTCGTCGTCTTCTATTGCATCTTCGCCCTCTGGTGGAGCGAAGCCTAGAGGTGGTGCTTGCGGTAGTCCTCTAGAGCTACAAGTGTGTAGGGTGCCTTCGGGGGTGGGGTGCTCCTGACGCTGTCTTTTGCTGACAGCTTCGTCTTTGGAGGCTTCTTGGTGGGTGTTGTCCGTGAGGGCCTTGCCTTTTTTCTCAGCTAGCAGCGCTGCCTTCGCTGCTTCGTCGATGGATGGGGCTGCCTTCGAACTAGCTCGCTTGGGTGCCATCGCGGGTTGTTTGTTTGTAGCATGAACGGTGGGCGCCAAATGTTGGTACTCGCCTTCCTGGACAAGTGGATCCAACGGGAGAGTGGAGAGAGTGCTTGCAAAGTTCAACGGGGAATGGCAATAGCTTAGTTAATATGGCCTCTCAAGGGCACTGTACGGGGTATTTATAGGTACCCGAGTGTCCACTGTCCTCTGGTAAGGACGTTTATGCCCTCGGGTACCCGGACTATCCCTAGAATATTCTCACATGGAGAGGTTATAGACCGTTACAGAAAAGGCTATTACAGATGAGGCCCGTAACACGCTTATCCGCGCGGGGCCCGTTACAGTGGGCCGAATCTCTCATGGGTCTCTCGGCGCGATGAGGATGTGGGACTAGCAGACTTCGTCGGAGTCTTCTCTTCGTCTTGCAATGGAGAGGACGAAGGGTGACCACGCCGGTCATCATCCGGCCAGCGCTCTCGACTCGCTCGGGCATGGTCTTCGTTGGTGTAGGGAGGCGACGAAGGCGTCGAGCGAAGGGTAGCGTCTTCACGTACCTTCGCCCAAACAATCCCAACATGGGCTAGTCGGTGATGCCAGATCCAACCCATATTAGTCTAGCAATTAAGCGTCGAGTTCAGCTCAATTAAAATCAACTAAGTATAGCTGACCCTCTAATACTGCCTTAAATGGTACTGGATCATCACTTCTTCTAAAGACAGTAACACCTATATCCGTAAAAAGACAGTTGTAACCCATTTTGCATAATTGAGATACAAAAAGCAAATTGTAATCTAAAGAGTCTACAAGAAAAACATTGGAAATGGAATGGTCAGGTGATATAGCAATTTTACCAAGTTCTTTGACCAAACCTTGATTCCAATACCCGAATGTGATAGCTCTTTGGGGATCTTGGTTTTTCTCGTAGGAGGAGAACATTCTTTTCTCCCCAGTCATGTGGTTTGTGCATCCGCTATCAATGAACCAACTCGAGCCCCCGGATGCATAAACTTGCAAAACAGTTTTTGGCCTTGTTCTTAGGTACCCAAACAGTCTTGAGTCCTCTCACGTTAGAAACAAGCACCTTGGGTATCCAAACACAAGTCTTTGATCCCTTGTGTTTGCCCCTAACATATTTGGCAACTATTTTGCCTGATTTGTTAGTAAGCACATAAGATGCATCAAAATTTTTGAATGAAACATTAGGTTCATTTGATGTTGTAGGAGTTTTCTTTTTAGGCATTTTAACATGTGTAGAATGCCTAGATCTAGATGCCTCATTCTTATACATATAAGCATGGTGAGAAACAGAATGAGATTTCCTTGCATGAATTCTCCTAATCTTGTGCTCAGGATAACCAGCAGGATATAAAATGTAACCCTCGTTATCCTAAGCCATAGGAGCCTTGCCCTTAACAAAATTGGACAATCTTTTGGGGGCATTAATTTTGACATTGCTTCCCTGTTGGAAACCAATGCCATCCTTAATGCCAGGGCGTCTCCCACTATAGAGCATGCTTCTAGCAAATTTAAATTTTTCATTCTCAATTTCATGCTCATTAATTTTACTAGTTAGTTGTGCTATGTGATCATTTTGTTGTTTAATTAAAGCTAGGTGATCATGAATAGCATCAACATTAATGTCTCTACATCTAGTATAAATAGCAACATGATCAACACTGGATATAGAGGGTTTGCAAGCATTTAATTCATCAATCTTAGCATGTAACATGGCATTCTCATTTCTAAGATTGGAAATAGAAACATTGCAAACATTTAAATCTTTAGCCTTAGAAATTAGCTTATCATTCTCAGTTTTAAGGCTAGCAATTGATTCATTCAATTTATCAATCTTAGCAATTAAACTAGCATTATCATTTTTAAGATTGGTAATTGAATCATCACAAACATTTAACTTCTCAACCTTAGCAAATAAATTACCGTTCTCAGTTCTAAGGTTGCAAATAGTGTCATGGCAAATGCTAAGCTCCTTAGTCAAATTTTCATTCTTCTCTACTTCCTGAGCATAAGCATTCTTTACCTTAACATGCTTTTTATTTTCCTTAATAAGGAATTCCTCTTGGCTATCCAAGAGTTCATCCTTCTCATGAATAGCACCTATCAATTCATTCAATTTTTCTTTTTGATGCATGCTAAGGTTGGTAAAAAGGATAAGTAAATTATCCTCATCTTCACTAGAGCTACCCTCATCACTAGATGTTGTATATTTAGTGGAGGCTCTAGATTTTACCTTCTTCCTTTTGCCATCCTTTGCCATGAGGTACTTGTGGCCGACGTTGGGGAAGAGAAGTCCCTTATTGACGGCGATGTTGGTGGCGTCCTCGTCGGAGGAGGGTCGGTGGAGCTCATGTTCGAGTCCCATTCCTAACATACGTGGGCATCGCCACCCTTCTTGTAGTACTTCTTCTTTTCCTTTCTCTTTCTTCTTGTCGTCGCCCCTGTCACTATCACTTGACATAGGACATTTAGCAATGAAATGATCGGGCTTACCACACTTGTAGCACACCCTTTGGAGCAGGGTTTGTAGTCCTTCCCCCTCCTTTGCTTGAGGATTTGGCGGAAGCTCTTGATAATTCGTGCCATTTCCTCATTGTCGAGCTTGGAGGCATCGATGGGGAGTCTACTTGATGTAGACTCTTCTTTCTTGTCCTCCGTCGCTTTGAATGCGACGGGTTGCACCTCGGGTGTGAAGGTGCCGCCTTGCTCCAAGTTGACAATTTGTTTGGAGCCTTTGATCATCAATTCAAAGCACACAAACTTTCCTATAACTTCCTCGGGAGACATTAGCTTGTATCTAGGATCACCACGAATTAATTGAACTTGTGTAGGATTACGAAAAACAAGTGATCTTAGAATAACCTTGACCATTTCATGGTCATCCCATTTGGTGCTCCCGAGGTTGCGCACTTGGTTGACCAAGGTCTTGAGCCGGTTGTACATTGCTTGTGGCTCCTCTCCTTGGTTGAGGATGAATCGACCGAGCTCCCCCTCGATCATCTCCCGCTTGGTGATCTTGGTCACCTCATCTCCTTCGTGCGCGGTTTTTAGTACATTCCAAATCTCTTTGGCACTTTTTAGCCCTTGCACCTTATTATACTCCCCTCGACACAAGGAGGCGAGGAGTATAGTAGTTGCCTGGGAATCAAAGTGTCGGATTTGGGCGACCTCGTCCGAATCATATCCTTCATCCCCTACGGATGGTACATGTGCTCCAAACTCAACAATATCCCATATGCTTGCGTGGAGTGAGGTTGGATGATGCCTCATTTTATCACTCCACATACAATAATCTTCACCGTAAAAAACCGGTGGTTTGCCTAATGGGACGGAAAGTAAAGGAGTGCATCTGGAAATGCGAGGATAGCGTAGGGGGATCTTACTAAACTTCTTGCGCTCATGGAGCTTAGAAGTGACGGACGGAGCGTCGGAGCCGGAGGTAGAGGGCGACGAAGAGTCGGTCTCGTAGTAGACCACTTTCTTCATTTTCTTCTTCTTGTCACCACTCTGGTGCGACTTGACGCGGGGAGGTGATTCCTCCCTTCCTTTGGCGTCGGACTCCCTTGATGGAGCCTTCCCATGGCTTGTGGTCGTTTCCATCTCCCTCTTGGCAGAGCCTCCCGACATCACTTCGAGTGGTTAGACTCTAATGAAGTACCGGGCTCTGATACCAATTGAAAGTCGCCTAGAGGGGGGTGGATAGGCAGAAACCGAAATTTACAAACTATAAGCACACTTCAAGCCAGGGTTAGCGTTAGAATAAAAGTAAAGTCTGGGAGAGAGGGGAAAACAAATCAACCAAGAAAATAAAGGCGGATGACACGGTGATTTGTTTTACCGAGGTTCGATTCCAATGAACCTAATCCCTATTGAGGTGGTCACAAAGACTGGGTCTCTTTCAACCCTTTCCCTCTCTCAAACGGTCACTTAGACAGAGTGAGCTTTCTTCCTTGATTTCTCGGGTCATTTAGACCCCGCAAGGACCACCACACAATTTGTGTCTCTTGCTTCGCTTACAAGGATTTGAGAGTAATAATGAGAGAAAGAAGAAAGCCAACCAAGCAACAAGAGCAACAAAGAACACAAGATGATCTTCTCACAAGTGCTAAAATACTAGAGTTGAATTGTGAACTTTGATTGGATCGGAGGCTTTGATTTGTGCCTTGGAGTGTTGTATTTTGCTCTTGTATTGAACGAGAAGTAGTGAATGATTGGATGGTTGGAGTGGAGGTGGTTGGGGGGTATTTATAGCCCCCCAACCACCAATTCAACCGTTGGGGCAGGCTGCTGTCATGGGCGTACCAGACCACGTCACCCAACCGTTAGGGTTCTAACGGTTTCAACCATTGGAGCTTTGTCCTCATGTGGCACCAGACAGTGTGGTGCCGCACCGGACAGGTACTGTGCACACTGGACAGGTACTGTGCACTGTCCGATGCGCCTCTGGCGGCTGCTCTGACTTCTGCACGCACTGTTCTGCACTGTTCACGTTGCAGGCGACCTTTGGAGTCGACCATTGCGCTGGCTAGCCGTTGCTCCGCTGGTGCACCGGACAGTCCGGTGAATTATAGCAGAGCGGCTCTCCTGAAACCCGAAGGTGGCAAGTTTGAAGTCGTACGGCCCTGGGCACCAGACACTGTCCGGTGGCACACCGGACAGTCCGGTGCGCCAGACCAGGGTTCTCTTCGGTTTTTTTTTGCTCCTTTATTTTGGAACCCTAACTTGATTTTTATTGGATTGTGTTGAACCTTTAGCACCTGTAGAATATATAATCTAGAGCAAACTAGTTAGTCCAATTATTTGTGTTGGGCATTCAACCACTGAAATCATATATATGAAAAGGTTAAACCCTATTTCCCTTTCAATATGCCCATGATCTTCCTGTCTTTTGAGACCCATTCCTCTTCTGTTGTTAAGTCGCTATCTTTCGGCAATTTCTTGTCTCTTGGTATTGGTATGCTCATGTCCTTGAAATCTTTCATATTCTCATCTTTTTATGCTTACCTTTATATCCTAAGGTCTGTTTAAGATATTTCATTCTACATGCCCTTGACCACCCTTGTTTCTTAATGATCCATGAGCGGTCATTTTATTTTGCACGCCCATGGTAATCTCGTTGTTTCCTTGTAACTTTCTTCGATAATGAATTTTTACTTCAACTCTTCTGTCGGAACCTCACTTATCTTATCCTTGATTGTTTTCTCCACTTCGTCACTTTGCGAGTCCTGCCTTAACTCTATCCATGGATTATGCTTTTCATCATTATCACCTTTATCCTTATCACCCCTATATCTTACCTTGATGTTTATCTTATACCAACCTTTAAAATATCCTTTTTTCCATCTCAATCTGAGAGTTATAACTTACCTACTTTTCCCTTGGTCGTATCCTCTTCTTTGTCACCTGCGAGTTTTTAACTCTATCCTTTGTTGTGTTTTTGTTTGTTATTTCCTTTACCCTTCTCATCACTCTATCCTACCTTGTGATTACGTTATGTCCATTATCTAAAATCTCCAACCTCCTATCCCAAATTGAGAGCAATGTTTTACTTATCTTACCCTTGGCATATCCTCTTCTTTACCACGTGTAAGCCTTGACATAACTCCATTCTTCGTTGTAGTTATGCCACTGACTCTTCTATACCTTCATCTTTTCTCTTATACCCTTGTCTGTTATCGCATTTGACCCTTGCGATATTTATGTCTACCTAAATGCTTACTTTGAACTTATTCTTTACAAGCCTCCCCTTTCTTTTAACCCAGTTTGAGAGTTGCGAGTTACCTATCTCTCCCTTGATTTCTTTTCACTTCTTGTCGCCTTACAAATTTTGTGTTAATTCCATCCCTTGATATTTTTTATTTGCTATCACCCTCACCTTGTCGTCCATCGATCTTGCCTTGATACTCATCTTTGTTCCTACTCTTTAAACATCCCCTCTCTTCCACCTCACTTTGAGAGTGGCAATTTACCTATCTGGCCCTTGGATGTATCTTCTTCTTTTCCACTTGTAGGTCATGTCTTAACTCCATCCTTTGTGGTACTTATATCATTTGTCTCATGCCTATTTACCTCCTCTCCTACGTCCTTGTCCGTTGTTACCTTTAAAACACTCGTGATATCTATGCCATTGCCTTCCTGCTTACCTTGAACCTATCCTTTGAAGCCTCCTCTTTTGCATCCCTATTCGGGGATAATGCCATATCTAGTTCATCATTGACTACTCCCCCTTCTTTAACACCTTGCAAGTTCTATCTAAAATACATCCTTTGTTGTGTGTTTGTCCGTTACCACCTTAACTCTTGTCATCCCTCGATCTTTACCTTGATGCTTATCATGTACCTACATTTTAAAGCCGCCTCTTCCATTTCATTTCAAGAGTGATGTCTTACCCATCCCGCTCTTGTTCGTTCCCTTTTCCTCTGTCACATCGTAGGTCTTAGCTTTTGCTCGATATCACCCTTACCTTCCTAATATCTAGATCTTTCCATGATGCTTATCCTATGCCTACCTTTGGAAATATCATCTTTCCCATATCGATTCGAGAATGGTGTTTTACCTATCCTGACCTTGGATGCATTCTCTCCCTTATCGGTTACAATCCTTACTTCAGCTTCATCTTTTATTATGCTCATGCCCTATCCTGCATGTCTTATCTTTCCCCTTGTCTTTCGATGGCCTTAGAGCAGTTTCCCCTTGGTAAGGAAAGACCACCATCTAGTTAACATTAACGTATAGCAACGAGATGTTTGTTGTTTGCTTGTGCTGTTTGTCTTTGTGTTATGACTGATTCGCCTCTTTGTGATGAGTGTTGATGTGTTGGGCCCTTGGTCCGCAATGGCATCAGTCTACTAGGTGAGTGCCATAGAGTTAGATAGTTGGGTGTTCTCCCTTTTCTCTCTTTAATCCATCTATACTTGCCTTTTCTATCTATACCCTTTCCTCTTGCACCTATCCGGTTGGCAACCTCCAACCTCTCTTAACCAGTCAAGATTAGAGTTGGTAGCATCTTCATCAAGTGCGTATCAATGCTCCTATTAAGGGGGTTAGCCGCTAACCCCAATGAAGACAATGCGATCAACATCAACCAACAAGATCAGAGTGGCGCAGCGAAAGCGTGTATGGGTCCTAACCCACAGGTCTAGGAGATCCTCAAGAATTGCATCGATCGGTCTCAAGCATTTGAAGACCAAAGCAACTAGTCCGCAAGTTAAAGTTTCCAGAGTCAAAGTTGAGTCAGAAGAAGCTATGAAAAACCAATGAACCAATCTCATTTTCCTGCTAGTCTCTTCTTGAATCTCGGGGGCGAGATTCTGTTAAGGGGGTTAGACTTGTAACACCCTGAATTTAGGGGTATAAAATTTCTTTTTCTGATATCCACCAATTCAGGTGTTACCCTCTTTCTTTCCTTCTTTTCTACTTTTTTCTAAATAGTGTAGAGTTACTTTGTTTTATATATGTGTAAGCCTAGTAAAATAAAACCCTAGGAAAGTTTCGATTGTTGCATCATGCTGGAGTACATATTTCTTTTGATAGATGAATTTGCTTGTTGTGAATTATTCTCATTTGTGAGTTTGTGCTCGAGCTTGAAATTAAATCGGAGGAAGTAGAAACAAAAGAAAGAGAGAAAAGAAAAGAAAAAAATGAATAAATAAAGAAAAAAAGCCTAGACCATGCCCCCTAGCCCATTGGTCGTGCCCCCTCCTGGGCCACTCGGCCACCCTGGCCCGTGCGCCCTGGCATCCCCTCTCGGCCTCGTGGCCTGCCTCGTCCCCGCGGCCTGCGTCCCGACCCACTCTGGCCCGATCCCCTTCACCCGCCCAGCCAGCGCCTCTGCGGCCCACACCGCGCGCACGACCCACTCTGTTCTGCTGGCCTACGTGCGTCCTAGCCACGTGGCCGACCCAGCGCCGCGCCCCTCTCCTCAAGCTGCCTGCGCTCCACCCTGGCCGTGTGCTAGGCACAAGCGCCTGCTCGTTCCTAGCCGCGCGCTCGACGGCCCAGCGCCTGAGCCGCGCGCTTGTTGGCCCGGCGCCCCCACGTCTTTCTCCTGTCGCGTGCTACGTGTCCCACGCGGCCACAGCGCGTGCACGCTCCTCCCCTACGTCGCTAGCGCCTAACCTCCGCCAGGCCCATCGATCAGGCCTCTTCTTCCTCGTAAGCACTCCTTCACACAACGCACGCCCACGATCTCGCCTTATTCGCTACCGTGTCCTCTTCTCGCTTTCCCCCATGCATAACCGACCGACGTAGTGGTCGGCGGCTAGGGCGCGGCGGCCGGCGGTGCGGCCCAGCCAGTTGCCCCTGCTCCACCCTGGCACGGCCAGCCTGCGCGGGCGCGTGCGAGCAAGGCGCATCCAGCGCGACAGCTAGCCAGCATGGCGGCCAACCCCTACGGTGGCCAGCCAGTGTGGCAGCTAGCCAACACGGCAGCACGCCCGTGCACCCAAGCACGGCAGTGTCTCCAGGCGAGCCCCAGGTCGCGGCAAGGCAGGGCGCGGCAAGTCCGGCAGCTCGGCACAGTCAGTGCGGCCAACCCAACGTTCCCCTGCTAGCGCGGCCTCTACCTGGCGCGACGGCTCGATGGCTAGCCAGCGCGGCGCGCGCAGCCCGGCTCCCAGCCCGCTGCCGAGCCCTCCCCTGCACGCCTGCCCCGGCGTGGCCCGTGCTTCTGCCCCCGGTGCGGCTTCGCGCTCGCGTTCGGCGCAGCCCGCATGTGTGCCCTCGGCGCGGCCTGCGTGTGGTTGGCGTGCCCGCGACTCGCTCGCGTGTCCCCGACACAACCTCGCAACCATCCTGTGTAACCTCGGCGTGTCGTCATTGCCATCGTCGTCCATGCCCGCAGCAGCCCCGGCGTAATCTACGTGGCATAGCGACAGCCTTGCCGTCGCTTCGTGTCGTGCGTGCAACACGTCCTCATGCTTCGCCGCGAGCTCATCCGGCCCTCCGCCGTCGTCACGAGGTGAGCATTGTCTACACGTTAGTAACATCGTTTCACCATGTCTCACGTTTTAAATAATTAATTATGTTTTTGTTTAACTAACGTGAATTAATTAGACTTTTCAATTAAACTAATTTATAGTTATTAACTTGCGCTTTATAAATGCACGTCGACGTGATTAATATTAACTCAATTGTTTCGCCATAATGTTTGTCGAGGGTCCTAATTAACTAGTGAATAAGTGTTGCGTGCCTTGGTCCAGATGGGTGATGCAAGAAGACACAAGTTTTATCCTGGTTCGGGCAAGAGAAGGCCCTACTTCTAGCAGAGGGGGATGAGACTTACTTGCACCTAAGTGCTTGTAGTAGGGGGTACAAGCTGGTCGGGAGAGGGAGAGGATCCCAAGTCCCTCATGGTGATTAAGGCGAGTGCCAATATCTGTCGTGGGGGATGAAAACTAGTGAAGTGTTCTCCTCCTGTCATTTGAAGCCCCAGACTCCTTTTATAGCCTCAAGGAGGGTTCCCAGGAGCGCCTAGGCTTGTCGTATTGAGGAGGGGAGACGAATCCAAGCCCCTATAGCTGGCATTGCCGATGTAATGGCCTTGTCCTAGCGGTTGACTTGAAACAGGGGGAGGACGCATGACCCTTGTATCTCACATCTTAACCGAGCAGAGAGTCGAGGCCTGGGCTGGGGGCTCAGACGCGTACCCAAGCCAACCAGATGGAGGTGTAGTCCGAGTCGTAGTTGTTGAAACAGTGATAAGTATGGTGAAAAGCGCATGGTAATCTTCCCCGTATGGTGTAAAGCAGACTTGATGTCGTTCCCGCAGTTTCCTGTAGCCATCCCGTTGTCAGCAGTCTTCAAGGAGGAGTTGGTGGAGTCCTCTCGTCGATGTTATCTAGGCCAAGACCAAGCTCGGGCGAGATGGAGGTTCCTCCTGAGGCCATGGTTGTACCCATGATGGGGCATACAGTCGTGCAGGGAGTGGTAGTACATGTATCGGAGTGGCCTCCTACAGGATGCGGGGAGTTGTTGCCGGGGCAGTTGGCTAAAGCCAGGCTTGGGCGAGGCGGAGTCCTCTCCCGAGGTTGAGGTTGTCTTCGAGTGAGGCGGAGTTCCCTCCTGAGAGTGAGGTCGTGCCCAGACGCGTGCATGTCTCATACGGAGTTGTTCGAGTACAATGGTCAGCGTGGGGGAGCAGTGACTATTATTCTTGGGCATGCATCACCGTAGTTGGTGAAAATTGATGGGATTGTAGTCCCATCGCTCTATGTTGACTGTGGCATCACATGGGGTAGATATCTGAATCGTCGCATTTAGTGCGCACGTCTCCATAGTTCCCGGGGCCTTTGACTAAGGCTAGGCTCGGGGTTGTCCTCCTGTCCGAGACGGGCTCAGGCGAGGCGGAAGCTGTCGTTTTGTGAAGAGGGGCCCTTAGACGAGATGAAAATTTCCCCTGAGCACTGCCTTCGCCCGAGGATGGGCTCGGGCGAGGCGGAGTTTCGAGCGACTCCTGAGCGGGGTCTTAGACGAATCATTATTCAATTCTGCCTAACCGTGGGGGACATGTTTTATGGTTTTTAGTACTTAGGTATTAAGCATGCTTAGGTGCATAATCTGGATACCCCTAATCATGATACCTGACAATGGGTGAGCTAGCATACTTCGAAGGATTCCAAGTGAAACAACTCAAGGAAGGAACATTCATCTCCCAAACGAAGTACACACAATATATCCTCAAGAAGTTTGGGATGAAGGATGCAAATCCCATCAAGACGCCGATGGGAACCAACAGACATTTGGACCTCGACGCGGGAGGTAAGTCTATAGATCAAAAGGTATACCGGTCTATGATAGGTTCCTTGCTTTACCTTTGTGCAAGTAGACAGGACATTATACTTTCAGTATGTATGTGTGCTAGATTTCACTCCTACCACAAGGAATGTCACCTTGTGGTTTTGAAGTGGATTCTAAAATATTTAGGGTATGTTTGGTTGGGTTCTGGCTATGAAAAAGTTGTTGTGTGTTGTGAGCTGTGAGCTGTGAAAAAAAGATGATGTTTGTTGTGAGTTGTTAAAAAGCTAAAAATTGTTTGGTAGAAACCACTAAAATCCACTAAAAGTTCTTCTATATATATTTTCACAGTTCCATTTGAAAAACCACTAAAAGCATGTCCAAAGATGCTTTCAGTTTTGCACTACAAGAAAGTCGGCTTATAAAAAAAGTTGTTTCCTGGATCTAGTCCTTTGGTTTGGCTTTTGACTTTTAGGGAGCAAAATCCAATGCCAAAAGCTAAACCAAACACACCCTTAGTTCATACGCCTCACCTTAGGCTCTGGTATCCTAAGGGGTCTACCTTTGATCTAATTGGATACTCAGACTCTGATTATGCCAAGTGAAAGGTTGATAGGGAAAGCACATCAGGGATTTGCCAGTTCCTAGGATGGTCCCTAGTGTCTTGGAGCCCAAAGAAACAAAATTTTGTTGTCGTATCCACCATTGAGGACGAGTATATTGTCGTAGGACAGTGTTGCGCACAATTACTTTGGATGAGATGAACCCTCCAATACTTTGGCTACAATCTGACCCTTTGAGACTAATGTGTTTGTTTGAGTTGTGCTTTTGTAGTCTTCAAAGGAGGATTGAAAGGGAAAAGGTCGATTTGGACAAAGAAGAAGGATTCCACTGCATAACTGTATCAATGTACTTTGTTCGAAATTCCCTTCGCTGTTCATTACATTTTGCTCTTCATTTTCTATTTTTGGTGAGTCAATGAGGCTAGGCCACTAGTTTCTAGGTTTTGGTGCATAATGCCAAAGGGGGAGAAATCAAAGCCAAAGCAGCTAGATCAACCACTACTTAGAGTTTTTTTTTGAGTTTTTAACTTGTCCTTTTGATCAAAACCCTCTTTGACTGCAAAGAGGAGCTCTCTAATTGCAACATCTACTCTCTTATGTGGGGATGGTTTTCTTATGAAAGAAAGGGGGATCTTTTGGGAGTTTTGATCAAAACAAGTGCTTGAAAATGGTTTGATTTACAAAACCAAGAGTTTTGAATTAGAAGTTAGAAAAATGAGTCTGATTGCAAAATTCAAAATGAGTGGTGGCTAAATGATCCAAATATGCCAAATCCTATGTTTATTAAATTGGTTTTAGTTTGGACTTCAAATTGTAATTTTTGGCTCATATTTGGTTAAGTTAGTGAGTATTGGTTACTTTAGGCGTGTTGGCATAAATCACCAAAAGGGGGAGATTCAAAGGAAAATGTGCCCTTGGGCCATTTCTAGGGATGGATCCGGATATTTATTCGGATGTCAATTTTTTGGCCTTTTTTCTTCGATTGTGAACAAATAACATATAGAATTTGCTATGTAAATTTATATTCTTGTTTTTACCATTGAGGCTATTAATATTCACAAAAAATAAACATTAAATTCGTTCTATATATTTTTAAATAATTGATATAAAATTCGGATGTCTATCCGAATACGGATTCAGATGTTTTTTCACCTTTTTTGTTGTAGGGAGAAAATAATGTACATAAAAAATTATACAAAAATTTATTTAAATACTTTATAATATTTTTCATAACATTGCCAAAAATTAGCTTTAAATTATATGTATATTTATGCTAAAATATTAGATTTGTGATACAAATCGGATGTTTTAGGAACATCCCTAGCCATTTCTAGTTGTTTTGGTGATTAAATGCCCAACACACCACTTTGAACTAACTCTCTTAATATGAGCATCAGCACAGATGTAGCAAAGGCAAGTTGAAGGTAGCAAGTCCATATGAGCTGAATTGGAGGGCTAAAAGTGCAACTTTGAGCAAACCATAAAAAACATAAGGTTTAAGTGTTTGGATAAGTTGCATACACCCTACTCTATGTCTCTAGCACTTTGTTTTGGCTATAACTCAGTTGTGCAAAGAAAGTGCTTTTTGGACTTAGTTACACGCATATTGCAAATCCTTGTGAAAAGAAGTGAAAAGGCATGGTTCTACCACTTAGTCAATTGTTTTAGTTGCTAACTATGGTTGTCTAAGTGTTAGGGAACTTCTCAATATGAGTCAAAAGGATCTAAATAAGTTTGACACAAAAGAGAAGAAAATGGGTTGGTCTATGCAGCACCGGACTGTCCGGTGTGCACCGAACATGCTGGTGGTTGTACGGCCCAAACTCTTCGGTCGCATGCTCCTTGGATAAAAATGACCAGACTATCTCTTGTCCAACGGCTAGATGGGCCACATCAGGAGACACCAACGGTCAACTAGGTCACCACAGTGTGGTGCCCCCATCGGACAGTCCGGTGTCCCTAGAAAAGGAAGGTAGCCAATCAACATTCTGGTGACCGTTGCACTGTGCACTGTCTGGTGTGCCACCGGACAGTCTAGTGCACATGCAGACAGGGAAGGTGTGGAGCTTCCAAAAGAAGCTCTAATAGCTCCTAGGTCCCTTGGGGCTATTAAAGGGACCCTAGGCGCCTTGTTGCAAAACCCAAGCATCTCAAGTACACACTACAACTCCGAGACTCTGCGACCATGCCTTCTAGTGATTTGAGAGAGATTGAGCATTGTTTCTGAGCTGTAACTCTATCGCTTTGTTCTTGCGCCTTGTCTTTGCGTTTTGTGCGTGTGTTGCTGCATTGTGCTCTTGTGTGTGTATTCTTACTCCCTCCCTTACTCTGATTCTTTATTGTGATCATTTTGTGTAAGGCATGAGAGACTCCAACTTGTGGAGATTCCTCACAAATGGGATCAAGATATAAGGAAGATAACTGTAGCACTCAAGTTTGATCTATGGGTCACTTGAGAGGGATTGAATGCAACCCTTGACCAAAGGAGGTCACCACAACATGGAGGTAGGCTTTGGCTGAACCACGAGAAAAATCGTCATGTCTCTTGTCTACTTTCTTTATTGCGATTGTTGCCTTCCTAAGCTCTCCATTCTCACTTGTGATATTGCTCTAAGTCTAATTCATACTTTGATAGAGCAATCAAGTGAAAGGAACCACTCTTTTTTCCCTCTTCTCATATAAACTTGGTTTTAGTTCACACTATCCCTTTTATTAGACCAAGTTTGTGTTGTGTAAGTCATATTTTGTAGGATCACATATTAGGTGTTTTCACATTCACACGTCCTAAAGCATCTCATAATACATTAGCATCATGAGTTGTTCCCTCCCAACCACCCAACACATAAGTGAAAACAAATATCAAAATCTATGATTGCCATTACATTTTGAGTCTCATAGGACTTCTTACCACGTATGGAATGCTCCATATTTCTAGAAACATTAGCTCTTACATGTGTACTATCAATAGCTCCAATACTATCCTAGTTTAAGGGCAATACAAGCATGGAACATTAGGGGACGTATGTGCAACATGAACATAGACCAAAAAACAAAATAGTGATGAGTTTCACACCTTAAAGTAAGAATTCCGTCTGTAGTTCCCTACTATTTTGGTTGGAGTGTCCAATGAAGGTGGCCTAATTAGTTTCTCTCATAGCTCACCGATTGCACGAAGAACTTTATTGAAATAACGACTAACTGTTTCCCCAGATCTACCAAAATTGGTGTCAATCAACCTATTCCTAAGGTTATTCCCAAATGTGTTTAGAAACATGTCCACTTGTTCGACACACATTTATGGATAGTGTCCTTAAGTAAACCACATTCTCTAAAAAGTTTAGTAGGCGAAAGAAACAAGCTTTTTTTCAATATAAGCATGTTTATACATGTTGTGTCATCCCTCCAAATCTTTGTGTTGAGATACTCAATTCTCATTCTATTGGTCACTTGCTTTTGATTCCTTCGAGATAACAAAAACATGGCAACACAGTTAAATTAAGCTTCATTTTCATCCTTCAACCTTCTCTTATTAAAGATGAGGTTGAATAAAGGATGAATATGCATGAAATAAATAGGAAAAAATGAAAAAATTTAAGGACATGTAGTGCATAACATAATGATGAAACACATGATTCAACCTCATAAAATATAATTTCATTTTCTTAGTATAGTTTAATAAATGGTTACATATATACCTTCGGCTTCTCGAAATTACAAGACGAAAGGTAAGGGAAATATAGCTTCATAGGCAGAGCGGTTTGATTTTATCTAACCGAAAAAGTGTATCTAATGTATCACATTGTTCCTCTATTTATAGGCATGAGGTACAATTTCGTTAGAATTACAAGTATGCCCTTCAGTCTATACATTTGTACTGACGAGTAAGCTAACAGTAGTGTTGTATTTCCTTCTTGTATCCTTGATGAACAAGTCATGGTGACCTTGTCTTGTCCTAGCCAGCTTCTTCATCACGTGCAAGTGTCAATAGTCCGAAGCTCTTAGCTTCGTTTCTACAACTATGACGACTGCTCACCGTCCCTGGACAAAGGTGTCCTTCAGTTTCTGTCCTGCTACACTTGAAAGAGACTGAAAAATAAATGGTTAGTTAATGTTTTGAGGACCTTCGCCTAAAGAGGCCCCAACACATTCTAACCCTTACATGCATTGGTGGGTGCATAAGTAATCCCTGTCCTCCTTGCATTTTATTTTCATTTTCTAGACTAAATAATCACGACCATCATTGACAATAACATATATGAAACAGCAACGCAAACTATAACCTTGATCCTTTTATCCATCTACATGTAAGCATCAAATATAAATAAAACATATGGCATGCCATAAAAATTCTCAAACCACATCATTATTTTTGGGGGAATAATCTCAAGCAAACAACAATCCAACTTATATGTATATATGCAATGTGTTAGGGATCCTGTACCTTACAACTTGAGCAAAGAAAACCGATTTGAAAGGAAAGGCTGAAGGTGGCTTGACTCCCTTTGAGAATGTCTCTATTCATTGGATGAGAATGTGAGATGAAGGATGAGCTAGCACTACATTCTATACCTTCGAATTTAATATAAAAATGTGAGATGAAGGATGAGCTAGCACTAGTGAGCACCAACATGACCACTAGGTCGCGAGCACGACGGGCCACGATGGACATTCTAGGGACCACAACGGACACCGGCGTCGCCGACCCCTATGGACATTTCACCCTGGACCATGTAGTAGCCGGCTCGGTGGCTGCTACCGTTGACGGAGCCCGACAGCCTGACAACAACTTCACTCGTGACGTCTCCATGGGAGATGCACGACATGTTGGAAGGTGTCGTGGGGAAAGGAAAAGAGAACATGAGAGCAAAAGAGAAAGTAACTCGTGGACTCATCGGTGACCATGAAGGAAGACGAAGGACACTAGGATGAAAGAGGCGGCCAGGAAGGAGACGACGGACACTAGATACGAATGAGGATGAAAATGGATTTGTGAGGGAGTTATTCGTCCAATTATAATGGACAACTAAGGACAATATCTAATGAGAGTGTACTTCTCGGGACTCTGTCTCAACACCAAACAACCAAATTTAAGTAACCTTCTTGTCTTGTCGTGTCTCGACCCACAACCAAACACATCCTCACACCATCTCCAACAAATCTTATATTCAATTCTCTATTTCATCCACTATTTCAAACTTAACTGTGCAAACAATGCTAAACAATGTCATCTATAGTGCTAGGAATTGGGCCGGACCGGCCTGAGCCCATCGTGCTTCTGGCCAAACGGGCTTGGGCCAAGAAAGCAAAAAAATAACTTTTGGGCCGAGCCCAAAGAGTAGAAACAGTGATCCAACCTGGCTCTAAAGCACGTCATGTCTTTGTTGGGTCGTGCCGGTCTAAACGAGACCCAAATATTACAACCACATAAAATCCAAATATTACAACTACATAAAATTCATAGCTTACTAAATTAAAGATATTGAATAATGCTATCATCATTTGACCACACAGAGTCCAAATATTACAGCAATATAAACTCTATAGCTTACTAAATTCAAGAAATTAAGGGCCCGTTTGGCACAGCTCCAGCTCCTGATTCTAAGCGAGGATCTGGAGGAGCCGTGCCAAACGAGTATTTTTTAAACTGATTCTCGTATGGAGCCGAAAGATTGGGAGTCGTTTTTGTGAAGAAATGTGGGATCTAAAAAAACCTGCTCCACCCTCCCTTAAAACAGCTCCTCAATCAACCAAATATGGACCTCCCCTTAAAGTTTGATCGAAATTACCCGCAATTGCCATTGGAGAAAAACATAACGAGCCCCTCTCGCAACCCTCCACGGCGTGCGTCCTCTGTCCCTGATCCCTGCCTGTTGCTGAAGGGAGCGGCGGCTAGGGTTTCGACCATCTCTAGCAGTTTCGCCGTCCTCCAGCGAGAGCTCTGCTATCCTGCGGTTCCCAGGTACGTGCTTCTTCTTACCGTGTGCTTGTGTGTTCGTCTGGCTGGCTTCCTGCTCGTCTGCAGATCACGACCGTGTGAATAGTGCATTGGATGAGGAATTTCAGAGATGTGATCGAGACCCAGATTATATCCCTACTATTCTATCCCGTTATAGGCGACATGTCCCTCAGAATGCATCAGATACATCCACCACAGGGTCGAGTAGTAGGAACATGAATAGGTTCCGTGATGATGTATCGAAGGTACTTTGGGAGTCGAGGTGATTAGAAAAGGTGGTTCGTGTCATATTTTGGATATTGTGTCGTGCTAATTTTATGCAATTTATGGATTAAACATTTGAGACCATTTTATGCACTACTATGATGGGAATATTTTATATGTTATTGTTTCATAATTTTTTTCCGTATATGCATTCTACTTATTGGTTTGTAACAAAGTTGAACTGCAAAGGGTAAAACAGACAATCGCCACAGACCACAAACTCTCAGCATACAAGAATCAGTTTACTTGCCAAACGGTTTTAAAAATGATTCTGATTCTCTAGGAGAATCAGGAGGATCAGATCCTCAAGAGGATCAGGATCTGGAGCTAAAGAAGCAGGAGCTGGAGCTTTGCCAAACGGGCCCTAAACAATATGAGTTTTATTGGGCTGTGTGGAACCAAGACCGATCCATGTGTACGGACCGTGACGGGTCCAATGGACCGGAATTTGAGGCATGACTTAGACCTGTCTTCGAGTCATGCTAGCTCGGCTTATATTATTTCGTAGTTCGTGATTTGGGTTCCTATTTTTAGATCGTGCTCGTGGTGGCCAAAATATTTGATCTATATTCTCATTATTATTATTTATTACAGTGCCTTGTCCCTATTTTACAGGATCCATCTTCTAGAGCCTCACAGGCAGGGTAGAGGAATACAGAGGAGATAGAGGAAAGTCACTGGTGATCCATCCGGGGAGGGCGGCGGTCGCCTCCTCTTCCCCTGCGGCCGAGCTCGCCAGTCGCCTGAACTTGTCTCGCCCGCTGCCGATCTCCTCTCTCCGCTCGTCGCGCCGCAACCTGGAGAGGGGACCGCGCTCGGTCGACTGCCACCTGGGGAGCGGGTGGGCGGCGTCCGCCCTCTGCACTCCCCGGTGTCCCCGCGACCGGTTCCGGCGCGGCCGGCACACAGGTTCGCAGGTAGGTCTCCGTCCGCACAGCGCCCCGATCTTCTCTCTCCTTTACACGCCAACAGCTCGCCCCTCTCCGTCTGCTTGATTCTGCTCCAGGCTCCAGCCTCAGACCGGCACTCGCTCAAAAATGTCATTACGCACCCAATCCGCTTGTAGCTGTATGCTGGAACCTAC